>NC_087551.1:12711529-13430279 GCF_036250125.1 Pseudopipra pipra | reverse complement strand
AGATTAGATATCATATATTTACAAATAATTTCTAAAACAGCAACAAAAAATCCACCCATATCCAAATGCATAGGAAAGGTCTTCCTCAAATCCAGAACAAAAATCCCGTCCTAGATGGTTTCCATTTCTTCTGATGCTGTTTTTCGAAACGCTATCTCTATGGAAGTGCCATAGCATGGAGAGTTTCCAAAAAGCTGAGCTTCAAATGGAAGCTAACAGAGCTGCAGGTGCTGTGCACCTCTACCCACTAGGAACTTGTTAATCCTAGTTCAATTTCTTTCTGGCTCAACACCTCCCACAGGGAAATGCCAGATTTCTCCCTCCCCTTAAGCTTGCCCACATATAAACCTACAGCAAGGGCAGTCTGCATCATCTCCCAGGTGCCAGTGCTATTTCTCAACTAATGTTCCAGTGAAGGCTCTTGACCTGGTGTAGTGGGTTTCTGTGGCTGGGTTTTGGTAGTGGAGGGGGGGCTACAGGGGTGGCTTCTGGAGGAAGCTTTGGTGAAGCCAATGCCAGCCGGCTCCAGGATGGGCTTCCTGCCGCTGGCCAAGGCCAAGCCAATCAGAAGAAACAGTAACGCCTCCATGATAACATATTTAAGAACAGAAACCTATTGCGCAGTGAGGATTCCAGCCAGGAAAGAGCGGAGTGAGAACATGGGAACAACAAGATCAGTGCAGGAGAAGGGGAAGATATGCTCCAGGTGCCAGAGCTGTGGCCCCTGCAGCCCATGGTGCAGACCATGGTGAGTCAGGTTGTCTCCCTGCAGCCCACGGAGGACCATTGGGGTGCAGAGACCCACCTGCAGCCCATGAAGGAACCTATGTGGAGCAGGTGGATGCATGAAGGAGGCTGTGACCCCGTGAGAGGCCCAAGATGGAGCAGAGTCCTGCCAGACACCTGCAGCCAATGGAGAGAGGAGTCCACGTTGGAACAGGTTTTTCCTGGGTAGGACTTGTGGCCCCTGTGGGGGACCCACGTCGGTACAGCTCATTCGTGAAGGACTGCACCCCATGGAGAAGTGACCCATTAGATAACAGTTTGGGGAGAGCTGCTGCCTGAGGGATGGACTCACACTAGAGAGGTCCATCAAGGACTGGCTCCCGTGGAAGGGACCCCACTGGAGCAGGGGAAGGACTCCTCTCTCTGGGCAGAGGCAGAAACAACAACTGACCATAACTCCCATTCCCCGTCCCCCTGGGGGAGAGGAGGGAGAACATGGAAGGAAGGGGGGTGGGGAAAAGATGGTTTTAAGATTATTTTACTTCTCACTCTTTTGCTCTGATCCTGTTAGTAACAAATTTAAGTAATATCCCCCCTTTGAGTCTGTTTTGCCCGTGAAGGTAATCAGTAAGTGACCTCTCCCAGCTGTTGTCTCAGCTCATGAATCCTTCGTTGGTTTTTTTTTTCTCTCCTCTGTCCACTTGCAGGAGAGAGTGAGAAAGTGGCTTTAGTGGGTAACTGACACCCAGCCAGGGTCAACCAACTACATCTTGCAAGCCGAATTTGGCACAAGTAACTCCAGTCCCCTTTCAGAGCTGAGTTGGGGACTGGAATAGTTCAGGACTCCTCCTCTGTTCAAAGCAGGGCTTCTTCTGATAGCTGTACCGTGACATTCATCATGTACAATTGCATTTAGGCAAATTGCATCCCATTACACACCATTCCTACATTCATCTACAGAGTTCTTTCATCTCTCAGCTCCTGTTTTGACACAGATTTCAAGCAGTTTAAGTAAGAGTCTCATGCTCAGAGGGTTCCCGAAATCAGAGGGACTGTTTAACTCGCATTGCAGGGTAAGCGCACAGGTAATGAACAGCTATCTTGTAAATGCAGTTCTGTAGCAGAAAAAAAAAAGCATACAAGGAAGGGACAACTGAATCCTTTTCACATAGAACTGGAGTTTTAGTCAACCCTTAGAAAGACAGACAGGTGTCATTTTTCAACTTTCTGTATATCTCTGTACTAATATAGGGTAAAATTTAATACCTATCATGGCAACATTCACCACAGCTTGCTGGGTTAGTTCTGTTTTAAATATTTAGCTTTGATTACACTTGAGGTAGGACTTTGGTGGACAGATCCATATTTAAATTGAATCCTTTAAGTTTCTTTTGCAATTCTATTTATTCCAACTCCAACAGAAGGGTGGGGTTGAGGGGTACTTGTAGTGGATTTTTGCTTACAAACTGTGTTTCATTGTCCTCATTCAGCATTACCACAACTGGTGAAATCACAGGTCAGATTTGTAGAGAAGGCTGAACTGCCTGGGACCTCAAGAAGTGTTATGAACATCAAGAGGAGACTAGTTCCACCAGCATTCCTCATCTGGCCTCAACCAGCCTTCCACATTGACCAGATATGATAAACTTGATGATCACAGGCTGCGTCTCTTCCAATCCTGAAACACGTTTTAGCTCTGAGGACTGAGTTTTGACCTTCTTCCAAAAGCTATGCTTAAGATTTTTGAGGTTTTGAGTATAGCCATTTCTGAGAAAGAAGAAAACAAACACAATCTATTCCTTACCAGACTAGCTGTTCCTGCAATAAACAGATAAAGTGGAAAACAGGTTTCCTCTGTCACCAAACCCCCACTGAATATGAGATGCACAACCACATTACCTTCACCTCCTTCAGTCTCACAACAGCTGTGCTGCATTCAGACATTCACCTTGTAGATTATAGCCCTGAAATAATAAAAAATTATTCTACAGTGCATTTCTAAAGTACAACCAGAGTACAGAATTTAGAATCATTTCAAGTAACACTTTCTTTTTGCATTTTCATAAAGAATTTTTTTGTGCACATTTAATTTGGCGGTACGGTTTGCAAGTCAGGCATAACAGTGCTGAGGAGGAAACCAAACATATTTGTAGGGGTTTTTTTGGGGAGGAAACCCTAGGAAGAGCTTAGGAAAAAAACCCTAACATCAGACTTGCTTCTGTAGAGATGCTACTGGAAGTATAGGAAAAAACAATATTTGGACTTGAGAGGGAAGAACGTGTTATCCATTCACCCAGGTAAGTATGTGTTAAAATGCTGGAGTTTAAAACAAAAGCAAAGCAACAGCAGACTACTGAGAAGGTCCCATACTATACTGAAAAAAAAAAGTCACAGCCATGAGATAAAAGGTTAATATTTATATTTAACATGTTGCTGCTCAGACTTTGACCACCAGCTTGCTTAATTTTGTCCCTTGTTCAAATGCTGCTACTGTTTTTACAGACTACATGAACTGATGTAGTGAACAGCAGCCATAAACTAACAACATGCTCTCTCTGACCCAGCATCAACAGGCGGCCTCTAGCTGAACACAGCTAATTGATATTTATTCTTTTTCACCAAGCCATTTCCAATCAAAAGCTTAAGTTTGAAAAATGCCTACTCATGAAATGACACTGCAGCAATTACATGCTGGGCAGGAGGATGGATGCTGCCTTTTCTGAAGGAGATCAGTGTATACTGGCTTTAAGGGCTTTAGTTTCACATGAATTGAGCCTGACGTTGCATAAAAATTTGTCATGTTGCAATCCAAGATAAAGCAGCCTTTTGTATACACCCATTCCACAGCCTTAACACTTCATAGGAAAAATAAATAAATAAATGCCTTAGCTTTAGGCATCTCAAAGGACTAAAGATCAGTGGTCTGCTCAGAGTATCTGCAAGAGCAGTAACTGTTGAGACATTAAAATACGCTGTGTTTGCACTGCCTACAACAACATGATAGTCATTATTAAGTTTTATAGCTAGTAATCACAGTAATGCTTGTAAGCACAGGGCTTTTGAAAAAAAAGCTTTTATAAAAATGACAGCTTTGTGCTGCTTATTCATAGCTATAAACTGTTTGTTCAGTTTATTAATGGAGATTTTCTTTGGAGGATTAATATTTAAGTTTTGCATATCTGTGCATATTCCCTGCATTTCATGCTACCTGGTCAGTCAGCAACATCTCACAGTCTGCCCAGAACTTTAAGCTAACTCAGGAATCGACAGAAATTCAGCCTGTATTTTAGAAGTGCATTGATCTATGACACACACAAACCAGACGTACTGGATCTGGACGATTGAACCAGACTCATCTCAGAAAAACCTCTTTTACACCAGTCCCTCAGGAGCTGCAACTCACTCTAGCCAGTTCTAAAAACACACTAAACTGCATCAGTTGAAGCCCAAATCTCTGTGCGTTTGCCACCAGACAGTCACACTGTATTGTCATATTTTGGCAATACCAATATTCAGACTTCCACCTGTTAACTGTGTAACTTCCAGTGAAATCCCATACGCCTGAAATCCCAGGGCTCCTTTAGGGCTCGTCCTTGGCTGGTGTAAGTACAGTTTCACCAAGCTTGTAAAAGGGGAGAGAGATCATTTCCTCTTAAAAACATTACACAAAGTAACAACCATTTCTGCTTTAGCAAGGTGAAGCTACAACATGCAAAAAGTATGTTCCATGCACAGCCAGGTAGCAGAATCTTCACCCCTGTCAAAGGGAGCAGGTATTCTGGAAGGGTCACAGGAAGTCTTGAGAAGCTTTTATTGTAATGCTATTCTTGAGGGAGAAAAAAATTACTCTTAACTTCATGAGCAAATGAATTAAATTACTCAAATATTTGGTACTAATCTAAAATAAGAATTATGGATTATGTTCTGCTGAATTACTGTTTTAGTAATTTTTGAGTTCCATGCTTTGGTGTCACGTATCTGTATTTATTAACTCAAACACAGAAAACAAGAAATTGAGATTTTTCTTACCCCAAGAAGAATAAACCCAGAGTCCCTTCCTTGATGTCAAGAAGTTCAGGACTTCTTATTATTGCCCTGCAACTCATGCAGTCATTTTCACTAGAGATTCATGGAAAAAAGTGTTTGCAAAATGTCAGACAAATGGCAGTCCCCTGGATGAAAGTTTATGTGAGGCATAGTGTACTCAAACTCACAGCTCTTACTTGCACAGACATCAAAACACCACCATGCCTTTGCTGTCTACTTCCTATGCCAACTTGGCTGTCACCTCTGTCTCTTGTCTCTCAACCTCTTTTTGTCCTAAGGAAATCCAAGGTGCCAGGAGTTTTACTAAAAAGGTAGGTATAAGTTTCATCATGTCCACCAGCCCTATAGCCCTAACTGAGACACAAAACCTCCCTTTAAGCTGCATTCTTGCACACACAAAGCCATTCTGCACAAACCATGAGTCAAAGCCAGTGCAGCAATTTTTAGTCTTTTACCTCACTTCTTTGTTTTGATACAGTGCCGTGAATAATTCCCAAATGGGAAAAAAAAAATCCTAGTTTAATACTTTTCAGTAGAAAATTAATGTTGATAGCAGCAGGCTTCAGAAGCTCACAACCTTGAGAATCTTGAAAATGTGGTGACATTTACAGCATTCCACTTAGCTTTAGTTTGGATTGATAGAAGCTATCTGATTCCTCCTCAGAAGCCAATGAGTGCCTGTAACACCGAGTGAAAAAGAAACATGAACTGGAAAAGAGCCATTCTTTGGTTTCTCATCGTCTCTGTTGCCAAGGAAACAGCTTCCCCTCAATGGATGGCATGGGGTCGGACCAGCTGCTTCCTCCCAGGGCTAGCTCCCTGACATCACAAGGCTGCACTGAACAGATTAGAAATAAAACAGAATAAATGCACATCTCTCCAAAAAAGACCAGTTGAAACAAAACTCAGCAGAATTATGGATTTTCTAATTACATCTTTTGAGCACAGCACCACAAGAACTATCTCTCAGAGACATCATAAATCCAAGATACCGACAAAACATGGTCATTAAAGATCCCATGCCATCTTTTCATAAGATTAAACACATTGTTAGTCTCACTGTCTTGGCTGTGCTCCAAGTTGAATAATTGCATTCTGGATAACATACCTAAATTCCCCTGCCACTTCAACATGACAAGAAAGTTTTTATCGCTTCCTTTTGTAAAGCACCAGGGGTCATTGCTAGTGCCATTATAATGGCTTTATGCCACAAAAATGCCCAGAAGAAGTGACACACTCATTCCTGAGATGACACAAATGAACTCATAGTTCCATGCTTAGCAATGATATAGTCTGATATGTAAAAGTCTAATATATATGTTCTGTGTAAACACACCAGGGTTTTTAAAAAGATGATAATAAAGCTAGACATGATTAATGAAAGACTAAAAAATTACGGAGGAGCTGTAAGGAACATGTACTCTCTACAGTTTTTGATACACCCCAAGGACTTAGTTAGATTTAGATTCTGACATTTCTTCAGGTCTCTGCATCACTCATTATTACTTGGAATATGAGTTCAGATTCTATTTCACAACCATATTCTGGGAACATATGTTGAATATTTTTATTGAAAGGTAATTAATGTTATATTTTGCCTTGTTCATCAAGCATGGCCAGTGATAAAAGGAAAGTAAATTCCCTTCCTGATCCTGTGCCTCAGGTTTAGAGACACAACAGCATCATCAGAACCTGGACAAACTCTTACTCCCATGATTCAGTTCCTGGTGCTTGTCTGATGGTTCCAAACCACTGTGAAACCTTACAGCGCACAAACAAAGCACTGTGCAATTTACGGTGGAAGGAATAGATTGAAAAGGATGGACAAGGGAAGGGCTACAGATGTTATTTATCTGGACTTCTGTAAGACCTTTGACATGATTCCCCATAGCATTCTTGTCTCTAAATTGGAGAGATATGGATATGATGGGTGGACTGTTCGGTGGATAAGGAATTGGTTGGACAGTAGCATCCAGAGGATGGTGGTCAATGGACCAATGGACACCAGTGACAAGTCATGTCCTTCAGGGGGCCGTATTGTGACCAGTACCAGTTTAATATTTTCATCAGTGACATGGACAGAGGGACCAAGTGTACCCTCAGCAAATTTGCTGATGACACCACGCTGAGAGGTGTTATTGACACACCTGAAGGACAGGATGCCATCCAGAGGGACCTGGACAAGCTCAAGAAGTGGGACCATGGGAATCTCATGAGGTACAACAAGGCCAAGTGCAAGGTGATGCACCTGGATTGGGACAACACCCAGTATCGATACGGGCTGGGGGATGAACAGATCAAAAGCAGCCCTGATGAGAAGCACTTGGGCAGACTTGTGGACCAAAAGCTGGACATGATCTTTAAGTGTGCACTTGCAGTCCAGAAAGCCACTCATATCCTGGGCTGCATCAAAAGTAGCATGGGCAGCTGGCTGAGGGAGGTGATTCTGTCCCTCTACTTCATTCTCATGAGACATTATCTGGAGTGCCACATCCAGCTCTGGAGTCCCCAGAACAAGAAGGACATCAACCTGTTGGAGCAAGTCCACAATAGGGCCACCAAGCTGATCAGAGGGATGGAACACCTCTCCTGTGAAGAAAGGCTGACCTGAGGTTGTTGAGCCTGGAGAAGAGAAGACTTCAGGATGACCTCATTGCATCATTCCAATACCTAAAGGGGGCCTACAAAAGAGATGGAGAGGGACTTTTTACAAGGGCTTGTTCTGACAGGACAGAAGAGAATGGCATTAAACTTACAGAGGGAAGGTTTAGATTAGATATTAGGAAGAAACTCTTTACTGTGAGGGTGGTGAGGCACTAGAACAGGTAGCCCAGAGAGTTTGTGGATGTCCCATCCCTGGAAGTGTTCAAGACTAGGTTGGATGGGGCTTTTGGCAGCCGGATCTAGTGGAAGGTGTCCTTGCCCATGGGAGGGGGGTTGAATGATATGATCTTAGTTCATTAAAACCTGGTGCTAATAATACCAAGGTCATGGGTTCAATCCCCAGTATGGGCCATTTACTTAAGAGTTGGACTCAATGATCCTTGTGGGTCCCTTGCAAATCAGAATATTCTGTGATTCTGTAAATCTTTAAGGTCCCTTCAAAGCCAAAGCATTCTATAATTCTACAAACAGAAATCATGACATTTTGTGACTTATTTACAATATTTGTGTTTACATATTTGCTTTGCTCTTAGTGTTTAAATCACTTGAAATATAAGAACTGCTATCTCATAAATTGTCTAATATAAGTATGGGAAGTTTCTTTGTTAGCTTTCTTTCCCAACAGACCCCCTACCCTGGTCTCATTCATCCTGGGATAAAAAATGATGGTGAAATAGTCTAGACTTACGTAATTACCAACAGGATCACAATCTGTCCCTGGTTTTCTCTTTCTCTATTGTGACATATTCTGTTCTTTAACTAGGCACATGATGAGATGTAATTTGAATTTACAGCATGGAAAAGAATCCCCAAGCACATTAGAAACTCATCTGCCAACTGCACACAGTGGTTGTTTCTCTCATTTCTGAAACACAACCACTTCTGCTGGGAAGCACACTGACTTTTAATGGCATCGCAACTGTTTAAGATGGAGAAGAAGACAGACACCATATCCAGTGATAATATCCGAGAGATTTTCAAGCTGATCCACATTCCTTCAGTGCCTCTCCTGGAGCACTTCCTGATGGTCTGTGGAAAGCTGCCTCAATGTATTGTGCAAGACTCTTCTCCAGTTGTTTTAACCAGAGTCCCAGTTTGTCTTTGGAAAGAAAAGGCAGCCTGTTTTATATTTGACCCATGTATGGAAAAGCTGCATCCAACCAGAGGGGAAAAAGAGAAGAATTTTTTGAGATGAGAAAGTATAAAAATAAGGATGCAAATGTATGAAGAAATATTAGAGAATGGCACAAGCTGTGGGATTATTTATGTCTGCACACTTTCTAGAGCACGTTCACGAAGTCCTATAGCATTTGTCCCCATTTCAACAGTTAACTGCAGGAAATGTTTTTGAAGTCCCAGAGAAACCAATTAAAAGGTGTTCTTGAACTGAGGCTTGAGTCACAATTAAGTTTCATAAGACTTTCTCATACAGTCGACTGAGTTATTGAAAAAAAAATCACCAGAAATGACATTTTATTCCCATTTTGACAGCTGCAAATCACTCTGGCATATGAATGGGCCCCATGATCAGTGACCACAGCAGATGTAAGATTTGCAGGAATTTTCTTTGGCCAGAAGATGCCTTTTGCATATGCCTCACATCACTTCCCTTGCTTTGGTGGCGTGTTTGGCTGCATGAAAGACAAGGTTTTGGAAGCATACTGGCTGGCTGTGCCTAACAGAGATGCAAAATATCTAATTGCACAGCATCTGATATGTTTAGCATAAAGCAAGCTGTAGAAGCAATGAAAAAAAAATAAAAAAAGAGCTATATGTCACCCTTCCCCAAGGAAGCAAAGATTTCAGTACGTGAGGATTAGCAATAAACTGAGGAAGGAGCAATGCAGAGAAGCTACACATTGAAGAATCAGTCAGAAGAACAAATCCCTCTTTTGAAAACACAAAACCTACCACAGTTGGCAGGAAGGAGACTATGAAGGACGACACACAGGACAACCTCTTACTGCCAAGCAGCAAAAAGACGTTGTTTCCCCATCAGTGAGGACCTTCATGTCACAGAGGGAACATCACCAAGGAAAGCAGAGCCACCAATTTTCCATTACACTGAGCTATGGCATTGCAGGGAAACACTGAATCATAGCTAATCCCAGCTACTTGTAGGCCTGTGACTTAGCAACTGATGATTTTTAAGGCACGCCATTATTCACTAAGCAGAAACGAAGTCCCTCAAGCTCACTGAAAACCAGATCAGCTTATGATCCCTGACAGCTCCTCCAGTTATGTCTCAGTCTGTATTCATGCAAGAAAACATATAAAAGAACAAATATGAACTTATCCTCGGACCTGAAACCCTTTCCCAATTCCAGCCCCCACTGCCGCTCTCAGACCTGGTTTTATCACTGCACCAGAGCTGTGACAATAGCAGCAGAGAGATGACCAAGGCTGTAGGGTTCAGTCTGTTGTTTGCTGCTGCCTCTGCCCTTGTTGTTATGGGGGCATGGCTGCAGGAGTGGGTCTTAATCCATCAGTTTATATTATACAATCTCTTAATAATAACAAATTGTAGACGAAAATCAGATTTTACTAATTCTAAGTCACGAGACTTAGAACAAAATATGATAATAAAAAAATCTATCTCTCTACCCATATCTGAATCCTTTCCCTCGTGTGGCTAACATGTGCAATAATAGGAGAAAAGGGTTATCTGGTAAGGATCATCAAGTCCAACTCCTAGCCCCCACAGGACCACCCTGACACAAATTCAGGCCATTCTCCCAGATCCTGTTACTGGTCACCACAGAGAAGAGATCAGTACCTGCTCTTCCCCTCATAAGGAAATTGTAGACTGCAATAAGGTCTCCCCTCAGTCTCCTCTTCTTTAAGCTGACCAGAACAAGTGATCTCAGCCGCTCCTCACACAGCTTCCCCTCTGGACTGTTCACTATCTTCGTTGCCCTCCTTTGGACATTCTCTAATAGCTTAATATCTTTCTTATATTGCAGTGACCAAAACTGCACACCATATTCAAGGTGGGGCCACACCAGTGCAGAGCAGAGCAGGACAATCCCCTCCCTCGACTGCCTGGTGATGCTTTGCCTGATGCCCCCCAGGACACGGTTGGCCCTCCTGGTTGCCAGGGCACTGCTGACTCATATTCAACTTGCCATTGACCAGGATCCCCAGGTCCCTTTCTATGGCACTGCTTTCCAGCATCTCACTCCCCAGTCTGTATGTACATCTGGAGTTGCCCCATCCCAGGTGCAGAATCCGGTACTTTCCCTTGTTGAACTTTGTGTGGTTGGTGATTGCCCAGTCCTCTAATTTGCCCAGGATCTCCCTGCCTTCAAGGGAGTCAACAGCTCCTCCCAGTTTTGTGTCATCTGCAAACTTGCTTAGTATCCCTTCCAGTCTTGTGTCCAAGTAATTTATGAATATGTTGGAGAGCACAGAGCCCTGTGGAACCCCACTAGTGACAGGTCACCAGTCTGATGTCCCCATTCACTATTATCCTCTGTGCTCGACCTATGAGCTGATTGCTTGCCCACCACATGATGTGTTTATCCAGCTGTGCTGGACACTTTGTCCAGAAGGATCCTGTGAGAGACAAAATCAAAATCTTTACTGAAATCCAAAAAGATTACATCAGCTGGCTTCCCTCGATCAACTAGGTGGGTTACCTTGTCGTAAAAGGAAATCAGGTTTGATAAGCAGGACTTTCGTCTCGTGAAGCTGTGCTGGCTGTGACCATTGACTGCGTTGTCTTTAAGGTGTTTGTCAATATTTCCCAGCTTGATCTCAACCCTGGACAAATACTGTGTCATCCACTTTAAAAGAAATGAAGTGTGCAATAGTAATTTTTGTCAAGGTTTTAACAATCCATAAAGAACATTTTAGCAGTTTTAAAAATACAGCCAGTTTCTTTTTGCCAGGCACTTTGTGTAATTTGCAAAATTCTCATTCTTACAATCCAGAGGTAAAATGTGCTACTCATTTCACACCTTCTAGGTGGGGAAAGCAAACGATGAAGAAAAAAACAATGGTAATTTGTCAATTATTAAAAAAAATCTGCTTTTTGTTTGAATAACTATTTTACAATTCACTTTCCTACAGCTAAGCACACTGTAATAGATATTAGCTTATTTTCACTCATGCTATAAAGGTATTTACGACCTTGTTGCTATCACAGTTAAAACCTTCACTACATGTGTGGCCATGAAAGTAACACCATTAAATAAACATTATAGCTTTAACATCACTGAAGAACAACTTTACTGAAAGACTACTGATAGAAAATATCTTCTTCTATATTTTTATTTTTACTTAAGAAGTCAAATAATGAATATACATATATTAATTTCTGTCCAAAGCCTAAAGTACCAAGGAAAATAGTCAGGGCTCTATTCTGACTTGTAGATGAATCTTCACTGAATGAAGCTGCTTAAGGAAAAAGTAACCTTCCAACCTTCACTCTCTTAACTCCACTTTTCTACTAGACACACACAAATTACCTTTGGCCCAAATATAAAAAAATTATTTTGGGATCAAATCCATACTGAATCTCTGCTGAGATTCAAAATATTTCATTTTCACTTTATTTTCACTTTTCCCATGACTCTTCTCATTTTAGATTTGCCCCCAAAGGAATATGTTGCTATAAATTACTTATTCTCAGAATACATTCCATGCTAGAGAAAATTAAGAAGTTCCAGGAGAAGTTCTGCTGTGAGGTTTTCACATGAATTTTCTATAGCCTGGGGGTTTGAATAAGAGCTTAACATATTCAGTGTTAAACAGATAGAGCTTCCAACTCTACACTGCAGAACTGAAAGGAGGGTCACTGATTCATGTCACCCAGTTGCTATTCAGTGGTCTCCTTTGGATCAGGTTTGGCAATTCCTCAGCACCAGAAGGCTGACCATAGAGTCTACCTACCAATTTCCAGCACCAATCAACATCAAGTAAAGGCTGTGACTCCAATAACTGCAGCTGGATATTAATGTTGGTTGGTTGTTATTCGCCAACAGTCAGATTACCAGGAGACTCATAGAATCATAAAATCATGTGGGTTGGAAAAGACCTTGAAGATCAAGTCCAACCATTAATCTAGCACTGCCAATTCCACTGCTAATCCATGTCCCCAACAGAGTGACAGAATTGTGTATATTGATAAAAGTCTTTTAAGGTGTTTGGGTCTCTCACACTAGCACAAGACACCACAGCATGTGCTCCTCATCATGGGATAACACTCCATGCTTATACCATCTCATCAGATTTGCACCTTAGTACATCCCTCAGCTGTTCATTGCACTAACACTAGCCTAATTCTAGAACTACAGAAAACTATAAATACACATCCCCAGAACAACCCATAATACAAAAATGCCAACCAGCTCTACAGGACAATGCAAGAAAGCGTGATTTACCCAACAAGAGAGATTTTTCATAGTGAAATTGAAGATTCAAAGCTCTGATATAAGTTGACCTATCCCACAATCAAAACAGGAATGAGAGGAGAGAAGAGAGATGAAGAAATTAAAAAAAAAGTAGAATGTGCCACTGCTACAAATAAAAGTTTCCTCTCAAACTTCAGCAGGGCTAAGCAGAATCACCACAGCTAAGGATATAACACACGCATGAGTGAAGAAAGGAAGAAACCCCTATTAAAGACACATTAAGGTGTTTTCATGCACCTGAAAAGGACGGACACCCACCTCTCACACAGACAGAGAATGGCATTAACATCCTGCAAAATGTGAGCCATCTTCATGTACGAGAGCTCTAATGATTAATTTGCTTGGTGTGGTTAAGCCACCTTTCAGGAGTGGAGGGTAAGAAGTACTAGTATAGTTAATGCAACAATCAAAAGGCAGAGCACCATTTTCTTTTTCCACTTTTCTCTGGTAGAATCGAAAGCATTAAGAATGAAAAGAAACAGCACACACTGCATGGCACTGGAAGGTGTGGAGACAGAAGTGCTGGCCATCATTACTTAGCAAAACAAACAGAATATGTACATCTGAGTGCATGCTTTTTATTAAGAGACCATTGCACTCAGTTTCTATTGCAGATGCAGTTGTATTTATTTGCTTTCTCTTGCTTCACTCAAAAAAATGAGTTGAATGAAAGGTGACTTTAGGGAGTCAAGTGAGCCAAGCTGAAACAAGAGGAGAGTTCTGGTAGTTCAGCACACACAATTTGTAACTCTATTTGTGAGACGCATCGCACAGAGCAAGCACAACTCTTAACATCAATGTGTTGTAAGAGTGTAAGAGACACATCAATGTGTCACTCCAGCCATGGAGTGACAAGCACAACCAGGAATTTTACTTTTAAAAACAGACAAGGCTCCAGAAGTTTTCCCCTCGAACTTTTGCAGTCTTTGGTTCTCTAGTAGCTTGAGATAGTATAAAGAGGGAATGCTGCACACATTTTGTCAGGAGATACTTTTACTGATGAAATATAGGAGAAAATAAAGATCTTGGTAAAAGTTCAAAAGGGTAACATAAAACCAAAACAAAATATTCCACCAAAACACCAACTTAGCACATGCTAACCCACACAACTTAGCAAAAAGCAACCCACTCAGTTTTAAGTTACGCAAAATATTAAGAAAAGAGTAAGGAAAGAAAGATATTAAGAGAAAAATAAGAGAAAAATAGCTATTGCCATAAAGTCTTATGGAAGACCAGCTTCACATGGCGCAGGTAGGTCTCAGGAGAGAGAAGAGAGAGGCATCTGTTGCTGGATTTATGTGTTCTGGCCCCTGTGGCCACCAGTCCCAAGTGGGACTTCCAGCTCACTGGACCACTCTGTGGCTCCATGCCACAGTGAAGGGTGGTGTAGCCAAGCAGAGGTTGGGTCAGGGGTTCCAGGGGCCATGGTGTGGGTGGGCTCCCAGGCTGCCCTTTTGACTGACAGCTGCTCCTGCCATGTGGGCTGTGGGGTTGCCATGTGGGATACAGCCTAGCCCTTCCCCACACACACTTGTGTTGGTTCCAACCCAATAATTAAATAATCTTCCATGAGATTCAAATCCAGTGTTTCACATGTGTCCACACTGCAGACTGCAATACATTGTCAAACCAGAGCTAGCTTAAACTTGTTTTCTGGATGCTAGAAATAGCGGTGTCATGATGTTAGAGAGATATGGAAGAGTTATTTTACCATAGTTCTCTAAACAGACAGAGCCCAAGAATTACAGGATAAGATCAAAAGGCTTCCATCCAGCTCAAATGCCAAACAAGCAGGTTCTTTTTATAAACAGGCAATTTATTAACATGCTTAAGACATGCAGCTGACAAATATACTATTATTTCCTTTACAGTAATATTTAGAGAGGCCTTTGGTTGGCATAAGGACTCCCAGCTGTGCTAAACACTATATAGGCACGTAGCAAAAGACAGGCTCCATTCAGAGGAGCTTACAGTGTACAATGCACTGTGCAACTGTTTGCTCAGTTCTGCTTGTCAGCAACGCTGCACTCAAAAGCCTGAATTTGGCATCTGCATCTTTGAGCAATGACTTAAGGATTTAATGTAAAAACACTGGTTTGCCAATCTGATGCTCTATTATACCCGCCAGACCCCTAATAACTGATTTTGATGGTCCATTAGTTAAACACAAGGAAAGTCTAAAATCTTTGTATTTCTTTAAGACAGTATTAAATATGGTAACGACAACTCAGGTGCTAGTTAGCCTATTCTGCTTTACACAGCTATATGTCAGTCTTCTATAATAAACCATGTGATGACTCATAAACATCTAAAACATTTCCCTTGGTGCTCAGTATTTTATTACATAGATGCCAATTACATTTGAGCAGCAGACTGCACAAGCCTGAACAGTCATCTATTATATGAACGGTTCCATTGATTCCTATACTACAGAGGGTTATGCTTTCATATATCATACTGAATAGGATTTGTTTCCACAGACACTGGGGGTAAACTGTTGGTGAAAGTGCTTTCACAGGTTATAGGCACCGCCATTGCACTCTACCTCACTCAATGATTTCCCAGGCTTCAAACAACAGACCTTTCCCTCACCCCAACCCCCACTGCCTTTTTCTTTTAAAAAAATTTTGCTATGAGAAAAAAGTAACCAATTTTACAAAAATAAAGTAATAGTCATTGTGCTCAACACAAGGACTGCGTTAAAGAAAGGAGCTTGAAAATAACCAAGGATGAACAGCAGGTTGTCCTCTAAAAATACCTGTCGTGGAGCACTCAGTAAAGAAAAGCATTCAGCTTCTGCAGATATACACAATATGAGACCTTGAGATACAAATAACACTAAAATCAGAATACTTGTCTAGATATTATAGTGCTCTGCCTTCAAACAGAAAATATTTAGAACTGTCTTCTTTGTTAATAAGAGATGTGACATTTCTAAACCACAGCTAAGTGCAACATGGTCAAGGTAACACTCTGAAACCACAAATATTCAGTCACATACAAGTCATCTCTTTTTGCAGCACCAACATTTATCACTCACAAATTTCACATGCCTGCTTTTAACAACCCAGCAGCTGTTGACTGCTTCCTTGGAAGAAGTATGAATCTGTGCCAGAGCATCACGCCACATGCCCCATGAGGCTGCAGTACTGGGGACAGAGCACAAACAATCACAGTATTGTCAGCATTAAAACCATTGCAGAAACCTCCAAGAGGTTATAGACAGAAGACCACCATTTTTCCTGGACTGCCTGTGCCGTGCCAAGTCTTTTCCTGGTCTCACTTCAGATGGGATGATCAAAGTATCTCCCTCTTCCTCCTTTGAGCTGAGTCTCAATCTGTCACTGTCACCTGAGTATCTTTCTAATATGTATCAGCAATGCTAAAATGGGTTCATGGGCCATTCTTTTTAGGTCTTCACCTTAGTACCCGGTCCAATCGATTCCTGTCTCAAACATGTGGCAATTTTGGCTCTACCTTCAGTAAACTAACGATTTCCTGTCAAAGGTGTTAGAAGGTTAGACCAACCCATATTGTCCCCACAAAGTGAGCTTCTAAGGAGAAACAGGAGCATAAATACCACAAAGCTACTGGCAGATGGGGTCAGGCATTTGAAGATCCTGAATGAGCCCTCTTCCTCCACTTACATGGAGATAGAGCTGCTCAGATCAGACTGAATTAAGACTGGGCTAAATGAAAGTCAGAGAAAGGTGCAAGATGGCACATGGCAACTTCATTTGATATCTGGGGAAACTTACACTTCACTCATTATTTGTAGCCTGCAAGCCTGATGAGTGGCACGCAATTAAAAAAAAATTAATCATTGTCTTATTTTTACCTGACTGCTCTATCTGACTTCACTAGAATGACTAGAGTTTGTTTTAAAATATCATTTTAAAGTGGAAAAAAAACTATATTCCATGGGTTGTTTTGAATGAACTGAGGTTCTGGGGGTGAAGTATACTATTAAATAACAAATATTACCAAGTCTTCTCCAGTGTATCCTGCACATCCCTGCAGACTCTGTTGCTTACACATGATACAGAGCTCTCAGAACTATCGCTCATGCTATAACCACCTTCCTGATGCTTTTCTTCGTGTCTTACTTTTCCTGCACAAAAAATTCCCAAATAATCTTGTGTCCACCCAGCTTCCTTTTCTATTTCTTGGACTATACTTTTTTACCTTGTCTCTCCAACGTCAATATCTACTTAGCTTTCCCTCACAGAGGCAATCTCAAGCACTAACAGGTGCTTCCCTGCTGTTTCTTCACATTTTATCACTTCATCTCCTATAGCTGTCCTGCCACAAATTATTTTCTGCCTGCCTTTTCCATCATTGCTTTATTCTGTCTCAGTCCATTGTAACATTGACTCTATTGGCACTTTTTTTTTCCTCTAGAAATACCTTTGAGCTTGGTTGATGTCTGCAAACCCAGCATCCACAGCAGGGAAAAATGTTTTCCCACTACAAAGAGGCCACTGTTGCTCAACACTGCTTTGTAAGGGCTTGTCTAGTCCATGGAAATGATGTAAACAATGTATGGGCACTGTGCCTTTTCAGCATCTTGGAAGTAATATGTGGAAGGCAGGAATTCATGAGACTGCTTCGTCAGAGATCATGAAAACTCAGATATATTGGTCATAAAGGTGCCTTTAGAGGCTCCACTGCTCCAAGGTGCTGTCATATTCTCCCCTGCTTCAAGTTACGTGGCAGTCATTCTTGGTTTTACTGGAGTCCCTGTACAGTAGTCTGCAAATACTTTATAAAACCATAAAAGGAAGGGAAATGGCAGATATACTTTATTCAGATTGTTTCTGGCCAAGCCCCGGTTCAGTTCTGCATCCTCCAAACACACAGAGATGGGTTCTATTGAAAGACTTGTGATGAGCAGCACACACAGAGGCCAGCAGTTCCAGAGTGTGCCAACAGAGCTGCAAAAGGGCTGGAAACAAGGAACACTGCCTGAAGCATGGCTCAACAAACAAAGTAGTTGAAGATGAATCTTCTCATCACATCTCCACCACATAGGGAAGAATGAAGTGTAGGACTGCAAGAGTTAAAAGGAGACTAATCCTTTATATGGGAGGTAAATGCTTCCCTAAGGAATCAGATTCCATACATGCTTCTGCCATAGCATTTCTACCAAGATCAAGCAAATCAATCATTTGCTAAGAAGTCACTGAGATCTATAAAGTACCTAAATATCTTTACCTGCAGTGGAAATTAGGTATGTAAGGAACTTGAGGAAACCGTATGTAACGGTGTATGTTCATTTCCTAAGTAGTCACCTGAAAATCACTGGATCTAATTAGCAGAAATTCTGAGTACCCACAGACCAAGCAGACAACAACAAAAACATTATTTCAGTTTTATAAATAGATGATGTTGCATATTGGTTGGATAAATGACCAGCAACTGGTGGGCCCTTCTGGCCTTCAACCTCTTGTCTGAATTATCAATCTGTAAAACAGGAACTTTGCCATGACTTTACCCCCCAGTCAATTTGAAGATAAAATTAGCATCTATAAGGCATTCAGACACTGCACTGAGGAGCATCATAGACAAATCTATCCATGGGATAGAGGAGCATCATTGACAAAACAACCCAGTAGTTTTTCCATTATCATACATTTGCTCATTAATAAGCAATCAAGGACTGTTCAGCTTTTCTACCAGAACAGAAAGAGGTCCTACAAGAGGTGTGATTAAAGGCTGAATCATAATGCATACACAAAAGAGGACCACATTACAGCAGCCAAGGAAGTTTCTTATTCACAGAAAATTGAGATATTTGGATAAAATTGTGTGGGGAAAAAAAAATTATTTTTGGGAAAACCAGAACTTTTAAACTGCAGCTCTTGACTTGTTCTAACTTGGGCCACCTTGTTTTTACCTTGTATATCTAGATGCCCATAGGAAGGCTGCTGATATCTTAACTTGTTTTGAAAATATAGTGAAACATGTAGAAAGCATTGTAACTTTACTTTCTTGCCCTGTAATAAGTTGTGCTAACTAGTTGTTTTGGATTACGAATTCTTTTAAAGGTAGTATATAGTGTTGCTGTAAGATATAAAAAAAGAATTTCTATAAATTATCATGTCTGTAAAAATATGCAAAATTGTTTATTCTGTGAGGGGTGGGGAGAAGCTATTGGTGTAGCCAAATGTAAATAGCATGGGTCACTGCCTATGAGTGAAGAAACTTCTTTTAAGCTTGCATCAGATTGTATCAGATTTTGAGAGTGTGAAGATACTAATTTATGTTTTACAAATCCAGTAATGTGACAAAAGGAAAGAGCAAAACAGAAATGAGCAACTCATCATGTCACAGAATACAGTTTTCTGGTGGGAGACTTGGTCATGCAACTAAGTATATCATTTATAGAGGCTACTGGACTAGATTTTCTGAAACACTCATCTACAAAATGTACCTTGAAAAAATCCAGATACTTTTTGCAACCTAAACTGTAGTAAAATGTTGGATATAGAGAACCAAGAGTTTGGGTGGGTTTTTTTCCAAACCTGGCTTGCAAACCAGTACAAGTCAACATATTGCTGTAGAAAGCCAACAACTCAACTCTTGGTGACTGAAAATGCATGAGCAGTGTTCATCAGATGTTAAAAAACATGCCCATGACCTCTCTCTCACTGCTTCTGAGTCAAATATGCAGACAGAAAAATGTAAGAGGTGAACATCTGTAATTAGGATCTGCCTTTGAATAAAAGGAATCCCAGGTGCATGGAAGTAGCACTGTGTGAACCAGCCACTTTCAGCAATGCAGATACCTAGTCCTGGGCATTGCACAATGTACCTGGGTAGGATGTGTCACAGTAATTATGCAGCAATCCCACATGCACTCTGCAGAGTATAGTCATTTTGCTGACAACATTATTAAAGTTATTGTTCATTAACACAAAAAGACATTAGTGATGATCGCAATTACTTGAGAGGAAGAATACAAGGCAGGGCTCCTTAGCTCTGCTATCAAGAATGACCACACTGGACATGAGTAAAGAGGACCTGGAGTTGATGAGACAGATGTATTTTATTCACTGCAAGGGGATTGCTCCAAAATAAAAATGAAGGTTTTTCTTAATTAGCTTTCTGTATCAAAACTTGCCTCCTTCCATTTACCAGTACCCTACCTGCAAAATAATGCTTCTCCAGCTCCCAGATATGCAATATTCTAATTGCAATTTTTGTAATGTGCAAAATCCTTGCCTAAACGGCAATTATGGAAATACCAAGTATTATAAGATGTATTCACTGACACAAAGTTAGCTTGACCCTTTTAATGTTTGGCATCATCATGGGAATAAGCAAAATGCACTTACAAGGCATGCATGCCCTCAAACATGAAAAGAACTAGCAGAGAATAAATAAACTTAGCTGAACTGCATATCCTCATAAAGCCAAACAAACATATTTCAATGCAAATAGGAAATTTACTTACATATTTTATTTTTTTTGCCTAACACGAACATTCTGTAATAGTTCTGTTTAAACCTTCCAGATATTCTGCTAGCTGGATGGAGACCATGCAGTTTTAAATACATTTTCACACTCAACAAGAGCTTACATTTATCTTTAAGAGCCAACCATCCAAACCTGAATGGTACCTAAATACATTTCTCAAGACTGTGGCCTTTGGAAGAGAAAAGATCAACAGAGACCTGCTCTTATTTCAGGATTTTAAGGAATAATTTCCACCTCTCCCTCCTAGTTTATAGCTTTTACCTACTTCCACACTGAATACACAAATGAGGGATATGCTGTCTCAGTTTAATGTGACTGAAGGGTTTTGCTAAGGAGGATGAGTTATGAGGAAGACCAAGCTCCTCCCTCCAAGGAACGGTAAATCCGAAATTAAGAGGCTCCAATTGAGAAAGTATGGAGAAAGAAAAGACAACAGCCCTTTATTAAAGGATATGTGTGCATTCACAGAACAATAAAAGAGCAGAAAAGCAACTAAACAATAATTCTGCACTCAAAGTTCCCTCCAAAAAAAACAGTTCAGCGCTTTCTGCCTTTTGGTGCAATTCCAACCACGACCAGCAGGGGGCGCTCTTGGGTTCCGGCGGTCACCGTGTGAGGGCCCCGGAGCGTGGGAGGAGCCGAAATGGAGATTCCCCCACACCGAGGAGGGGAAGGGGAGAATGGGGGGAAAAAAACCCCCTTTTCTACGGACTCACGCTGTCGGCAGCTGGCTCCGGCCGGGACTCCCCCAAAGGTTCTTTCGCAGAAGGGCCAAGCCTCTCCGATGAAATCTGAGCAAGTCCGGGCTGGGGGCAGAACAGGGCGCAGGAGAACGGAGGCGAATCGGGGCCAGAAGCAGCCAGATGACCCAGCTGAAAACAAAATGAACCATGGAAAAATCCCTTCACACACACACCCTCCCTGAGTCAGGGCAAAAGTGAAGTGCCTGCTGTTTCCCTAGGAGAGGAAAAAAAAAAATCTCATCCCTCCCCACAGTCTTCTGACAGCCATCAGTCTGGAATGCAGGTGTGCTAGTTAGTTCTTTTGCATGTGTCAATCACCCCAGCCAAAAGAACCATCCTCCCCCTCCCTTGTTCAATATCCCTCTTTCATAATGATGCAAGGGGAAAAAAAAGAAATTCCCACTTGGTTTTTTAGAAGAAGTAAACCTATGACATATGCAAAGACCAAATTAAAACTAGATGTTAAATTCAATATGAAGGCATCACATTCCTCTGAGGAAGGATGCGTGCAGCAGAATACACTTAAAGAAGAATTACGTAACAATGTATGAACTACATAAAGTACTAATATCTGCCTCTGAAGGCTAATAAACACTGATAATCTGTGAATGACCTCTACTGTCTCAATGCTAACTACACCATGTTCTTCCCTATCACTTAACATGCTCCTTTTTGGAGTGTCAGTTTTCCCATACATGTTGATTTTCCATCCTGCTGGCTAGTTTTGATGGCTTGTTCTTCCTGCTACAGCCTACAGTTTTTTTATATGAAGACCCTGCCATAGGTTAGGAAGGAGACCATGGCTACAATGATATTTTGCTTTTTAGTATCCTCATCTATGAAATAGGTTCATCTCATCGGTCTGTGGTTCTGCTTGTTGGGGTTAATAAGGCACTTAGAGCATCTAAGATAGAAGATAGGTGTTATGCATTCATATTTTTAGGATGGTATACTATGGTTTCACTTTTATATATATCTATATAAATTACCTATGTCACACAGAACTGATTTGAAGAGCAACTGTTCTTTCCACGAGAGCAGTTGTATGTGAAGAATAAGCATTTTTCACCAACTATTTTCCTCCTACTGAAAAGATGGTGAAGTTAGTGAAAGCAGAAACAATCACAGGCATCTTCCCAGTAAAATATCAAGAGTAAGGAGTCAAGAACAGTTCACAGGAACTCAGAGTTCAAAATTTATGTGTATAAAATGTTCTAAACTGTAAAAAGCACTTTTTTTTTTTAACAGAAAAGAAAATGCTCTTCTTTGGAAAAGAGCTTCACAATGTATAATTCAACTTCTGTTTCAAAAATGCAAAGCAACGCAAACAAATTTCTTCACTGTTCAAGCTACTGTTATAGATCCCACAGAAAACAAGTCTTCACAGTATCCAAGATCTAAACCTGGAAAAAGCTTCCATTCTTCATTAACCAGAGAGACTGAATGTGACAGTTTGTGCCTCACCTTTCAAACTCATCTACTTATCTGTGTTGGCAAAAATAAAAAAACTTGAATGCTGCCTCCTGCATCCCATAACCCTCTACATCTAACTGTATTACCATGACAAAAAGAGTACTTATGATTCCTCCCACACAGGAGTACAGGAAGAAAAACTTGTAAATTGGCAGTGACATCATCTGCTAGAAAGTGATTCACACTTCATGAAACAGCAGGGAAAATGAAATTTACTCCCAACCACCACAAAGCTCTTTCACTGAATCAGTGTGTGGCAGAAATGATAGTAAGAGACATAGATCCTTCCTCTATTTTTGAAAGACAAGGATTGTGTAATGAGCTAGAGTGCATAGAGCAAAATTACCATATTCTGTCACGGAAATATATTTCCCCTGTGGTTTTGCCAAAAATAGGTATGGAATGGGGATAGAAAATAAAACAGGTGATGCTAGAGGCAGAAAGTGGATTAATACACATCACCAGTGATATGTGACTGGCTTACAAAATGGTGGATTTCATGACTGACAGTACCAGAAGACAAGTTGTTTAATATTCTCTCTGAAGTTGCCCTATACTCAGAACATAGCCACACCTGAATACATTGCAACTTCCACATCCCCTGCTCTGCTGACAATGCGCTAAAAAAACGGAGAAAGTTTTAACATGTGAAGGATAAACTTTCTCCACATCTCTTTGAACCCTTCTGGGCCCTGACAAGAAGAGAAATGAAATAATTGTCTAGTTTTTCTACAGAATTCCTCAGCTGGAACTGCAACTACTATTTATATTATAGTGGTGCCCATGATGAGCAGATATTTGCAGACAGATGTGAAGCATCTTGCCTTGCCACAGACTGTAGTTTGAATTACGTGATTTTCAGGCTGGTATCATTTTCTGTCCATGGGCCAAAGTATTGCAATCCCCAAATAAATTAGGCATGAGCACCACATAACAGGAGAAAACTATAAAAATTGTCATTTATGAAGATAAATCAAGTTGCCTTCAGTCTTGTAAATCTACCTTCAGCGAGAACTACCACAGGCTGAAAGGAGTTATATTTATCAAGCTCTGCAGAGAAGATAGGTCTGAAGTTCCATTTCTGTGCTGAAGAGAAAGAAATAAAAGACTTAAATAGCTGTAAATGAAGTAGTGTACAGTCTTCCTCTTAGCTCCCAAAGCTCTGGTCCAACATGACATGAGGACCCCATAAACTGAAGATCATATGAGACTAGTTTGGGTCAAGCCTCAGCAATCAGTATCTAAAGGCTGCCATACAAGGGTAACCATGATTCCAGTATACTATTAACCTGAACATTAGTCAAAAAGTTTCCAGAACTTTGTGAACCAAACTGGGCACTGACTCAAGTAAGCAAGACCTTGAATGCGGTTTTGCCAGAAAACCACTTGAATTTTATTATTTCATGCAATTTTTATGGAAAAACACAGATGTACTGACAGCTCTTGTCATGATTCAGTGTCCTTTTTGGAGCACCATATTGACAAGCTGGCAATTAGCCACAAGCATGGCAAGAAAATAAATGAAATATACCTTCCTGTTTCCATGCAATTTTGAAAAAGGCACTTGCACTGAAGAAAGCAGTAAGTCAGCCCACACCTGCTATGAGTTTCTTTCTTACACTTTTTTAACCAACTACCAATTTGAATAACGTAAGGTTTATATAAATAATTGGTTGAGTATAACCTCCTACACAATTTTAAGCTCCAACAAAAAAAAATAAATGAAACCACTATATAAAATATACATTTATGTAAAAGATTACTAAGAAAAATAGAACTTAATCCGAGATTCTTATGATTTTAAACCAAGCTCTGCCTCTCTTCATGCTGGAAGTAGAATAAGAGTGTTATGCAAGCCTGGCTCTTCTCCCAGGTTGGTCAGTCCTTGTAGGAAGGGTTCTCTATTCATACAACACTTTTCTGGGATATAAACTTCACCTGTGGGACATAAACTTCCACCTGTACAGCATGCAGTACGTAGCATCTGATTGGAGCACTGTACCTCTGCAGGCCTTACTATGTTTGTGCTCAGGCAAGAATCCCTTGATTTCAATCATAGCTATATTACGAGTAAAAGCTTATATTTGTTTACACAGCTTTAGAAGTTATAGTAATAGATTCTCTCTGTCATTTATAACATTTTTTCAATAGTACTGAAAAGTCAACCTAATAAATAATTATGAAACAGTCCCATAATACACATTTTACTCTTATGAAACTGTAGAAATGGAGTCTCCCTGAGTAGTAACAGATAGAACAAGAGGCAAGCCAATTACTGTCTCATCTGAAGAACAACTTCCCCCTCCATATACCTCTCCCTTTGCTCTGAGAGTAAAGTGGAAGTATTAGCTCTGTGTCACACTGCTACTTGTCTTTAGTGGTCAGCAGAGGAGGCACCACTGTTGCCATTTTTACTGATGCTGCCTGATTGCAGTAAAACACTAAGCCTGGGTTTAGGAGCAGACAGATTTGTCGGGGGGGGGGGGGGGTGGGGGGGGGTGTTCTTTTTCTTTTTTTTTTTTAACACCTTTTGTAACTCAGCATCAAAACAACAGAAACCAAAACCTGTGCTAGAGGATGCAGCACTACTTAAGTGCACAGCAAGACAGCTCAAATGTCTTACAGCTCGGAAAACATGGGGATGGTGTCCTATGCTAGTACAATAGCTTGCAATAGGGCTCCTGGGGCAGTGCAATAGAGATGTTTAAGCATGATAGTTAAATAAATTTTAAAAAAGAAGAAAACAGGAGCACACATTTAAACACAGCCTTTTGTACCCTTTAAGCAGGAGATAAAACCCATAATACAGTTTCTTCACATGAAAATCATTCCTGTTATTCACAGTGCTGGCTGAATGGCTCCACCAGTCTCTTGCCGTTCCCCTGCTTTTCATGTAATTCTTGTGATCCCTCTCCAGAGGAATCAAACACAGTGCACATGGGTTCATAACTCCCCTTCCCTAATCCCCCAGTCTAGGCTGTACTCATCTCTGTTTTCCAAAGAACTCTAGCCCAATTTCAGCTCCTCTGAACTGTTCCTGCTGTGCCCTGCCTCAGCCTAGGGACTGCAGAGGGGTCCCACCAGCAGTGGAGAAGAGGAGTAAAGTGGCAGCCTACTTTACCCAGTGGACAGGGATAACTGAAGAATTAGCTGAAACAACTGAAGTTTCCACCTTTTTTCACAATTACGTATGATTTAACATTTTGCATTCTTCAACTTCAGAAAAATCACAGCCTCATCATCACTATGCTCATTACAATAAGCCCTCATTTTTCCACAATATATCAGAGTATATCACTCTAATATTCACCACTAATGAGTCCTTAAATCTACACTGTAATTTCAAGGTCACCTTTTTTTGGAAATGTCAGGCCCTACAAGGAAATAACAGAGCCAGAGGCAGAAAAACTAAAGGGAAAGTTTATCTGGAGATTCAAGAGGACAGCAAGTCATCTTTTAAACAAAGGGTTTATTTCAGGATTCTGGCTCAGTTCAAATTGTCACCAACACAGCTTTTATGTTATTAAAAAAAAAAAAAGCAGGCTGATCCTTCCAAGGATAGTTTAATAAACAAGATACTCAACAACTACCACACTACAAACTAAACAAGGCAGAAATTATGGTTTTCTCATGTTCCTGAGTTCTTGCTCCATGCCACTTATCTTAGCAATACTCTGCCTTGGTGCTCCTAAGTATTCCTGTTGAAATGATGCTCAGAAATAATTTTAAATCATTTGAAAATCCATAATGAAAACAGGGTCAGAATCTACTTCCAACACTGAAAAAAATGTTTTAATTTTAATTTTAATAGATATGTCTTAGAATCATAGAATCATAGAATTGATTGGGTTGGAAAAGACCTCCGAGATCATCGAGTCCAACCCTTGGTCCAAATCCAATCCATTTACTAGATCATGGCACTCAGTGCCACGTCCAATCTGCGTTTAAAAATCTCCAGGGATGGTGAATCCACCACCTCTCTGGGCAGCCCATTCCAGTGCCTGATCACTCTCTCTGTAAAGAATTTTCTCCTGATATCCAACTTAAATTTCCCCTGGCGGAGCTTAAGCCCGTGTCCCTTTGTCCTATTGCTGAGTGCCTGAGAGAAGAGACCAACCCCCACCTGGCTAGAACTTCCCTTCAGGTAGTTATAGACGGTGATGAGGTCACCTCTGAGCCTCCTCTTCTCCAGGCTAAACAACCCCAGCTCCCTCAGCCTCTCCCCATAGGACTTATGCTCAAGTCCCTTCACCAGCCTCGTTGCTTTTCTCTGGACCCACTCCAGCACCTCAATATCCTTTCTGAACTGAGGGGCCCAGAACTGAACACAATACTCAAGGTGTGGCCTCACCAACGCAGAGTACAGGGGAAGGATCACTTCCCTGGTCCTGCTGGCCACGCTATTTTTGATACAGGACAAGATCCCATTGGCCTTCTTGGCCACCTGGGCACACTGTTGGCTCATGTTGAGCTTCCTGTCAATTAGTACCCCCAGGTCCCTTTCTGCCTGGCTGCTCTCCAGCCACTCTGTGCCCAGCCTATCAACTTACCATCCAGATAAACCCTAGACTATCTGAATATATATAATGCAGTATAATCTGCTGCATACTCTCCACTGCAAAATTAACTGCATATGTATTCCTAATTCTCAATTAATCCCAGTAGACTATTGGACAGAGTCACCTGAACAGCTTTCTGCTTTGCTGGTTGACCATGGTGATGTGATGTTACACATATTCATGACACTCCTGAGCACCAGTCCTCAAGTAGTTCTGGGGGAGACCCACAGAACAGGACCACCAAATGTCCAAGGAAAGAACAATTTGCACACTCGTAACATTTCTGTTATCCACTTGTCACAGAGTTGCAGCTCAACACATAGACAAAGCTGTTGCAGGTGCACGGAATGTGCACATTGTCTTCTAAAAAAGCTCGATAAAGGCTTCCATATCACAACACGGCTATCTTAATTTTTGACTAAAGGGTGGCTTTGAAACCCACCATCAATATGACGTTTTGCTGGAAAAGGAGCTATCAATGTACATTTTTTTTCCTCTAAGGAACAAAATGTTTCATTGAGTCCACCCCAAATTTTAAGAAACTACAGGTCCTTTGAGCACACACAGTTTTAACTGTCGCAAAAGATAACAGCTGCAACCACTGGTTATCAAAAAAACACTGTTTAGGGGAAACCCTCCTTTAAAAGCAGCCATACCAATCAGCCTGAAAACATTAGGGTGACACTTACAAGCAGACTAATTGAAAGAAAAATGTAAAAAATGAAGGAAAACATATATCAAAGCAAAAAAAAGTTGTCCTTTTGCAAGGAGGAGGCTTTACACGGCTTCCCAGCACACTCCCTGGTAACAGACACCTGGAGACTCCCATCAATAACAATAACATGTCCCAAGGAAGGAGGAAACATCTTGGCCAATAGAACATTTTCCTTTGACAGTGGTAATACATCATTTTATTTGCTATGGTGATTGTTCCTGCAGCACTTATGTTGCAGGGAGCAGAGGTAAGATAATTCCTCTATTTCAAAAATTTTCAAGTAAGCACAAGAGACTCTGTTCCAAGGCAAATTAATGTAGAGAAGTTGGAAAATCCCAACATGCAGTTTTGCCAAAAAACCTAAACAGAGTATTTTACCAAAGATTTTTGAAAAAGATAAAAAATGTTTCAGTGTTCGGATCTTTTCTGTTCAGCATCTTATTCACATAAAAAATGAGTGGGCAGATTCAGGATGTTCTTTGACAGTCTATTCTGTTCTCAATCTGTACACAGTTCCTGTCCATCTTGCAGGAAGATGGATCAGACAAGAAAAACAAAAACAAAACAGAAAATACTTTGCATTTTTAAATGCCTCCTTCAGTACTTCTTATGACCTATTAACCAATTCCCTTTACTAGTAAAACAAAAACCCTCTTAATAGCTAAAGATGCACTTCCACTACCAGTGTCACCCTTCTGTTCTCAGAGCAGGACTTTCCCTGAGATGGTGATGTCAGGCATCTTGGCAGACAGTGCTTCTTGAAAGGGTCATGAAACTCAGCAGCAAAACTGTTGGCTCCAGCCTCTGCTGTTTGAAATGACTGCACAACTATGATCTCCTTTTAACATAATTACCTTGATAAGCCACATATTCATCTTTGGGAGGATTATCACTAATGATTTCTTTATCAATCCTTCTGTTTCTTAATCCAAAACAAGAGTTGCCATTCAATATATTTACTCATTTTCTGTTATTTCTCCGAAGTTACCGCAGGGTAGAATCTGTAACAGGATTTCTCTACAAAAAAGACGGGTTTTATGTGCACAAATGACTAGTTAATGTAAAAATACATATCAATACATAATTTTTAAAACACCAAGGAAGGCTTACAGATTTTATAGGAACCAGTAGACATGGCTATGCAATGCTGGTAACGTTTTTATGCACCTTTTTATGTACACTGAAAAAAAACCATCCCAAAAACTCAAACCAAAGCAAACCTTACACATATATAAATATATATTTGTTCTTTGCCTCCTAAAAGGTCTTCCACCATCCTATTTCTCCCCAATCCTAAACAGTAGCCAGTAAAATATAGGTTTTTTATTGATTTTCAGAAACTGTTTTTCCCATCTGGGTTCTTAATCTGCACACTGCACCCTGTAAAAAATATTTAGTCTGATTTACAAAATCTATTTCTCCCATTGGGCCTTTAAGCTGCTGTTGCAGAAGTGATAAAGGCGTTCTCATTCAGACTTTTATTGTCTCTGGGCCCCTTGCCACCTGTTTTTTATTTTCGCACTCTTCCATTTTCTTCCCATCTCTTTTGCACAGGCAGCACACTTATCCATCAGAGCTGATTCTGAGTAACAGGAGACATGCTTTCACACGGTATCTAATCCATAAACAAGGATAGGAGGCAGCAATCCAACATATATGCCTTGGTAGGAGGTAAATTTGATCAAAAATTAACTTCAGAAAAACTGACAATGTAAGTTTATAATTTTTATTATATCCAGTAAAATTTGAAAACAGATTTGCTTACATTTACTTTGGTGTCTTATATTCACAACTATTCACATTCTCCCCTCTATCATCACTCCCTGTGTCAACCAAGGTGTTCTGTGAAAGCCCAAATGTGCCTGAGCTCACTTTGAGCCTCACACAGTTTTCATTTTTTCTAAAGTCTTCTCTTCTTTCAATACAGCACCTCATTTCACAAGCAAATTTCATATAGAATTAACCACTTTTAGGAGCAACAATTACAATGTTACACAAAATTTTGTAAACTGCAGCTGAGGTCTTTATTTAGAGGCAAGCTCACAATGCTGAAGAAACCGTGAAAGAGTTCAGGCTATGGGAAACTATTTTCAACAATAAAAAACTGGAAAGAAATCAGTGACCTGAATCCTCAGATAAGCTCATTTCTGCTCAAAAGTGAAAGTTGTTGCAGCTGTGAATTAAAATGTTGTCCTAGGAATGAAAATGCACGTTCAATCAAACTTTAATAGATTTAAAGACAATTCAATTTAGCTTTATGTACTAGCAATTTTCTCTTCTGAAGCCCTAGTTGCTCTTTCATGGTCTGATCTTTGTCACTTGTCCCATTGCATCTTTGGCCTGGTGAGCAGGGGGAACATGACAGCACCCAAACAGAGCACTCTCATGCCTAAAGGAAGAAACGCATGTAGTTTCTTTGTTTCAATCACAGTCTGATTCATTAAAAAGCAACAAAACAAACAAAAAAAAAGATACCTAAATATTTCACAAAAAGCCTTATATTAAAAAGATTATAACTGCCTGTAAAAAGCACGGGGTACATGAAGCATCCTTGCCTTACCAACCTATTGAATGTATTTTGCATTTATGCATGTCATGTTTATGCACATGGTTTTGTCCATAAAATTGATGTATATCAGTGAGTATGTAATTCAAAAGCAGAAACAGGGATAAAAATTACAAAAAATCAAAAAGGCATCACAAAACAATCAGTCATTTGTCCACATGTTTCAAATAAAAGTTTACTCAAAGCACACTCCATCTTTTATCTGATAGATCTACCTCCATTGTAACCTTAGATAATAAATATGACAGTACAAGTATCCTTTTTTCAATATCTGTTCTCATTAATATATTCAACTTCAAAGGAATGAAGTAGTTCATACAGAGTTCAAATGAATATGGTTTTATTTTGCAAAAAGTATCCTTTTTTTGAGTGTTGCCACTTACTTCATCACTGCAGTGTGAATTAAACATGAATTCATGATAAAATCATCAAAATGCAAAAACAAAGAGATGGAAGGGGGATCAAAGGCACCTTCTAGTTGCCAGAGAAACCAAAACAGCAAATGAATTTGAAGTACACAGCGCTCGCACAATCTCCTAGGACAAGTGCATGTGAAGTGTGTGACGAAACTCTTCATCTATGTGCTTCAGCAGCAGAACTGAAATGAACAGAGAATGAATTCATTAATATTATGTTCAGACGAGTTAACAGTCATCAGGTTAGTGGGTGGCACTTCTGAAAGGCACTGTGATAGGTCACTGAGAAGTTCACACTGTCACTGTGCAAGTTGAGTGGGTACGAGAAATTCAGATCCAAGTTCTTCAGAGTGCTCTTAATCAGAAACACTTAAATTGCATCGGTTTTGAGAACCCAGAAGAAACAATATTAAAGAATTCAGATTCACAGACTACAAATATGAAATGTAGCTTTATAGGCTGGGCATTTAAAAACACCACTGAATAAAAACGTGTGGCATGGGACTGAATTTTTCTTGAGAGTTCTCACTTCCTCCATACTCTTCTCTGCTATCTTCAGCTAGGTAGCATGCAGAGACTCTGAAGATGTCACTTGTAATATTATTTTATCTAATATGGAACCTGTCCTGTCCACTTACTTATTTCACAAAGACAACAGACAAAATAGCATATGGTAATGATTTTCAGTCACAGCTGCCCTTGCTGGGACTTGAAAGGGGGAAGACTCTGTATCCATTACTGCCTCCCTGAAATCTCATCCTCCAGGGTGTAAGAATTGTCTCCTTTGTTAGCTATTCTAATTCCCTGATTAGTAATGAGAGTAATTTAAATATGGGCAAGAGAAACAGCAAAACAATATGATTACAAGGCAACTGGGGGGATGCAAGAACTGCTCTTGGAGGGATGCAAGAACTGTTCCCAGTTATGACCCACACATCCCACCACAGGAGCCACTCCACAGATTTTATTAAAGTAGCTTCTGTGGTACATGCCTGTACAGAGAGGTTTCTGGTGGGGGAAGAAAGAAGACCATGTCCCCTTGCTCCCGTCCCATGGGCAGTCTTGGATGCAGCTTGGTTTCCTGCCCAGGTGCAGTCCCCATATCTCAAGAAAACCCCTTCCCCAGTATAATCCTCCTGGGCTGCTAGGCCTGGAGTACACCAGGTAATGAGGAGAAAGAAAGATTTTGCATGCCTTGTTCTCCCCTAATTATCTGCCATGAGTCCAAAGATGATACCATAAATCATTGAATCATGACTGTTGTTTATTTTAAAGCATGAAAGAAGGATGACATGCTAATGCTCTTCAGATGATGTTTCAAGAAAGAGAACAACCTAAGGCAAGCATTTCTAAAGTTCACCTTAATGTATCCTGTGCTATACCCTTGAAGAATAAAGCAGTGCTGGCCTTGGCATATTCATCATTCTGTTCTTGTCACAGCACTTGATTGAATGTTTTTTCAGGAGGTAGAGATTAAATTGAACCAGAACTAATTGAAGGTATATTTAATAAAAGCATCATCATTGTAATGAGTATACAACTGCTACGCTAATGTTGAATAATGTTTAAGCTGCTGAACAAGTCCATATTGTTTCGCCTAATAGGATTCACCAATCATCAAATAATTAATTCTACTTTAATTTTGCAACGCCATGTGAAAACGTGAAACCCACTCATAAATTAATTAATGCTCAAGTCAATAAAAGAGACAAGTGTCTGGGACTTACAACTGCTTCTCCTGGAATCAATCAAGGTATTATCACTTACTTTGAGCCATACAGGATTGGTTTGGGTTCTTCTAGCACTTAGTCTAGTTATTACATTGTAATCATGTGTAATACAAGTCTGGCAGACATGGACAAACACTGAGCAGCCAAAGCCACTCTGAGTCATTTACTCAGCTTCAATTACGCTGATGTCCCTTTTCATAGCTTCAAAACTCTTACTTGCATTCTTACCATTTTTTCTACACGTGCCCTTTGTGTAGATGTCCTGCATATCTAGTCAGGACACTTGAATTTAAAGATACCATTATTACTCCTTCCCATTTTCCAGTTCAGTTGCACCACAGACTATTGGCAAACTTGTGGACGCTGTTTACAGAGTCAGGAACACAAATAGCCTAACAAAACAGTTCTTAAAAATCAGTTGTTCTTGAAAACAACAAAAAAAAAAAAAAAAAGAAAAAAATTTGCCTCCACAACTCACAGTATATATCCTCACTCCTGGAAATAAATTTCATTTATGCAGTCAGAGCTCGAATTATTATAAGCTAGATGTAGTTTAGATTTCTTCTTCCATCCTTTTTACTCCAATGAATAGCAAGAGCTATTGGACCTTAAGTATGATCATGCAGACCTGGTAAGTACAACCACAGACATTTCTGTAGTCCTTCCAAAATCAACAAATGTATAAGAAAATTAGGGCAACGACATTTGTCTTTGAATAGTATGGGGTAAAAACTTTTAGCTCTTCCATTTAGGCAAAGAAATTCTCTGATTAGTCCTTTATTCTTAAGCATATGGAAAGGAACTGGCACCAGTCTTACCTGCAGGATTTGTGGTCAATAATTGGGCTGCTTCCACATATGGCCCCCAGCTCACGTCCAGACCTCAAAGCACAGCCTTGCCAGTTGCAGCAGGAGTTCTTCCCTTGCCACCTTAATACCAACTCTGTGCTCCACAGAGATCAGCTCCTGACGGTGCTGTCCTTCTTGGTCTGTGTCAGAGGAAGGGGCACCCATAACCCCACAGGTTTTCAGAGCAGGGGACTTGTCAGGGTGAGAGAAAAGAAAACAAGAGAGCAGAAGGCTGCAAAGATGCAAGAGCTGCCCCATGGCATGTGTTTACTTCATTGTAAGGTTTGGAGTATCCTGAGGCAAAGTCCAGCTCCAAGATTTAATTCCTCTCCACCACCCCATCACCCTACAGCATCTGCATTTAAACTCTGGTTTTATTTCCCATTTATGTTTATGAGTATTAAATCATTTAGTCAAATATATTTGTAAGATATTTGCCAGATCATGAGCTACAGGAAGCAAATATTCAGCAAGTTTCAAAAGTGGTATGAAAACACCATATCAGGGCCCCCCCAAGAGTTTGCACATGCCAAAAGGTGCGGCCGAATGACGATACTTTCACTTAATCACTCTAGTCATGTAAACCAAAACCACTTTCAATCCAGCATTTGAACAAGCACTTGAATTCCTCACTCAATCACAACTCCTGTAAAAACTCTTTTTAGGTACCCAGCATAAAAAAAAAAAAAAAAAACACCACAAATAAATGTAGAAAAGCATTTGCTGGCACTCTATTTCTCCCTCTACAGCTTTTAAAGGAAGTTCCAGAAAACTTTCAAGTCATCTTGGAAACCTTATGGATATCAGAACAACTTTAGAATTCTGCAAATTATGCTCCTTTTGCCCTTCAAAGCTAGCAAAAAGCCATTCAGCTCCATTCTATATGGCTGACTTGCCTTAATTAAAGTATGGACTTCATGGAACAGAACCATGAAAAGTTAAAGCTTGCTAAAAATTCCATAACCATGGAAATGCAGCAATCAGTGCTACACGAGTTAGACAACAGTTCCAACATCATATATGAACACTGTACAAATTACACAAATAAACCCAAAACAAAATGAAACAAAAAAAACCAAAAAAAAAAAAAAAAAACACAAAAAAACCCAAAAAAACAACAACGACAACAACAACAAAAAACCTGAAGCCCCAGAAAACTCTGACATGTATAAGCTAAGTTTTATTCCATTGCATCTTAAAAGAAAAGTAAGAGAAATTTGCCATAAGATGCAGAAAAACTACTAAGGTTTCCAGATGTCTATCTCTCTAGCTTGACACTTATTTTTCATTTCTAACATCACATCAGTCATAAATCAAAAAGAGACAAGCCTCATAATAGGTGGCAAAAAACATCTAGAAGGTGAGATAACGCCAAAGGAGTGGAGTTGACTATGGCAAATAGCCGTTAAATTGGCTAAAGGAAGTGAAAATGGAAATAATCAGCTCCAACCTGGCCTAGAGAGCAGACAGAAAGGCAGGGCATGTCCAGCCTCTTTGACTGCCCTGTTCTGCACTGACACCACAGCAAAAGAGGAGTAAAAGGCAACTGATGAATTGTTTTCATTTTTCCTTTTAAACAAGTAGCTGTGTAAATTCACCTGATTCCTCCCTCTCATAATGGCCATAGAAATTTTGAAACAATGGCTCTGCAAGAACCCCTAAATACTTACAGAAGAGGGAAATGAAAAACCCATCATGGGTTTCTTGATGAAGTCTCAAAAGAGATTGCAATTTTCTTGGGTTTTACAGGCATTCATCCAAGCAAAATGTGCTCTAAAACATTTACAATCCAAATAGACAGTACCTGAAATGTAAAGATTACTATACCCATCTTAAAGTGGGAAGGCTGGGGTAGTTCAGTAGTTATCTGGGGTATCTGTGGCAGAGCAAAAGTGGAACTGAGATTCCTGACTCCATTAATCACAAAACCAACCTTCCTCATAAAATTGTTCTTAATTCCATTATCTTTTTTTTTCTTTTGTGTTGTTCCCTCCATAATCTTAATTGTACTAATAAATACTAGGAGGTTAAGTGTATTAATTTACAGTTTAATTATTTAACTGTTTAAACGTATCTGTAAAGAAGTTGATGTACAAGACAAATAACTATAATTGTCCTACAAAAGTCAGTGGATTCACACTACCTAACAGAACTTTAATCCTCAACTCCACATATTTCCTAAACTGCTCTTTTATTTCCTCTCAGTCCATGAGATATGCACCAGGGGTTTAGAATGGCTAATGAACATAATATATGGAGCCTGATTCTGTTCTAAGGGACTGAAGTAAAATATCTTGTACACAGGTCAGGGACATGTGAAAAGGAGCCCAGGCTCTTCATCACTGTATCCATAATTCAGTTCAGTCTCTACAGAGTTCCACTGAAGGCCTGTGGAAATCAGTGGATGTCTTTTAACTGACCTCAATTTTTATATCGGGCCAGAGACTATGGGAATAAAAAATGGCAGACTAATTCACAACTAAAATCTGCCCTCAGAGTCCCTAATTGCTTAAGGAAGGTAAATAGCCACTTCTTGATTATTGCAATTACTCATCACGTACAGGGCATTAAAATCCAGCATCTTGGCACAGATCTGAATTACCCAGACACTCCAATAAGATGCCTATCTTCTTCAAATGCAGGGAAGTTACTGAAACTCCCCTTCCTCCAGTTTGGGAACTGCGTAGCACACATCAATGAACACACAGGGTGGTTGGTATCAGCCGGATGGCTTCCTTCATGGGAATATCGTCTTGGTGTCTGGTACACCCAACTGATCATTCCCTCTGGGTGTGTGCGTTTGTGTTTGTGTGCCTACGTGTATGAGGTTGTGCTGGTTTAAAGGTAAACCGCCAGGGGAAATGAACCCAACTCAAAAGAGAGATTATAAATCAGAATAACAATTTAATACTATAATACAATAAATACGATTATACAAACAATTGGTTTTAACCCACAAAACCCAAATGTATAACCCAGCACCCTGGGGCATGAACAGAGTGCTGTTCGTTGGGCCCCCTGAGTCCAAAGTAAAAGGAAAGGGAAAAACCTGTTGGTGAGAGTGCTGTTGCAGTCTGGTCAAGAGTGGTGGTTGCAGTCCGGTTGAAAAGTGGTGGTTGCAGTCCGGTTGAGAGTGGTGGTCTCAGTCTGCTTGAGAGTGGTGGTCTCAGTCCTTTTCTGGATCCCACGAGTGGTTAAAAAAGTCCCAAGACTCCAAGATTACATATATCCTCCAGTTCAGGCAGGAATGCCCAGTACCTCCCACAGGGAAGGGAGTTCCACAATGGGTGTGAGGACAGGGGGCACCCTCCTGTCTCGCAGGCCTCTTAACACCCAGTTTATAGCCTGAGGAGTCAGGTTGCTCTGGGCAGATGGTGTGAATGGTCTATTGATAACAGCTTCTGGGAAATGGCATGGAAGGCTATAGAATACACAGTTTTGGGTTACACACATACAGTGATGAACTGGTCCCAGCTGTTCTAACTAGGATAGAGGTGTACAGCTTATTAAAGGTATTCACAGTCATAAAACATTTATTGCAATGCAGAGACACTGAGAAGGTCAGTGGCATGCATTCGGTTAAGCAGACTTCATAATTATTACCAGTATTTTGGAATAATTTGTCTCTAACTTCTTGTTTGTTGAGGAAAAATGATTTCCCATAACAGCTGTGTTCAAATTAATTGCAGTTCTCTCTCTCTTTCACCTTTTCTCTCATGTCTCCTCACCTGTACACACATATGCACACATGTACATAAAGGCTTGCTCTCTCTCAAGGTGGCCGTGTGCTCAGTGGATGTCCTGGGCAGACCAGAAGCATAAGGTTGGAATTATTTCGGGCAGGGAACGAGTTCCCCTTTTTGAGTTAAACCACACGTGTGGGGCTTCTTGTAAATGATGCCTAGTAAGTGAGATCCTATACAAAGTCAGGAGCCACGCCATGTATGTTAAGGAATCGCAAAGGAAGAAGTCCTTAAAGGGAGCACCATTCACTCCATACCAATTAAGTTACATATACTGGGCAGTATATCATGCCCTTGCTGGTATAAATTACAAAAGCATCATTAATTCCACAATATTCATAGCTATAATGGATAATAAAGTATAAATAATTAAGGTAGGGAAGTAGCTTTTCTTTGTTTTAATTATTGAAACCACTGGAATCATGCTGATTTAAATGAAGTAGTTCTCAACTTATTCTTTCCATAAAAAGAGAAAATGTCTTTGTAAATGTTAAGAGTTTAGTATACTTCAAACTAGAGTTGATGATTCCTCGTGCAAAAATTTGCGTATTAAGGTGGCACAAAAGCAAGGACTCTGTTTTTAGTATGATGATGTGCAAGTACAAGCAAATGCATTTGATGGCATCCTTTTCACTTATTAGCAACTAATGTTGGTAATAGCCTTTGTAGCAATGAACTTGCCATACACAGTATGGAAAAAGTCCTGTCAGAGATGGACTGGTGAGGAAAACAGCTCTAACCCTATGGAAACAGAAGTTTTTACTGTAGTTTAAACATGTCTCAACATGTTTGTGTATTTTCTGCAGTGTCACTACCTCCCTCTTCCCAGACACCCCCTGTGAAGCTATTGTATCCCACCCAAGGTGTCCTGAGGTGTCCCATTGGTCCCCTGTTAACCCCTTCCTATCGGCTGTTGACCCCTTACCTGATGGTTTCTTTTGTGTGACCCTGAACTTGTGATTGGTCCCCTTTGACCCTCCTAAAAGCCTTATAAACCCCAACCCCACAATAAACTTCCTCTTTCGTCCGTCCCTCCCAGGTGGTCTGTGTGTGCTCCTTGCGGGGTCACCGGGCCATGTGCAGGGGTGGGGGGAAGGGCATTAACCTCGCAGGTAATGGGGCAAGCAGCATAAGGCCTGGAGGTCTCCCCCAATATCCCCAATCCGCCGTAAGCCTTCATGAGACCGTAGGCACAGAAGATTTCACCTCCAAGACTCTGAAGCTTGGCAAAGGTAAAACAAGTAAATTTAATGATAAATGTTTCTCTCAATTCACTAAGAAAGAAAATCTCTAGACTGTTTATACTGTATAAGTCAAGGAAAATAAGACAACCTTCCACATGCAGTTTGCCAATTTTAAAGGATAAAATATCATTTATTTTTTCTATCTCATATGTGTTCTGCTGAATTATCCTTCAGAAATGCCATCTCACTAAATATTCCTTCCAATATCATACTGTAAGTTAAAATCACATGAAGGTTGGCAGAACAAATTATTTTACTTTGTTAGTTTATCCATCTTACTAGCTGTATTTTGAAAGCTAAATACTAGAGCAAATTATTATTCAATACATAGATGTACAATGCAGCAATTTATTTTTTCTCTTCCACTAAAATATTTTTCTGGAATATAATGTTTGCACTGGTTTGTGACCACTTAAAAAATCAAGGTGAAAATACCTTACTAGCTGAAACAACCTAGAAAACATGATTTAGGAGATTAATGCTGGTGACAAAGCACCAGAGTCAGGCAATGTCCTACAAGATATGCCAGTCTTCATTTTTTGGAGAGGAAAATAATAAGTAAATTCAGTTCAGCACTGTTCCTTACGATCATTCATTTTTCCCTGTACAAACTCACTTCCAAACAGTACCAAGGTGTTACTCCAGAAGTAATTTTGATTAGTCAGTTATTTGATGATTAGTCCTTGTAGTGTCTTATCAGATGACACCTGGAAAAGCTCAATGCATTCACTTCTTTCATCTATCTATACCTATACCTAATGTGTGCACGTCGTGTTACCCACCTAGTTTGTGAAACAGTCCAGAGTTCTTAGAATATTAAATTTTCTTGGAGTCCATGGATTGCTTAGATTATTTCTGTAGAGAATTAAGATGTTTTTTTCTTTTTAAATCTAATTAAATGGGATTGCTTCTTATTTGTAAGTGTCCTTCAGTATGCTGAAAGAGAATAGAAAGCAACATCTAGGATAGCACTATAAGGTGAAAGGTAAAATAATTTAGGAAACAAACAACAATGCAAATGTCATTGTGAAAATTCTTTTATGAAAATTACTTGGCAATCTTATAGGGAAAAAAAAAACTATTTCATTTCTTAAATTCAGCAAAAGGGTTAAGATAATGGAGAAAACTTTGTGAAGTTTAGTGAGCTTTTTACATTTTTAGTGAAGTCAAAAACATTCACTTACCAGAAATCAATAGGGATACAGATATATAGAATCATATGTAATAAAGCTGCAGCATTGATTGCATTAATAACTGTAGACCTCTAAAGACTTCTGTATAAAAATTGCTCTTTCTCAGTTTTATATATTAACACACTGATTTATGCCATCCACCCTGATCATGATTAGTAAAATAAAGCTTTCTGCTCATATTTGACAGTTTAATACTTTTCATATATTTGTTTGGTGAAGATACTCCATCTTTAAGTTCTACCGTTATAGAATATATTCATCACCAGGAACACAAAGCTTTATTAATTTTATTAACCTAGGGATATTTTGTGCTATTTCTCCACTGTATCCAGGATGGATTTGCTGACTCCAACACTAGAGTGAAATTTCTGTTTCTCCTTACCAGTTCCTCCTTTTTAGTCTCTATCTCACCAGGTTAAATGCTGTGGATAAACTATTTATATATTTACACAGTGATGTATCACTGAACATAAACTTTAAGTGTGGAAAGTTTTATGGCTTTTTATTTTTTTCTTTTAAAAATATTTGTTCATTTAAACCAAAACCAGGTGTTCTCTTTATTAGGCCATCTTCAAGCTACCCTGTATTTGATTTATTTTTCTTTGACGTCTGACTCCTGGTCTAATCTTTCCTTTATATTTTCAAAGTTCACGTTGTGTGACTCCAGTTTAAATCAATATCTAAACCCTATGGAATTAAGTGCTTTTGCAAACATAACCTTTTGTGACAGAGTATCTGCGTGCACTCCGAAGTGGATTCTGCAAAAATAAAATAATCTTTGCAAAATCTGCAATCAGATCCTCCTCACCTCCCTTTAGTCACTTAACTGGTACCTGGGTTTCTATTCATGGTGTAGATCACCTTGAGTCACAGATGTTATAGACAGGAAGCCAGTAACGAAACCACTGCAATTCCTTCTAGCAGAAATAGCCACGCTGTTATGCAAAAACTCATGGCATCCTCATGGCCTGAGTGCAGGAGTAATCCCACCAGATGAAACAGTTCCCAGAGTGCAGAAGCTTCTTTCTGCTAATGCACACATAAAGAGATGTTCCTACTGGCTGCTTTTAGAGATACCCTGCCATTCAAACTGTGCTGACTTTCCTTTCCACCGATTGATGTCCACCACATTTCCAAAAATAAAAAGCAGTTGAAACTGTTTTGCATTTGAATGTAGAGCATTTCAATTTCTGGGTTGTGCTTTCTTGGATAGAAGCAGGCAAAATGATCTCTTTAATTGAAAGCTGGATGCTAAACACCTTACTCCTCATGAGTTTCCGCTTGACCCATAACGATCCTTATTGACATGCTGATTAGAGATGGACCAAGGAACAAATATCAAATTATTTCCATAGAGAGTCACTGTTACTTTTTTAAAAAGTCATTGCCAAAAAAGAAGCATGTGAAAGTGAGGTCATCACCCTTTCTGATCAGCCTGCAGGAGCGAGACATTTCAGAGCAGCCCGTGTTTCATTTTAGCATGCTGAGCTAAAATGACAGACACTACAACAGTCTTTCCAGAAGGACGAGACACTTTCATCCAAAAAGCGTGAGAGACGGCTGCACTCTGCCCACGCAAGAGCCTGTGGCAGCACCTCAGCAGCTCCCTGAGCTGCCTCTGAAACACTGTGCTTTCCCTGCCAGCGGCTCATCCCTGCCCGCACAGTCTGATATAAAAGAACATGCAACTGGTATTCAAGCCTAGAAGTTTGTCACCTTGTCTGACCTTCAGAAGAGTGATACTCCTCCTTCTCTAGCTTGAAAAGCAAGCAAAACATTTATAAAGACCTGCTTGTGACTTCAGGGACGCCTCTTGGCAAAACACAGCAACCGTGGCCTGAGCATGGTCACCTCCCGTAGCAGCCCTAACCACTGCCCTAGGCACAGCCCTAACCAGGGAAAAAGTGCCAGAGTCCTTGCTGCCTAAAAGAGTGAAGTTTTTCTTCAAAGAGGCATGCAGTCAGCCAGCTACTGTGTTCTGCTGGCAAGAAGGCAAGGCATGGTCTCATTATCACTTCCTCAAGCAAAGTAACAAGAAGGAGCAAGCTATTTCTTTCACCCAGGAGGTCCACTGCCATTACTTAGGGAGAAGTAAGTGGAGAGCAGGAGGAGGAGAGCACAGGTAAACATCTGATTTTCCCTCCTCCCTCACATAAGAAAAGTGCTCAGTCCAGACCATCATTGACAAATAGTTACAGGGAACAAAACAAAATCAAACAAAACCTTGGCTTTCTTGTTAATTACATTTTAGATTTCACTTCTGTTTGCACTTCCAAAAGAGCAGCAGGCTGCTTCCAAGCAGCCACGTTCCTCTGGGGCACAGGGAGGATTCAAGCCTGCTTCAGACAAACACTTGAATCTACTTTTAACCCAATGAGGAAACAGCTGTTTTCAGATGTACAAATGAGTTTAATAAGGGTCCCAGCAAGACTCTGAAGTCATGGTTGACTTGTCACACCTCCAATCCCCAAGGCTGCATTTTGTTATTGATCTGTTTATTGCTTCCTTTGAGCGAACACTGTCAATCCCGCTCTGTCAGAATCCAGCCTCCAGCATGCAGCGGACACTGTTATTATTATTTAAGTGATAAATGAGACATGCATTTCATTCAGCATGTTTGTGAAGCAGAAAATATTAGGGGTTTTTTTAAAGTACTGATATATAGGAAAGTCAGTAAGTCACTTCCTTTTTTGTTTCTTGTTGCAAGTAGTAATCAGTTTTACCGAGCTCCAGGTAAAATTGCCCATACAAAACAAAATATTGCTATTAAACTTTGGTGGTTTGGTTGAACCTCTTTGGAAAAAAAGATTAGAGAATTTACAAAACAAGAAGAGAAAGAAGGAAAGTAAGGACTCACTCCAAGACCCACTAAAGTCTGTGAGTCTTACTATGGGCTTCAGTGAGTGGTTTTTATAAAAGCTTGGAAAAATACAAAGATTCAGCCCAGTCTTGGAGTCTATGTGTTGCTCAGCAGTTCTTTCCTCACACATAGGAGCATGTACAGGCTTGCTCCCGCCTGAACTTGCCAGATGATCCTGCCCCTCTCCTGGGGGAAGAGACATTTCAGGCCTCAGAAGAGCTGACGTGCCATCTGCACAGCTCATCCTGTAATTTTTCTTACATTATTTTATGGTGAACACCTCAATCCTTCAGGCCCTGAACCAGCAAGTCCCTGGCTGGCACATGTAGGCACGCACAGGGTTTACACCTCAGTGAAACAATTCAGGTGCCCAACGCTGAATGAATTATAAGCCTTGCTGAAGTCACCTCATTAGGAAGGGAGGTAGAGGGCTGGTTTTTTTTTATTATTATTGTTTCTTCAGTGGCCCAGCAGATCCCTCACATTCAGTGCAGTTTTTGATCTTATTAAAAGTTTTACGAGGCATTTTTTTATTTGCTGTCTTGAAGCAGATGATGGCTAAGATGTAAGAGGAGACAAAGCCTTTTAAAGTTCTGTCTCACTAATATAGTCATATAATATTTACATTCAACCTATACTTTCTTGCTTTAAATCGTTCTGAAACACATTGAGCGGATCCGGAGAGCAACAACAAATCCCCTCCATAGATTTTGCACTTTCCAAAGCGGATCAGGATGAAAGGAAAGCCTGTGTTTCTTCCTGATTGTAACATTCTTCCTTGTACACTAAACGCTCATTGTCTGCTGCAAAAGGAGTAATTTTGCAAGTTAATAATGCAAAGAGCCTACTTTCATTTGCATCAGCTGCATCTTTTCAGCTTAACCCTGTATATATAAACCAATGGTGATTTCACTGCTGTAGTACACCTCAGCAGCCATGGGTTTTACTGAGAAAAGGACCATTAAGCCCTCCTGAGACTAGGGAGCAGGTGAGACTCTCAGCTGTTCTCTATGTTGTTGACATATCATAAGGCATCTTAGGGATCTGAATATTTTTAAGGAAATAGCATCTTGGAGCTAGAGGTGTTGAGAAGTTCCCAAATAATTATGAATTCATTATGACAGACAATCCATTGTTTTCCTAAGGAACAAAACTCACAAGACACCTTTTTTTAAAAGCCTCAAACATCATGTCCTATGCTTAATGGAATAATAAAAGAAAAATTAAAAATCCTGAAAATTCACCCTTGATATGAAAAATCCCAGTCCTGGTCTATTGGAACTGTTGAGAACCTCTGATATCAGTAACTGGGGAGTCAGACTTTAATTTCATAGATGCTACAGATTACCACTACAAAGTCTCTGGTTTGCTGTCATTCTTCACAATACAGGGAGGTTTCAAAACTACATAGAAGAACTGAGTAACCTCCTCCCTATGAAAAGACTCATCTAGGGAATGTGACTCCATATTCTTACCCAAATTGCTAAGAGCACATTATTAAAAAAAAATAATCTAGAGGACATAAGAACTTATTTCCAATTTATTTCCCACAATGCTCTGAGTTATGATTCACATAAAGAATATTTCAATGTGTTAATGAATGAGCAGGTTTTCCACATGTTTTCAATATGGCAATGCCAAAGCATTGCTGGTGGATATACTTAATGTAACAGAAATTTTTTCAGAGGCCAAGGGGAAAAAGATTTGAATAATAACTTTTTTCACTTTTTTTTTATTGAGGTCCTTCTTCTACTGCTTAATAACAGAAACTAAATATAAACTTAACAGACTTTTAAATTTTCCTGTTTGTTTTTTTTTTGCCAGGATAGTAACTTCTCTTTAACATGCCTTTCACTGTCTTATTTAGACTCCCTTATTGAGGACACATAGAAGCAAAATGACAATAAAGCCCTCATGTCCACCAGGACTACCTCCTTCAACAAGCAGAGACCCTGTGTTTCTGCCCAGCACCAGGCTAAATGTGCTGGAGGGAAGGGGCGCAGAGCTCAGCTGTGGAGCAGGAGGACTTCTCCACAGGATGAAAAGAAGTTGGGATCTGAGCTTTCTGGCACAGTGCTTTCAAATATCACCTTCACACATTAAGAAACAGCTAGTCTATTCCTGAGTATTAGCCAGGATCATCAAGATTAAATAGGCTTGATCCAGAATTTAGAAACTATACTAGTGGCAACAGCTGGACAATTTATTCATACCTGCTCATTCACTCCTAAATCATGACTGACTAGTGTTTTCCTCACCTTTTATGCTCAGTTTCCCCATCCCCTGGATATTCTTTCTGTTCCTCATATAACATGATAAACAGACTCTTACCTAACCTTGACTTGATGAGTCCTTTAAAGCTTGTAATATATCATTCTTCCTGGGACTGAAAATGTGAAGAGTACTCACCTGCTTAGGCAAACAACCTAAAACCAAACTAATTCTACAAGTGAGTCTTCCACTACTTAAATTTGATTTGCTACAATCATTGACAAGGCTGTTACACAATACATGCTATCTTAGTAGATAAATCTGAAAACTATAAACGATCAAGGTTAAACATTATTAACATTCAATATGCCATGGATATATCTTATTTATTAGGAAATCAGATTTAGCATAGCACTGTTAAAAACTTTTTTCCCTTCAAGCAGTCCTAGCCTAATTTTCGAAATACAAGAAAGAAATCCTAAAGTCTTCTGTTTCAAACTGTAAGAGAATAGAGCAAGAAGGGCTATACTATGACTGCTCTCCAGCACTTCAGTAACCTCCAACAACTCTTTATGGGGAGGAACAAGCAGATGAGGAAACTGCCTGGAGACACTTCTAGAAGGGAAAGAGGCTTCTCGGATGGAGGTAGAATGAAGTGACTCTACTGAAAGAAACTATCTTGAGAAAAACAATTATGAGAGTGGGAAATTCTATTAGATTTGAGAAAGAAAATGAACACATCAGTTTGGAAATTATTGCCTTCAGGGAAGGACTACAGCAAGTGAGAGTAAAGGGAGAGGAAAGGCTGGATCTAGTCTTCGCACTTTCAAGGTTCATTTCTTTTCTACTCTCTGCATGGTCTTGTCCACAGAACTGCTAAAATGTGTTTCTGTCTTAAAATGTCCCAAACACACTGAAGCAAAGTAGCACTACGTACTGCAGTAACTAGTATATCTCTTTTTCTCTCACAGAATTCACAGCTAGCGGTTTCACACAACATATTTTAAAATTATGTTTGTCATCTGTGATCGATTAAGCCTTCTATCTACAGCAAGCTAATGAGATTTTTTGAAAATTTTGCTAGTTACCAGCTACAACTAGAACTATAGTCAGAAAGGATTACACCCTAAGGTGCATTCACGTATATAGCACATGCTGTTTGGATTAGACAGCACAACGGGAAGAATTTACTGAGACATCATGGCACCATGGCCTGATTATATCATTTTCTGAGACTGAAACAGTGAAGGCATTAACCCTTTTCCACAGATGTAAAAGGAAAACAAATCAAACAAACAAAAACAGTAGAGCTGGCCTCTGAAAGTTTATAATATGCAGGAGAAGAAAATCACCTCACTTATGAAAGGAATGACATAGGTGTCAGTGGCCATAAAAAGATACAAAATAGACTTGATGACTGGGGAATTTGCACCAGGGAAAGTAAAGAAGGGGGAAACAGAGCAGGCAAGGCACAGACTCCCTGCAATGCAGCCGAAAGAAAGATATGCATCTAATGAAGCTAGAGAAAACGGCCTTTTGTCTGCCAAGTGCACAGAGAGCAGCAAGAAACCCCTGAAGCAAACTTATACTAATTTTCCTGTGCTCCAAGGGAGGCTTGCAGCTCCATAGCTGCGTGATGGTGTGTGTTGTACAGGGACAACACTTTAAGCCCAAGAGAAAATTTCAGCAAAAGCCAGGGGCTGGTGAGCTAGAGGCCAAATATGCTGCAGAGGGAGGCATGCATCATCAGCAGGCATCCCTTTGGAGTGGGCATGGAGCTCTGCAGGAAGGGGATGCTAACAGAGACCATGCCCAGCCCTTTCTTCTGAGATCACACATCCTCTTCCACACACTGCCAAAACCAGACAGAGGGACGGCAGAAGCCTCTTCTCAGAAACAGGACTCACTAAGCCCAGGTACCAAGCAATATTTAATCCTGTTTTCAGGGCAGAAAAAGAAGCAGAACATCACATGAAATTTTTCATGTTTTCCTTCAATTCCTTCGAATTGTTTCATTGTGATAATTGCTGAGGTGCTGGCAAAGCTATAACCCAGTACAGGAACCTGGCCACCAGGTTAAAATAGGTATTTGAGTCAAATTTCTGGCAGCAGAAATTTCACCTCAGTAGAAAATAACTTTCCCTCTCAGTAGAAAACAACTACTTCTGAGGTCATTTTGGGTGTACTTGTCAAAGGTTTAGGCTGTATCTGTTCTGTGTAGCAAGCTCAGTTATCAACATTTTGAACACATCTCTGTGGGGTATCAAGTACTACCTTGATCCTAAAGTAAATAAAAAATCTACTGTTTAATTTTATTATTCCTTTATGAATGAATGATATTATCCTTTAATTATGCATCCAACCAGTTACTAGGTCTAGCACCTTCTTATTTCATTAGCAAAAAAGTAATTAAAAATTAAAACATCTTCTGAGTATGGAGACACTCCACTGGACCTCTACTGGAAGGCTTTGCCTGGAACCTTCCACACCTTTGCTCAAACACAGCATTTCTGCTTCACCACTTCTTGATTTAGACTGACAGAATTGCTTTTTATCTTTCTGTGAGGTGTGAGTCTGAAATGTTTTATGTCCACATAAGGGTGAAAAGGAAGTTGGTCTTCTCTGGTTTACAGCTGGGGGAAAGGCAGCAAGAAATCTTTACCTCTCCAGCACACAGTTCATAAAAAGCATGGGAAAATTTTCAGCCTGCTCCATGCTGCTTGTTGTTTCCTTCTCTCCACTGCTTTGGAAGTGGTTGTGGAGAGGATCAAGGACTGGGGGGGCCGTGTTGGTGGTCCCCTGTGTTGCAAGATGGCCAGGTGACACATATTCAGCCTCTGTAGCTCCCCTTTCCACGATGGTGTCTCTCCTGGAAGCCTGGCTCACTGTGAGATCTGTGATGGGTGTGGGTCAGGTGGAATGGGTTCTGCTGTCCTCACTCAGAGCCCTGGATTGGGAGACTGTAGCTTTGTGGGGCTGAGTAGCAGCCCTGGAAGAGCAACTCGACAGCCTGGAGCATGCACGACACTTGGAACATGCAGCATTAGAGGCTTTTTGCCAGGACAGTCAGGAGCTGCAACAGCTTTTGGACCATTTGGTGTCTGGCATTGTTGATATATGGCCAATGGAACATGGAGCAGGTACTCCTTCCACTTCTTTGTTTTTTACCCCTGTTACAGTTTGCTGTGGAAACCTTGGGACAGAGGGTGGAGGTGGTTTGATGGAGTCTTTGAAATCCATGGTTGGATTTGGCCCCGGGCCAGAGGACATTGGGCTGGGGCAGACTGTGCCTTGGCTGAGTTGTGTTTTGCCTGCCAGGAAGGCAGGGTTTGCTGAATCATGCTCGGATGATAACTGGGAGGCTGCTGCATGTTATTCTTTCTCAAAGGCAGTTTCAATGCTCTCTCTCCCTGCATAGCAAGAGAAGTTCTCAGCCTCTCTCTCTAGTGTGTGAGAAGAGAGAGACAGGGGAGAAACAGAGAGGATAAAAGGGGTGCTGAGCGGGTGGGACCTGACCTTTTGCCCTTGAAGGCCCAGTGCACAGCGCATCATAAAAAAGTGGTCCTTGCATCTGAAATAAACCCTTTTTTTATCCTTCCACTGCCTTGGCATTCATGAGAAGAATACCTGCATATGTTTACCTTACACCTAGAAATAGCACTTTCTTTCTTTGCCCTATCTGCAACGCTATTTTAATAGTATTTTTCTTAGTATTTAGGCAATCTCAGATAAAACAGTTATGCTCTTTTGTTGTTAAAAATGCCATCAAACCATGTGGCATTTATATAACAATAGGATATATAGAACTTTCAGTCTTACAGACTCTCAATGCAGCTTCAGCCTTTAACATTCACAGATCATGGGGATTCTAGTGCAGACCAGGTCATTTTTCTGTGAGAATGGTGGGAGCAAAGAGCATACATACAAAGCATATTTGCTATGAAGTTAAATTACACTGAGAACTCCTATGTATTTCAGTAGATATACTCTATACTTTTTAGGAGTACTGAAAAGAGTACTGGTAGATTGCCTTTTGATTTTAATTTGCACTAAAATTCATTTGGGAAGTCATTATAGCCATAAGGGGTAGTAAAGCAGTCTAATAATACTAATCAAAAATAAAAACTAAATGGAATTTTAATAGCAGAGCTCTGGTTTGACATTAAAATACATTGATGCGATGTATCAACAAAATAACTAACACAGCAGAAAATGGATAAAGTAATGTGTATTATTGTCTTCCATGACTTTTTCTAAGGTGGTCACTTAAAAGATACAAAAAATCACTGAAAACCTAAGAAAGTAGTTCTGATTTGATGTTTTAAAAATCCCTTATTTCTCTTGCCCTGTACATCTGAAATAACTTAGTTTAATGGGAAACAAACCAACTAGACAATTTAGGAATCTGTTTTACAATGTTCAGAGCACTGGAACCTGACTTAACTCTCATAACAGATCATGCAGTGGCTGAGCAATTGGCTCATGGGTCGAGAACAGAGGATAACAGTGAATGGGGTAACATCAGACTGGTGACCTGTCACTAGTGGGGTTCCACGGGACTCCATGTTAGGCCCTGTGCTCTCCAACATATTCATAAATTACTTGGACACAGGACTGGAAGGGATACTAAGCAAGTTTGCAGATGACACAAAACTGGGAGGAGCTGTTGACTCCCTGGAAGGCAGGGAGGCCCTTCAGAGACACCTAGACAAATTAGAAGACTGAGCAATCACCAACCATATGAAGTTCAACAAGCAAAAGTGCTGGATTCTGCACCTGGGATGGGATAACCCTGGATGTACATACAGACTGGGGAATGAGATCCTGGAGAGCAGAGCCAGAGAAAGGGACCTGGGGATCCTGGTTGATGGCAAGTTGAATATGAGTCAGCAGTGCCCTGGCAGCCAGGAGGGCCAACCATATCCGGGGGGGCATCAGGCAAAGCATCGCCAGCTGGTTGAGGGAGGGGATTGTCCTGCTCTGCTCTGCAGTAGTGCAGCTCCATCTTGAACACTGGTCACCACAATATAAGGAAGATATTTATTAAGTTACCAGAGAATGTTCAAAAGAAGGCAATGAAGACAGTGAAGAGCCTTAAGGGAAACCCGTATGAAGAGTGGTTGAGGTCACTTGGCCTGTTCAGCCTGGAGAAGAGACCTCATTGCAGTTACAACTTCCTCCTGAGGGGAAGAGGAGGGGCAGGCACTGATCTCTTCTCTTGATGACCAGTGACAGAACCTGAGGGAATGGCCTGAATTTGTGTCAGGGAAGGTTTAGGTTGGATTTAAGAAAAAGGTTTTTTGCCCAGGGGGTGATTGGGTACTGGAACAGGCTCCCCACAGAAGTGGTCACAGTACCAAGGCTGACAGAGTACAAGAAGTGTTTGGACGATGCTCTCAGGAACATGGTATGACTTCTGGGGATGGTGCTGGGCAGGGCCAGGAGTTGGACTCAATGATCCTTGTGGGTCCCTTCCAGTTTGGCAGATTCTGTGATCTACAGTTTTAAAATACATAAAAGTGGACTTAAGTAAAGAGGGGAAAGATTATTTTGTTTGAATATATGCAAATATTAGTCTATAACAAAAATATTATTTTCTAGTCCACCCAAATTATTTTAAATTATTTTGGTTTACAGCTGAGCTATAATGTCCATGTTCTTTACGCCTTCAGATATTTTGGGGTGACATTTTTAAGAATATTTTTTTTACTTTTGGATTTACTCTTTCAAAAAAACTTCATAAGTGATGGAACAACTTTCTTTCCTGTGAGATTATGTATTATATAAATGCCATAGAATGGACAAAAATAACATTGAAAATAGGTATCACTGATGAATAGTACCTGAATATTAAAACCAGAAAAAATTAATTATAAATGCAAATATCACATGAAATTTAACTAGGGAGTAGCTCTGGAACAACACCACTGAGACCCTCTCTTCAATCCTTTCCCAGTTTTTAAACTTCAAGTTGACTGTCAGCTAGCTCAGGCACACATTTGTACAGGCTATGAGAGACAAATTGCGCATATTTGTTCCAACTTACAGAAAAAGAGCTGTTCATCTTATCAGGAGAGGGAGATATACAATTCTTTAGCTGCTAAGCTTTTGCTCCCCAAGAGCTAAAAACACTAAGTGTGATACACACACCCTTTGCTCAAAAGCAAATAATTAAACAAGGATATAAGTTTCTTTCTTCCAAATTTTCTGCCAACTGACTTGTAGAATTATATGCTTTTTGTTCGTAAATATCTGTAACTTTTCTTTTTTTTTAATTTATTTAGAATCTGCATAAAGCCCCACCCATTTCACCCAAGGCTTTAGAGCTTTTATACACAAGACATCTAAGTCAATGCATCTTTGTCAAAACACAAAAATTCCCCAGGGTACGTGAGGTAATGATTCACACCACTGTGCTTCCTCAACAACCATCACTTCCCTTAGTGCCTTTTCCTATTCTATAGCTTATAAAAGGAACAGAGTCTTGCATCATGCTCTGCTCCAAAACCTAAAAATAACAGAAAAAAATATTTCAAAGCACAAAAATATATTTTTAAGTTCATGACAGAAAACCCCATGAGAGTTTTTACACACCATATTATTCTGCCACTGGTAATCCAGGCTCAGCACCTCAGCTGACCAGAAACATAGAAAGAGAAAACAGTGCCATAAGTTTTAACTGAAAAAACATCCTTTTATGCTACACCTGACCATCAGGAATTCATCAAAGAACCCAGCAGAATATTGGATCCGTGCTCCAGCCAAGATACATATCTAATACATTAATTATTCTATCCCTTTTAAAAAGCAACAGGCTCTTGCCATAGCAAGAAAATGCAAAGCATTAACTTGAGAGGGGAGGGAAAAACTTTTAAGCTGTTCTCAAGAATGTCAGCTTTCAGCAGAGAAGAAAAACTGGTTTAGACTTGGGGAAACCTTCTCTAAGGAAACCGAACTACTATCTGTGTTGCAGAAGTGCTTTTGACTCCCCAAAGACCTTGAAATGTTCATCTTCACAATAGGCTGCCCCATGCATCTGTGAAAACACTAACTGTTTATTAAGGGCATGAAAGTAAAGAAAAAATGAATTAAAACATTAGGCTTGAGAAAGGTTAGAAGAAAATGACATAGAGAGTTAAGCAAGAAGGGAGAGAAGATGTTACCAAGGTGAAGTGAGATTGGAAAGGAACTCACAAAATAAGCAATTTTTTTCAGTTCAGAAGTTTTGGAAAAATTATCTAGGAGTAGCTGAGCTCTGTGTGTACACATACATGTGTATGCCAACATACATGTGTAAGATGATGTGTGTTGCCTGATGATTCCAGGGACATTCAAGACAATCCAAGTCACTGGGGAAGCTTCTCCCCAAGCTGATGACCAACCCATACAGTAAAAATGACTGAATTTTTTACCACATTTTAGACAAAGATATATACTGAAGACAGTCTAATGAAGAGCAATGAAGTGAGGCTTGTTGCAAACTCTGGACAGAGAGCAGGAATTAGCGCCCACCCTATAAAAGGGCCAAGGCTAGACTTCCCAGACAGCCATAGGCCCCTGATCTGCTAGGCCAAATTGGGGTAAGCCCCTTTCAGAGTGTTTTGGCCTTTGCCTCAAAGGCAGAGGTAAAAACTGTAAGCAACAGCTGGGGTTTTTGCAGTATGCGATGAAGACTACCATAGTTTCAAAGTGGGAGAACCCCACTGACCTTTTGAACAGGAAAAGGGAGTACATTTTGAGTTCTAGTCACTGCAGTGATTCAGACAAACCATTTAAAAAAAAGGCTTGCCAGCCTTAGTTTTCTGTGACTTCACTGTGAAACATATCTTATATCTGGTATTACAACTGATAACTTTCCTTCTGATGAAAACATTTATTTTCTAGTATTTGTATTTTTACAACACTTTATGTTTGCAAAAATTTACTGTTGGGGTTTTTTGCTCATTTGATGACACTGATGGAAGCTCTTTCCCTATGTGACCCTGTTATGATCCAATTATTAAAATTATTAGAGAGATGCCTCTGCCTGAACTAAGGTACAGATGAGATCATATGCCAAAGTGTATAGTATAGATTTTTATTTAATAGCAAATGTAAGGTAGAGATAGAAAAAAATAGAAAAAGGAAAGAGGGAGGGAGAGAAAGAGGACGACAGAGAGGCAGATTAAGTAGAAAAATATCACCGCTTTGTGGATTCCGATGGCGTCCCGTTGGTCCTCTTCTTCTGGTCTTCTCAGTGGTGAGGGTTCCAGTCTTGTCAAAGGGATGGTTGGAGTCTTGTCAATCTGATGGTTGCAGTCTGAATCCATCAGGTGGTGGTGGAAGCCCACAAGACACAAAAATTCCATGTTATATACTCTCAGGTTCGTGTGGGAATGTCCAGGTATCTCCCCTGTGGCAGGGAGTTTTAGGCTGGATCATGTGATACTTCTGATCATGAGACACTTTGGGAATCTTTGATGGTCTAAGATGTTACAGCTTACAGCTGCCTCTTAAGTCAGCAAATTTGAGTCAATTATGACCCTTTAAGGCCCATCAGAAGTGGTAAATATCTTCAGGCCACATGTGAATGTCCCGGTACTTCTCTGGAGGGGAGTTTTCACAGCTGAGCTGCTTGTGTAAGGATTTTGGCGTGACAAAAAGCACTATCCCACCTTGCAGGATTTGCCTCTTATCAGCCTTTTCCCTATCTTGTTCAACACCTATTTTACAAACCTCTGGTGATGGGTGTGCACCCGCTCTGCACCTGGGCTGTTACTGCAAGTGGTCAATTGTTTGATTCATTAACCATTAACAGTCCAGTCTCTCACAGACCCTCAGAGAATTTTAGTCCCTACAGTCAGCTCTGTTTCCTACCTTCCTTTTTCCTTTTTACCTGGAGTTGCTCAAAATGGTGCAGTGTTTACAATAATGTGCTGAAGCTTTTCAAGTCCATCTGATGAAATATTATCAATAATTCATAATAATATAATAAATCATGTATGTCTTTGCAGAAGAATTTATCGTACTGTCTTGCCTGAATCGCTTCTCTTTTGAGGTCCTATTTGTCACACACAAATACCACTGGCAGGACTCAACTGGAAAACATGTTTCTGCCAGTCAGACATTAGGAGGTGTGAGTGCTCCCTGCTAACAGGATTGCTTTTGTGGGGTAAATTCTGCACAACTGCTAAACTTTCTAAGTAATATTTCTTGAAGTTAAAACTCCTAATAAAGACTGAAAGCTCAGTAACAGAAATACATAGAAATAAAATGGTCTTCTATGGATGGAGGGGCACATGCAGAGGATGTAAACACGGCATCAACAGCAGTTAGAAATTTTGAAAACATTGCAGTTAGTTATAAAGAAGATGTCATGACAAGAACTCAAGATTGATTCTTTTCAATGTGTTAGATGGAGAAGTGGTTTATTACTGAAGAACATTTCAACTATTTTTAGAAAAAAATAATCTGGACCACCTCTTCAAAAACAGCATATTCATTGCCTAACACCCCTTTCTGAGAAACACAAAGACTGGTCTGCAGAAGTCCTGAGAAACTACAGGCCTTACCTGCTTTCACATGAGGTTGTAGCTCTTTACATCGGACAAGAAGATAATCAAGGCTTTTATTTGGGGTTTTCTATTAAACATGGACCATAAAAAAGGGTCCATGGTCAAGCAGTACTTTTTTTTCTTTCCACCTTCTTAATACTTTTAATCAGTCCTCGGTACTGCCACAATGGTGACTGCTTTAACCCTGATCCATGTGCTCTTGCAAGCATAATGTAGATTCCCATTAAGTCAACAGCAGTTGCTTAACTGGCAGCAGCACTTGAGCCAATTACTGCACTGTGAAAGGGGACAGAAAATTCCCAAGGCTGTTCAACTAAAATAGCAATACCAAAATCCTCTCACCAGTCCTTCTTGGCTGAATGGGACTCAGCAAAGTAAGACTTTAGTTCAAATCGCTGTTTTCTTTGTTATCCAGAATTCAGTTGTTATTGTTACTATTCCGCAAAGACCATGCTTGCTTTAAAAGAATGCTCGTTACTTCACCCTCACTTTCATAAGCTCTTATTCCTCAATCTCCGTTTGTCTCTGAGGCCTCTCTTTCCTATTATGGGAAAAATCAATAGCGGTCTGTGTTTTGTCAGTACACAGTGGCAATTTTCCCCCAGCAAACTCATAGTAAATTGGGTATTCCTGCCTTCCCTGCAGAAGTGATTGCAAAATATGTGGTGAAATTCCACTGGAATCTCCAGGCTTGGTATTTTAAGGTTGAAGGTCTTTCTTGAGTATGGTCTGAACTAACATCTGAAGAAATTTTTCTTTACTTTGTTCTATACTAAATAACCTTGTCTGACTCTTTGGTCCCACCTTTTCCCTCTGAGAGCCTCCTTTCATTTAGCAGCGTGCTCACAGGAACTTAACCAAAGCCATAAAAGGAGTTGAGCTCTGGAAGACAGACAGCTCTGGCAGGTAAGAGGAATGAAGGACTGAAAATTTCAACAAATCTCCAGGAGGTGCAATAACAATGCTCAGCACATCATCATCTTGCCTGTCATTCCTGGGTCAGTAATAGAAATCAATTTTTATATGAAACCACCAGAACCTGGAGCTAGAATATTGCTGCAGGTGTCAGATGTCCTTTTTTTCAAAAGCCTCCTCATCCCAATTTTTAACAATCAGGGGAGTTCTCCATTCTGCGCATAAGGTATGACTTCTTTTAGTGCACAATATGAGAATTCAATTACTGTGGGACCTATTCAAAGAATAGAACTTGAAAGCCTCAGCATAAATTCAGGTGGTGTTCAAGATGGATAATACACTTCAGTCGTTAACATCTGCATATCCAAAATACTGCACTATCCAACAGAGCAATCAAGCCCTCTCGATAAACTCAGCAGGGCTGCTCTCCAGTCTGCTGGCTAAAAGGTCAGAGTTTAAGCTGGTTTCACAATACTACAGGAAATCTTAGAAACTAACAGAAGAAAATAAACCTTATGCACACTATAACAAGGGTTAGAACAGTACATAGTTTGCAAAGAATTAGTGACAGCTGCATTAGGGTAATAAAATATAGTAAACACTTTTTTGGCTAGTACACTATTGATAAGTAAAATTATACCAAGTCCATTATTTCAGTTTATAGAATATACAAAAGTATGTCTGCATTTTAGCTAGTCCCATGGCTTGAAAACGTAAATGGAAAGCGCTGATCATGATGGATTTTTATTGCATATTTATTTCAATGAATGGAGAAATATAAGAAAACTACCGTTTCTTGCTGATGCAAAATCTTGTTTCCCCCTGCCTCTAATGTAAAAATAAAAAAGCTGAAGCACTTAAGCACCTTAAGAATATATCTTCAAATCCCAGAAGTACTTTGGCCATTCTGCACTGCTGTGGAGGTGAGCACTGAACTGCCTTTTGACTTTAAGGCAATTAAGCCAACCATACATGAAGAATGAAGTCTTAGCAAGATAATGTGGTTCATTTTAAAGAGCTGTAAAAACAGAACACTGACCCTGAAACAGATTTAGCTACATCCTTGTGTATATATCACAACAGCAGCTGAAAATCACTTTGTTCCTGTGAACATGTAAGACAAAACTAAAAGTGATCTAGCCCCATCCCAAGAGCGGTAAACCAACTCCCAATCAAATCATTGCTTAATTTGTACTTTACAAACCTCACTTTTGATGGGCAGCCTGTTTATGTGTCCACAGATGCCACAATATGTTTTACTCCATGTTTACATCTTAAATATTACCTCAAACCCAAGACACTATTACCATCCAGCCTTTTTTTTTTCTAGTAGTATGTCTAGTACTTCTATTTTCAGCTTGGAATTATTGGAAGACTACCCTTTATTTAGTAAATTAAATTACAGCTAGCAAATCAAGTCACAACTTCTGGTCGACTGGAAATGGGAATGCTTTTCCCTCCTGGTACTTCTAGCTCTCTCCTTCCCCTGAATATTTTGACCCAAATGGAAAAATTTATATTGATTTGAATTTTAATTCATATGAAGTCAAAGTAAATTTTTTTCAAATGCCAGTAATGAAAAAAATTTCATTTTTAACATGAAATTTTTCATTTTCCTGGGATTTTAATTTTTGCATTCTCCCTCTTTTATTTTTGACAGCTTGTGTGTGTGTGACACAAAAAAGGCCACTAAACTCAGCCTAATTTGTAGATGGTTTCATATAATCTAAAAGCTGTAAATAATTTACCCCAAAAAAAGCTTTATGAAGCTCTTCCAATAGCCTTCTATTTAGAGCAAAAAAGAGGAGAGGTGAGAAAATTGAGACACGATTATTTTATAAGCAAAACAACTATACTCATGTTCTATCTAAGAAATTTCACTCATTTTGCCATTTATTTTGGTCCTCTTGTTTTTGAAAGGGATGTCACTCCAGACTTAGTAAATATTTCTTTTGAGAAAAATTACCTTTATGCTAAGACACACAGTCTGCATAGCAACAGTAGGTTGTGTATATTATTTACCAATACATTGGCAGCTTAAATGGACTGTTTGTAGTTCATCTTAAATTTAAAGCAATCTTTGGAGTTCGTATGATTAAAGGTATAGATCCTGGAGACACACTTTTTGAACAGAGGAAGTAGACCACGTGTTACCAATTCAGACATATACAAAATATGAGATTTGGGGTGGCATGATGCTCTTACTGACCTGCTGTAGAGATACTGGATGAAGTGTTTGTTGGAAATATTTTTACTCTCTCCTGTCTGGAAAATGCCACTAGACTTTCAGCAGGGCACTGGAGTGTGTAAGAGGACATTTGGGCAGCATGGCATGCTATGGTCAAGGGAAATATGCCATTAAGCAATTATATTAAATATAAATTGCCTCTGAGAGGCACATACTTGCACAGCAGATGACGTTCTTCCCAGAAAATATTGTACAGCCAGAAGATAAGGCTGTTCCTTACAAAGTTTCTGCTGGATAGACTGATCAAATTCAGGTGTTTTCTCTTAATAAAAATATTTCTATGCAGTAATTTAATTTCAACTGAATAAACTACTTATATCTTGGCAGCTGTCAATTAACCTCGTAAGAGCTCACGCTGAAGAACGTACGTGCATGGTATTATGGTTTTAAGACAAGATTTAATGCAACAAAAGAAGACTCAGACTAATTGTTGAGATTACACAGCATTATTGACATGTTGTGATGCTTTCGTTTAACTCAATAACAGATGGCTCCATATATTCACTCGGAGCAATATATGCTGTCTATCTGAATTCCCTGAGTGCCTGTCTCTTCCTCAGTTGTGACTGACTGGGGTGTCTTTTCCGAAGGTGCCAAACTAATTTGGAAATTAAGCAGTTCAAACAACGATTGGTTAAATGAGCTCTCAGACCAACCTGCTGGGCTATTCAAGCCCAGTTTACATAAGGATACTGGCATCCTCAGGTCCAGCTGGCTGCTTAATGTAGGGGTTTGGGTCTGCAAATTAGGCCCTGGATACAATTCAATACCTTGCAATTTGCAAATGATAGATGAGCTTGGTTTTCTAGCCGAAAAGCTGATCGAGTGACATTCACAATGATGTGGTAGAAAAATAAGCATTTATTACTTAGAGAGCCTGTCCTGGAATATATTTCTAAGTGTCGTCAGAGAGACAATGAGGCTGATAATGAGGACGATTTGTTTGCCATTAATCATCATAAATGCCAGAAGAGAAAAAAAGGTAATAAATAAATAAATAAATAATCTGATGATATCATTATAATCTGTGATAATAACAGAAAGTGTGATCACTTGCAAAAGCAACCCAAAAAGCAGCCCATCTTGAGATATTTCAAGCAGGAAACAGAAAAATATATACTTTGTGGCAAGTATTGCCTGGCAATAAACTTGATCTTTCTCAATTCACAGCTTTAGAATATAAGTAGTACTGGATGCAGGGGTGCTTATACTTGTGCACACATGCAGAGCAGACCTAGAGGAAGCCATTCTCTGTCCCTTGCACAACAGTAGCGGAATTACGAGAAAGTCTTTTGAGGAGTTGAAATTTCAGTTCCTTGCTTTTAAGGGATGATGGGAAGCACCTTGGGCCCTGTGGCACTGCTGCAGGCTGTGGGCAAGCAGGTAGACATGCAGGATGGGGAATCTTAAGCTTTGTCTGTGTTCAGTGACTGACTGAGCGAAGGAGCATCTTATTTTATGACAAAGAAAGTTAGCAGAGATCAGCAGTAAACTGGCGCTGGCATGGCTTAACTTAAAAGCTTATTGATGCCAATCATAAGGACACACAAAACAATGCAGTCTCCACGTCCATATTTCCAACCCTACTACTCCCAGCTACTCCATAATTCCACAGCATGGTCTTTTCTTTCTCCATGTAGATTTCTTTCAGTGCCACTCAAATTTAACCTGCTGCTTTGTCATTCACTGTGACATGATTCTCAGAAGATTAGCAAACACTCTCTCACAATTCTATGAAGGGGAAACTATAATTTTGAATCTGCAAGTTGTTTTTGAAAAAGATCTCTAACAGCTCAGCAAACAGCTGAGTTGCACATCAGTTCTTGCAAGCAATATAAATATAGACCTTGCCACCACAGAGCAATACTGTATGCATTCTGCAGAGCTTTTAAGTACATTTATATTGATATGGTCAGAGTGCATATATAGCTACACATAGGTCATATTCCTGATCATATTACTCTTCAAAAGATTGTTTTGTTTCTGTAAATTTGTCTGCTACAGACAAGATAAAACTGTACAATGTTTTAAACACAAAAAATTGATGGTTCAAACGATCTAATTGAGGGAGGCCAGTATGAGCAATAACTAAAAGTACCTGACATACCAGAGCAGCTCATATCCATTTAAAATACCACTGAATATGGGATCCAATACCGAAATGAAGAAAAATTTTGTTCCTCCTAAATGTAATTTAATGTTATGCCATTGTTTTGGGGAAGCATGAGGCATGAATTCAGTCATCTTCAGCTGGGAAGATGTCTTAGGCCATACCAGAGTAACGTTCAAAATATGATGCAAGTTCACAGTGAAATACCACCAAGCATACTTTTTTAAAGAAAGCTGTTCCTGCTGGTTTTCTGGTGAAGCTGATGAGAGCTAATACAAGAGAACCGATTGTGAATTATTCAAAAGAACTGAAAGGTGTAAAGAATATTGCACAGATAATGAAAAAAAACACAGAAAGCTATAGTTGCAAACACATGAAAAAATCAAAATGCCTCTTCGACCTACATGTGAAAATACACAGTGCAGTAGCTGATCTCTAGTGAAAATGTTGCAAATCATATACAAATTAGTAAGAATATTTATCACATGTTTTAATTAAAATTATCAAGCCATTAGATTATGTGCCAAAAAAAATCAAAAGAGACAACAACCATGAAGCAGAAACAGTGTAGCAGAACAAAAACTCAGCTGGAACCCCCATCAGCAGCCAAGGAAATAATGCATCATGTGAGCATCCCACAGCCTTAATTCAATAATATTCAGAACATCCCAAAGGGTGCATGTGCTTGAAAATGGAATTTATTAATGTTCAAGCTCAAAAATCAATACAAGAAATGCACTGAACCAAAAAGCATATGCTATGAGTCAAATTATCTTCATTATAGATTAACTGCTTTCATATTTTTGCTTTCTTATGTCAAATCCAAATAAGCCATCTTAGGGTAAGCAGCTTTTGCTCTTGTGGAGTTCAACATTATATTAGGTATAATAAGACATAAAGCAGATCAAAAACTACCTTGCACCCTGATGCTGCAATGTGCTGAACTCTTTCTGCTAGTCAGCTGGAATAGAGGAGTCACCTTCTTGTACAGTGTGACCCTCATTGCTCCAGTTGACAATTTGGCATCATCCCTCCCTTCCAGTGGAAGGATATTACCAAGCCACATTTGCTTGCAGTATTAATGCAACCCCACACAGTTATTAAACAAAGCCAAAAGGAAAACTGAGCATGGGCTACAATTTCTGTGGCACAGAAAAATCTCATAAAATAAATGATTGAACAGAAGGCCATTTAGGGCAAATGAATTATTTTCTTGCATGTTCCCATGTGTTTTGGCAGTGAAAACTTCCAGAACTGGGGCTATATGTTTAATTTAAATCCTTTCACTTAAGTAACTATATTTACCCTCCAATTTAGATGAAAATTGAATCTAAATGCAGTATTTGCTAGTAAGATTACAACAGCTGCCTCTTGTCAAGCATTTTACAAACACATGATTGCTACAGAGGACACATTAGACTCCTAACAAGACCTTAATTTAAAATGTCATATGTAAAGTTTCCATTGTAGACAGATATGAATAATAATGAATAAAAAAATTATTAATTATATCAAGTAATATAAACAGAAACAATTATACTGTGATAAATATCAAAATATCGATTCAGTCTATAGTAAAATGTATTAGGCAAAACAGCATTACTCCATCCTGCTAACACTGGCCAGAAGAAACACTCACTTAATGGTGAATACAGGGTATGCAGCACCAACCTGTTGGTTTTAATGGATGCTGTAAATTCTCAGCACTTCCAACAGAGCCTTGGTTCTGTGTTATAATTTTGGTACTGAGAGCAATGCTTAAATGTTCTCTTCTATTACAGTAAAGAGAAGGATTTCCCGATGAGTTCAGGTTGATGGGCAGTCTGTTTGCAAATGCGTCCTGCCTAAATTATAGATGCAGAAGCCACAATTAATGAGTGTCTATAGTTCTCATTAAAAAGTAACTACACTGCAAGGTAAAAATAAATTTGCAGACAGTTACCTACTGCATTTGCCTTACATTTTATTTCAGAGGCAAAAAACCCAGAGGAATTATTATTAAAGAGAGTCTCTGTGTGCAAAAGATCCTCAGAATGAGAAACTGCAACAGAAATGAAAATGTGGGAAGCTCCCCAATTGCAGTTTCATTTCATTTCCTCTCCAACTGCTATGGATAACCTACTATTGTGTTTGTTTGTTTTCTTTATACGTCAGATTAAATACAGTTCCAGATTCATAAACAGAATTCACAGATCATTTAAAGTTGAATCTGTAATAAGCTTGACTCTGTAATAAGTCTCAACAGCTTTAGCTTCCTTCTTCTCGGTTCTATAAAGCTTTTCATTTTGCAACAACTGTCCTTTAGACTGTATTCCAGCCTAAGCATTTTATTTGCCATTTGATTATCTTACTGCTTTTGCCATGACCACAAATACTGAAATCCTGGCTCATAAACCCCAAGGCTTTCAAAAGACTGGACAGCTAATATCTGACCACAAAGTTCACTCCAAAGCAGCTAATATGTCCTAGCCCTAAACCCCAAGGGGCCACAGCTACAGACTACCAATTTATAACATGCGTCCTATGTGAATTTGCAACAACAGGACAGTAAGAGTCAGCTGTCCCCTTCCTCTTAAAATAAAAAAAAATAAATCTAAAATTACATCTCAAAATCTGAACAGACCTGTATAACACAAAAGCAAAATGAGTGTCAATGACTCCAAAACATTTTTTTGTTGTTGTTATTGTTCCCAGCAATATTTGGCATAAATGTATCAGTTTTAAGCAGATCTTCTTGAAAAAAACCTACTAAAATTACTTGCTGTATGTCTCAGTTGACTGGAGAGGAGTCTTTTCACCTGTTAACAGTTTCCTTACTCATGCATTACCTCGAAAAGTACCTACATAGGCTTTTAGAATGTTCCAAGACTGGTACCATTAAATTTACAGATTACCATAAAACATTTTTGCCATTATCAAGTTTATTAATGAAATCACCTCTAATTCATTGTTAGTTTCCTGGGCATTAAAAAACAATACCTCCCATGACCCTCCAAGAGATGTAAAAGAAAGGAAGCTTCTTTGTATCTAATTTGCAGATAAAATTTGTGAGTTTGTGTCAGATCACCCAAAGGCCAGCAACAGTGACAGGAATAGCACCCAGGCTCCTGGGCTTTTGGGACAACATTTGAGCCAGTAGATCACACCTAGAGAGCTACAGTCATGTATTTTGGCAGCAAAATTCACATTTGCCAGAGAAGCTCCATCTCAGTCCAGGGGACAATGCACAGATTTTAAATGTAAATGGCATCCATAACACCTCATAGAGTTAGTACCTCTTCCACAGAGAAGCCAAGATGGAAGAGCATGTTAATAAAAGAGGATTTTTTTTGTATTTTAAGTCCAGAACAAATTAGCATTTTGCTATAACCTAACACCACTGCCATTTAGCAAAATGCTAACCATGTATCAGAACATTTGTTTCATTATAACTGATTTTATTTTCCTTCATTCCTGACTTAATTTTGATGACTGCCTCATAATAGCTAGATAAAGTCAGAAATATCTGTTTATCAGGCAAACTCTTATGTGGTTTTTAGCACCATTGTTATGAAACTAAAGCCAGGGAGTGAATACTATGGGCAAACTGGGAAAATGTGTTTATTTCCCCTGGGAAAATATGTCAGCAGAAAATGGAACAACTATATGCACACGTATTAGAAAGCATTAATATGGCTTGCAATTCTACAGCCATTTGAAAACTGCCCTTGGTGTTCACAGACTACTTGCATCTGAACATACATCTATCTGGATATGCACTTTCCTAATGATAAAATAAAACTAGCTGTATGAAAGAAGTATACTTCCATAAACAGATTACAAGGCTGTTCACTGTATTATTATACAACTTAAAATTAAATTACTGTATGAAAAATAGATGATGCCATCATTTCTTGAATTTGAAAATTCTACATAGGTCACAACATGGGAATTTTCTCTAGGAAAGTTGTCATCCAACAGGCCCCAACACTTCAGAAGGAACAAGATGACTGAGACTGTGATTTAATCAAATCCTAAATCTACCCACTTGACAAGTCATGGAAACAAGCTGGCAATAACTCAGCTGTTACTGGTCACTCTTCATTTTTGAGTCAGTGAAAGGAGCAGCTGAAGAGCAAAGCCCTCAAAGCCTACCCCCCAAAAAGCAGTGAACAGCACTGGAAGAGAAGAAGGTATTCCTGCTCTCATCTCATGCAGGAGAGCAGTCCTTTATTCCTCAGTACAGCACCTCTTGCTCCAAAGAGGGGCATAAATGGGGCCCTTGGGTGCTGACACCACTGCAAGCACATCACCTGCTCTCCCAGGAGGTATCCACTGCCAGCGGGCACTGGGGGGAGTGGAAAATGGACACAAGGAAATTAAAAGGGCTTGAGATTTTAACAGAACTCCTAAACTGGGTGTAGGAGTAAATATGGTGGTGAGGGGAGAGTGTTTTTATAGCTTTTGTGTGCTTCTGACAACCACTCAAGATGTGCCACTTCATGCAAACAGACTCTATGAAGACAAAACAGGGCTTTTTTTATACTAATTGAGCAGCATGTGTAAGATAAAAGAGTTGTCCAGGTATTTCACTGCTACAGCAGAGCAATGGACTCTATAAGCACAAAGGGAGAGAAAATCTGTTGTTTTGGCAGAACCGATCTGGTCAGCAAGCCTCAGAGTCACAAGGGACAAGAGAGAGAATATTTATATGCCACCCAGGCACCACCTTCCCTGGTTTTGGAGCATCTCAGTCACTCCAGCCTTTAGTTAAAAACAGAGGATTACATCAGGCCTAGTTACACAGCAAGGTAAATCATCAGGCAAGAAGAAAGCCATGAGTTAATAAAAGTCAAGTGGCCATAAATCTGTGGAGGATGAATTTCACAGAAATCTTTTCATTCCTTATGGTTTCACACTCAGTCACAATTCACAATCTATTCCCAGGCATCCCAAGTTCTCAGCTTGCACCATTGCAGGCACCTATAGACATAGATAGATAGATAGATAGATAGATAGATAGATAGATAGATAGATAGATAGATAGATAGATAGATAGAGGTAGCATCCCCACTACAGTTAACCCTACTAAAATTCCCAGAACTAACTGCAATTAGCTTTTTATGGAAGCTGACTCTTGATATGAAGTATCAAGTTGATATTTGCCACTGATGTTTAGACAGATTTCCTGTGGTATTTTCCAGGTAAGCAAAAAAAGACATTAATTAGACATTGTCATCACATATGATGAATGACACGAGATGGCAGAACATTGCTCAGACAGAAAAGAAAAAACAGAATACAAAAACACACAGATTTTTTTTATACTCATAACATTAGTCCTAATGTTACAAAAGATCCTTGGCACAGCATATGTGCATTTCTACATGACAAACTTCCTATTACTAATAGTTTGTCTCTTCTGAACTTACTAAAAAAAACCTCCAAACTTTTAAAAACACCTCAACACTCTGAATTAAAAATGCTCTAAAATGCATTTGCCACTAAGTGCACCTCCATGAGTTATTTTTAAAGCAGAATTTATCTGAGAATGAAAATAATCCCAGTAGCTGTCAGCATCAGTTTTTTCCAAACTGATGACTAAGATGTTTTGTCTGCTGAAGACGTTTGCAGCCAGTGTAGTTCAATGACGTAAGGCCTGCTCCACTTTCCTTGCAGGCAGGAAGAACCTTCTCTTGATTTTAATGGGACTTGAATTTAGTCCACAGAGAGACACAAAGTATGGCTTTTTTAGCACTATTAGTGATAGCATCTGCCTCTATATTTTGTATGAAAAGAAAGACTATGCAATACCTCTGAGATATCTGAAACAAGCTGTGAATGTGTAAGCTTTCAGTAACTACCAGAATATTGCTTGCAATCTCAAAGTAAAACCTGGTAGCATATGCAGGCTGGAATGTAATTCCATGGTACATATTGAAGACATTTAACACTAGATTTCAAAATAAGCATGTATCCATTAGAATTCCTGTTATAAATACATTCTCTCAAAGTCAGATGCTGCAATATAAAAGAAAAGTGTGACTGGAATGTATTTAATGTCAGAAAGGATAAACTAAAATGTGAGAATGCTCTTTCTTTTCCCAGAGATGAGGTATGTTTATTGTATCACCAGACTGGGGATAAAAGGTATGTAATATTAAATCAAACAAAAAAAAATAGCATTGATATGGCACTGATAGTCTAATCACAGTCCATAAAGGAAAAGGTTGAGCTCAGATAAAGCCCCTACCATCTATTTGTCAGAGCTTTACCCCACTAATTATTAACAGAATTTGTTCCAACCCACAGGCATGATGTGTCTCTCTGAATATCACATTTACCTCAATATCTGCCTATAAAGCCTATCAAAATACATGTCTCTCTCATGTCTGACTTTTCACAAATTGCATTTGTTTTAGGATTAAAGCAGGGAATTATTCTGTCTCTGGAAAAAGTGTTTATTTGGCACTTGTCTTCACACACCATAATGCTCCACAACATTTAGGCAGTAATGACTTGCTTTTATACAGTCTGCTCAGTACCTATTAAGCTGCAGTCGAGTCAATTTTAACTCAAGTTGTTGAATACACAACAACAGTGTTCAACTGTACAGCACTTCAATATACACTGTCTAAATTGCAAGATGAACAGAGTATGTCTGTAACAGATATGACTGAACATCACAAAAACTGGATAGATGTGAATTTTGTCCATTGCTCTATGTTTTGGTGGTCTCTCAGGTTACAGACCCATAACACAACTATAACAGAATAAAGGAAAACCCTGGAAGCAGAGAGATACTCCTTGTCTACACAGGTACAATCTGACAAGATATCAGTCTGCTTCATAGAATCACCAAATGGTTTGGTTTGGAAGAAACTTTTGAAGATCACCTAATCAACTGCCCACCCTCCTCTCAAAATGCTTCCCTAACTTCCACGTTAAGGATAAAGACACAGTGGGGTTTTTTCCTGTTAAACAGTAACTATTACAGGAGGATACAGGGGAAGTCTAAGAAACTCCTGCAGCTATGGGTAATTCACCATGGAGTGAAGCTGCAGCTTGCCTAGAAACATCTGCCTTCCCCTGTAGCCTCTTACTTCCTCTCTCTATTGCCAGCAACATTCAGATTTATCTGTAATTAATATTAAGCCAAAACAGAAGTAGAGTAAGTAAGCTTTGCTGAGGGAAGAGAAAGATATCAAGCTGCCTCATAAGGGGTCATTATCTCAAAGAGATGAGAGCATTCACCTTATCTTTACTTTATTGGCCATGTGTTCTTTGCAAGCAAGTTCATTCTGGGCAGTCTCCTTTGGCATTGTCATTGGTGTAGCCAATCTCTTTGTCATTTCCTACGTGCTTTTACTTGCATACTCCTGCCTCTGAGTTTTGCTCTGAATTGAGGCAAATATGTGTATCACTTTTCATCTTTAACCTAATCTTGTCTATGTCAAATGCAATTCTCTTTTCATTGCATGTGCTCTTACTGTTTCCAAGGGACTTTTTACATCATAACTAGGTATTGAAAAGATATGTGAGATGTGGCATCTTTTCCAACCTAAATTCTTCTAGGACTTCTAATTTTATAAATCTGTCCTGTGTTTGGATAGAATACTTTTATTTATAATTTCTTCTCACTGGATGATTAAACACATAGGTGCAGAATTGCTCACTCTCAGGTCATTTTCTGTGCAGTTATAGAAGATCTACTGGCCTCTGCCTCTTAGTTTTTATGGTTGGCAAGATCATATCCAATCCCAGCAAAGGCAATGGAAAGATTCCCACTGTTTTCAGTGTTTTCCAATGGCTGCTGTTTTTTGGTTTGGGTTGCAATCCTTCCTTTAGAGGGTATAAATCTCATTCAAATCAGACTGGCAGTACATAACTGGAGAATGAAACTCCCCAGACTTTAAAATCAGCTCTTGTACACACAATATACCTTTGGAAATACGTTTCCTCTCTTAGCCTTTACTGCTCATGAGTCATTCTGCCAAACTGACATAGACTGGAATGCTCATTGCGCCTCAGCAGGGAAGCAAGACCAGTTATCCCATGATTTAAGCCCATGCTTAAGGTGTCTGACAACCACCCCTTTCCCCCTGCACAAGTGAACACTGAGACAGATGGAAAAGAGATGCTTGTAAGATGCACAAGTAAATGATTAATACACCAAATAATGAGGGGGGGGGGGGGAAAGATGAAAAACAGAACATGGAGAGGCAGTAAAGACAAAAAAAATCAGCCACGGATCGCTGAAACAAATGCAATCATGTGGGAATGCTCCAGAACAAACACAAATAGCATGTTAAAAATTGCATACATCATCAGCATATTTTACCAAGAAGATAGTATCAGCTTCAATTCTTGAACATCAGGTTTCCCTAAAAGACATCTTAACACACTGTGAGATGCTCATTTTCATTTAAAAATAGCTATGCCATGAAATTAACTTCAAGAGAAATTCAAAATATTACATGATTCATCATAATTTCTTCTACATCCCCATGCCTCTCTTACCACTCCCACTTCATTTTTGAAATGAAGGGCAAATCTCTAAAACTGTGCATCTAAGTTTGTATGTGGGTCTATTGCAGCATATTTCAGCAGCTGGGAGCATATGGACACTGCACAATATCAGTATATATTCCCAATATTTAACAATTTATCTGAACTCTGAAGATGGTTCTCTTCAGAGAATCATCATTTAAGTAATTTTTGCCCTTACAGCACAATTTAGTGACGTCTTGGGCACCTATCCTCATCACAGAGTAAGTATTGCAAGTCAGTTAATCAACTGTAAATAATAAAATATTCTCAGTGAATAAAATAGCTCAATATTTAACAGCTGCCAGAAGCACTGCTTTCATTTGTGAGGGGACTCCACACTAACTTCACAGAAGCACAGAATATTCTGATGTGGAAAGGGCCCACAAGGATCATCAAGTCCAACTCTTAAGTGAATGGCCCATAAAGGGGATTGAACCCTGTTACTACCACCAAGTTTTAACCAACTGAGGCACCTGGTATCCTCAGTTTTGAGAAGAGGTTGGTAGAAAGTGTTTGGTAAATCATAATTTTGAGGCATAACTACTCAGAAATAACCTTAGTGCCACGACCAGTGTCCGTGAGCTTTCCACTCTCAAAAAAAGAGGAAGTAACCTGGTATTCTTCAGATCTGCTTGAAACAGGGAAGATTTAAAAACAAAGTGCCAGGTTGGGAGATTGACTGAAACATCAGCATCAAGGAAAAAGAAGAAAATTACACAACAGAGCATGTGCTTTCCTCTTCCAGGCTCCCCAAGCAGAGCCGAGCAGGATGCAGCAGCTCTGCCCTGACAGCTGAGGGCAGGACTCACAGCAGCCCTGCCCACTCTGACTCACAACCAGCAGGCAACGGCTCAGGGGAACTGCTGCTTTAAATGTGTTGCCAGAAACTATCAGGTTCCCTTGCAATACAAATGGAGTTCCAAAGGGGTCTCTTTGCAATGATGTTTCTATAGTTCTTCAATTACAGAAAACCCTCCCCCACATACATTAATATTACCCTTTTTTTTTCTTCCACGAATTCAAAGTATTTCACTACATCAGAGACTGTTGCCCGTAAAAATTCAAATCAAGCAGCATGAGGCTCCCATTCCGCCACTATATTTTTACTCATCCAACAACGTAACTGGGGCAACAAAACTCTCTGTCCTAAACACTAAACTAAATCATGACATTATTGCTGTCAGAATCTCTCAGCCACCTACTCCCTGTTTCTTCTCTGTACTCCACATAAAGTAACCAACATACAGGTATATCAGAAGATGATTTGAAAACAGGAAATTGAAGTGCAGGCCCTGATGCCATCAGTTTACTGGAGAACTCTGACACATCAACCAACAGCTACTCAAACTGCTTACTACTTCAGCAGACAGGTTAAAATTAGATTTGGACCCTGGGTCATAAAGTGTAATTTGGAAGTGCATGTATCATCTCTAAAAGCCACAGATAATGTATCTGGCTTCTGTAGATTCAACAGCATAATTAATTACATATAATATGAAATAGAAGTAAAGCCAAGAAGAGTAAAGTTAAAAGCCAACACTTTAAAAAGGTGTCTTTTTTAAATCTCACATGGTAAATTATAATTTTGCAATAGTTAGTTCTTGGTTTCAATGTCATTATAAGCATGCTAGTGACAAGATGAATGACCCCCATAATATTCAATTACGGTGGCCTTGAAATCTTCATAATTATCAGCAGCTAGGTGCATTATTTTCTTATCTTTAAAACCGATGTCTTGCCCATTTTGGAGGAGAGAATGGCTATCGTGATTTTCCTGAACCAGGCAAAAATGTGTATGAATCTCTTAGATAGATATATGCTAGTTAAGGCTTTCCTAAGCCATCAGATTAGCAAACACAAAATCATACAACTTAATTTCTCTTAGCTGTCTCCAAGAATATATGTTTTTAAGAAGCTGATCTTTTAGAATTAGAGTTTAAATTTCCTCAGATTCTCTGTTCCTCTGGCTACTCATTTCTTAGGAAGTTTTCCATGGATTTGAAATTATTTGCCAGTAAGTTTGATGCCATTATTCTGATCTCTCTTACTGTCTCAGCTGACCACGGATTCCGAGCAATAAACAGCCTTTGCTTGAGGCTACCTCTTCTGTCAAAAGTTCCAGAGAATCGACATTTCTGCAAAACTCAGGATGCAATATGAAGCTCTTCTTTAGTTCAAATTAGTCAATAAAACACTATCATTGTGGGTTTTTTATGAGACCTTGCTTCTGCTTTCTCTTGATATGAAAGTTCCCAGAACGCAAGTGTTTAGCTTCTGAGTCTATATTAAGACAGTTCTTCCTTGGGTAAGGAACTTAGAAGCATATCAAAAAGGCCACTATTATTTAAGACTCAAACCAGACCATGACTGGTCCAGATAACAGAAACCTGATAAAAGCCAAATGCTGTGCAGCTCTTTCTTGCGATTTCATTAGGACAGCCCTCAAAACTATTGAAGATCACGTTTTTGAGACTAGATAAGAAACATCTCTAATCACAGAATCCTAGAATGGACTGGGTTGGAAGGGACCTTACAATGATCTAGTTCCAAATCCCCCTGAGGTCTAAAAAGGTGTTATCAGAGAGCACAACAGCAGAAGGCCAGAGGTACCGCACTTTCAGCAGGGACACAACTGAGGACCCAGGCACAGTCACAGGAGTGAGCTGCTGTTCACAGATTGCAAACAAATCCCCACTTTCAAAGCTTAAAATCAACGCAGCCTATGCTGAAAAAAAGAAATAGAATCAAGAAATCCTACATTGCTCTGCAGTGACAGTAATGCACTCTGGAAACATGGGAGCTGATGAATATTCTTTTCTCAGCATTCGTGAGGCCTCCCCTGGAGTTCACTCTTTAGGGAAAGATATAGGAAAGAGGCCAGCAGCAGGAACAAAAACTGACAAGTAGCTTTGAACGAAGTGGTTTTTCACCATCTAGCCATGAACGAGTGTTGAAGGACTCGGTCTGATGGTCTGCAAAAGAGACTGCTAAAGAAGGACATGACACCAACATCTCTGTTTGCAAAAGGCATCAAGGAGGCATTTCATTGCTCCCCATGTGCACAGGGGCATGGAAGCAATGGGGTGCCCTTCAGGCATACAAGTCTACAGAGTTGCTGGAGGAGTGGAGCAGGCTGCCAGCTGAGGTGTGAAGCCTTTTTCACTAGGATTATCAGGAAAAGGTTGGGCAAGCATCTTTCAGTCAGCACCTATGTGCCACCTTTCCAGGCACAGAAATGGCCTCTCCAAAGCCTCATTCTGTAGCAGAGATTCCTGTGTTTACCATGATTCTCCCTTGTGGTTTCAGAAGGTAGTTTCAATGACCCAAATCGGAGAAATGCTTTTGATTTTAAGCAGCTTCATAAGCAATAAATATATTTAAATATATATGTATATTTGAATAACTTGCCCATGGCTGCACATTTGTGGCTAAATCTTAACAAAAAGCTCCCTTATGTAATCTACAACTCTGTTTGCTTGTTACCTAAGCACAAATGCTTTGCAGCAATATGGAATAAAAAACCCACCCTGCAAATTCAAAATAAGTCATTTATAGGTAGAAATTTAAAAAATGTTTGTATATCACAGACTACATCTGGATTTTTCAGATGTTGAAATCTAAATTTATCTTATTTTTTTAATATCCTGAGATGTTATTTTCTAGGATAGAAGAGACCATCAAGCTTTATACTTGTTAATACTGTCAGATCTTATCTTAAGTTCATTGTGCCGTTAGGATCAATATTTCTTTGCTAAGCACATCTCTAATAAAGCAGCTGAACTGATCCAGAATCTTTGAAGTGTGTCACCCTGTTCACCACCTCCAAAAGTGAAGGCAGGAGCACAGTAAGCCATTTACATTTATTGCCATATTTTCTGAGTAACATTTTATCCCTCTGAAAACGTGTCTTAGTCTCTTTTAATTAAAATTGATTTTTGTAATTTACTCAATATATTATTGTCACTCAAAGTGCCACCCGTCTGTCACAATTTTAAGAGCTCTTTAAAAACTATCTCACCTAGAGTACTTCTAAATTTTTCCACAGCTCTATATGTATTTATTTATAACAGATGTTAAAACATTGTAACTTCATCACATTAAAAGGGTAAAACTGCAGTAGTATATGTGATGAAAATACAGGCTCCCTATATTCTGATTGGAGTAAATCCCACTCCCATGCAAGGCAATGAGAAACATCTTGCCCACTGTGCAGAGTGAGAAAAGGATTTGGTTTACAGTGGATAACAATTACAGGTATGACCAGAAATGTAATACTCTCTCCTGGACCCAAAATGGAACTGGACACCCATCATGCTAGATGCGTTACATACACATAATAAAATCATGGTCCTTGAACCAAAGACCTTTCATGGTAATTGTAGAAACAGAGGCTGCAAATGAATCTACTAAACAAATGGCAGTGATCAGAGCATTGGATGACAGGTAAATCTATACTGCTATGAAATACTGTAAGTAGTTTTTAAGTTGAAGTGTGCAAACAGGCTCTTTACCTGGAGCACGTGCTGTGGGGACAGATCATGGCACACTCCTGCTGCATCCGACAGAAGGAGGCAGTGCATCTGCCATGCACCCCATAGGCTACCACCCTACCCAAAACAGAGCTGGGAAAACACAAAACTGGGGTCCAGGCAGACCTGGACAAGAGAAATACTGCAAGCACAAGAACAGCAGGCAGTGAGTACATATACATTCTTTTCTGCCCATCAGTCAGATCTGTAGGTGAATTATGCACAGTGGCCTTGTTCTTGCTGGTTCATGATATTTCACATTTAGACCCAGCTCCCTCTCCTTCCCCCCACTTTCCACACTTGTTTTCATCACAAATTCAGTCTTCACCAGCAAACAAATAGATGAAACACTGACCTTTCAGTCGAAATATACAGCCCAGAGAAGAACTGAGCTCTAGTCACATATCCATTGAAGACCAGGATTTTTTGCTACTGAAATCCCAGTGGATTCATTTCCTGGAAAAACAACTGTTTTCCTCTCTATCTTGGATCACTGCTGTTTGACTTTTTGGATGTTTATGCCATATATTTCCAAAAGAACTTGCAATGTTCTTAGTACCTGTTCTCTGGCATGCTTATGTGTCTGTGTAGTGGCAAACACTAATACAAATGAACTTACATTGTATTTCAGTTAATAGGATTTAAATGTGACCATGAAAAAATCTGTACTGCGACTAATATGAATTTGTTTAATCATGTAGTTCTCAGAGCTTAATTTCATTGGTTTTATAGTCCTGTATCCTGAATATCTTTGTGGACTGGTGTAGGAGGAGGACATAATTAAACTTTAAAAACTATTTCTTTATTAATTTCACTCAACAATCCCATAGAGAGGAGAGATGATCTTACCCAGAATGGTTGTAATGTATTGCCTTCCTGCTCTAATGTTGCCTGCTGCAAAGAGAAAAGCTATAAAATAATACTTGGGATCAGACTTCCACCTGGAACTCAGGGCAAATGAGGACATCCTCCTCTCTTCCCCTCCTCCTCCTCTTCTCTTTCTCTCCCAAGTCCCCAGCAGCAAGCTCTTGTCTTACAAGCAAGCAGTACACACCTCCTACACCTTGCATCTAACTACTTTCCACTTCATACAGTTCTCCCTGACCACTCTTGTGGTCACCTAAAAGAAGTTTTACTGTACAAGTGAATGAATTGCAGGTTTCACCATATCATCCCAAATACAGCATTAGTTCATTCATTCTGAACTCCCATGCCTGAAGGCTAGTTCAGATCAATTCAGAAACACAGCTAAGCTCTTAAACAATGGGTCTCCACCGACAATAAAAATTGCCACCATAATTACTGTCACTCCTGCTGACAGTTAAAAAATCAGAGCAATAAGAAGTGGCAAGGCTGAGCATGTCATCTAGTGTATCCCTCTGCAAGTCCATGATTGTTCTCTACATTTCTTTCAGGCAGCTTGACAAGACTTGTTAAAAATGTCCAAAGCAATTAAGTTTCAGCATCTTCCTTTGGGAGATAATTCCAGGTTGCAACAGATTGCAATGAGTTCCCTGATATCCAATCTAAACTTTGTTTAATAATTTCCTCTCATTATTTCCATCTTCAAGCTCTTCCTCTGCATCCAGCACTACAGCATTCAGGTATATAAAAGCATCATCTACTATTCTTTTCTAATTTAACTGCCACATTTCCCACATCATTTTTGCTCCTCTTGCTGGCAGAGAATATGCAATTATAGAATATCTCGAATTGAAGGAAATCCATATGGATCACCTCAGGCCTACCTAAAACTAAGCTAAGTATTGTCCAGACATTCCTTGAACTTTGACAGGCTTGTCATGACCACTTCTGTGGGGAGTTTATTCCAGTGACTGACCAACCTCTTAGTGAAGAACTTTTTCCTAATTGTCAATCTGAATTTACCCTGATGCAACTTTATTCTATTTCTGCATGTCCTGTCGCTGGTCACCAGAAAGAGGACCACACATATTACTCTTCCTTTTACCATGTGAAAACCACCTTTTAGATGCTTTGTATCACATGCTTTTCAAATAGTGTGTAAAGTTTTCTTTATGATGAAAGCAAGAACTGCATAAGAAACTGTTCATCGAATCTGCCCTACTGGGCCATTTGACTGCAAGTCTTTTAGTCTATCGTGTTTCTAGTAATGAAATAATTACATTGCATGGCTATACACATAACAAATACCATTTAATTAGGAAGGAAAGAGTTAGAATTAAATGTGCAGGTTTTTCTAAATGAACATTTTAGGAAAGATTAAATTTTACTACAGTGAGGTATCTCTCTGTTAGAGCTGTAACACCTCAGAAAAGCTTCTTGGCAAGCAACGTCACTCCTCATGAATGTAGTATGATCTTAATCACAGCTAATGGATACATTAAAAAATGTCAAAATTAGGGCAGCAGGTTAAGTGAATGCACTGGAAATAAAGATAATAAGAAAGAACAGTGGTTACTGAAAAATATGTTTCTTTATTATATTGGAGATTTTCCTGCTCCCTCAGTTTTTGTTCTGAATCAACCTGCATGTGGCTTGTTCAGCAGCCAAGGCTCTGAAAGAAGAAAATTGAACTGGCTTTCAGCTGCATAAGGGTGTACAGGCAAGGAAGGGCACTGAGAAGCTGGGAGTGTCTCATATCCACACCATCACGGAGTAGTTTACCATTGTGAAATATTATCAACTTAAAATCTGAACCTGGCAGTCAGGACATAGAAAGATGTCAGGATATGGTATTCTTCCCCTGTGGAAAAGAGGAAGGTCATACCTGGTTATGTACCTTCCTTTTCTTATGGCATTTCAGAAATTGAGTAAAAAGTAACATAAATAAGAGAGATGACCTAGATCCCCAGAATTGTTTGCAAACTAATCCTAAATTCATCTGCATATCAGGACTAGGCTTGTCCCGGGCTAAGTTGCAGTGAATATTTGCTCAATAGGGATAGTTGCTGTAGGGAACTCCAGAGTCATTCGGGCTGGCCAGGACCAGATCACCTAGAACAACCCCATATTCAAAACATTATTAACTTCTAAATAACAGCAGATCACTCAGGATCTTCTCAAGTTCAGTTTGGAAACTCTTCAAGGATGGAGATCCTGCAATCTCTCTTCCAGTGCTGAATCACTCTTATGGTGAAATCTATTTTTCCTTCATATAAAACAGGAATTTCCATTGTTTTAACTTGTGATGCCTCATTTTTTGTATTGCACCTCTGAGGCATCTGGCTGCCTTCCCTCAGATCTCCTTTAGCATTTCTTCATCTGTAATGCCATCCCCTGACCATCTTCTGCTTTCCCTTACGTGCTACTCTGATTCATCAGCACCTCTCTTGTATTGGAGGCACCATTACCTCAAAACTATTTTTAGCTCAAACAAGATGAAAACACAAGTTAAATCAAATAGCCATGTATAAAACATAAACCAGACGAAGGTTCATAGAGATATACATATGCAATTAAACTCTGAAAACTGCTTGAAGACAGTGTGCAAATGGAGCCAGGTTTACCTCATCTCGTATCAGTGTCAGATCAAAGATGCAGTGCTACCTTTGTGCAGGGTTTCCATGGGAAAGCATCTGATATTGGGAACACGTTCACTTCTAGACCCAGCTATGTGCATTATTCAGTTTTAAAAGTTTTCCCTCTTTCCTCTCCCTATTTTTCACCACATTTACATGAAGCCATACAGCAGTGCCAACAATCCTGGCACATGTCATCACTTCCTCCTACACCTTCAGGTGCACTTACACAATCACTAAGCTGCCTTAATACAGATGTGGCTCACTGCTATCTTGAGTATCCTGCTAAGCTATTTGCAAACTGCCAACCTATTCTGAGTGAAATGCACTTCTCTAAAGCAGATTTATTTACATGGTTCAATCCAATGTAACAGAAATTGCATGGTGAGGCAGGGAGGGAATTAATTTTCATATATAATGGAACACGGAAACAAAAGCTGGGTAAGAATATGCCCCAAGCACCCAAGATTTGACTAAATACACAGAAGGTGTTGAAAGTAAATAAATGAATACTTAAAAACCATCCAGTCTCCATCAGCTCAGAAGAAAAGTGCTTATCAACCAAGGGATCAAGATTAACAAAAAACTTCGTATTATCTTTTTTAAAAAGTGAGGTGGGAGAATAGAGTAATTTTAATACAGTCTCTCTAAATAATATACAAAACTATTTAAGCAGTAAAAACAATTCCTACAATAGTTATGTGTTGTGAATGAGTGTTTTAAGGTTGCTTTTCTAAAATTATTTCTATTGCAGAATTTTCAGTATCTGCCCACTAACTTACTTACAGTTTTGTTTCTCCAACCTCATAAGCATTGACTAGCCAGCCATGAGGCTCCAAGCAGTCTGGAGCATAGCAGAGAGGAGGAAATAGCACTCAGTGACAAGAGTAATGCCAGCTGAGCTGATGCCAGACCTGACAGTCTTAAAATGACTGTCTCGTAAAGGAGATGTTTCAAACAATGACAGACAAATGGATTTTACTGGATTATTCACATTTTGAAGGCATTCAGTGTCAGGGAAGGCAATGTGCTCTGTGTGGTCGAATTGTAAACAGGCGTAAGAAATAATGTATTCAACTTCCCTTATCCTATTTTCTACTTGTCACCGTGTTGCTGCCTGTAAGAGTGGAATACAAACAGCTGCACACCACTCCACGCACACAGACACTGTATTAAATGCCAAGACAATTGCAATTAATTAGTACTGGACTTCTCTTTAAGCTCTTTGTGTAGCTCAGCTGTGATGCTGTTCACAAGAGACTTGGAAGATTATGGCTTGTTCTATCTTTCCTGTTATTAAAAAGCTGGTGTGTATAGATTTAAAGAAAAAGGGAGAAGAAGAGAGATAAGCAGAAGAAGAAGCTCTATACTTTAAGAAAAAATATCACATCAATTTGCATGCAATCAGTAAATTACACCACTGGATATATTATGAATATTCCCACGTGACAAAAGCAAAAAGAAATGCAGCAAAGCCCGGGAAGAAGGCAGCATTAAGGCAACTTAAATTGCTTCTAGTCCCCAGGTTGCATCATTCAAAATTAACCTACATCATTTCATGCAACCGCAGTTTGCAAAATGAATACCATAACACTCTATGCAGATAGCAGCAAGAAGCCACATGAACTAAAGTATGGGTATATTTGAAGCTTCATCCCAATTTCTAATCACAAAATATCCCCAAATGTTTAAAGATCTTTATTGGATTTGATAGGCATCATTATTTCCAGAAATTGTAAGCCTTAGTTTCTTAAAAATCAAAAACGACATTGAAAGAGAGGTGCAGAAATTATGTCTCAAAATAAACTTGCCACCTACACTGAATTAGGCATAATTAGAGTAGTGTGACATATTTATAACAACAAATTGTAGTCAGAGAAATTATCTTCTTTTAATATTCCTTTCAAAATTCAGCCCATAAAATATTTGAACCTTTCTGGCAAACCTAAGGACAATTTTAATAAACATGGGTGTATTTGTCAGTGCTCAGGCTCAAGATGAAAGTGAATAAAACATGGAAATATTAAATTAAGATTGCTCTGATTTTTAAAAATAACGTCTTGTTCATAATATTTATCATAACAAATGCAAAAGGTAACTGTGTATCCAAGTCAATTTAAACTAAATATGTTGTGCAATTCCTTCAACTAAATACCTCCCAATCTTGAGAGAGAAGTACATATCCCTAAATACTTAATGTCACTATTTTATAATGGCTACTAAGATATCACACAGGAAAGGCCAGTCTCTCAGTTACATGGGCCCAGACTGGGTTCCAAAGAAGTCTGCAGGACATTTATAACTTGAGGGAGGGTTTTGCCATTTTTTTTAGGCTACATTTTCAGCACTCAGCAGCTCTGAGTAACTGACTGAAACAATTGGATTATCAGATTTTTGCAGTGCTACTATTTGAGAACCAATGGGAATTCTGGAGAAATTCTGAAAACCTAGGAAAAAGGCAAATATATCTAACAAGAATGTCTGTAGCTGTGAATGAAAAGCTAGGGTGAAAAAATACCATGCTTTGCAGCATTGTAAGAAGAGATAGGTGAAAATCTTCAGCCTCTTAATATGCCTTTTAGAAATCTAAAAGATTTTACTGGTCCACATTTAACTAAACAGCCTCCCATTCCAACTTCTGCTTTCAAAACAATATTAAACAACTGTTAGCCATTGAATTTCCAACTTGATGCTTTCAGAAAAAATTGAGACATTTTCACATATGAACTAAAAGTGCATTATCTAATTGCATTACTGCATCATGCATCAACTCTCAAGATTAAGGTAGATGTGCAATGAATACTTAATCAATTGAGTCATTCATCCTCTGAGGTTCATCATTTGACATATTTCATTAACATATTTAGTTTGAATTTTTTGTTAGTATTTTTGTTCTAAGGATTGAATGTTGATAGTAAAACCCTGAGAAGTTCTTAAAAAGACAGATTATCTGTACAAATGGCCAAAATGTAAGAAAAGTTCCAAACTAATACTTTCCAGACAAGAATCTTTCCATATCGTGGAGTCATATGAATTCCCTTTTATTCAGTTTCCTGAAGGAACACATTTAAAAAATAAATAAAAATTAAAAGATTGTCTTTCCATTAGACTATAATAAAAAGTCTTTTTTCGTACTGAATATTAGAGCAGGTAAAAGTTTATTGTCCCCTGATGCATGTTCATTTCTTGCAAACTATTTATAATCAGAAAATATATTTTCATTGATCTTATGTTTGCACTGGTAAGAAACATATTATCATAGAATGGCTTGGGTTGGAAAGGACCTTAAAGATCATCTAGTTTCAACCTCCCTGCTGTGAAAAGGGGCACCTTTCACTAGACCAGGTTGCTCAGAGCCCCATCCAGCCTGGCCTTGAATACTGTGGGGCACCCACAGCTTCTCTGACCAACCTGTTCCAGTGCCTCAACACCTGCACAGTAAAGAGTTTTTTCCTAATCTCTAAACTGAACCTACTCTCTGTCAGCTTGAAGTCGTTTTCCCCCCTTACATGCCCTTGTAAAAACTCCCTCTCAGCTCTCCTGTGGGCTCTCTTCAGGTACTAGAAGGCCACAATTAGGTCACTCCAAAGCCTTCTCTTTTCCAGGCTGAACAATCCCAATTTTCTCAGCCTTTCCTCACAGGAGAGGAGATTCCTCTAATCAGCTTGGTGACCCTTCTCTGTACTCACTCCAACAGGTCAATGTCCTTCCTGTGCTGGGCAGCCCAGAGCTAGATGCAGTACTGCACTACTGGGATCTCACCAGAGCAGAGCAGAGAGGCAGACTCACCTTCTTTGACCTGCTGCCCACGCTGCTTTTGGTGCAGCCCAGGATGTTTGGCTTTCTGGGCTGCAAGTGCACATTGCCAGGTCAGGTCCAGCCTCTCATCCACCAGCACCCCCAAGTCCTCTCATACAGATGACAATAGAATAGGTGCTCATTTGTTTCCTGGCAGCCATGCATAACAAAACATAAGATCTATTAGACTATAAAACATAAGATCTATTAGACTCAGAAAGGATTGTTTCTGGAGAATTACAATACGCAAACCTGCTCGTGCTGAGGAACCACATTGTGGGGTGCTGTTAACACGGTATCACTTAACTTGTTTTGAGTATGAGCTATTTTTATATGTCATCAAAGTGATCAAAAAGACCACACAGAACAAACTGTTGATGGCAACCTCGGCCAACATCATAGTACCACTTCAGATGGAGAGGTGCGTGTCAGAGTACATCATTGTTCAGTGGCTGCTACAACACGCCCGGCATTTCATGGGAGAGGTCTGACATTGCAAGGAGACCTTGAGCAATGTGTTTGCCAGTAGTCAAACTCAGAAAAGAAAACCTTAAACAGCTCATGAGTCACATGTCGTTCTCAAGCTTGAACAATGTTCTTCCAATCAAAAGATCAAGGTCATTTACTTTTTAAACATATGGTCTACCAAAAAAGGCACACTCTTCCCAACTCAAAATATGTGAACAGAAGGAACTGCTATCATCAGACTACAGCACTGAAACCATTTAGGAATGCCTTTATATCAACCCTTCCTAAAACACAAACTACACACTGAAGCAGTACTTTATTTCTATACTATTAAGTAGGTAAATTGACTTCTCTATTAGGTAAAGGGAAAAACAAATGGAAAAGAAATAGCATGCTCTAACATAGTCTGAAAAAAGGAGAGAGGAAGCCAATCATGGACTTTTTGAAATGCTGCTGAATATCAAGCTCTTGGTAAAGATTAATTGGATGAAGACTAGTTTTAGAAATGTATTCATATACTTAAAGGACAAAATATTCATAGCAAGTTATCCCTTTTTGCTGGGGTATCTCTATAGTACAACCTTATTTCAATACAACTTTCAGACCAAGATTCCTCTCTTTGCTTTGACATTTTCACTACATTAACTGAGAAATGGTACAGGAATATTTGTGGACTGGAGCATGTGTCTAAGAAATTTACTCACATTTTTTAAGTCAACATACCCTTTCATTCAGATCTAGACAACCCTGTCTGAAATCTACTTAATAAAGATTAATTAAGCTTGCAGTGGCAGTCAATGTGTTATGTTTTTTCTCTTGAACATCCCACTGAAGAAGATCAAGTTAGAAAGACTTTACTAAATAAATCAGTTAGAGGGATCCCACACAAGGCATAAAAAATAATGATTATACAGCAAGAGCACCCACAGGTACCTCAGGTTCTATCTTCAGGTCAAGTGCACACGTTTTCATTGCTTATGTCTCCATCTTCCTTACCACATTCCCAAGTTTTCTTTGTGGACACAAGGAACTTTGTCGAGCTGCCAAAAGATACTTCCAGAGTGGAGATGAGTCTCCACTCTGCTTCACTGAACTCCTGCAGGCAGGAATCTCTAAATGCAAGCACTGTTATTCCTTCACATTCAGACTAATTTTATCAGAGGTATCAGGAGATGTTTGTGAATGCTGATTTTCATTTGTCAAATTGTTTCATTAAGAAAATTAAAAAAAGACAAATGACTGAAGGAGGAAAAGGAGCTGGGGGATATGGAAGACTAAAAATAGCATTTGGCTGGAATGAAGCAGATTCAGAGTCAAACAAAGGAAATTATAAAAAGAAAAAAAAAAAAGAAATAAAAATTTAAAAAGCACCACAAAACCCTAAAACTGTTGCCTGTTTGAGTGAGTAGTTTTGATCTTAATGTTTTTGATTGGTTTCAGAATCCACACTCAAAAATTTTCTCTTCTTTATTTTCTAAGAAAAAAAAAAGCCACTAAATAACTGTTACTAAGGTTAACTGATAGTAAATAATTATCCCTTATGCAGTAAATTTGAATTACCTAGGCTATCTCCCCCCTCCCTTTTTTTTTAATTTTTTAAAGTAAATGCAGCTTCCTAAGCCATTTTGGTGGATTCCTTGCATACTGCTGTCAGAAATTAAAGCAGTGACCTACTGTGAATTCAGCTGCTCTCAGATCTCCCATCCCTCCAACACTGTTGGTTGATGCTGTGCATTTTCAGCAGAGCAGGTATGAATGCCAAGCGTAGGAACTCACTGGCATTCATTTACAAGATAGCAAACATGGAGCTTTTCTCATCCAGAAAATGCTGCAGCTGCTCCTGATGCTGGGATAACTTCTAATGCCGGCAGTGACAAACACAGGGTGGAACGTCAGCTCAAGACGAGAAGCAACAACACTGAAAAGAAACTCCCTGACTATGAATCCCACTGCGCTTCCGGTAGCTGTGCAGCACTGAGTGCAACACACAGCCCAGCCATGAATTGTTTTCCAAGTAGTAGGGAATTAGAGAAGCAGACAGGAGCGGGATGCACTGAGCTCACATCTGCTCCAGCACCAGCATAAGGCAAGATAAACATCCCCTCTCTTTCTGTAAAACATGACCTCAAACATTTTGACCTGTCCCTGGGTCTAGGGACTTAAAGAGCACAGTTGCTCTTTAAGTTGCCTGTCTCAAACACTGCCAGGGCCACAGAAGGAACTGGTAAGGAAGGGTAAGCCACCACAGTGGGAACTTGAGATAAGCACAGAAGGGAGGAACTTGCGACAGCGAGTTGCTAATTCCAGGCCTGATTGAGGTATCTGGTTGGCATATCCTGGTTAATGCCTCTGGACAAAAATTCCCACTGTGGCAAACTATGGGAAAAGAAAGAAACTGCTCACACACATATCACCCCAAGTTATGGGAACAGCATCTGTGACCACCCTGTGTATACCCAGAACTTGGATTGCATAAAGAAGAACAACTTGAAGATCCTCGCCACCAAGAAGCCCAGGGTGTAGAGGGACCAACAGGATGCTGCTGGATCCATGGGTGGTGACTATCTTCTACTTGATATCTCTCTCCCTCTCTCTCTCTCCCCTCTTTCTATTCATTTCTATCTCTCTACCTCATATTTAGTGTTAAATAAAATCCTTATTATTGACTTCGGCATGTGGTCTCATTTGCACCTTAATTCAGGCAGAAGCATCTCTCACTAATCAGATCAGAATACTAGTACTATGTCAAAAGCATTTATAACCTCACTTTCCCTTCAGCAGCCGTTACTGCTGATTCCAGATTTGAAACATCTGTGCCCTATGAGCCCTGCAGAATTTGACATTTCATCATTCAATTATATATTTTTTTCAGTTATTGGTTTTTTGATTCAGCCATGATGTTTCAAGGCATCAAGAGATATTTATGAATTTTGATTTTCATTTGTCAAATGATTTGAGAGTGGGGAGGAGAAAGAACAAATGAAAGAAGGAGAAGAGGGAGTATAAAAAATTGCTCTACTTGGCCAGAATCAGGCAAATTCAGGATAAATTCTCTTTTTACATGATGGGATCTTAATCCCAACATCAGCTTTTACAAGATTGCCATAACCATCACGAAGTGTGGTCGCAGGTACCTGTGTCTACTGGAGCAGGGAATGAAAAAGAAAGCTATGCTTCCCAAATGAATGCCTTGTCACCAGGCTTTATGATCTCTTTCTTTTTTGGTCTCAGCTTTTGAATTTGAGAAAGCCTAACTTTCAATTTTTTAATTTTTTTTTTTTACAGAAATAGCAAGCTGGTAAAAAAATGAAATTAATATAGACATATTCTACTGACCTGATCAGCATCTTGCAGCCCTGGATGAAACCTTACCTTTTTGATCCCTTCGCTGTCAAACTTTTGATTCCAATTCTGTCAAACTAAGTCATCAGAAAAGATGATAAACCAAGAGATTTAAAGCTCTACAATCAGTCTACATTTCCTACTGTAGAATTCATTACTTTGCAGAGTAGCTCTGTGAGCTCACCTTGAACAATTTACTGAGTTTAATGTAACTGATATTTTCTGCAACTTTATTGTATATCCAGCAAAGACAGTGCAGCACCATGACCTCAAGGGCTTTCTAGCCTTTCTAATTTACAGAAAAAACTCCAGAGTGGAGAATGGTAGATTGAGGAAGAGCTTCTTCCAGACATGCTCAACAATCAATGGATTATTCCACATGTCTGAAACATCTGACTGTACAGAGTCACTGCCTTCATCTGTTGCTTTATCAGCAAGTAAGTCCAAAGGTGACAAGCGCAACAACTCATTTCAAAGAGAGATAGCCGTGGCAGAAGAAAACAGGGTTGGAAATCAGAATCCAGTAAGATTTTAGAAGCCATAGGAGAAAATATAATACTGTCTAGATGCTGCTTAACACGTTTCCTGCTTTACAGAGCAGGGTTTTATGTGTTGTCTTCAGCTGTTTCAAAACACATTTAGCAGTGTCATAGAGTTCAGCTTTGCAAAAGTGGCTTTACTGGTGGAGAAAATGGGGCATAGGAATGTATAGTGGCTCAGTCAGTTTATCAGGTATAGCTGCTGACAGAGCTAAGAGCATATCCAATGCATCCTGCATTCCTGTCCAGCATCCTAGCTGCCAGACTTAAATTGATGCCAGCAAAAAATTGTATAAAATAACTGAAAAGGTGAGCGTTATAACCTTTGCAATAATTCCTGGCGCATGGGAAGGGGGAGGCTTCCTGAAACTAAAAGCTGAGCCCTTCCACATTCGTTGCCTTAGTGCCAGTAACAGTCTTAGCACCTCTGTAGCATAGTTGGGCTGCTGGTAGGAGCAACACCAATAGCAGAACTATTACATTACGGTCAAATGACAATTATGCATTTGTACAAAATATGTCCAGGGAAAATTGCAACAAAAAAAACATTTTTGTTGTCTTTGAGTCCATAGAGGGAGCTAATTAATGGGCTGTAAGTGTTCTGTCAATGTATTAATTTAGAGTTATAATAAAAAACTAGATTCATAATAATCCAAAGACACCTGCAGATGCAGCCAGGAAATATTTCCTTAAATGGGTGCCCCACAAAGCTGGACATCCTTGGATTTAAGCCTCCTCAACCTGACTGTACTGCAGACTCGCTGTTGTAGCATTAACACAAGCTGCAAAACCCAATTCAGCAGCACAATAAATACGTGGAAGGTCAGTACAATCAGCCCTGGGCTCTGAAAGGCAGGTTGGAACCAGAAGAGTTGATTAAAGTCCATTTAGCAATATCCACACCACACTGCAATCACAAACCAGGTATACTGCTACACCACTATTTGTGCTGTAAACCACATGCACAACTTCTGTAACATGAGGAACACTAATCTAGCTTATGTGAAGACCCAAAGGATTCAAACACTTGCAGAGTGAACAAATTTACACTAGGATTTCCACATAATGCAAAGGATGAGGTATATGTTACAATAAATAATCCTTTTTCCATGATGTGTTGCTGCAGTTAACTTTCTTCTTAAGTGCTGTGCTCTGAAGGGCGATAAAAAAAAATCTGTCTTTTCTGATGGTGGTGCATGCTAACAAAGAAAATAACAGTGCCGAAAAGCTGAGTGATTTAGATAGTGATTCAGTCTGATGAGAACTGTAATGAAATAATTTTAACTCCCAGTTGCCTTCGGTGACTATTTGAGGCTGAAATTTCAAAAGGTTAAAAGCTTGCACTTGGCATCAGACCCTTATATCAGACCAAGTCCCCAGCCTGTGTGCTCACTGGGTGATGAGGGCGCAAAGGAATGGTCTCCCTTGCAGACCAAACTGCAAAGGATCTCCACAGCTGGTGGGTGGCTCTGGCTACCCTGTCCTGCTGCGAGAGCTCATGGTGCCCTTCACCCCATGTGCACTTCACTGCAGGACCATGGATTGGTCATCACTGATCTTCACAGCTCATCCAGAGCCTCTCCAATTCTATCACTACTCCATGAGTAAGTGCAGTGTGGTTAACCTTCCATCTAATCCTTTAACCTTTTGTTGATGCTACAATAAGGCAGGTCGGGTTTTGTTGTTTGGTTGTGGTGTTTTTTTCTTAGAATTCCCTTTAAGGCCTCTGAAAACTAATGCACCTGAAAGTAAGTTTTGCATTCCTTTTCTAATGGCATTTTATATAGAAAATTTGTGAACTGGAAAATTATGCATTTGTGTTTGCTTATCATTATATCAATAGGAGGCTAATTTCGTTGTCCTCTCTGTAAGGCAATCTGATGAATATCTAACCAGTTTTGGCTTGTCTTCCTTATTATGTTTTTTGTATTAAAATTTTATGAATCAAAGAACACTAAGTTCATATTTGTTTATCTTATTAATGCACATACGGAATCCTGAAGGCATTTTGCCCACTTACACTACATTATCTAGACTTTTCTTTTTTTTTTTTTTTTGGTTGCCGTGAATATCTACTTTAGTTCTAGCTTATATTAAAATTCTTCAGGTGTGCATTAGCTTCTTGTCTGTTAGCACACATTTTCTGTTTCAGAAACACATGGTAATTGTGTTAGGAAAGTCTTCTGGTTTTGCTCTGGCAATTTAGAGAAAATACCTCTTGTTTTAGGGCAATTTCTTGATTACAGTTTTCAAAATAAGGAAAAAAATACTACGAAGACTATTTCTTGTGTGTGTTTCAAGTTCAACCTCCTCTAGAAGAAAGAAAACAAAGCTTTTTCAGGCAATCTTTACACACATCCCCCAAATACAGATTCAGGAAGGCTGATATCACCATTTAGGGAAGTACTCAGTTAACTATGTCTATATATTCTACAGTTTTCAATGGGAATTCAACACATGTAATCTCTGTTCTATATCCCAATATTCATTTCACATTCTTTTTCCCCCGCTTCTGTTTAAATTTTTTAAATCTAAGACTGGGGACCAACCTGCTGGAAAGCAGCTCAGCAGAGAAGGACCTGGGCATTCTGGTGGACAACAAGCTGTCCATGAGCCAACAGTGTGTCCTTGTGGCCAAGAGGGCCAATGATTAGAAGATGATTAGAAGTTCATTAGGGGACTGGAGCATCTCTCTTACAAGGACAGGCTGAGGGAGCTGGGCCTGTTCAGCCTTGAGAAGAGATGACTGAGAGGAGACGTCATGTCTGTAAGTATCTGATAGGACAGTGTCAAGAGGATGGAGCCAGGCTCTGCTTGGTGCTGCTACACAACAGGACAGGTGCTGATGGGCAGAAACTGATGCACAGGAAATTCCATCTGAACACAAGGAAGAATTCTTCACTGTGCAAGTGATTGTACACTGGAACAGGTTGTCCAGAGGGGATATGGGAGCATCCCTCACTCAAGATATTCAAGAACCCTCTGGAGACACTCCTGTACAATGAGCTCTAGGGGACCCTGCTTGAGCAGGGAGGTTGGATCAGATGAGCCACTGCAATCCCTTCCAACCTGCCCCATTCTGCTATTCTGTAATTTTTCCTAAATTTTATTTCTTTCCGTTAATGGGCAAACTCATCTGTGCTCATTTCATATATCACACTGTGGAAGTTTTTATCATTTCACTTTGCTCCCTGACAAGGAGAAGTGGATTTACCACTGAAAAAGTTATTATATGACGGACAGATTTATAAAGCTCTTGTAAGCGAACCTCTGACAGGTAACTACAAATGAAGTGCTATGGCTTCACTTCACTAAGCAACACCTATTAAAGCTTGTTTTCAAATAGAGAAAATGCAACATATACAAACAAACAATTCTCAGATTTGAATAGATAGAAGGCAACTCGAATGTGAGTGGGAAAATGGATTTAATCATAGAATCATAGAATGTGCTGTGTTGGAAGAGACCCACAAGGATTACTGAGTTCAGCTCTTAATGCTGCTATGCTGTGATTCTGTGATTCTCCTGTAGGGATCCCCTCAGAGACCCTAACACCCCAAAGAGGTGTTTTATTTTCCTTAGTATCCCAGCATCAAAATCTATTTTAATTGTAAATAAATTGATTTTCCCCAAGTAAAGTATGTGAATCTGTCTTGCCCATGACAGTATTTAAGTACTGTCCTTATCTTTATCTCAATGCACAAGCTTTCTTACCTATTTTCTTCCCCTGTCCTGTTGAGGAGGTGAATGTTAGAAGGCAGCCGAGTGGGCATCTGACAGCTAGTTGAGGTCAACCCAATGCAGCCCTTCAGTGCCAAAGAGCAGCCAAGTGCAGCCTGACAAGTGCAGGCTGGCTTTCCTCTTCCCTCCAGAGGATGCCACTCTGCTCCAGCCTTTACAAAAGAAGACAGCATGGGTATGAATATTGCAATGGAAACAAGTCCTCTGCATCACTCCCAAAAAAGCTGGGAGCAGCAGCAATTCTTGTAGCTAAGAATCGGGAGCAGAGAGCAAAGACACAATTATCCAGATCAAGCAGCTGCAATTAGCCTCAGGCAAGAGGGAAGTTGTACGCACCGTGCAAACTTACAAACTTCCTATCTAATCCATAGGGAAATTAAGACTGAATACCAAAGGATAAGCAATAATAGTTAAAATTTGTGACTTTTCAGTACTTAAAGGGAAGTTATAAGAAAGATGGGGACAAACTTTTTAGTAGTTGTATTTCCAGTTGTATAGGACAATGAGTAATGGTTTTAAACTAAAAGAGGCTAGATTCAGACAAGATGTAAGGAGGAAATTTTTTTACAATGAGGGTGCTGAACCACCAGAACAGGTTGGTCTGAGAGGTGCCAGATGCCCTAGCCCTGGGAACATTCAAGGTCAGGTTTATAGGGCTCTTAGAAACCTGGTCTAGTTGAAGATGTCCTTGCTCATTGCAGGGGGGTTGGACTACATGTCCTTTAAAGGCCCCTTCCAACACAAATTATTCTATAATTCTAAAAAATGTAGAGTTGCTGTGAAGAATCTTAGTCACATGGAAATTTTGATGCAAAGTATTTAAGTGGAAAGGACGTACTAGGAATTTTAAATGCAGCCTTGCTGTGCTAAAATGACGATTTAGCATAAACGCAGAGGTTGAGGGAAAAATTGAGAAAATAATCCAATATCTGACAGGTTAAAAAATGCAGAAGCCAAGCCCTTAATCACCTATTCTTTAGCTGTGTGAAAAGTCAAGACATCAAAATGGCTATTCATTTTGCCTTTGGGAAAATGAGCAATACTATTTTACTCTAAATCTTTTGAATACCCCAGTCACCATGGAGCTAGAACACAATGTCAGTTGCGTGCCTTGTTTCAATAAGTTTTCTTGAAAAATAGCAGTAAAATATACAAATGATTCCTTGAGACACAAAGGAAAATAGTAGTCTTGCAAATTAGGTTAGGCTGCTAAGGTAAATTCTGCTCCACAGCTGAGTATGAGGAACTTTTCATGAGGGAGTTTTCAAAAATCATGTTTTCCAAAGCCAAGGATGGCCCTTGCAATAGGGCAAGCAAAGGAGGTTGCAGAAGGCCTGTGTGGATGCACAAGGATCTTCCAACTAAAACATGAAAAACAAGTATACAATGCGTGGAACCAGGGTCTGGGCTTCCCACTACAAGAGAAACATGGAGTCCAGCACACAGCCACAAAGATAATTAAAGAACTGAAGGATCCCTCACACGAGGAGAGGCTAAGAGAGTTGTGACTGTTCAGCCTGCAGAAGAGAATGCTCAGGGTCAGGTGTCCTAATGATGTGTACAAATACCTCATGGAGGAGTAAATGAGATGAAGGCAGATACTTTTCAGCAGTATCCAGGGACAGTAAAAAAAGGTAACAGGCACAAACTGAAGTACAAGAAAGAACATTTAAACACAAGAAAAAAAGTTATGTTGCTGTGAGTATGGTCAACACCAGCACAGGTTACACAGAGAGGCTGTGGAGTCTCCATCCTTGGAGATACTCAGAGCCCAACTGAACTCCTAAGCAACTGGCTCTAGTTGACTGCTTTGAGCAGGTGGGTTGGGAATAGATGATCTCCAGAGGTTTCTTCCTACCTCAGCCATCCCATGATTCTGTGATCCCTCTACAAGACCACTGTGTTCATTTACTTGAGGCATACACAGAATGTAGACAATTTACTCATTATTGGTCATGCTAACACTCACAGGGTAAGGAATTATTGAAAACAAAGGATGGTAGCTGAGAAGAGCCCAAGGGCACTGTACTAGCCTTCCACATTATAAAATGGAGAGCTCAAGCCTGCTCAGATTTCAGTTTAAATTGCTCCAAAAGAGCACTATTAAAACAAAAATAGAGTCCTCAGTGGAGAATTCTCTTCACTTGTCCAGTTCTCATGATCTTTTCAGAAATTAATAGCCTTCATTTTAACCTTGACTGCACAAGAGAATTGCTCTCTTTCAAGGTGAACTGCTGGAAGTACAAACAGTCCAGAGCACCCACCGTAGCCTTGCCAAATTGCTTGCATTTTGTTCCATGTCTGCACTAGTTCCCCTCTGAGACACAGTGACCCATGTGGACATGGCAGACTTGTGTATGCACCTGGGACCAACACGTTCTCTGAGGCCTTGAAGAAATCAATAGTTCCCTGAAAGACAACCAAAAGAATAAAAGCAATTTATCAGTAATTACATAACTTCAATTCATACTGAACGTATTACTCAACCTACTGAAGCACTGCCCATTCTAACTATTATGTACTTCTTAACTCTTAAGTATAAAACTGAGACAAGCCTTTAGAAAGCTTCAAACTGGATTAATACATCAAATAATGGCCATACATTTAACCCATCAATTGTCAGACTTCCAGATGTGTATCCTAAAATTCAATACGACACAAAGGAAACTTGTTGTTTCAGTGATTTACTTATATTAGGTAACAGCCTTTCCCTACATCCTTCTAACAGAGGATGTTGAAACTAGCAATGTGGACTCGCAATGGTAGCAAAACCTGTTGGGTATACAGTAAGTGTAAACCAGCAAAACCTCTTGGGTACACAATAAGTGTAAACTTTGCCTCATCAAGAGACATGAAGATGACAGAAGCTAAAAAGATCACATTAAAGAGAGTGGACTTATGGGAAAGGTACAAGCAGCTCCTTGAGCTCTGTGTTGAGCAACCAAACCTTGACTACATGCATTGGTGACTGCACATCTTACTGTAAACAAAGCTCAATCTTCATTATGTTCAAATTAACAAGCAAGATTACAGAAATTAAAAAAAAAAACAACAACAAAACAGAAAACTGCGTATGTACATTTGTGCGCTTATACAAGGCACATGAAAGAGTAAGGTAAATACTAAATGGCACGTGATGGCAGTCAGCTCAGAGAAGGGCAAACAGACATAGATGCGTAGCTCCTGATGCTATAGTAAAAAATTGATGCGTAAGATTTACAGTTGCTCTTTTGGGTAGAGCAATGAAGCTAGTGCACTTGGCTCCCAAAGCCTAGGCATCCTTTTTAATCTATGCAAAATAATCAAATTTAGTACAAAATACGTAAAACATCTTCACACATACACAAGCAATTACCAAACATCTCTTTAATCATCTAGAGTTCACTAATCACTGCAGTTTCAGTTCTGCTTTTATTGTTGAAGGTCCATAATGAGAAAGGGGTCTATAAGGCTCCAAGACCTCCAAGGTAATAATTCTTCTTTTCATTCAAGTGGCAGGGGTTTTTTCCCTTTCTGCTGTATGTCGGACACATGTTTCTGCAGTATTGGTTCAATGGGGAACAACATACATTTTCACATTGTCTTACTAATCTGGTTACTTTCTTCAGGCTTGGAATGATCAGTTCTGTGAATCTCGCGCTGGAAATCATTATATAACTGGGACAATTTGATAATACTACTAGCTGTTACTAGAGATTTTCTGTAGGGACTTTGTAACCATACTGACTATTCAACACAACTGATACACTTGTGCACAAGTAAATGTTTCAATACTATTGTATTTATTAATGTATTTGTTTGCAAAAGTATGGGGGTTTTGAACAATAAATAAAATGCTAAGAAATATGGAGGAAAATATTGTCGTGACGGAAAGCTCTAGACACCTCAATGTGAGAATCCAGGAACTTCATTTATTGTAGATGGACAACAGCTTAATATACACTCTATAATAGGTTCATGAATATTACAGAAATTAGGCTCATTATTGGTGCTCAGTTAGGTGGTGATATCATCTTAACTGTCTTTCCTTGTTTACACAGGTGGCTCGTTAAGTGTCTCTGTTTTGGTAATGCCTAGCTCCTGTTCTTCAGCTCAATTTAGAATACCCAAGGACGCTACTGCTTTCTCACGGCCCTGCTATCTCAGACTTTCTCATGGGCCTAGTCAGACTGCGTCTTATACTTTAGCAGCTCATCCATAGCCTTAGCCATGTTCATATGTCCTCGCATTTCTAACCAATCCTCTACAAAATATCTTTGTGTTTCATAATGTGTTTCACAAGTGCTGTAAAACAGAGTTCTTTCAATTATTTATATGACTCCATCCTGTTCATATACTTGAACATACTTGAACACCACTGGGAAACACTTACATACCTTAGAGATGCTCGTGAATTCTGAGTGCTTGCTAACATGGCACTCTTTGGGAGTGGCATCAGAAGACGTGTCACAGGGCTGAAAAACAACTCTTGGCCTGTGCATCTCTCCAGTCACTTTCAGAATCTCATCCACAGCTCTGAATTCATGTTTTCACACTGTAAGCTATCAGAGCTTCCAAATGGATATTTAACTAAGACAGCAGGTTTACACAGACTAGATCAAGTGTTTAATCATGCGAGTGCTTACATATTTTGCTCTGTCCTTGTCCTTTCCTGACAAGGACTTTAAGAAAAACAAAACCACAACTGTTCAAATGCCAAGGACCACGGCATATTTAGGAGGAGGAAAAGCTGCAGTTCCACAGAGGACTACTCATCACCGTGGTTCTGTGCTCTTCATTTCACTCAGAAACATAGATTTTGACAGAACCAGGTCTCCAGGCTTCTGTTTCTCAGGTCAACCTATGCCATGCAAAGAGTGAAACTATGGAGTAGAAATTCATGCTTTTGTGACAAGGTGCTTAAATATTAAGCAAACTTTAAAATGCCTCCTTTCTTTAAGAACCTGCATCCTACCCTCCTGCAGATGTGGCAGGACACCTCCAAACTGGTGTAGAGTCTCACCACCACATGGGAGAGCAGTGAGGCTTTCAGAGAAGGGAGGGAAGATGCTAACTTAGGTCCCTATGTCAATGAGGCATTTTTCTCATTCAGCATGGATTCATGCTCATAGAATTGGTCTCCTAATAGACTCCACTACCATTTTAAACCAGATAATACCCAGACCATTTCACTAAAACTGCCTCCTCCTAAAAGCAATCCCCCCCAGTGCAGCAACAGTCATGGGTAATTTGCTGCCTGTCATATAGGACGATGTATAGAGACATTTCTGACTTCTGAAGAATTCAGCCACCACAAATGCATAACAACCTGTTTTGAAGCTCCAGATTACACAAGGCAATGGAAAACAATGTTTCAAATTCAAATCTTAGGAGGTAACACTCCATTTCAAATTGAGTTTGTATATTTGTATGGTACAAATTCATACCACCAGGCACAAGAGCAATCTGGTGGACGTAGGATTCTGCATTAACACTTTGATTTCCCCTAAATCCTGACTTAAAAGCTGGATTCCTGCCTATTTTTCATCTAGACTTCAGTATAACATAAGCAGCTTCTGACTGCAGAAGCAAAATTACACATGTATGTGTCTCTGATCTCACACAGCTTCCACACATTCCTTTACGCACACTGTCTTTCAGCTTTAGACACTCTTATTTAAATTTGTGTTATGAGTCACTCCCTGAGCTTAGACTCACACTGCATCCCTTTGTCAGAAGTGAAATTCCACCAGCCAGATGCCTGAAAATTACACCTGTGTCCTGCAAAAAACCCGAGGACTCTGAGCAGACCTCTCTGCAAAACTCCAGTTAGTAAGATTTTTCCAGTTGATTCCTGAGCTTTTCGTGATGACCAACTACTTGCTGCAAGACAGAGATGTTTTTGAACGACTAAACCAATAATTTTTATTTTTCAAGAATACAAGTGACACTGATGTAAGACAGACATGTAGATGTTATTCCCTTTCTCAGTTTCAATGCGTGACTGTTACAGATTCCTGAGAAACAGGATTTTCTTGGGTAAGAAATAGTTAGCTCTTTGTGAAAGCCTTGTCTGAATGGATGATTCTCAAGGCTTGACAGCCTGCTGATTCAGTGCAACATGAAGTCTCAGTGGAGTCTATAGAATGGCACAGGACAGCTCCACAATCAAAATTGCTTTTACAAAGAAAAATAGAGGTAACAAATTGATACAGCTGCATATAGATTTGTCTCCTAATCTGTCACAGGTTTAAAAATAAAAGGGGATTCTATTCTGTTTTACTGTCAACACTTCAGGTACAGAATAACACTGCTGTTAGTAATATGTTGTATTTAATGGGCCTTATTTTCTCTCCTGTGCTGCAGTGAACTCTCTTGCTATTACCTACACATGCAGACTCCTGAGCACTGACACAGGCCTCAAGGCAATGCTACCAGACCAAAAAAAACCAAGCAGTAATACCTCCATAAAGCCTCCTTCCTGAGATACCATCTTTTGAATCAACTCCTGAGTTAATATTTACACATTTTACACAGTAAAAGGCCAATATCCAGAGGTGCCAAGTCCTTGCAGGTCCCACTACAACTGTGGTGGTTTAGGACATGCCAGGAGAAAAAAAAGCTGCTGTTATCAAAGACTTTACACACTTCCTACAGCAATGAGGGAATGCCTAATGTGCATTCATTCGACAAGCATTTAAATTCATCTGATGAACAGTTGTTCACATCAGAAAAGAAACAGGTCTTTCAGAAATTTCTGATCCAACAGGGAAAATGTGTCAGGACAAGTCCAGACAAGCATCATACCCCAGTGACAGAGTAGCAGCTTCTCTGATGGTTCCCACAGGGTCAGAGCAGAGAGAGGCTGAGCAGAGCAAGCTCCACTTTACTCAGCAACTCTCTTCTCAGTGCTTAGGATAAACCCAGAGGAAGTCCAGATGCTGCAAAGCAGTTTAAATTAGTAGTAGAATGGCTAAGGCTTAGTAGAAGAGTAGGCCTAGAAAGCAACACTCCAAAGTAGCAACCCTGTTTGTGTGTGAAATAGAAACCATAATCAAAGCATCTAGTCAAGCCTGTAAATAACGATTTGTTACCTAGGATGTAGCTAAGGTCTGTTAAACAGTTTCTAGGGATTATTAATTGTTATCAGTATGAAGTATGAGCTTGTTTGCAACTGCACCTGGTTTGCTGTGCTGCACCTGGTTTGCTGTGCTGCACCTAGTTTGCTGTGGAAACTGTAACCGCTTTGCCGTGGAAACTGCACATAAACTTGTTTGTGTATAAAAGCTAGATGAAGAGGGAGGGTCTTCGGAATCCTGACTTGGGGCGTTAGCCCGCAGGTTCCCGGGGCCCCGAATAAAGCACCGCATAAACCGGCACTCTGTTGGTTTGTGTCTCTTTTGGATTACGGGCAACACAGAGACCTATATGACATGTCCTCTGAACAAACCCTGATGCAGTAGCTTGGCTGATGTTCTTTCAGAAGTGATTACCAGCCATCAAACACCTCTCACCTTTCCAGTGAATAATGACAAACTAAACCTTTCTTTTCACAGAATCATCAATTATTATGATGCGGTTTCCCAAAGCTCTGCTGCACAGCCACAGTGGTGTAAGTGTCTTGTAAGCTATTGTGGTGGTTTGAAAAACCTTTTCTCTGGGGTAGTAATGGTTTGCCCCACTGATAATACTGGACCAATCAATAGTCCACATGCGCCCTACGGAAATTATATACCCACAGAAACGGAAGAGAAGGGGGTGAAGATAGTTTAGAAGGTAGGTAGCCATGATCTGAGCCACGAGGAGGCAGGGGGTCAGTGAACCCCTCTGGGGGCCAAGGGCCCCCAGCCCAGCTGAGGCTACGGGAGACCCAGTATAGTGTCAAAGCTGGACGGGGTCCCGTAATGAAGAGCTGGAAAAGTTTCCTTACTGTCAGCAGCAGCAGAAGACACTGAAAGCGGCAGCGGAGCAGTCCTGAACAGAGACAGCGATGGCTAAAAGCCAAAAAGATAGCCAGTAGCAAAGAGATAATGTGAAGCTGGCTGAAAGACGCAGAGATGTTCCTGCAGGAGGGAGAGCCTCCTGCAGGCCACAAAACAGAGGAAAACTCAACAGAGCTGGTTTAGGGTAAGACTGTATTACTTTCCCAAAACCCAGAGACTTCCTGAAGAAGAGGAGTGGACTTCCAAACCCTTAAGGAGTCCCGAAATGCCGCAGCAGCTAGAGAGAGAGAGAAAGGAGCTGAAAACCCAGAGCTGTCCTGAGAGCTGAGCCAGGACGGAATGCGGAGGAGGTGGCCGTGCCCTCTGCTGCTGCTGTTTCTATCATGCTGGCGAGTTGAGACAGAGCAAAAGAGCTTTGGTAAGACTGAACTGAAAGCTGCCTTAAATGCTCTAACCCAAGAGAAGCGAAGATCTACAAGGAAATCCCCCGAAGGCTCGGGCTTGGGGTTGGAATTTCCACAAAGTAAGAACCAAAATCCTGACTGCCATACTTAAAGCTGCTGCTTCAGGAAAATGGAGGACACTAACCAGTGCCACAAGAAAACTGAAATGAAGGAACTGTGGCCTGAGAAGTGACAGAAAGAATTTCTCTTTTCTTCTTGGACTTTTATTGAAGAAAAGGAGAAATTTAATTTAATGTAAATATATATGTGGGTGTAAATAAACCTTTGTAAATATTTTCCCCTTCCCCCAATAACGAATAGTTGTGTTTTGTCTGAAAACTCTCCACATGAGATGAAAAAGATATCAAGTCCATACCATCACTAAACCCTCTCACAGGGGAAAACTGTGGGAGGGGGGCTTGAACTTAAAAATTAGATTCTTGGGAGTTTCAAACCACCACAGCTATCCTATATCTCCCAAGGCAAACAAAATTACTATTCCAATAATACCTCTAAAAATCTTTTGATAAAGAATTAACTTTTAAGGATGACGCTATTTAAGATTTCACAAGCAGCACACTCTTTTTTTTAATTTATATAAGTCCTTCCTTTATATAGAGTCCTAAGGAGTTCCAGTAGCAACTGGAAGCAATTCTTTCCTCTGGATTTCAGGCTGACGAAGAAGATACCATTCACTAGTATTGCTATTATATGGCAACCTGAACACACAGTTCTGAAAACTACAGATTTATTGTATTCACTTGTGAATTCCCATGCCATATTTCCATCTTGCTGCCTTTGTGCACAGGAAGAAAATATGCAGGTCAAGTCAGAAAGCCCAATTGTATCTTAGACAATCCAGTGACCTTGAGTAGAGTTTCCAAACAGGCACAGGAAGTCCAATATGTCAAACTGTATAAATTGTACGCTGGCAGAGGGGAGAAACTCTATACTCACTGCATACTCAGTGAGTACATTTACGCTACAGACACACTTTAAGCCCATCTGCACTCTGAATGCACATAGGCTAAACACATCAGTAGATGTGTAGAACAAGCCAAGAGTTGGCCTGGAATAAACCTTGAGAAGTTACTGCATAAAATGAATCACGGATTGCTCAAGCTTAAAGACAATAGGAAAAAGCTCTAGATAAAGGTAATAATAAAGACTGAAGGAAAGTGGAGGCAGGTGATAAGAGACACAGAAAAAGCTGAAGTGTTTAACATCTATACTTCTATCTTTGCAGAAAATGCTTATCACAAGTAGTTTGAGCAAGAGGAGAGAAACATAGGCAAGAGTAGGGATAGATCAGGGTATTTAAATAAAGTCAGATGAATTCAAATCAATAGGGCCTGATGAAATTCACCCTGGAACGCTTAAGGAACTAGCTAGAACAATCTCCAAACCATTAGTAATTGTCTTCAAGAACTCACAGAGAATAGTGAGTTCCAGAGGCCTGAGGAAAGATAAATAAAGTGAATAGTTTTTAAAAGCTTGTAAAAAACAGGAATCTGGGGATTTGTAGACAAGGTAGCATTACATTGACACCTGGAAAAATACTGAAATAAATTAATAATCACTTTTTAATCCTTTCAAGCGTAATAAGCTGAAAAGAAACAGACAACTTAGATTTCTCTAGAGCAGATCATATCAGACCAAACTCATTAGCTTCTCTGACAGGTTAACTGGAATTGTGGAGTGTGGAAAAGCTCTAGATATGATGGATTTTGACTTTCGTAAGGCTTTTGAGATAGTGTGGCATGGCATTTTCCTCTGTGAAAGAGGAAAACAGCATTATTAGTTTAGTCTATGGTGAGTGCATTATCCTCTGTACTCAGAATTATTAGTAGTTTGCTATCACTTTGGGAGGGTGCTTCAATAAAGCGCTGAGGCTTGCTTCAGTTTTATCAGCTCACTAAAGATCTGCACGATGGAATAGAGAATCCAGCTACAAAATTTGTGGGCAACAACAAGCTGGTTGGAAGCACTTGGACAAAAAGCTTACAGTCAGTAATCAAGTGGAGAAATGGTTTGAAATCAATAGGATGAAATTCTAGATATAGACCACAAAGTAGATGCAGGAAAGAAGAAAAAATACACAAACACAAAATGTGCAATAATAGGTAAAGACTGCAATGAAGTCTGGGCTAAGTGACAGTAAACAAGGTGCTACATAAATGGCAAGTGTCTTTCTGAGAGGTACTTTCAGAAGCTTATATGATTTTTTTAAGAAAACAGCTAAATGTCATGTTTGCATCACTCAGAATGAGAATAGGATTTTTGTTCCAAAAGAACTATTGCTACCCATTACTGACTTTGGTAGTGATCTCTCAGCCCCCTCGTCCCAGAAAACAAGATGTCTGGGTTTTGGAGACAAGAGGATACCCTGAGACTGTCGTATATGGAGTCTTTGCCAAAGAAAAGTTTGCAGGCCAAAAGCTTGTTTTAGTTTTCCACTTACTTAATGATCCAGTAAATGGCACGGCTTCTTCCTACAAATGTTTCCTTACTCATGTCCTTTGACAATTTTGCTACTAGTATTGGATTTGAAGTATTAAGACATGCTAAATTACTGTGGTCTCCATAGTTTCCAATGTCTAAATGAAAGCTATACCATAAACTTAACTACACTGCTGTGCCTTGAGGAAACAATACGGCCCTGTAGCCCTTTGTTTTAGTTTCATCCTTTTCATTAAGCGCTTCCACTACTGAAATTAGCATAGTAGATGTGCAGTTTTAATCTTAACAAAAATCTTAGAAAAGCAGTCTCATGTTCTTTATCCACTGTTATTTACTCTGTTTGGAAGACCCAGGCATGTTTTTGCCTTTCATAGCATGAGACAAACCTAGGCAAACATTTCTTCATTCACCTTCTTAGTCTACTCCAAAAATCTGATCATTCTTTTAATAACTTCTTTGCCATTCAATCCTCTTATGGGCTAGATCAGCAATATAATATTTTCTTCACAGACATTTGAACCTCTTTCTCATGTTGCTGCGTCCTCTAAAGCTGCTGCAACACAATATTAGTGGAAATTGTTACCATTATGGCTGGACAATCAACTGCTTATGATTCTCTGGCCAGAAACCAATGCTGTTTTCATAAGGGCTAACAGTTAACAATGATATTTTATTAGAGGATAGGTTCAAGGTTTGGCAGCTTACTCTGCTCCTGTTATGCAAGACCAACCTTCTCAATTAAAGCTCTGTTAAATCTAGGAAATTTACCTCATGTCTGTCATTTGTGGCTACCATTAAAACATCCTTTCTCTTGTTTTGTGTTATTATCCATGCATAGATTAAATTCTGCCTTGGAGACAAAACCACATATGAGCAGCTGAAGACAGAATCTGGCCTTTTATTTTCAATCTGCCCAAACCAGATTGTTTATTTGATTGACACTTTGTGAATTTTATTAATTGCACAGTAGTTCCTCAGTGCTATTTCTGAGTTGTGAACCGCACTTTTTATTATTTTCCCTACTTTTGTATTTTTCCCTATTGCAGAGTATTATTGTTATCTGTGTTTTCTGCTACTGATCTGTTTCGTTTTCAACATCATTTTTGGTATGTAGCCAACAGCAATGAACAAGCACTTTGGTTAATTTTTGAGTAGAAGTCTGCAGCTGGTGTAAATTAGTGTTACTCCATTATTAATCAGGAAAGCTTCACTGCAGAGATATTTGACATTAACTATCTGACTCCGTATAAGTACTTGAATTCTCAGTGTCTGGAGAGCCCACCTTTTCTACTTAGCATGATGAAATCCCTTGTTCCTACAACGTTGTTCTTTATAATCAAAGCTGAATCCTTGAGCAACAGATCTAACACCAAATCACATTTACATTTAATTCAAATCAATATGGGTAGACGGGAGCTATTTTTTGTCATTTTATCTTACTCTCTGAGTGATGCAGAAAGAGTTAGGACAACAGCAGTGTTCTAGTCTCCACCTCCTTCCATCCTGACCTCTCCTTCCCTGAGAGAAAACCAGCTGACCTCTGGGAAAGTCACTTGAAGTCCATGACATAAATTGACAAAAAAAGAAACAAACAACCCACAAGACCTTCCACTAGAACTGTACACCTTACAGAAAGAAACAAAAGAAAAGGATGAGGCCTTTGCTGCTTGGTCTAGGAGTTCAGTGGTGATGATTTAATATGATTACAAGTGACCATCTGGTAGATCATTTGTTTACCTAAACTTAATTGAAGCTGCAGGCAAACTCTGAGAATTCTGCTTCAACACACCACACAACAACCTTTTTCAGAAAAACCTGCCAGGTATTTAGCATCTCAGGAAAAAGTAAACCTCCACAAGACTGAGGTATGTGAAAGAAATCAGAAATACAGAGAAAGATATAAAATGGAGGGTCCGAAACTCCTGCAACACATAGGCCAGCAGACATAGCACTTCACTGCCAGGGCAGCCATCCTTCAGAGCAGTATTGGACCTCAAGAGATGCAGGTTTGACTCTGATCCTGCAGCAAGTCGTTTCACCTCTCACTGCCTCGACTTTACCTGTAAGATGAGGATTATTTGCTTTAAAAAAATCTATAAGCATAAATTACTATAATCATTTCTCTTACATAAAAGTACTCCAGCTTGCAGGTTTGCATGATGGAAATAATTTTCAGAGGTCCTTGTTAGTCAGAGCAAGAAAATCCTCTCGCCTGGTATAGTATACATATAGCTGGGCTGTGTCAGGAATATCCTGTTCCTTAAAAACCTAGGAAGGGCCATTTCTTTAGGATTTTTATGAGGTGATAATTTGGCCTGCACAGCTTGCTTAGCAGAGCTCAAGGGAGTTGCTGATATCATGAGGACTCAGTATGCATTTTATCAGCCAGCACTGTGAATGGAGATCACAGCCAGATCAGGAGAGGGAAGAGGGCTGCACCAGCACTTCTGTCACCACCTGGCTGCTGCTCCAAACAGCCAAGCGGAGGTCTCTTCACCTGGCATGCATTCAGTTGGGCATTTAGATCATGGCTCAGTTCATAATAACTCACTATTATTTTGGCCCCCTTCTTTCACAGATTTTCCAACAAATATGTCACCATCAACTTTTGAGCATAGCATTATGGTAACCACTGTTAAAGACAGAGAAGAGGTGCATAATTTCAAATTGTAAGTATGCAAAAATACTCCTAAAGTCTTTCTCTACAGAGAAGGTAAGATCCAGTTCTCTAGATCAAGCTGATCTTGTTTCAAAAATAAGTAGACACTACAGGAAATATATCTGCACCAAGGCTTAATTTCTCCATGGCTAATGTGTGCTTCCAACATCTCCAGAATGGTACAGCAAAGAGAGAAATGCTGACTAATAGATATATGCTTGCCTCATAGACATATGCTTGCCTCTTGTAAATTATTAACCAGCCATCCCAGCTTCTGTTCACACAGAACTGTAAACATATACCCCTTCAGCTATATTTTTCAACATGCAACATTTCTAAATATAGTACCCACTGTCCAACAACCAAGTCTAAGCCAACATACATCAATACTTCCACTATTGGTGAGGGCGAGACTGTAACTTCCAATATATACACACAGATGCTGCGTGGACAATGTACTGTACACACATTAGATAGTAGCACAGATGTCAGCACCCACAGAAAACTAGCAGAAATATCTGCACATCTAAAAATATCTTCAGTAACACTCACCCGCTGTTGAAATGTTGCCTTTGAATGCATTGCCAAGAAGAGTTTATGAGGATACAAATTCACACTTCTTATTGAGGAGCCTCACATCACCAGCTACAAAACTGCATTAGCCCCACAATCAGCAATAACACAGTCCAGCATCCCATCCTCTGTGGCTGCTCTATGCCAGCACAGGGGCATAACTGCCCCTGAAACTGCCCCTGATTTAGTCAGTAGAGCTTTTCTCTCTCTTTTTTTTTTTTTTTTTAAAGTTAAACTGCAGGTAAGAACCCAAAAGCTCATTTTTAAAATGCAAGAAGGATTTTCAAAAGCAACCAAACTTTTTCTGTAAATAGGCAGGTCAGAGCAGGGATAAACAGCTTAGCAGCATGGAGTATTAAGTTAAATGGAGCATTCAGGACAGTTAGACCTGCTTACAAGCCACTGCTTTGGACTGCACAGCATTATGCAGGTAGAGCAAAGGATTTGATGGAGAACACAAAACTAATCTTTGAACATAATAAAAAAGAGTCCTAAATAACATCAACATTCAACACTTTGAGAATTCTGATATCCTTTCGATTTTGTCTTGCAGACTTGAGAGGTTTCAATTATGTATTGCAGAGAGAAAAATATCTCTCTAAAGGAAGGTAAATTAAAAGCCACAGATAGTCAAGCACGGATGTTATTCAAAACCAGACTGAGACAGTTTTGACCACAAGAGATGTTGACAAAGGCTTACATTTTTTAAAGGACTTTTAAAGAATGACTGTCAATAGAATTTCTATGGACCTAAAAAACTTGCAAATATTTTTTGAAGAAGCTGCTCCTATCACTATTATTTTAATGGAAATGCTGAGTAAACTAAATAAGATATACAGCATCGAAGCTACACATCTTAGTGAAAGAGATATAAGAGGATCATTGTGAAACATTTCACAGTTTCCTCTCAATTTGTCGAGGTCAGGCTTCTGCTTGGCAGAAGCTTACAAGAAAATAATTCACATGAAGGAAGCTTTTGGAAGCCCACAAGTTCATACGTGGATGGTTTACCCAAAGCCTCATTCTGTGGTTGTAGCCAGAAGGAGGATGGGGTTGGTGATGAGTGTGTCATAGCAGGTTATGGGCAGAATGTGGATATAGCATTGGAGGCATGTGGGAAGCCACACACCAATTTCCACACTGTGCTGCTTGCAAAGCACAGCCAGCTCCTTACACAACCCTTTCAACCAAATGTCTTTCCCTGCTGAAACCAGGTAAATGAGTGGTCTTTTGCAAGTCTGATTTTTTGCTTTACAAAACCAATTGTTCTGGTTCTTAATTTGTTCTTTTCTGACCCAATAGAGCTGGCAGCTCTGACATTGTTTGGCATTAACTGCAAAGCAGCTGTACCAAGTACAACCTTAAATAGCTCCTAACAAGAAAAACATGGTTGATGAGTCATCTCTGATTGCATTTTAATACAGAAACTAAAGAGTGTTAACTTGAGTTTCTGGTAAAGCCAACACCTGTCCACAATCAGCACAACACAACCATAATCCACAGAGCCTGTGCACATCACTGCAGTTGTCTGTGGTTTTGCAGGTTTTTACATTCCTCAATCAAAAAACGTATTTTGAGCTTCTGAATATGTAGTAAGCAGAGCTTTAGCTTGCTGTTTTCAGTAAATCCAAAACACTGTATGCTCCTGTACTAACATGTGCAGGATATACAGACTATAGATGTGATTTATATTTTTTATATTGTTTCCATTCTTTTACATTTTTCTATATTATGCATAATACAATCATCTCAGTAAAGCATTCTTGTGCAATGGCAGTGTTCAGAAGTAATAATGTTTACAGTCAATAAAAGACATGATCAAGGCAAAAATTACCATAGAGCTTTAATCATCTTGAAATTTTTTTTTTTCTAAAGTACCAGCTCTATTTTAGGAAGGAATATTTTAGCTCTTATTTATATATATATATAAAACTATTTAATTTTTAAATTAGCAAAAATAAACACTTTAAAAGTATGCTCTTAATATATAGCAAACAGCGGAGTGGGGAGAAGAAAAATAGCTTAATTGATCTATTACTTAATTCAGCTACATGCCATACTCATTCTTCTTTTGAAAGCAATTACAGTATGTGTACCGAAGTTTATGGATTGCTCAGCATTCTCCAAAATGGTGAGCTGTACACCATACGCATCTTGTTTCAGACACAGAAAGGCTTTCACTGTTTTCAATAAGGCAAAAGAATGAAATGAAATGTTGACACAAAAATGTTTTCCCTTGAAATCTATTTTGCATAAATTACTTGAGGCATAGCTATACATACAATACCTGGCAAAGGATTTGCCACAAATAACCTGTAATCTTTCACTGTATTATCAAGGGGATGTCTTAATAGAAAGAAGCTGTTAATGTGTGTATTTCAATGGCAGCACACTAAATGAGACACAGATATATTACTATCAATGCATATTAAACTCCTAATACTAAGCTCCACATTCTGAGGACACATTTATTTTCTTACTAGTAAATTAAAAAATAAGAATCAGACTAAGTAACCCTTTCTTACATTAGGAAGGAAAATAAGGACTAAGTGTAAGCCCCTGAAGATTTTAAAAGCTGTTAGTACTTGATGCTGTTACCAATAGCAATGCTGACTCAACAGATACAGAAACCTAAGCAATTCTTTCAATTGAAAAGCCACCATTTAAGGCCTGGCTACACTGGGCTACAGCAATACCATATCACGATATAACTACACTACACCCAAACTGTGCTATCCTGTTCTAGAAAGACGTTCATTACCCTGAGAATGCATAAAGTGGGTTTTTAGAGAAATCCAGTACTACATTATCCAACTCTTTTTGAAATTACATTGAAGAGTAACAGCAGGTTCCTTGGGTCCACCTTGCTGAGAACAAGAAACATTATTTTCATGAACAGCTATTTATTAAGAATAGATTGCATAAGTCGAACCTGTCAAATGAAACCTCCCTGATGTTAAAACATCAAGCTGGCAACTGAAATCACGTTTCTACATCAAGCATACAGCATTTGAGTATCAAAGGTATTGCTTTTATAATTAATTAATGTAATTGTATATGTATACTACATATATACTTTCCACACAATAGTGATGATGCAGTGTATTAACATACCATATTTAGACATGTCATCACCCTTTGTGCCATTCAACTATGTGGACACGTGTCTAATCTTCTCATTTGTATAATGTTTCATTAAAATTAATAGTTTATAAAGGACAAGGATGAGAGTTGCCTGGATCTGAATAGTAGAAAAATCACAATCAGGAAGTGATACAATAGAAAAATAAAAGAACATATAGAAAAGCAATAGTGATAGAATTTCCATCAGTTTGTGTTATTCAAGTTTGACTGCATATATCAGTGAGATTATAATAATCCTTTTACCTACTATTTGCTCCTTGCACTTTTTGAAGACTATGTGGTAACTGGAAGGAAGCAGAAAAGAATCTCATCTCAATGAAAAAGCCTGCTGTCGTTATTAGATGCTGGCGCCCATCCTTATAGCAACCTGTGACAAGCAAAGACCTTCCAGGATTTGGTTTGCTGCTAAGTTTTTACTTTTTTCCTTTGCCACCTCAGCACTTTTGCATCAAGCCAGCAAAAATATGTGATATATAACACAGAAAGCTTTGTGATAAAACAAGAGCACTCAAAAAATCTAAGACAGAATCCTTAGGTATGCTATTGACAAACAAGACTCTGATTTTCAGAAAGCCAACAAGTACAGCTTTTTAGTAAACTGCATGAGAGTGCTTGTTTTGTGTGTTAACTCTGCTAATGCAAATCACAAGTACTGGTTGTCCTGCTGCAGGTCCAAGGCAAAGATGGAATGGTGCAGATAGAAAACTGGGATAAGTTCTTCTATATCTAGTGGACAGAGACCTAAGAAAGGAGTGCTGTAGTATTTGAGTTCCATTTTTCAGGTGTTTCTGCCAACCTTCTGACACCACCTATGATAACACGTTGAGAAACAAGTTCAACAGAGAAAATCAAGATCCTGGACAAATATATTCTGCTTCACAGTTCTGAACATCGCTCAAGACCATGGTGTGCTTGGAAAAACAGTGGCTTGTAATAGCTTCTGGTAGGAACCATAATACATTTCTGTGCCCTGTCTATGTCCAACTCACCCAGAGAGAAGGCAACCTGCAGTGCAGCACAAAATACATAGAACTATACGCCCAACAGATTTTAAGCCTGTACCTAAGTAATACTTCTGAAAAAAGCAACAGGAAAAGTGGGAAAATCTAGATTTAGAAGTAGCCTTGTATCCTTGTTTGACTGACAGAGCAGGCAAACCCTAGGATATTCTCTGCATAAGCCAAATGAAACAGAAATAAGGGATGGGAAAGGTCAACACAGTGGCATGTGTAATACACATGCATACTAAATGAGTAATGTATGCTCCAAAAAGACTGCATTGCAGATACTAGCATTCACAGAGAAAGCCATAGATGGAATTTAGCCCCATACTGAGCATTTTGGGAAAACAGTGCCTCTCCAAACTGCAGAACAACTGCTTGCAGCAAGTGCAAATGATGGATCTATACATTAGTAGATACCTGCTGCTTTAGGGCATAACAGTCTCACTAAATATAGAGCTGTAAACTGACTTTTCCAGTGGTAAGTAGCAGCAGTATTTACGAATTAATAATTCATTATTAATTACTAATTTTATTAGCTATACTGTAATCGTGCTTACAAATATTTATTTCCCCACAAATGTTTAACCATCCTTTCTCATTTTTAAATCTTAGCACTCCTACACTGATTATGTGCCTTTTTGTTATGCTAAAAGTGTTCCTGTGGTTCAAAACATTCACCTTTCAAATAGCCATATACTCTTCCTGTTATTTTCCTTTTGTGCAAAGCAATGCAGAAATGAGTACTCATCTTGACTTCAGTGAAAGCTTCTAAACCCTCTGCGAATTTTACCAAAATGTGACATGTCTCAACACCTAAAAAGTAGGGCATCCAAAATCAGTGGCCTCTTTGGAACAAATAACTCATTATTTCATCTTAACAATCTCGCTTTCAAGTCCTCAGTCAAATTCCTCCTCCCAAGTCAGCGTCTGCTGTCTGAGCCACTGGCGACATTAGAGCTCCAACCAAGGGCACAGCTGCGTAGAAAAAAGACTTCATTATCTTCTCATAAAACCAGGGCTACTGGTGCTGCATGAGACTTTTATCCAGTGCTTACAGAGAATGAGGCTCCCAAGAGGTGGTGGAGCACCTTCCATACAAACATACCCAACTGGAGCTCTTCTCCCAGCCACTAAAGATGATGCTCCCCTTTCTGGCTCACTGTGCTGTATATTACTGCCCATCAACCATCCCGCTAGCACCGGGAATCAAGGCACCAAGGAACCAGCATAACCTAACATCTTCTACCTTAAAGAAAGTCAGACTTAACAGAGAGACTTGCAACAGCAAAGTTCTCACCCGCCTCCCTTCTCACTCCTCTGTTACCCAGAGCAGGTAGCTGGAATTAGAGGCATATAAGCTGCCTGGACACATACAAAGACTTCCTCCCACCACTCCCACCTCACCCAACTCCACTGCCAACCTTCTGCTTTCATGCAGCATATGCTTTTGCACCTTCTGCTTGTGCACTCTCTCAATCGGAGTAAGTGTCTTCCATCCTATCTTCACAGACCAGGCCCTGGAACTGTTCTGCAGAGCCATGTGTTATCCTAACATAAACAGCAATAAGCTGCAAGAGTCATACCATTTTCTTCACAACTTATGGGATTACTTTTGGCTTGCAGATTTATTTTTCATCTAACCAACTTTCTTAATTATACAGGACCAAATTTAATATAGACTCAGTAAGTGTCTAAAATGATAGTACAATTTGTGCCAAACTGGAATATATCACCCAGGTATACAGCTCTGGCCTAGTATCTTGTTAGAGAGTAGTCTCTAACACAAATTTAAATAATAAAAGAAATCCTTTCATGCTAAAAATGTGAAAACTGTTGCCCCAGGGTAATGAAGACCAAGCAGGGTTTTTAAAAAGGATTTTGCAGAGAGCAAGAAAAAAAAATATCCGTATATAACAGTGGCTTCTGACTTGTATCAATTTTAAAACCACACAATAAAAGCTTGGCTTCTAACTCATGAGGGCTACACAGGCATTAACTTTGTCTAATTCACAATCCCATAAATAAACTGGCACCAAAGAGGATACTTAGATCAGTGGTCTAACACAGCAGGAGAATATTTGGGCCAGATTTTGCCCAAATTGGAGTAGAGAGGGGTGACAGAGAGGAGGCCACAGGAATCTTCTGGTTAAATCATCTGAGAAAGATTCCTTCTAGGCTGTGGAACACACTGTAAAATGGCACACTAATTATGTGGTAGAAATACCTTCCTACTTCTACATTTTGCAAAGGTGTGTTCTGTAATGCGTATGAAATAATGGCCTATGGCCATGAGAACTTCCAAAGAAAAACCAACTAAAACAAAAAGTAGTTAACAATCTCTATTTAAATAGCCTCAGTGTATTTACTAGGACCTTACTAAGATATTACACATTTGATTAATCAAAAAAATCAAAAATAAAACCACTACCTGTGTTTTCATGGGTTTCACTCCTCATTTCTGCAGAATTTCCATGCTAGTGGTGAAGACGTCCAAGAAAGACATTAAAGATTAGGCCTTGAAATTTAATCTTCCCTTTCTTAGGTTGAATGTGGCAACTTTGAAATAACAAGATTCTTGGATAATAGACATAGTGCATTAGTAAATGCAAGAAGTCCTCGTTCCATCATGATATCTGTTCAAGTTAGAAGCAACTCCAAAAAAACCCAGATGCATAAAAGTTTAGAGTCCAGAAACTGTCCTCTTGATATTATATTTGTGTTACAGGAATCTGACATTGCTTATGACACAGATGTTACTGTTAAAGCTGTAGAACCTGCCAGGACTCTTAACTCTGTTACTGTGGCGTAAGTTCATGTCTTTAAATTTTCATTTATGTGAGGAGAGAAGTTTCTAAGTATTTTATTAATTTATTTTATTCATCTTTGTTCATTACTTGTTCCCTAGCTTTTCTATTTGCTCTGTTCTGTTCCTATTTCTGAGTTCATTTACCTCCTGCACTCAAAGTATTTCTACTAAAAAATTTAAAAAATCAGTATTTCTATTTCTCATAAAATGAAGAGGAATGATCATAACAGTAAAGAAAAATTATCCAACAAATCTTGTATACTTTTCTACATTCATTCGCTATCTTTCCTTAATAGGAAAAATGCTGGTGGAAGCTCTTTCTATACCCATACACTAACTGCTACTAATCACATGTGTACCAATTCAGCCTGTGAAAATGAACTGCAAGTTTACCTGTTGACCTTCAATCTCTCAATCCTTTTGTGATGAACAAGAAAACATTTACAGTTCTAGACCTAAAAGTGATTAAATGGGAATAATAGAAAGAAAGAAAGGTCCAGAAGATGCTTTCTAACCCTCTCTTGCCAGAGACAGCACTTCTAGCTGGGATTTATAGTCTCTGCTACTCTCACAGGTTTGTTGGTGCCACCACTTCATGCAAATTCTCAAAAATTACTCTTAAGAACTTGTGAATTTGCAATAATAAATGAAGGCAGAATGCCTGTAGTTGAAAACATCTACAAAACTGTGAAGGCTGAGAGAGAAGTGAGAAATTTCCACTAAATACATTCAATTGAGCCTGCATCAACCAGGGCTCCCAAATGCCGGCCCTGGGCAGCCCTGGCATGCAGAGCACTCCTGCTTCCAGGACCATTTGGGCACTGGGTTCTTCTTGAAACCACCCAGGGCCAGGCTTGTAGCTCAGTCAGCAAAATGGTTCTGCCACCCAGCCACAGACCCCCTTGGACTCTGAACGCAGACAGTCCTCTTGGAAGAATCAACTTGTAGGAAGAGTGGCTACACATATACTATTAAATTAAAGGTATCCAAAGAAGTTTTGTGACAGGAGAACACAACTACCACAACCATGCCATTGTCAAAAAGGTCCCTGGCATGGTTTTGGCCCATTCCAATTAGCATTACTTCCAATTTTTATTAGGTATGACTGGAGGCTTAGCATGTGCCTGAGACTAATCCCAGTAGTGGTTTGGACACAGCTACCCTACTCCATAGGATTAAAGAATCTAATGGCAGACATGGATTGTTCTTCCACGAGTGGCCTGATGCTGCATCTCCCTTAACAGAGCAGCCCCTCAGAGCAGATCTGTAGAGCAAAGCAGCTCTGCTGGGGAGCAAATATCTATACTTATATAGGTCTCATATTTGACAAGCTCTTTTTTGCTCCTGTGGAGTTAGAGTCCATTTGCAGGTGGAGCACATTAGATGCCTTCCCAAGAAAGCATTTTGCCATCTAGCTTCACCCAAAAGGAATCTAGCTCATGGTGTCCCAACCTGTCGGGGTTGACAGAGAACCTGTCAGCAGCCTGGCAACTAGTGACGAGGAATGTAAACAACTCTAAGGAAATATTTACTGTAATGCTGGACAGAACAAACTTAATGCAGCCCAGACCAAAAGTCACCAATAAAAATGTGCATAATATCACCAATGACAGTGTGCACAGTGTCCTCAGGTCACCAATGACAGTAAGCACAGTGTCTTCTGTGTCTCCAATGAAAATATGCACTGTGTTTTATGCTTGAGACTTTTGACCAATTGTGTTGTGGCACAATAGTGTACAAAGAGTATAAAAGAAACACTTGAGAGCAATAAACAGCTTCCTGATCACCTTACACCTGGACTACGTCTGATATCTGTGTCGCTTTGGCCGTTCCGACTTTAGCAGGGACACCAAACCACCCGGCTTTCTCACAAAAGCTGTGTAGGAGATGTACTTCAAAAAACATGAAAAGTAAAGTATTGTCTGAAAGGAGTTTTTCTGTCCTTACTGGCATTTGTATACCTGTTTGTCCTAGGGCTTAGTGTAGTTTCCTGACTGCACCTGATGTGTTTGATGAAGTCAACACCTCAAGATGCACCTGCAGACAGATTTCCATTGAGATGGTTCAAGAGGCGTGTGAATGTACTTTGAATCTTGGAAGAGGGAAATGTTAGGCTTCATTTGCTGTTTGTTGATCCAGGGCTATTTTGCTTTCAGCAATTAATCTGGCCAAGCTTAATTTGGGCTTCAACTGAATAAAGACTTAGAGCAGATGTTCTGGGGGGAAAACAAAATCATAGTCCTTTTCTACTATATCTTGTAACTGCCTAATAATGTTCTTTACATGTTTCAGTATCTCATGGAGTGAATAAAGATTTTTAAAACTTCCTGTTGTGTTTCATTCAACTGTTTATTTTGATACAGAAATGATTTTAGGAGTCAATCTTCAATTACAATAAATATTCTGTTTAGTATAAATGCTGTTTTATCTGAGGATATGGCATTTTGACAAAAGAGGAACACGTATGTTTTGGAGAGCTGTCAACTTTTTAAACTGATTTTTCTAGAGGTAGCTTTGTGCCATTTTTGACGCAGATGATGGTGTCTAGGAATAATGATTTTGGAGTAAAATACAAGATTAAATAGAAGTGTAGTTTTGGAGAATGCAAGCAGAATGTTTTCTATATAAATAGTTAATATATTTGAATGCTTGCATAACATCTTTCATCATTTTGTTTCCTTTTTAGTGCAAGAGGGCATTACTAACACTACTGATACATATATGATATATATGTGATATATATAAACAAAATCTTAACTTTATCTCCCTGGTTTACAGATACATCTAGGTGCACAGAGATTCATATCCACGTATCCCACATGTACAAAACTCGCTTTTCACCTTTACTTCACTGTTTACTTTTGACCATCACTGAAATAAATGGATTTTGTATGAGGGAGAACTAAAATAAAGCTCACATAATTTGTATTGCATCTCTTTTCCCTATTATAACTAGAAACAGAGTAATTCTTATAGCAAATCATCTGAAGCTGGTGTCAAAATAATGATATCCATGCATAGATTATGTGATTAAGGTAAAAAAGGAAGTAAAATGTTATGTCATATATCCATTATATTTAAAAAAAAGGAAATAGTGCAAAACTTGATATGTCAGACTTCAGATTTCAAGGGCATCACCATCAGTACTCCTCAAGCTTAGCCTTCTAGACTTTCCTTTCACATCTCCCTTTTCTCGGTGTACCTTGTATGACTTCAGCAGTGTGACCAATGCACATTGAGATACACAACGGCCCAACATTTGCAAAACTATTGGTATTGTTTGTGATACAACCAAGTCAACACGTACAGCCAGAATAGTCCACATGGCATTCCTTTGCACCAAACTGTTCTTAAAATGAGTTCCATGTTCTCTCCTAAATTTATTTCCAGTGGTTGATGTCAATGCAGTATGAGCAGATAACTATGACAAATCTATCTACTCATAAAGATTAATTGGTTCTATTTGCTCCTTCTGCTATTGTTATTTAAAGAATCAACAACCTAATTTTCATTAATATTTTGCAGAAAAGGATATGATTTAGATGTTCATCCATCCCCCTCAAGAAAAATGTCGAAGATAAAACTACAAATGTGTAGGTAATTTATTTGCTCAGCCATGTGAATCAAAACAAAATATGTTTCTCTGCACATTCTGACCAACTAGGTGCCCAGTAATATTTTAAGACTGTGCAATATCAAAATTAAATATGTTTTCATAACTGCAATTGTCAGGATCATAGCTCAATGTATTTTCTTTGCACAAAACAGGCAAATTTGGGTAAAATGGTAAAGCTAAAGGGTGCACTTGCCTTGGAAATTAATCAACAGCCTACATGGAATATGCACATTTCATTCCTTTTGATAAAATAATGGTGAATATGGAATTTTTCCATGTTTTAAAAATTAATAGTCCTTTAAGGAACAGATGCAGACATGTAGTTTAAACTAAGAAAGTTAAAATAATCAACAAAGTGCTTAAAGCAAGAGACCCTCTAGCATAGGATACAGGCAACAAAACATTCAGCCAGGTTTTACCCAGCAAAAGGGAGATGTTCTTTACAAATTATAGATAAGATGAATACAACAACTATAATATCAACTGTAACTGAGCAGTTCCAGGTAGGAAATGATAAGGTCACTGAAGTATCCACTGCATTTTTTGTTTCATTTATCACCATTCAAAAAAATACATGTTCATCCAACCAATTTGAATGGAGCCAGAGAGTGTCTCTGAAAGACGCATTAGGAAAATGCACTCCTGAACTTCTTAGCAAAATCTGGTGTCCAGGGTGGACTTACATTATATCTGGAAATCTGCATTCCTCTTAACTTTTTTTTAATAAGTGAACAACAAACAAACAAACAAACAAACCCCCATAACCAACCAACAACGACACGACATTGTGCATAAAGTTCCTTTTTCTAGGCCTGAGTAAAGAGAATCATACAAATGCAGTTATGAAGGATTGCAAGGTGAGACTTATGGTTCCACTAAAACAGGAAAACTAAACAGAATGAACTAAACTAAATGCAAAACCTGCAAACCAACTTTTATCACCTTGATGAATTGTGTTCATTTTGGTTTTTCATGGAATTGGTGATCTCACTACCTCTCGTAGGTATGGTTAGTTGTCCTAATTTCTTTTGGTAGACAGCTTTGCTTTGAGGTACAATTTGAATCAGGTGTGCCACTCCTGCCTAATCAGAAACAGTGAGGCAAGAAAGAACAAATCTTGACTAAAACTTTTACAGGTTTATTTTGTGTGACAGATAATTCCTTTCTAAAGACTCCCATGAGAACTCATGAGGAGGAGTTTTAGCTGGTTATCAGCATACTTTTTAACTCCAATCATATCGCATTATTCATCAGCTTACATTAAAAAGGCCACCTGTCCTTGCCTGTTTGTTCCCTGTGATGAAAAATGTTGCTCTATAATGCAGTTGTTCAATTAATCTGTACATTCGTTACAGGATTTTGCACATTAGCATCTACTCATTCCGCTACCAGTAAATCTATAGCTCTTCTTGTCAGAGTTTATGTCTCTGTTTTCAGGTGTGCAGGAAATGAACTGAATAAAATGATGAAAATGTATTAGTTTCTTGTTCAACCTCTTGTCACTTACACGTCAAAAAAAGAAATAATTTTTTCTTACATCTGAAAAGATCAGATAAGGATCTTTCAGTTCTACATCCCAGTCTAGACCAGATGGTGAGATGCCATAAATTTCACAAATAGACTTGTGCTGATAGAATTTCCAGCTCAGTTTTGTACACTGAAACAACCCAGATAAGCTTCTGAATTTTCAGGTATTTTCCTCAGAACAAACTTAATTCAGCTACACAGCACAGGTCAACCAGGCACACAGTTTCAAACACTGATCTGAACTTTTTCAAATATTAAAAGGAGAAGGGCCTTAGATTTCAGATCTGTACCCTTCTGCACTATCTCTAGCCTGACCAACGAAATGCTGTAGACTTGTACATCTCTGTGAAGGTACCTTTGCAATGATAGCAATCAAAGATGATGAAAAGTCTAAAACCAACTGGAAAATACAGGCATGCTACTCCACATCACTCTCCAATCACTGCACCAGTAAGAGTAACTCATCCCAGTAGCCTCAAATGGTCCCTGTTACTTAAGACTTGCTCACTTACTGCAACCGTTTCTGAGTTATCACTTCACATACATGATAGGATAGAGAGATAAAGCAAACAGTGGAATTATGATGCAGGTTAAAACAACAAGAGACAGAAAGGGATCTAAGGATGCTTTGTCTGTGTGATCACCCAGAACAGATCCTGCAGCTTGCATCAGCCAGTTAGGAGGTTTATTTAACAGCTATTTGAGCAGCTTGTATAAGCAGATTTAGTTATTGTGGCTTTAAATAATTTTAGCACATAGAGATGGATGTTGATTATTTTGTTTGTAAAGAGCTGGCTTTTTTGTTGTTGTTGCTTCTAAACGCATATGATCTAAGAGCAGTTTTCCAAGACATGAAGTGGTAATGGTAAAAAATATTATTGCTTGCGTAAATATTTGTAAAATACATAAAGGAGAGTTATTTTCTTTACTATGGCAGCACTAACTGTTCACGAATTATAAGGGAGCTCTAAAGTCTGCTGCCTTTATGTTATGTAACAAAAACGGGTATTCACAGTAATATAGGAAAAATAACAAAAGACTAACAGGATTATGATCCTATCTGTGAAAGAGATACTTTTATTTTTCTTTGTACTTCAGTACTTTTCTTTCATACTTACCATGACTATAAAGATAAGAAAACCAGCATTTCAATAAGGGATGACAATAAGCTAAAAATAAGTTATAATCTTTACAATAAAATCCCAAATTCAGTCCTCAATGGTTTAAGATGGTTTATCTCTCCCACCAGAAATGCAACCTACATAAGAGAGATTGATTTTTCACATTAAATTGGGGGAGAGGGGCTGGGGGTGTTTTGTTCTGGTGGTTTGGGGTTTTCTTAGCGGTTTTGTTTTATTTAAGGGTGGGTTATTTTAAATGCAAGGAAGCAAATAAAAATGCTTCTTATCCATTGACTTGGATTTTCTTGAAGTGGACCAGCAACTGTATTTTCCCTTCTCCCATGATAATGACTACATTAGGATCTGGCTCTACATGTAGAATCATTTTAAATTTAAACTTAACTGATCAAACCCTAAAAAATAATAATAGTTTTAAAAAATCATGAACCCTAAAAATCATAGCCCTTACTTGGATTTATTTTTCGGATAAAGAATCCATATAAACTTTGGGCTTTCAATGTTTTACTCCAAATAATTTACTGGTTGATATAACAAATACATCTATATTCAATTCATCCTTTTCCAGTATTGATGGAACTCCTTTGGATCCTATTTCAGAGGTAGGACTTCATCCCTAGATATAACTAGCTCAAACATCAAATCACGTAGTGAGACATCTAATTTTTCTCTCTAGGTTTGCTTGTAAATAACTATTTTGTCCTCATCCTAATCTTCATTTTATACCCATCCCCAGTTCCTGTTCCAATGGTCTGTAGGACTGGGGACAGTGTTTAGCAGATGTTTTTTCTCTATTTCAAAAAGAGTAAAGTACAGACTGGGATTGGCAAAATAGGGGAAAAAAATAAAATATTAGAGAATCCCTGTTACTGTTCTGATGGGCAAAGGTGCCCTGGCTGTGGTGGCCAGGGAGACCCTGACACCACTATAGTAGCCCTTCAAAAGTATTTCTAACCGTAGAAAAGGCATTGCCCTGGAACAACAGTTGGGTAACAGGCATATATCTGGATGTACATCAACATAAGAATATAAAAAGAGTTTTAAAAAGGCACAAAGGAAATAACAGATGGATATGTGCTGTCCAGCACCATTAAAAACTGGAGATGACGGCATGTTTATAATTTCATAATTTCAGCAGACAGCTGTGAAGGCCAGAGGTGTTACAGATGTTTGTAGCAACTCACGGCCTATTTCGTTCTCCTGAAGACAAACAGGAGTCTGCTTTTATTCAGAACTAAACACTCATGCTGCAATAAATATGACAGGGCAAATGTTCACCTAATGCAAATAAACACAGCTTCTAAAAAGCACTGTACAGCTGCTAAGGACTTGGCCTTGTGAGTAAATGATTGCTTCTCATGGCTTTTTGCTTGTGAGTGACAAAGGATCAATCTTTAATCAAAAATATAAGTCCTATAATGAATTAAAATTATATTGTAATTTTTCATCTATTGCTCCTATGACAATTAAAAATACAGAGGGTCTGAAACACAAGCAGCATTGTTCAGCAATCTTCATTTGCAGTCACATATATATTCACTTCAGCAGTTTTACACTTATTTCCACAAAAGATCTTAAAAGAAAGAACCATAAAATGTATATTTCCACTGTTCAGTGTTAAAACAATTCCCCCCATTACTCCCCCCGCCTCACTGCAATGCCACTGAAACTGCTCATAAAACTCTGTTTGAAGTTCAGGTGACCCATTGGACACAACACAGAAACATGAAAACTGTGCATTTACAGTCCTCTGCTGGAGGACTATACACTCCCTTGGAAGTCAAAACAGATTTTTGGGTAACAAAGCTCCCGATGAACCGGGTAGAGACGAGTGGACTCTGGTATTCTGCTTTTCCTGCTTTTTGCAGAAAAAGCCTCATGGATGGGGAAGGAAGAAACAGACAGTGATATGTTTGCGCGGTTAGAAAGGAGCTGTATTCAATATTAGCAGTATCTTTTTCATGCATCTTAAGACTTACCAACCACTCTAAAATCCAACTGCGATGGCAGAAAATTATTTTTTCTTTATTTAATATGTTCTTCAGGTTTATTTTTACAAGACTTTCATTTTGAAATAGTCGACTTTAAGATATTACTTGAAGATTTTACTTTAAGAAACTGGCCTGGTGTGGACTCATTTACAGCCAGGTTAGGATATAATTTTGCACTCTCCTAGGAGGGGTAACAGGCTTCACTTCTGATGTGGGCTAAGAGTGAACCAGGGACTCATTCTCACACCTACACTGCCTGGAGTCTTTTTGGCTATAGTGAATTCAGACGTCTCTTTGGAGGGCCTGAGCATTCAACACAAGTTTTGCTGCTGGATAAACCACATCAACAAAGCCACAGGCTCTGTATCACCAGAGATCATAGAGCACAACCCTCCTCTGTATATACAGCTGTGCAGCACAGTCTGATGTATTGGCCTACTCAGTGTCTGATTCAGTCAAGACCACATTTTCACCAGGTAAAACCTTTGCTGTTGAAGTTGACTGAAGGTCTGCCTCTGGCCACAAGAAGTAGAACAGTTCCCCTTTGCTTGGATAGCCTGTACTTAAAAACTTTGTCTTGCTATTAATTCTTTCCTAACTCTGAATCATTGTGAACAGGCCATAAATAGTAATTAATAATAAACAGTATTATCTATAACAATATTATTATTATTTTCTTCTTCATTTAAACAACAATTCTTAAGCCCAGATGGACAAACTGTGAAACTAGCTCTCAAAATATTTTCCAAAATGATTAACACCAACCTACCAACATTGACAAATATTTGAAAAGCTCTGAAAATCTCACAGAGATTATAGCAAAAAAACCCAACCACAATGAATAGAGTCCTCGTTTCCACCACAGTATTTGAGTATATTAAAGAAAGTTATTCCAAGTTCTCGTGATTTAACCTCAGCCGGCAACTAAGCACCACGCAGCCAGTCACGCACTCCCTCTGTGTTGGGATGGAGGAGAGAATCAGAAGGGTAGAAGTGAGAAAACTTTTAGGTTGAGATAAAGACAATTTAATAGGGAAAGCAAAAGTCACCACAAAAGCAAAGCAAAAAAAGGAATTCATTCATGATTTCCCATGGGCAGGCAGGTGTTCAGAGATCCCAAAGACAGCAGAGCTCCAGGGCATGTGTAACAGTGACTTGGGAAGACAAACACCATCACTCTGAACATCCTGTCTTCTTCCTTCTTCCTCCAGCTGTACATATTGAGCATGATGCCATATGGTATGGAATGTCTCTTTGGTCAGTTGAGGTCAGATGGCCCAGCTGTGTCCTCTCCCAACTCCTTGGGCACCCCACTGCTTACTAGTGGGGCAGTACAAGAAGCAGAATAGGCCTCGACTCTGTGTAAGCACTGCTCAGAAATAACTAAAACACCCCTGAATTACCAACACTGTTTCCAGTACATACTGGTTACTATGAACAAAAATAACTTTATCCCAGCTGAAACCAGCACACAAGTAAATTTTACACATTAGGGCTTGGCTATCGATACCAAAAAGTGACAGAAACAAACTTCTTAACACTAATTTGTAGATGTTAAAAAGGGTGTTCTTCTTTATACAGCATGCTGGACATTCAGAGGATAGATCCTCCTTGAATGTGCCAAATGACAGGTGGACAGGGCTTTTTATTACACATACTGTTTACATTTTCATCAGATAGTCTAGCTTACTTAATACATATTCATTACTTTGTTTACACAGTTACACTCCTATTGGAAGTCCTTCTTTGGTCTTTCCAGGTCTTCTTTGTCATCTTGACCTCAGTTCTTGAGCAGGTGCAGCATCATTGTGTTCTAACACCAAAACCTGTAACATTTGTTCTTTATCCTGCTTGGGTACACAGAGCTCAGTTTACATCTTCTTTGTTTGAGTACATCCTTGTCGAATTCTCTAGGACTTCTCTAAGACTGTATTGTTCCTTATTTGGGCATTCCAGAATACTGGGATTAAAGTTTCTATTTCTTCTATGACTCTAAGCCCAGAAAGCTATAGAAATTTGTTTCTCTCTAGTGCAGAAGACCACTACATTGAAGCAAATGGAAAAAATGTTGATATATGAAATTAGTCACATATATCTGAGTGACAATGTTATAGATCTTAACTGGAAGACTAAAAATACAAAAAGCAATTGAATTCTGATGCAAAGTAATAAATTTGTTTTATTGAAATAATTTTTTTAAATTATTTTGCTCTTTTTTTTCCTTTCACTGAGGAATATAGATATCACTTTAAAGAGTCGGAAGGAAAGAACCTTTCTTTTCTATATTATTTTCTGTTTTATTGATTTATAAAAGAAAGATTTTGCAAGTGATTCCTACAGCATCTTTATTTCATCATTTTCAGTACTCACTCATCTTAATAATTTGGGCTGTGAAGCAGAGAAGCTGAGGCAGCAGTTCATATCTTGCTCTGTCATTCTTTCTGTAAAAACATTAACCTCTAAAAGGACTGGGATAACAAGTAGGTGCCCTAATGGGCCAAATCATTAAAACTAAATCTATTAGTTCATCTCTCAGCCTGCAGATCATGTGTATTCCACAGGCCCACACATAGCTAGGTAAGGTTTAGGGAAAGTAAATCTTCCATCATTATATGAGGATTTATAGAGAGGAACCAAAAAGAGAAGAAAAAACTGTCTCCATTTTCAACTCCATTAGAACTGTAACTCATTCTCTCACTGTGAATGACATATCATGATTTTCACAAACTTCATCTCCAGGAGTTCTTAAGCAGTATTGCTCCTTTTGGCTAAGAGACCTTGCTTAAAGGAACACTTTAGAAATTATATCATTCACACTCCAAAACATTATTCAGTAAAGCTGTAATCATGTTGCCCTGTATGTGTTTGTCCCACATTGAATAGTCTTCTATCTTTTCCACTTGAACAGACCCTGCATGCTGTTGCACAATCAAGGGTAATACCATTCTTCCTAAACATGATTGCCTTCATTTTAATTTACCCCTATTATTAAAATAACAGAAATATTAGTTTTGCAAATTATAATTTTCTTTATTACTAGCACCTTAAGACCTACTTCAACAAATTACTTTATTAAAATATAATGGGCTTCTCTATTCTTTTTTTTCCTTTGAAGCAGAGAAGAGTGTCTAGGGATAACACAGCAGTATGCTAACATTTAGATTTGTATTTTGGAATACTGATAACCAGTGTGGGCCAAAAGTGATTGTTTTTATGATCTTTTAAGAGCCTCAAAATTATTTTAGGAAGAAAAACCCACAATTCCCGCAAGACTCTTTTTTTGTATAGAAAACATAAATGTTTTGTTCAACAAAAGTGTATAATACTGTAATTAAAAAAATAAAATGCACACTATAAAATTTTAAGAGTATACTAACATAAAAATATTGAAGCATGGAGGATACAGTCGCTCCCCTTTTCCACATGCACACACACACAAGTATTCAGATACCTAACATTCTCCCATAGTTTCCAGGACTCCTTATATACTTGAGTCAAAGTAAACTGGAGTCCAGAGGAAATAAATATACTTAAATGTATGGAGAACATGTAGGTAGTTCTGCAGGATCAGGGCTTTCAAGTGATTTCTCTTTTGAGCATGCCTAACAGCTGGCAACAACCTGCCCCTTCTTCACCACCTTCTGAGTGCTGATCAAAACCACAAGGAGCTTATTGCCATCACTCAGGGCTTTTCCAACCTTAAATGGAACTTGCGTGAGATTCCTTTCTGGATACTTCACCCAAGGCTGGCTGAGAGGACTACAGCATTCTGCTGGAGCTTTAGAAGCTAACGCTTCCCATATATTAAAATCTTTCTCTGTACCCCACTAGTGCAGTAGAGAAAATTAAGGTAGCAGTACTGTTGCCAAAAAAGGCAATATGCAAATGGATCATTTACTTTTTGTCCCTCCTTTCACTTTTGTCTTTTGACCACTCTGAATTTATCCATTTTACTTTCAGTTTAGTAATTTCTCATTAACAATATGTTTAAGAGGAATACATTCTTCCTCATCCTCAGTAAATTTTCTCCCTTGCTTTCCTCAAAGAAAGATGCAGAGTCATCAGTTCTTGGCCAGCTGTTTACCCCAGAGTCAACTACATCTGAACTGAGAGTCACTTCTGACTTTTCCTCAGGCCCTTCCCAAAAATCACCACTCAGTCAAGGCTTGTGTGAGATATTGATGACAAAAACGGACATACTGAGTGGTTTCCACTAAGACACCAACATACAACCACTAATCACTTATGTGAAAACCAGGGGCATATTATTTTTCACTGAGACATTTCATCAAGTTACTTTTGCTCTTGAGCAAGGTACAGATTGCTAAATGCTTTATTATATTTTCCACGCACACATACTTCTCCAGATAATACCATCATATCTCTTCTTCATCCATACAGCTGGCACAAAATGTTCAGCTGGACACCAGATAAGGCAAAAGAAGGACAAGAAACAGAGGCAGCTAAAGCAATAGGGCTCCCAGATGATAGCAGCGCAGCATTGAGTTACATTCTGAAAACAATGTTGAAGACAGAAATTACTTTAAGCCAAAGAAAAATCATAGAATGGTCTGGGTTGGAAGGGACCTTAAAGATCATCTAGCTCCAACCCCTCTGACATGGACAGGGACACTTTTCACTAGACCAGGTTGCTCAGAGCTCCCTCCAGCCTGGCCTTAAAAACTTCCAGGGATGGGGCATTCACAACTCCTACGGGCAATCTGTTCCAGTGCCTCACCTCACTGACAGTAAAGAATTTCTTCCAAACCTACTCTCTGTCAGTTTGAATACATTCCCCCTTGTCCTGTAACTATATGTCCTTGTAAAAAGTCTCTTGCGATCCTTCTTGTGGGTTCCCTTCGGGTACCAGAAGGCAGCAATTAGGTCACCCTGAAGCCTTTTCTTTTCCAGTCTGAACAAACCCAATTCTCTCAGCCTTTCCTCACAAGAGAGGTGCACCATCCCTCTAATCAACTTGGTCACCGTCCTTTGGACTTGCTCCAACAGACTTTGGGCTTGATGTCCTTCCTGTGCTGGGGGACCCAGAGCTGGATGCAGCACTCCAGGTGAGGTCTCACCAGAGCAGGGTAGAAAGGCAGAATCACCTCCCTGAATCTGCTGCCAATGTTGCTTTTGATGCAGCCCAGGATGCCTAAATTAACCGGAAATTTTAAGTATGCAGATCAAAATATAATTAATACTGCCTTATACTAAACCCAAATATAAGCATACTAAAATAGCATAACCAACATCAATACAATAAGAATTTTGCAACAGCATTGGCCCAGACAAACATCATGTGCAGTTTCAAATGTACACCAGTATAAAAGCAGCCTGACCATCAAAGAGGCAAAGACAAGCAGTTGCATGCAGAACCACATAGCAGACAATATAAATTTAGTAGTCAGGGGTTTTTAAGTTTAAAATATGTCAGTCTTTAAAATGCTACTATTAATGTGATCTCTAGTTCCCTGGTAATATACAGAGATACATAAATGTATGTATTCACCTACAACATCTAGGGAAGCCAGGAATTTCAGAAACACACTTTTCTTTCTGGCTCCAGCCATCCTGTTTATTTTTAATATCATGCTGTGTGTTTCATATGATGGGCTTTGAAATTCAGTAAGGTTTGCTAAAATCAGATTACCATCACCATAGGGGAAGAGCAGCCATTAAGAAAAGTTCATGGTACAAACTGCTGCCTGTAGCCGTTCTTCTGAGAACAGTGCTAATCTCAAGTGCATAATAAAAAGCTGTAGGAAACAACAGAGCAACCGTCTCCCCATCAACAGTGAAAGAATGGCACGATATTTTACTTATCTTTATTCTTCACACTCAAATTAATTGATAGATGACTATAAAATAGTCAGTTAGTAACAAAGTATATAAGAACATATTAGACCCTTATGCTATCTTTACGCATGGGTGTGTGTTATCCACTGAAGAACCAGCTACTCTCTGAAACGTAAGACATGATGGGGTAAAAACAGCGGCATTGAAAACCTTTTCTCAGCGGTTTAAAGAAAAATGTAAAAAGGTTAAAACATATTAAAAGAACTGCCAAAATGCTGAATATGTCACATCTGAGGCAGCAGATTTGAGCCCTCTCCTGGGCATGGCTGCCCAAGATGCCCTTCCACCTACTGCTTGTTCCCCTTCCTCCTATTGCAGGGGAAGAGGAGTGGGAGTCTCTAGCCCCTTCAGAGTAACTGAGCTGCTAGAAGATCCCTCCATGACCCACTTCTGTCAGGAGTAGCTATAACTGCTTGAATTGCTTATTTTGACTGTAATGAGACTGGAAGTTCTCCTACATCCAACCAAACAGGTACATCTAGAGCTCAGCAAACTCAAGCACTGTGGCAGCGATAAATAGTAACCAATTCCCACCATGACTGTGTCCAGAGAAAATGCTGACATTGGCTGTACAGACAATACGCTTTAATTCCACTTAAGAACCTTTAACAAGATGATCTGAGATGAACTGCTGGCTCCAAGTCTAGTTCTGAGGGGACATGAAATGTTACCTCCTTGTGAACAAATTTGCCTCAGGAGAGAAACAAATGAGGACTCTCATGCTCCCAGAGGTCATTGCTGGAAAACAGAGTTGCAGGACAGAGCGTTTCATGCTGCCACTGCCTGCACTCTCCTGTTGCAGATAAGCCAAAGACTCCCAGCTGCAGGCTTGAAAAATCAGGACTAATATACTTGTTAACAAGCAAACAGGCCAGCAGCAAGACTGCTCTGCCAGCACCTCTGAGAGCTCTGCTACCTTACACAACCCCCGCAGCATCAGGAACAGAGCATTTGCTGAGGTGAATAAAAATAACTGTCTCAATTGAGCAACGTGGGCATATAGATGCCACATCATGGGTTGCCAGTTAAAGAAGTTTTTTCTGAAAATTTTCTGCTGAAAATCCTGCCAGGAAAATAAACCAAACGCCTGTGTTGAAACATCACTTTCCTCTTGAATATATAATACTCTGCTCTGTTTATTGTAGAGAATTTTTGAGCACAAATCTGACCTTCCTGTGTCAGATCGGTCACCAGCTGTGTTCCATGTGAGCTCTCCAAGTCTCTCATCTTTTACAGTACAAGAGAAAGGCTTCCTTATCCATTGCAGACATGACTTTTGTCTCCATACACGTGAAAGCTATGGAATAAAAAAGTCACTGCACATTTGTTGCATTTTTTTGGTCACCATATAAATATAGCCCATCAACCAAAAACTGCTTCTACACAAAATATATGGGAAAAATTGTGACTAACAGGAATTTAACATAATACATGATCTTTGGTTACAGACATGCATTGGATGTTAGTGGAGATGATTAATAAGGAACCTCTCTCCAAAACAGGTGTTCTTTTCTATTTTCTAAATTAATGTCACAGGCCACTATCTTTTAATTTTAGAAAATATGAAGATTTCAACATGTCACAGAGGCTGCCATTAGACCGAGTACCCATACTTCCTTCTAACATGTCAAATATCAAGCATTTCTTTCCAATGCAATTTCTTCAAGAAATGTTTTTAAGTTTCCTCATCTCTCTATGTATTGCTGAGGTGATTGGTCAAGCATTTAGCATCCAGCTTATCCCCATCTGCTGTCTACAAAGGCAGATTTTGCTGTATTGCAGGAAAAGGGAACTCTGACATTAAACTTGCGGTCTACTGCTTTATTCCAAATGTATTATTCAGGGCAATCTAGAAATATCCCAGTAAAGATATTTAAACAAATCAGTGTTTTTTTAACGAACCTTTACCTCGCAAACATGATCAACTTTAGAGAAAGTAGCACCACAACCAATTATCACACCCCTAGGGATCATAAGTTTCACAGATGAGCTAAGAAAGACAAGTTGTTTAGGTGGCCTTTTTCCTTCCTGCTTTCATAGGGTACATTGACAAATGCACAAACAAGGGAAATGTCCAGTACCAGTGCTACAGGAAGTGATAGGAGAGCTACCTGAGTACCTGTGCACTGATATATCTCTGTGCTAGGGCACGTGGAGGCAACTTGAGCTCTATAGTGCCTGTGCTGTAGGTTTGGAGGATGCATTCCTTACAGGACACACATTGCTGGTGCAAAGCAGGGACCAAGCCTACCGCATCAGGTGTTTATCACCCCTGGCCTGGCTCTAGAAAGCTGGATCAGAAAGACCAAGATTAATCTCCTACATACTGCTCTTTCTAACAACAATTTAATGTAAAGATTTAGCCTGATACACACACAGGAGGAAACTATGTGAATTGAATTTAAGCAAAACCTTAGCTGTAAATTCCTTACCGCTGTGTTACAAAAAGGCAACTGCATAAGTGTTCTCATTTATATTAGATTTAATCTCTTCATCTCTCCATTACACAAAGAATGTATATCTGTTAGTTTAAAAAAAGAAAGAAGCCTGGACCAAAATATCATGATCAACTCTCTCTGATTTCTGGAGTACTTCCAATTTTTTACTCAAACTAATCCGTATAGTTTTCCTTTTATTTTGCATTTAGGGAGCCTACAGTCTAGATCTAGTTGAAGCACATCTGACAGAGTCAATTTATATTCTAAGACTTCTGTTTGTTATGGTTTAATGCTATTGACCTTTAATTGTAGTTTGCACAAAGGCCCAGACCTTCATGCTTGCCAAGATCGAATTTATCTCTAAAATTTAATATGCAGAATTGACCTGACTGAAAGTCAGCGAAATAAGTACATAAGTCTGGTATCTAAGCTATTTTAAAATTATCCTTAAGTGTTTAAGTGTGCAAATCTATGATCACAATAATTATATTTCGAGATAAATCAGATTTAAATTAAATAAGGATAGAAAACTGTCTCAGCCTCTCAATTTCTAAAAGCAGATGTTTTATTTTATTGGCAAACCATCACATTTAAGAAATCTAACCATCATACAAGAGCTGACAAAAAAATAAGGAACACACTGTTGCTGACATATGAAATGCATTTTCTTGCCCTCTCACACTTACAGGTTTTGTTCTTTTTCCCCTCCTGCTAGCTGAAGGAGCAGATGGTGTTATTCAGATACAAGTTTGCTCAAGAACTGTTAAACACTGAGGAGTAGTTTCATGACCAATAAAAGTAATGAAGACCGAATTCTTACGAATTGGTGTTTCCTCTGGCTTTGCCTTGTGTAGATTTTCTGATGTTTAATAAGGATCCAATTCTCATAGGAACTTTCTCCCAGTGGAGGCAGTAATAGGTTCTCCTCTTTCTGGCTGCTTATTCTTATAAAACTTCTAGAAATGTAGTGTCTCTGAGACTTCTGCATCTCTGCAATTTGGTTGAAAATAATCAATAGATTAAATAGATCTTGGAGAATGGGGAAAACAAGTAAGTGCATCCTTAAGTGCATGTGTATAAACATATTTATATGCAAGAATGTGATCATGAAAGTCACCTTTCCTTAGGAAATCAAGCTAGGTGCACAACTCTCATTGGAGGATTACAGTGCTAGATACTGCATTTTGCTAAGTCTTTAAATGGTAGCTTAAAGCATGTGCTACCAGCAGGACATTCTCAGGAAACTTTCCTTTGCTCAGAATAAGCAGAGGGTCTCTGCTTTCTCCTTCTCTCCACCTTTCAATATCAAATGTTATTATAAAGAGGCATTCTCATCCTTAATGACCTCCAACCTTATCGATAGATTGATCAGAATTGTAATAAAACCAAGAGAGTTCTTGAATTTAGACTTGAATCTTAGACTCCGCAACTTGGAAACCTCATTTTACATGTCAGCCAAGATTACCAGTTGACCTTCATCTCTGAGCAGCACTTCCTAATTATTGAACATTGGACCAACAGAATAAAAGAAAATAAAATACCATTCGGTAGCATTACCATCATTTTTCCACTCCAAAAGATTCAAAGTCTGCCCGTAAAAAAATACCAGTACTTACACAAAAAGTGAATGCATTTCACCTCAGTTTTAGGATGTGAAGTGGAGGAAAGGAAATTTATGAATGAGAAAGCATAAGGGGGGAAATAAGAGGGTTTCTAGGCTTTCGTTGTTTTCTTTTGCCCGAATACACGAACACTAAACAAGAAAAATGAAGACTTAAATCACAAAAAAAATGTTTTTCCTTAGGCACATATCTACGGCAGCGCACTTACTGACAGATGCTTGGTTCAAAGGATTATGCGTTTTACAGATAAACTCCATCTCTTATGGGAAAAAAAGAATTTTAAGACTGAAGACATGAACACAATACAGTCACTGGTGGTAAACTGCACATTAAAATCAACTCTACACAAGGAAATATTTAAAATCCTTTTTCTCCCCTGAATAATCTATATTCTGAGCTCCACTTCTTCCATACCAGGCTCAGTGAAGCTGCTGGCCTCTAGGCAGAAAAGGACAGCAATTTCTTTTCTTTTTTCAGACTGCTTTACCTTTCTCAAGATAATTTATAATGCCATTAGCTATTGCATTGGGAAATATTGACCCCCAATTTCAGAAAAGAAATGAAGTAGGTGCAGAGTTTCAACTGTTTAAGCAGAATTTGACTAAGAGAAAAACGCTCGCACATGCTGCAATAACTAAGGAGAATTGCTTCCAAAAATGAGTTATATATGGAAGCATATCAGTGGCATTATAGTCCAAAAGGAGATGTCCTTTGAAGTTTCTAAGGTGCTTTGGAAGATACTTTTGGCTATATTTACTTCTAATAGGCAAATATGAATGAAAGTATGTGTGTATGCGTTGTGGTTTAACCCCATCTGGCAACCAAATACCACACAGCCACTCACTCACTCCCCTCGCCTCCACCTCACAGGTGGGGAGGAGAATGGGAAAGAAAAAGTAAACTTTGAGATAAGAAGAATTTAATAACTGAAACAAAATAAAATAATGATAATGAAAATGATAGAGAAGAATAAAACCCAAGAGAAATAAGTGATGTCCAATACAGTTGCTCACCACCCACTGATCAATGCCAAATCCATCCTCAAATCATGACTGGCACCCTTTTTGGGTAACTGCCCCAGCTTTTATATTGGGTATGATATCCTATGGTGTGGCCAGTTCAGGTCAGCTGTCCTGGCTGTGCTCCCTCCCCAGCTTCTCAGGCATCTCCTTGATGGCAGAGCAGGGGACACTGAAAAGTCCTTGGCTTAGTGCAGGCACAGCTCAGCAACAGCTAAAAAGTCAGTGTGCTGTCAATGCTATTCTCACACTAAATTCAAAACACAGCACTGTACCAGTTACTAAGAAGAAAATTAACTCTATTCCAGTTGAAAATAGGACAGTATGCAAAATCACACATAGTCTTTACAGCTCTTGTAATAGATTAAATATGGTGCACATAATAGATTTTTTTATTAAAATATCCTTTTCCGGATCTATTTGAGTGTTTATACAAAAACAGAAAGAAGGAAATTCACTTTAATCAAAATAAAATATAAATAAAAAATTCTCAAGGAGGTGTTTGTAGAATTCAATCAATAAAGGGAAATATAAGTAACTAATTTCTAATATTATACTACTGTTGCCACTAAATTGATTCTGGTTTTGCCATTTCCTCCTAAATCAGTAGTGGTTCATTAGTATTATACCTTAATTTGTACCTTAAAATGAAATGGAGTACTGCCTACACCATTAAAAATATCTTCATATATGTGTATGGGTGTGTATAAAACATATTATACATATACATATACATATATATACAAACAGTCATATATATATTAAAAACAAAAGAGCTTCTAAAATTGTATACCTGACAGAGCTCATCATAAGGCAGGTATTTCCACAAAAGGTGTCCAGGCTTTGGAAACTGGGAAAGCTGACAAAATCAACAAAATTTAGACTGGGAGTGATTCTTTCCTTCTTTGTTGTATTCTAATCAAATTGTTTAATAATTGGTACAGTTCTGAATAGACAGACAATACAACACACTGCTCCATTTGCCAGAGAAGCTTCTCAAAACTCCACCAAGAAGACACTCCCTCTGCCCAGGACATTAATCTTTCCACAGAGCGCTCACAGTTTTAATTGTTTAAGCAGTTGTGTTCTGCACAAAGGGAAAGATATAAAGTAATATTGAAACATTTCATAGGCAAAACTGACAGAAATTGTGGGCCTAAATCCCAAATTTCCATCACATGCACAAAGCTGCTAGCCAACCTGTTCAGGCATATGAGAGGTTGCATGTTCTTACATTGCATTGCAAAACTCTGCACGTTCAAAGATCTGCTCTTGAACATACCCAGACACCCTCATCTTTGCATAACAAACTTTCTCTCCAGGTGCCAGTCTTTTGCACAGCATAGTCTAGAATTTGCAGATCAGGTAACTAACTAAGCTAAACCATGCGCAAAATCCATCAAGCATAAAACATACTTGGAGCACACTGAATCACAGAGTTCAACTAAACACACAGAAACTACAGCCTCTATCATTCACAGACATGACCAGAGAAAGCTGCTGCACATTGCTTATCCAGCGACTGTCACACAAACACCCTCAGGAGCAGAGACTCAGACCCCCGTTCTCCCCTCCTCCAACTGCATGCCTTATTCTAGACATTAAGGTCATGCTTCTGATTCCTTTATCCACTTGAAATTTCCTCCTTGGATACTTGTCAGTCTGATGGCCAACTTCAATAGGAATGCTGATGGATGATCCCCAGGGAAATGTAAGGGGGTGGTGAAGACAATTTCCTAACAGTAGGTAATATATAGGTGCTTTTCTCAGACTGAGGAGGGAATTTAACCCCCACATCCCTGTTCTGTTCCCTGCTGCTCTTACTGTCTCACTGCCTTCACTGACTTCACATTCAACTAAAAGAAAAACCTGTCATTTCTCTCACAGCCTGTGGTGGCTGTGACATTCCAGTTTTACATTATACATAACTGAAGGCAGCAAATACATGTCTTAGTCTCAGAAAAATAATAGAACTGAATTTCAGAAATAAAGCTCCTTTCTCTGGTACTTCTATCAGCTAAGTTTAAAGCCTCTGTCTCAGCATGCTAGAGGTTATGAATTTCATCCTCCAAGCTAACATCCCGAGGCCTGTAAGATATGGCCCAAATTCCCTCCACATCATTCAAAAGATGGAATCTCTGCATGTTTTTCATTGCCTGCAAAGTCAAGTGTGTTAGTGAAGACCTACCTATACATGTTGCTGGATTAATTTCTTCTCTGTAGTTTATTTCTATTATTCAAAATGTACATATCTACTCAGCTGGAGCCATTATTGTTATCCTTGTCTGTTTACCTTTGGGCATTCTTCTATAGTTTTTCCCTGGATAAAATATAAACTATATCTATATAAACTGTAAACTAAATCTATATAAACTTAAGCCCCTTATACCATAAAAAATGTGCTACACCTCAGGTGTTGAACATGAGCCAAACAGCAGCAGGAGGAAACAGTCCCTCCAAACAAGGTGCTGAACACACACACACAGTCCTGCCAGAACCCTACTGCAATGCTCATTCAAAATTATGCATCTATACATATATATCTATACTTTATATATAAAGTATTTCTACAGAACAAAAAATTAATATACTCATCCTGTTGTTTCTTCTATTTGCTCAGAAGTTTCCAAAGCAATAGGGTCTGCGGCATTCTTTTCCTTTTGCCCTTGGTACAGGAGGATCTATCCTAGGGCATTAACAGTGTGGCAAAGCAGAGCTTTTTCAGCTCAATTCAGTATTCTGCTCTCCTGTTCCCTGGATGATGTCTCCAAATTTCCTTTGTTTTCTTTATCCTGCCAAAGGATAAAGATAACTCTTGCTAAACATCTGATGCAATTTTAACCTAATGATGGATATTGTTGTCTGTTTTTTTCTGGTCTTAGCACAAGTTGAGTCATTTTGCCTTTCCCACATATTCAACATATGTGTTCAGTACATAGAAATTCAGCTCTATTAATCTGCTTTAGTCTTTTAATCATCCAGTGCCTCTGGCTTTTCTTTTATTGCTAGAACACAATTTGTGGCAATATATTAGACCGGGCACGAGCATCTAACTTAAAATAAACAGTCATCCTTTTGCTTTTAGATCAATAGCCTATTCATCTTCTGTTCTGTTGCTGCCCATAGTTGCTAAGGAAAAGAAAGAAAAAAAATCACACAACAAATGTCACCTTTTTTTCTTTTTGTGCACATCATAAAGGTGATGGCAAACTCCCTTCCTAGCAGTGTTTTTTGCACATTTTCCCATATGCTCAGGTCACTGGCAAATCACTTCAGCTGATGTCAGTTGTCACAACAGAACCCATTTTTTTGGAATCCAACTTCCCATTTCAGCTGTGCCACTGTCATGGGACTTTCCCTCTTGTGTGTCAGTAATTGCTACCTGCACTTAACATGGCTTGCTGTTTCACAAGCTGAGAGTTCTGCTGATGAAAGTTGCCACAGGAAAATATTTCAGCGTTGTATTCATGGAAATACTGATCGCATTCACGAAAACAGTGGGACCACTTTGCTCAAAGAGAAAAACAACCCAGCCTTCTAGATATGCTATTGGCTTCCAAATTGCAAGAATAAGAAAGAAACAAGATGATCTTTTACTTTCTGGGGTTTATGGGGCTTGCTTTTGGTTTTGGCATCCACGTCTTCTAAGGTTTTCTCTTCAAATTCAAGGACCAGCACTTCCAAAACAACAGTTGAGAGATTCGGATAACTGCCCAATTCAGGGGATGGATAAAACACAGAACTTTATTAAACCCCTTAGAAGATTATAAGCACTGAGGACACTGAAGCCTATATGGAAATTAGAGCTTTTGCAATACCATAACCTGCCATTCTTTACTAGATAAATACAGAAAATGAAGATACTACTTTTGCTGATCCACAAAGAAGATAATTGGAACAATCCAACTATGGCTCATCTTTTCCATGAACATTTCCATTTCCCTTTTGCAATATTTCCACTATACGTTCCATCAGAAGGAAGACAACATTTCCAAATGCCTCGTTTTTCTTTTTATTCAGCTCAACAATCAGCAATTGATATTCCCTGCAGCTGGAATATATGGTCCTTTTGTTTCATGAAACACTACAGAGCAGTGAGAGAAACATGCTCAGGTTTTCCATGTCTTACACGTTGTGTTCTAGCAGACACCAACATCTATATTATCTTTTTGAACATTATGAAACAAGATAAAAGAATATTTTTCTTTTTAGTGTTTTCACACCTTTGGACTTTATTTCATATATCTCTGTGTTTGTTAGAAAAGCAAAGGCCAGCTGATAAATATTTCTAAATTGTTCTGTTATCAGTAAAAAATAGGTGTTTTGTTATCTGTCGCTTCCATCCTTAGAAGCTGGCTGTTTGCAGCAGGGATTCAAGTCTGAGCATTGTCTTAACTACTTATGGTAACAAATCCTTCTACCACTAGGTCTTTGTTTCCATAGCAACTGTCCAATAATTTGCCAGATAACATTTATGTGATAAACAAGCCTAGAAATCATTGTTGACTCACATTAGAAGAAATCCTATGCATTTTGTGCTGAGCTCTCTGAGGCAGCAGTTGTGCTGTGCAGATTTGAGGTCTCATATTTCACATTAGGAGGTACTCAATCTTCCCCAAGAAGTAATAGGATTAAGCAATTTCCCCAAACATCATAGAATATTCAAAACAACTCATTTTAATGTGATCACGATAAAGGCAACATCCTCTGCATCTGTCACCACACTACGCATTCACAATTAATTAAGAAATGCATCTGCAAGCAGTATCTCATTAAAAAGGGTTCCTTGAAGGAAAGAAAACTAAAGAAAAAGCAGCCAAGCACACACACAATTCCTAGAACTTTAAAATTTTGTTTAGAAAACAAATAAGGATATTAAAAGTAAATAAAAATTCTGAGCCATACCATTGTTCTTTACTCGTATTTTGGTTTACTTCTTGCTGTTGCTTTTTGAAGCCGGTATGGACAATTGTACTGGGTGTCTGAAGCAAGTAGAAACACAGCACATTTGCCCCACTGGAAAAGTGACACTGGCAACACAGCACAGCCAAGTGACAGAGGAAGCTAGATAGAAATATGAATTCCCCTCTCTTACTGTCCTTAAAAAGTAGCATTTCAGTGGAGCTAGACAATCCCAGGTAACAGTTGTGCATGACTGTAGAACAGACCAGCCTCACAGGTTGGGAAATATATATCCCAACAAAGAACTGAAATGAATGTCTAAAGAATGTTGAAGAAAATGAATCTGACTTTATTATCTGGAAAAGCAGCATAGAAACATCAAAGTCCTCATATGACCATCCCAGTCAAGTTCGTGTGACTGACATCTCCTGCCATCTTACCATACCATCAGCAGCTTTGATATCCTAATGTAGCCACTGCTGGCTCACGCAGAAAGCTGCTTTTCCATTTTGTCATGTTAACATACTTTCACAAAACCTGTTTGATTTATTTTCCTGTTTTACCTTTTCAGTATGGAATCCAACCCACATTTGGCAAGATACTGTTGGTCTCAGCAAAAATTAAGTTACTCAGGTCACTGGCACGAGTTGTAACTCATAAGAGCTCCCCTCCAGTTCCCCTCACCTTCTTGACTGTGAAACTTAGACCATAACACTTTTGCACAAATGTCTCTGCATTAAATCTCTTGAATTAAGATCCTCTGCATTTTTTACTCCTCTATAATAGACAAGAGTTCAGATTAGATTATCACTGTGTTCTCTTTAACTTTTAAATCTGCATATCTTTTAAAAAAATATGCATTTCAACATGAAAATCTAGATTATAATCCTTAGTGCATGCAATTAGAGTTGCATAAATTATTTATTAGGAATCCATAACAACAAACAGGTTTCTCTAGAGTTCAGCTGAATTTTGCTCTGACCAATTTATTGCTTGTGGCAAAAGCCTTGCATAAACAACATAATTGTCCCTTGAATTTCTGAGTTAGAATCTCAATGCATAATGTAAGGTTGTGTGAATCCTCAGAACTTAAGTCAACATGGACCAAAGCCAGTGAACAAAAAATAGTAGGTTTTGCACAGTTTTGATCAGAGTCCCCTTGGAATAATATCTTAATGAAAATAAAATCTAAAAAAAAAAAAATCACAACTTTTGGCATTACTTATAACAAACATTAATAATTTGATTTTCTTCTGAATTTAAAAAAATACAGTAATATAGTCTATTTTCTAGTTGCCTAGTTGCGTAATTTAGCACTAATAAAATTCAAAAGGAAAATTGCTTAAAGAAACCATACATTTCTGTTTTGAAGCATGCATTTTATATCAGATAAATAATATCCTTGCATATTAAAATTACTGATTAGTTGACTTAGAAGCATATTGACTTTATCTTATCTTAAAATCTCTGTTCAAATCAACAGAAAGTTTGATTTCCTACAATTGAATGTCAATTTTTAGATGTATGAAATATCTTTATCCTTCTTTCCAGTCTGTAATGGAAATGATCAATGATTACGAAAGCAAACAGAAAAGTGTGGGTATAGAAGAACTATACAGTAAAGGTAGCAATATTGTTACTTCACACAATAATTGACTACTGAGTCATTTACTGGTTGAATTATTTCACTTCTTTAAGCTATCATTTCCATCTTAACCTGAAAAGTTTAAGAATTGGTTCTTCTCGTACTTCTCTGAAGGCAATACACTGGACTCAGCTTTTTCCTTTCGATCAGAAAATCTGTGAGCTGATAGACAAATCATAAGTAAATTCAATAATCTTTTCATGGTATCATTTAAAATGCACAATATCTACTCACATACATATGTCCACAAATCAAAAGATTGGGTTTATGATCCCACAGATTAAAGATACTGTTCCATTTGACATACTATGTGTCCCTCAGAGTGCACAGAGCTGTCTCTGCATGAACTTATTCCACACAACTCCGCTGCTACATAATAGACCCCTATATGTTTCAAGATTAACCACTCTCCATTAAATGATACAAACTCTCAAGGGGTGAGAGGAGTTTTTTATATTGCAATATATATGATTTGCTCATCCAGTTGCAATTGTATTAAGTTTCAGCACCACCAAAATAATGAATATCTATAAAAATAACTAGATTCAAGTTACATACTGCCTTAACAAACACAGATGAAGCTTCTACTTGTACAGTGGCCAATGACTCTTGGAAATGCAAAGATAAAAAAAAACTTTGCCATGCTAACGCAGCAAAATCTTTTCAACATGGCTACATTTTGTAAACCAACTTTGAACTACTTCTGTAGCTAGCAAAGCTATATGTTATACAGGGATATTTTATGATAAGTTTGTTATGCTACATCTGTCTACCAAAGTATGCACTTTACAGATGTTTGGTTTAAATTCAGCTAGAAATAAAACCCCATGCAGCCACTCCCCTCCCTCCACCCCCTCAGGTGAGAGAGATAAAAGAGATTACAGGTTGAGATGACAATTTACTGGAAAGAGCAATGAGATAAGAAAACAAACAGTAACAGCAACAATCCTAGTAACAACAGTGTATAAACAAGAGGGTGTTTACATGTAAAATGCTCACTGACATAGAGCAACTGCAGCTGGCACCACCTCGCTGCTCCATTCACCACATTTTTTCCCCAACCAGAAAGGGATGCCAGTCTTCTCAGAAAGGTGAGAGTCCCTTCCCCAACACTCCTGCCAATGACATAAGATGGTATGGAATAATCTCTTAATGTGCCCACACCACAGCCACGCTCCCTCGGCTACTGCAAAAATTAACACTCTCCCGGCTGAAACCAGAACAACAGAAAAATCATTTTGCAGTACAACAAGTAAGGTAAAGCACTTCACAACCAAGTGTTTTGCCTTGCATTGTCAACCAGTGTCATCTAACAGCTGGATTTTGAAAGAAATCCCTCTGAGCTATTCCTTGTAGCTAATTCCCAATCAGCCAGAAGTTCCACACAGGAAGGTGAAGTTTCACTCACTGTCAGCTCCTGTCACTAGTCAACAAGCCATCATCTCACTCCACTTCTGTTCACTTGTTTCTAATTGGCAAATATGTTCTTCATGTTGTCATGAAGTTCACATGAACATTATGTTATGCTAAAATCTTGAAATATTTCAGTCTTTGAGTTCCTAATTTACTCATTAATTCATGCATTTGAATTCATGGGTTTGAAGCTCAGGATGCAGAACCTTAATTACCAAGAGTAATTTTCACAAAAAAAATTAGTTTTATTTCACCTGAGGTAGCATATTACATCTTTTGCAGACTCACACATTTCTCCAGGAGTACAAGAAAGTGGCTATCAGCCTTCTAAACACACATGCTTAAATGATTAAGCAGAAAACACCTCTTATACAAAATAATCCTGAAAATATAAAACTGGCTTTTTAGAGTTTTTGAGCTTTCTCAATACTCTCAACTTCTCTCTCAACAGACCTTTGCAGTTGCAGCAGAAAACGTGCATGAAAAGCGTATACAAAGGAGGTAGAGGCAATTTCTGAAGCCAACATAATTACAAAACTAAATGGAATATAACAGAAAAGGCTGTAATTATTTAGCCACACATAATAATGAGATCTTAAAAGATGTCTGTATATTCTGCTTAAATAAAATATAAGTACTGGAAAGCATGTGCCCCCAGCTATGCTGGTATAGTTCCTTGAGGGGATTTTTAGTCAGTGGCACTGACTGGCAACTTTTCTTATTAGAAAGTCAAAAATCCAGATCTGAAATAAATAAATAACAGTAAGAGGGGGTTTTTTTATATATATTACTATAAAGAACACAAATCAGAGCTGCACATCACATTCTCACGAAGTTTCACCAGGAGCTGGAGACCTGCATGCCCTTTGAGCATTTAAAAATGTCACCCTGTAGCACAGACAGATATGCTGAAATTCTTCACTATTTCCAATTAAAATGCACCCTCACATCACTTCTGCTCGCTGCATCTGATTAGTTATTATGTGTGGTGCCTTGATTGTGCTGAAAGGCAACCAACTGGGAAACAGCAAAGAAAGGTTAACATGGCAATGCCTTTAGGATCTCTAGTAGTATCACTCCAGAGTTAAAATACTATGCTAAAAAATGAATCCAATAAATACATTTATTTCATTTTAGATTTGCTTCTTCAATGTACTTCACACTGAGAACTCAGTCTATTGGCTGTGCTGAAGGGAGGTAAAGGAAGATGCTATGATATCACTGATGTTTCCTGTTTCTCTGTAAAAGTCACTTGTGGTCACTGTAGATATCTTGTATTTACCTTCTGCAATCCAGTTACAGAAGGAAAAAAGACTACTCTGTGACAAAAAGATTGAAAAGCTCAGGTGATAATGTCAGACAAGGGGCAAAATCCCTCCAGACAAGATGGACGATGACCTCAAGTAGGCTGTAAATACCATTCAAGATTTTATTAAGCTGACTGAAAGTACTTTGAGTTACATTCCCATGCCAGGGTACTCCAATTCAGCATAGCTTTTTAAGGGGTGCTCTATTCATAGCAGAAAAAAGCTCATTCAAAATTACTTACTGGAAGATTTTTTCTATTATTCTTTTCTAGCCCCAAAAATTCTGAGATACCATAAGTGAAAGTCACAGTATTTTACATTTTCAAAGTCTACACCAATGTTTGGAGGCTTCTGCACTGCATTCCAGATTTTACTGGGGCTTCAGTATTGGGGAAGATGGTCTTTCCAGCACACAGGAGTAACAAATCATTCCATTAACCTTTTAAATGGTTATCAAAAGGCACAAAGAGTAGAATGATAAGTATGAAGGAGCAACTTCCACTCCTGGAGGGAAAAATAAAGCCAGCTGAATAATGAAAACGAATATTGACAAAGCATGTTGAAGTTCAATGATTCAGATATTATTTTTCTCTTATTAATGTGATAATAATATTCATTGGTCATTGTTCATGAGCACTAAGGTGAACTTTAACTTTTTTTTTCATGTTATTTACTCTCAACTAATTATCTTTTTCCTTTTTTTAACACTTGTATAACTGGATCAACAAACAGAGTTGAGGCCATTTAATAGCTCGTAACAACACAAAAGTCTGGTTGAGAGGCTTGGGGTGAGATTTTTCAGGTGACTGATTCATGTGCTGCTCCCAGCACTGAAGTCAGAGGCCATTCCTTCATTTGTCTCAAAGAAAAATAAGTTAGGAACACAGAAATAAAATCTACTTTTTAAGAAATTGCTTAGTAAATTATCCCAAAATCAGAGACACCCCACCAAAGGAGACCTACCATAATATTTCATTTCACCTGTTCATGGTTTTGGTCTGTTAAGCTTCTGTGTAGGAATTACCTACTGTAATTCTTCTGTTTTCACTTTCAACCTAATTTATCTATTAAATTTCTCAACAATTTTAAGAGAAACTCAAATGATTGTCAGACAATGTAACATGATCTCCTGGCTTCCATTTCTCATTGGAATCTCCAATTTCCTATGGTACCATATCCTGAGAACTTACTTCGAGTCTTTGGATAATTGAGCCATCATTAAAAATCCCCAGTATGTAACTGATGTAAGTACCTGAAATTCACCCTTTTCTTAAAAACTTATTTTTTTAAAAAAATTAAGCCTTTATTAATTCAGGGAAAAATGGCTAAAAAATGTGAACTCTTAGGAATTCAACAACAAATGGTAAATAAAAGTGTTTCAGCTTTCCCCACAAAAATCTAAGTTACTTACCTCTGTGATACCCAGGATCTAGCTCATGACATTTAGGTATTTAGTGGTGGCAGTTTTACTCAAGTGACAAGCAGAAAGAACCCCAAGCCCATAGGAATCACGTTTTCTGAGAAAGCAAATGCACAGCACTGCGCAATACTTAACTCACAACGTGACATTTACTGGTATTTGTGAGGCAGCACCAATCCACCTTTTCTGTTGATTTCAGGGGAATTTAAGATTTTCTTCTCCTTTTATTTCTCACTGGCTCTTCTCATAGACAGCCAGCTTTGAGATTTAGCACCCACTTACTTGTTATCTCAGAAAGAGGCGCAGCCTCAAATCACTGAGTTCTGCCTGTCACTAGCATTGCTGAAAAATACAGAGAAAGAAAACAAAAGACTAAAAATAGCTTGTAGCAGTATAGAAGTTTATTACATGAGTTTATTAATGGAGCAAGTAAAAAGAAAAAGAGATTTTACTTTATATACCTTCTGTGCTGTTCTTCCAGCATAGCACATAGTATAAATTCTCCCTTCTTGAATGAAAGCCAAGTAAACAACCATTATTTCTACGCCTAAAGAACCACTGTTTAGACAAACAATGGATTTCCACGGAACACATATGCAAGCCTATGGGAACAGCTGGGACTTTTGCTAGTGTATCTTCTCTATTAAACAGCCTGCTTGCAGCACTTCTTGTTGCCTTTCCCTGGTATCTTATTTTCTAAGAGGGTCACAAGATTTTGCAGAGATCTGTAATGACTGCTCAGATTTAGCTCTAATATGCTTTACTTGCATGATTATCTCATTTTCTTGCATACAAACCTCTATGGAAATTGCCTTTTGTGTTGCAGAGTTTGTCCAGTGTAAAATCCTGGGACATACCCCTATTTAAAAGATGATACACTTTATTAGCTTTCATTTAACATCTGCTTGTGCTGCAGACAGATTTAAAAAAAAAAAACACATTATGTAATTAGCTCTGATTTTATCGATTGCCTGTTGATGTGTGTTACTAACAGCAAATTTGATAAGCCTAGTGCAGGAAAGACTGCAAACATTGTACAAGAAATTTAGAAAGTGACTGCCACCCGTAGACTAAAACCAACATAACACAATAGATGTGTGTAAGCAGCTACAGGACCAAAAATAAGAAACCACATCAGAAAGGCAAAAGATCTTCTTCTCCAGACTTTCATTCTTGCAACCATTTACAAATGGCATCATGTAGAAACTGAATGGAGGCAGGAAATTAAACATCCTTGAAATAATTTTATGAAGTTACTGATAGAGTCACTGCTAAGATGGAAAAAAAAATGTCCATATCTGAGCTGCCTTAAAGCTATAGTGTTAGATGGAAAAGGCATTTTCAAAACCACAAAATGAATTTAAAAGTGCTCTGCCCCTCACGTAAAGCTTGCCTTTAAAACAAATAAAGAAAGAGATGTGTCTGAGCAGTATTCTTAGCATGCCAATGCAATAACAGTCATACAGTGAATGCTTTGGGCATTTAAGACATCTTTTCCACACTCCCTTTGCTTGAAGATGCCACACTGTGCGTCAGCATTGGCTTCTGCTGACCTCCAAGACCCTTCACGTGCAGCAGGACAGAAGCACACAGGCAACACGGCTTTTGCACGAATCGGGGTCTGAACAAGTCATGTTCCAGCTAAGCACAAAACTGGTTTTGGCAAGGGAAAGGTTTCATGTAGCCCTCTCCTCTGCTGGTACTAATGTCTTACAACGCTACAGCCTTACTTCTCTTGCTGTCAGAGCATGAAAACAGGGAGTTAATCAGCCGGGGGGAAAAGCAGGTTATACAATTCAAAATTTCCAGGCACTTCTACTGTGAGCTTGAGAAAGTCTATCTTGTAAAGATGAAAGCCGGAAGAAGAGATAAGAAGGTATTCTCTAAGCTTTGATTGGAGTAGACACTGATAGGTTCTCTAAGTTTTAAAATTTTATATAAAAGCGCTATTGTGCCAATGATACAAATGATTTTGGAGAGATATCCCATTTCAGTCTTTATTTCAGAATGTTTATGAATGATGTATCACAGTAGGGAAAATTAAGGAAGGATGGTCTTAGCAGAAATATGCTCTCTAGAAGCAAGTGGAAAGTCTGTATAGTATAAAGAAACACCAGCATCTCTTTGCTTTAAGTCATATGTCCAAGATGAGTTTTCTTTTCCTGGAAGTAGTGCATATAATGCATACTGTGTAAAATGGCAGAATGATCACCTGCAGTGTTTGGACCTATCTCAAAATCCTTTGCAGTTCTCTGCTCTGTTTTTTCCTTTGCCCCATTCCAAGGCTCATGCCAAATGTAGGTTCCCATTTGGCATGCAAAACCCTTATGGACTCAAAACTGTTGTGTCACCAAATGAAAGGAACCTATAGCCATTTTGAGTTAAGGCAGCAGCTACCAGCAGAAAAAGAGACTTTCCTTCCCCAAAGAAAAAAGATAGGTGAGTAGAACTACTGTCTAGTACTGACTTAGTTGAACCCCAGCTAGCAGACTTAAGGCTAGCATCACAGCAGCTTGGATGGAAGACACTACACATAGTTTTCAGGATGCTTTTCAAAACATTTAACAGCAGAACAGAACACTAAAGAGTTGATTCGGGGGTGGGGGAGGCAAATAATTATGGTGGTAAATGAACATTTTTTGCACAGTTTCACTTTTCACAGATTGGTAAAAATTACACCAAGAATCACATGACATATCAAGTAGATTTTAACTCCCTGGGACTGATTGCTAGGGCAGTTCTGTTCTTTTTTCTCTTATTTAGAGACCAGATGATTTGTATCAGAATTTACATCAGAAAGGGATCTTACATGATACATAGTGGTTAGGATTCAAATATGCCACAGGCTCTACCCTTCCTGAAGGATACAGTGTTATTATTTTATAGTAGTAGTAATAATAATAATAATGATGATAGGAACATAATGGGAAGGGAACAGGTATGTAAACTGATCTGGACTTTGTGATTTTGTTGGAAATCTAGTGCAAGGCGACAGCTAGTAAGAAAGACCTCCTATCATCCTGGACAGCAATTAACCTCATGGCTAGCAGAGAGCTAATAACTTGTGCAAAATGAACTGATGATCCCTGTACATTGTCCAGTGACAGATGATTCACTTCACAAAATCATCAGTAGTTGGTATAAACATGACAGTAAGTTTGGTTATGGTGCAAAAAACATCACACCACCTGCTTTTATAGTGGTTTCAGCCCTTCTTCTGACCCGGTTTAGTACTACATCTACTGTGCAAGTGCAATCACCTAGTGAATTTGATTCCTACACAGTAGGCTCTTCTAAATTGTGATCAATGAGAATAAGCCCTTGGCCTATAAAAAGCCATTAAGAGCAAAAACAGAGCAAAACAAAAACCACATTTAAGGCACATTTCAAAGATATAGGTTGAAAACTGAAATAAGAAGCTGACAACCTCCTTGTATCATACTCCCCAGCACAGCAACACAGAGCTAATTCCTGTTCCAGGATGGCGCATGTGTAATTTTTGGGGTCTTTTTATTTAAAAAGAATGTCTGGAAACAAATTTTTAAAGAACCTACCCAGAGCTGAGGCAATCCACTGGCCCTCAGTGTGACCGATCGGTTTAGTCACCCAGCACAGGGTGTGCAGGTCTCAAGGTATCACTGAAGCAGTAAGCTCAGTCTTTAGGCAGACATTGCATTGTGGCTTCAGTGAGCAGAGCACTTACATACCAGCTAAACAGCAGAAACAGGTTTCTGAAGTTTTTTTCACCCAAGGGATTGCTAGAGCTGAAGAGCATTTAAACTGGGGGGCTGGAGACAGGACAGGAAATGAATGAATGACAGGGCAGGGTTACAAAACAGTTCCCTCTGAGAACAAGTCCACAAATGGAACAATTTCCCATGACAGCATTTGCAATACAACATGTATAAGACAGGCTATATATCAACCTCAGCCTACCTTTACAGGAAACATTTTGTTTTCATGGTACATTTAGCTAATACTGAATTATAATTGAGCTCGTGTGATACTACCTATTATGCAAATACATTCATTATGATTCATAGTATTACAATAGGTAGTAAATGAATTGATAATTACATGACACTTAAAATAAATAGGATAACACTTTGTAAAATCACAGCTATGTGTTACTTTTTACAACACATTATGCTCATATCCTATTCCTCCAATAGACTGCATAGAGTGGCAACGAGGTATCTGCAACAAACTGACTGCAGTGTCCTTTCTCTTTATTAGCAAGAAAATGCTACTATGTGTTTTAGATGCAACGAAGATATTTAATTAGCAAAACGACTAATGTATATTTGATGTCTTATCATCCAGTTGTTGACCACAGGGAACCTCATAGGATATTTCAGTTAACATGAACTAAGTGACATTTTGACCCTCTGAGATGATAACTATACTAATACAAAAAATTCCATTAGCTTTCTATAGCACAAGCATTGTCAAAATCACTATCAGATAAAAAGCAGAATTAAATAAAGCTGTTCCTGGATTTCACATCAGGCTACTACCCTACGTATCCAAATGGTACAAATTTAGAGACTGAAATGGAATTGGTGGTGTGGAAGACTTGTTTTCAATCAAGGGATGATGTAAAACTGAATCTACAGCTCGTCAGCCTTGTAAGGCAATCCATCTAAGAGAAGGTCACTCTAAACAAACCTACGTCCTGAGTACCTCACTGCCACTGTCCGAGCTTGCTCGGCCCCGGCAGATGAACCTCAGGATTAAAGGGTGGGCTCAGTTCAGCGCACACTGTGTCTCACCTAAAAAATCCACTGCGCAGGCTCGAAGGGTTAATGACCTTTCCCAAATCTTCGCTCGCGAAGACTGGCCATACTCACAACTCCACCAAACCGTTGACAAATCATAAAATGACTTGGGAGAGAAAGATGTGGTGTCTTTTCCTAAATGGTAAAAGCTGGGCCAGTGACAAATTCTATTTAATTTCTTTAGAGGAACAAAATAAGGAATGCCAAAATAAATGTAGCTGCAGCAGGTAGGTACAAGTACACTAGAGGAGATTTCAACAGTGCTGAGACGTAGAGGCAGCCTCTGCTACACTGACTGGGCAGATAAACAAAGAACTTCACATTCTAGCCCAGTGAAGCTGGCTGCTTTTGCAAGTGTAGCCTATACATTTAACTTAAGAACACACTACAGTTAGTCATCCAAAACCAAAGACCATCATCTCCTCAGTGACCGAATTAGTCTTGTTTCCCATGTCTGCTGCAAAGCACTTTGGTACAATTTGAAGAATTTTAAATTATCATGACTCCTTCTGTTAGGAAAATAAATGTTAAACAGAAACATTTAACTCCTAACATAACAGGAAGCATCAGAAATACCAGATCAGATCCTGACTTATCCTGTCACTCAATGGGAGCAAATTCTGACAACTTTTCTATAACTGAACTTTCCAAGGCCTTTCTGACTAATTCATCTCTCATTTCACAATAACAAGTGCCCAGATTTTTGCATGGAAAGAAAACAAAATATAGGAAGTTTGCGGCCCTCTCCATTTCTGAGACTAATTGATATACAGGACCTGCAACACTGTGAATATTCTGTCAAGCTTTCTGTTCATTTTGCAGCTCTCAGCAATTTTAAATGAATAGCGTGCTCTAGCAGTTTCATAAATTTTCTAATTGGGTTCGGATCCCTCTGCCTCTCTTGAAAATATGTGTAGGTGAAGCACCTTGCTTCTGGTACTTTAATAAAGATCATCACTGTTGATTTCCCATATGGCCATCTGAAATGGCTGAAGACAGACAACTAAACTGGCAATCAGAAAGCAATCAGTGGAGGTTAGTACAACATCTGTCTTCCCATCTTTTCCTTAGGCAAAGTGTGGTATCTGAAGAGACACCACCAGGTGAAACTTAGCCCCAGTTAAACATTTTATAGAAAGATAAAAGAGCCAAAAGAAGATGCTTATGATTTTAAGAAGTAATAACAAGGGAAAGTAAGTTTTAAAGTGCTTTAAAGTGCATTTTAAGTAAAACATTGCCCTGGGTTTGCTACTTCAGCTGTGCAGGACTTTGATGGTGTGTCAAAAAGTGACAGTGAGACTTGCCCAGAACCCGTCTGAAAATGGAAACAAAATGGCCTGGTTGCTTTCATCAGCCAAAAGTAGATAGATGTCAAGCACAAGCCAGATTATAAGTAGAAAGTGTAAATTGTATTTCAAAATTCCTTCTCTAAGTAATTTAAGGGGTTATAATATAAGTCAAGATATTTTAATGTGCATTTCAATCCTCACGTAAAACTTCAAGATATGTTTCGGTGCTGAAATCTCATCACTTCTCCCAGGAAGACTGGTGTTGCAGGCACAGACCACAGCAAAATTAAATGTCCAGTTGCACTAGCCAGAGATAGAATATACAGGTGGAGAGCTCTTGCTCCCCCTATAGTCATCAACAAGAAAGTCTGATATGCAGAAAAAAAAAAAAAAAAGCCCTATAGCCCTATTCCAGTCCAACTTGTAGAAGCTATTTGAATCTAAAGCTTAGAAGACCAAGGCGCAGCTTCATGATCTTTGTATAAGCTTTTTTACAATCTTCTAATAAACAGAATTTCACAGAGGCATTCAACAAAAATTATTTAGAAAGCTCATGAAAAGGTCAAGTGTATTTGTTTTTTGTAAATGCAGATTCAATAACAGGTGGGAAGTTGATATTGCTCATTTCTGAATTCCCATGAACATCGTGGCTTTAAAAGCTTCAGTCAACAGGCTAGCATTAATGGCTTTCTATTCTGCCTACTTGAGGTAGGAGGAAGGAGGCAGAAGGAAAACAGAGCAAAGTAAAGCAAAATACAGAGTACAATATGAACAGAAAGCCAAAGGAAAAAAAAAACAATAACAACAAAAAAAACCCATAAAAGCATAATAAGAATAACACAGATAAGAAAATAATCTACTTGTAAACAAATTATCTACATAGTATCTGCTGATGCCAACTCCCCTTGTGGTCAATATTCTTCTCTGTCTAATTCTATATATAACATACAATTTCCAAATAGAAATCTATTTGAAAAGAGAACTGCATTATCTTTGAAAGGAAGAACACTTGAATTAACATACACTAAAACATTAAAGACTCATATTGAAAGTCTAAAATTAATGTGAGATCTTCCCACACCCACTTGGCACAGGGGGAGGCAAGAAGAGCACCTTGCAAGCTATGAAAGCACAGTACAATCTTCCTAAACTCAGGACTTCTCAGGAGCTGGGAAGGTGGGCAAAGAGGAGAAGATTGGTGCAACTACCTTTAACGCAAAAAGTAGCTTAAGAACTCAAGTAAAAAGTTTCACTCCTGAAGTAGGATATGTGGTTTATTTAAAGAGTTATTTGCAAGTAGAAACATTTATGGTCCTGACACTATTCAGGTAATAACTCATATGAGTTATCAGAGATTACTTCTCTTCACATAATTTGACAAAACACCGTGAAATAATACGTGCTCTAGCAGAAAGTGGTTGGAAAACCTGGAGTAACCATTTGCTGTTCCTTCCAGAATTTTGTCTAAAAATGAAGTTTTATGAGCATGTGACCTTCCTGCCACCCCTGAACATTTTTACAGCAGCAGCAAAGGTTTGGCCCAGACAAGGACATGAAAATAGAGAGAAGCAATGTTTTGTGACATCCGTAGCCTTATGTATGCTGCTTACAGCTTCCATCTGAGATTTATATGCTAAGTCAAAGAGGTAATTAAGGAACAATTAAATTAAGCTTTATAGAAGGTGATGAAAATGGCAGTAAAGCAGCAAACTGTAGCACTGCAAACAACATAACATAAAATAGCATTTGGAGCACACTGCAATGAATCTACTTCCTCATCTCGTGATGCCACCACAGAGAGTGAATCAGTAAAGACCTGTGCTAGCAGCCATTTTAGGAAGGCCAAAGGCCAGATTTGGCCCTCAGACAAGGTTCTTTGTCACCATGCTATTCTGTGAAAGGGAAGCCTAAGCTATTTGCCATGTCAGGAGCAATTACCAGAGTCAATGGCTGATGAGTAGAAATGCCCCATCAAAGGCCTGGAGGTGGGACGGCCAAGTAGGCAATGGTCTGTCTAAGCCAAGTTTTATGAAAAGCCCAAGAACCAGGCAGGACTTATCTTGCGTAGTAAGATACGCAGGTACCCCCAGAAATGCCAGGGCAGTGGAAGAATTCAAAAAAAAGTTTATTTAGAAGGCCAGAACACAAAAAACCTAACAGTGTGATTTGCGCACTGGGTCTCAGGGAGGGAAAGGCGAGTTCCTGCCTCTCAGGGCCCCTTTTATCCTCTCTGTTTCTCCCCTACCTTCCCAAGGCCTCTGCGTATGCCTCTAAGGGCTATCTCTCCCCTCTCACATATCAGAGAGGCTGAGAACTTCTCATGCTATGCAGAGGGGGGAGAAGAAAGCATTGAAAGTGCCTTTGAGAAAGTGCTTTTGAGAAAGAGTTACCATTTAGGCAGAAAGCCTTCCTAGGGAAAGTCAAGTCCCTGAGTTTCCATTACAAATTCTTCTGAGACTGTATCTATCCCTACATTATGTTGCTGGGATCAACATTTAAAGTAAGGAAAGAAACCAACAGATTAAATGCAAAGGACAACAAAGAGCGTGAAGAATGGAAAGTGCTGGGGGATTTCTTTCCATATAAACAATAAACCAGGTTAGGGGAATTTGTAGAAAAACATGATTACCCTCAGAAGATGTCTGGACAAAGTAGGAGATCCTCTCCCTCCAGACTGAGACAATTAATGGAAGATAGAGTCACCCTCGTGTGTTTTTTAGGCTATTGCAGGAAATGAGTGCAATGCACAGAGGGTGACAGCTCTACCATGCCATTCCTGTGATCTTTGTTCACTTTTCTTTAAAGTTTTTACTCATTTACCAAAAAGAAGGAGACACTTGTTATTTTATTACAGTAAAACTAGGAGGTGAAAGGGTGTAAAATGAATGCATTCTGTAATATTAGTCATTTATCATTTATATGAAGTGTGTAATTGCCAAAACCTGCTAACAGATTGCAGGTCAATAAGGCCAAAATGCAGATAAAGCTGACTATGCAAAGTGGCATCCTCTCAGTCTCTTCAGAGGAAAATTTAGTCTCTTCAGAGAAAAACTCATGGTGTTCATCCATAATAACCTAATTTGAAAACACAGGACAAGATGCAGCTGACAATGTAAAGCAGCATCTCCTTAATCTCTTCAGGGGACCAATGCTGCTTTACACCAGCTGCTACTTCTGGCCCCATGTTTCACAGAATAAAATGGTCCTAATGAGATCCCAAGTATTTGTCACTGGAGAAACCTTCCCCTGAGCCACTTCTCTCACAATTTTCTTGCAAATGTTGTAGGCAAAGGTAACCAGGCCCTGGTTTAAGGCTCCCAGAATGGCATCAGGGACAGTCTGCAGCTTTTAGTCCCCACAGGACAGTGGATTTCCCTGTCACAACAATCGGGAAGAGAGCTGCAAAATTTACTCCTGTGACTTGGCAGGGGAAGGCATGGCTATGAGCGATGTGCCAATTCGAGGAATGCTGTACCTTGCAGGGACTCAGACCTGTCAGACACCAAGCAATTGCCCAGAGCTCAAAACCATGAGGGGATGCTTCAGCTAAACCTCTTGGGGGCAATAAATATGAGGTGTTGCCTTGTCACAGCAGATCCACACTGTAATTCAGTATGACAGCAGCATGTTCAAGCACATCTGAGCAAGCGTGATACCAGCCATCAATGGTGGACTTCTCACTAGAACCAACATCCACAATCCCAAATAGGCAGGTACTGCACATATTCAGCTTCACTGCTAATGGTTGCCCAGGTAGCTTCAGCTCTGGGCTTTCACCAGAGACCTATGCTGGGACAGGGCATTTGCATTTGGCTCTGACTGTAGAGCTATACAGCATTTTCTTTCCTCTCCCAATGGTTGAATGTGTGTAAGCATAAATCTCCTGTGCAAAAACAAATCAAAGAAAATAGACTAAAAAAAAAAAACAACAAACAAAAAAGGATTATCTCCGTCTTCTATTGAAAATAACTCTTAAGGCTGCTTCCACTTTAAAGTGTTTTCAAATACCAGGAAAGTGTACAGTTAAAGAAATAAGCAACCAACAAATTTTATTTGCAATTAGAGGGAAATTGCAGGAAAAAGGCACATATTAAACATAGTTATTGTATCTTCTCTAAAAGACACGGGCAGCATGTTAAACATATCAAACAATTAAGTATTGAAGCCAGCTATGCACATTCATGCAGATACAAACTAGAGATGTTCTTCTCTGCAGGATATTCAGCTGCCACTGCGTAGAGACAGATTATTAAAAGGAAAGCAAGCAAGCAAGGACCACTGGCAGACTAAGTAGAACAATGACACTAGTCTAAAATTCAGAGATGCAATCAGTCCTTGTAGATTTTCATTGGCTTTCTGACACTCTTCACTGAAAACTTCATTGTGCAGGCTAACATTTATTTTTTTTATTACATTGCTATTTTTGTTTATCTCAGCAGATATGAATATTGGTATTAACATTCCTCACAGAAAACCTACATTTTAAAAGGTAAATATTGTAAGGACCAAAGAAATGCACTGAGCAGTTTTTGTTTGTATTAATCCACTCTGTTTTAATCTCTGTTATCATTTGCAGAACCCCCTTCACAGTAATTACCTGCTTCACATTAGCAGCCTTTTGCTTTATTTAAATTATGGGACAAATAAGATTAAAGCCAGAGAAATACACCTGCAATTCATGTTTGGATTAATTCAGAGTGTGAATAACTACATAGGATCAGCAGGACTCAGTCTTCCCACATTCAAAGCAGGCAACAGAGCATCAGAAAGTGTTTCTCCAATACCCCCTAATGCTATGGCATGAAGAATGAAGAGGTCCTTTCTCAGATGAACATCTGGATACTTTGGAGGCCTAATCTCCATCCACCTGTGGCTACACTGAATACTATTCCAACTGCAAGGAGGTGTCACTTCCATACTTCAGTTTCCTGCTCATCTGATAGTTCATCTATTGCCAATCAAAACATGAGATCATGGGCTCCCAGGAGCTGGGGGTGTCTTTGCATCAGTCACTCAACGGAGTCTTACGTAGCAGGGCTTTAGATACTCCCCAACACCAGGGACAATAATATTGATCGTTTTTCCTATTGCCTAGATGTGGTGGTGATGGTTGTGTTAGACAAAGGCAGATAGACTGACCTTTAGTCTTTGCAAGGTCTTTACAAACAGGCATGCAGACTGGGATATGAGGTTCTTCCAAAATGTCAACTTCATCCGATTGAAATTGGACCTCTACAAAGTCAGTGCGTCTTGGATAGACTTGTTGCAGTTTCACTGTCTTTACTGATTTATGCTGAGCATTTCACCTTTACAGTGATACTCTTCCATTTACTCCTGAATTTTATTTTTGTCTTATTTAATGACCATCTCAAGCAATTCCTTTTTGTATTTCTCACCTAATTCATACTTGACCTTTTCCAGATTTCCTTCCTTACAGCAATAAGCACACTTCAAAACATTTAGCAATCAAAGCAAATAAGCTCCCAGGAACTTTCCTAAACTTAGTTTCATTTCTCCAAGCCTATTAAAAGAAGAATCCAATATCCCTGACAGAGCTTCCCTTCTCTTTCAGTGGCCTTCTCCATCATAAAATTCAGGACAGTTAGTAAAAAACAAACAAATTTCTCTGTGCATTTGGTATGTAGAGTTTCTCCCACAGAGGCCCACAGGTACCCTCTATCACTCTCTCCAGTTTCATATCTCCAAGATGACAGTCAAAGCATAGTTTAGCATTCACAGGGTACTTCTGTGCTCTACAGTAAGCCTTCTTTCTCAAATACATTTAATAAGAAAATGTCATGTATGTACTGGACAAGTAAGCTATGACACAATAATCATTGAAGCAAAGAAAATTTAGATATCATAAAATGGTTTGGGTTAGAAGGGACCTTAAAGGTCATTTAAGTTCCGAACCCCTCACCACGGGCAGGTATCAGCAAATAGATTCCTTTATTTTGCAACATAGGTAAGCATTGACACATCCAAAGTACTGGGATTTAGCAGTGTGGTGGGAAAACAGAGCAAGATCCTACTGTTACTTAATTAGATCATACTTTCTTAGCCAAAATGATAATACCAATGTGACCAAACATACAGCAAGGGACAGGAATATCCTACGGCTTCAGAGTAGAATTTAGTTCTCTTCATCAAGTCTTTAACTATTATGAAACAGATGCAAATAGCTACTGAAATACAATAGTACCACAGTACCCACCACTAAGAAATGTGAGACAGTCAAATGCTTTCAGGCAATTGAGTTATTTTTCATGGCGGTTGCATTTACTTTAGACCTTAGGTTCTTGCAAGGAGTAAGTTACTCTCGAAAGTCAGCTATAGACTAGCAATACAACCAACTATCTGTTGTAACAGGTTGACCATTTTTAATTCAAACACTGCAAAGAAAGTGCCTCCATTTCCTAGGTTACAGTCTTCTAGGCAATAGTCATCATATACACCAGCATGTGAATACTATATGTATAAGACACAAACACAATAGTCCATTAGAACTAAGCTATTGTCTCTTTCAAATCCCTGGTTGTAAACAACATGGCATTTCTGTTATCCATCACTGCATAGCTACTAAAGAAACCTAAACACACTGCATACCATTGCTTCTGCCTTCCTTCAGTTATAGCAATCAAAATTAAAAGGCATTTCCTTATCATAAATCAGACTCGATGAATTAATTTTATGGTGTTCTTGAAAACAGTAGCCAGACTTACTGGCAGCCTAAGAAAATATCTTTTGCCACAAAGCAAGGTCCGAAAACTAGAAAAGGAACAAGGTGATTTGCTTATTAGACAGTCAGAGCTTCTGAAGAGTTAACGAATCTAAAGTAATGCAAAAGTAATCAAACTCAGTACAAATGAGTGCTGCACACCTCAGTGGAGTCCAACAGCTGGTGTTCTAGCCCACAGTCAGATGTTGTATAGAACTGTCCTCACATGAATAAGTATGTGCAAAGGCTGTCTTTCACACACAGCAAGCACTGTCTGGGGACTGGGCAATTAGTTGTGGTGGGAACCCATGAAATCTGAAAATACCACTGTAGGAATAGATACATTTCCAGAAGAATTTGTAACGGGAAGTCTGAACTCGGTTTTCGCTAGGAAGGCTTTCTGCCTAAACGGCAACTCTTTCTCAAAGGCAGGTTCAATGCTTTCTTCTCCCCTCCTGCATAGCAAGAGAAGTTCTCAGCCTTGCTCTCTGGTATGCAGAGAGAGAACATATTTGCAGACATGTACAAGGCCTCCCTGGGCCAGAGCGGGTGGGGGAAGAGACAGAAGATACAAAAAGCCTTGGAGGAGGCAGGGCGTTGCCTTTTGCCCCTGGAGATCCGATGCATGCAGCATCGTAAAAAAGTGGTCCTTACATCTGAAATAAACCTTTTTTTTAATTCTTCCACTGCCTTAGCATTCTTGGAAGAATATCTGCATATGTTTACCTTACAACCACGGTTAGAAATACAAACACAGGAGTTCATAGTCTTTGAGCACTGAATTCCACTTGCCTTGCTGTTTGTGGATATCTGGGCCTTACTGTGGTTGTCAGCTCGTGAATATCTGTCCCACTGAACGAGATCCTGCATCGCTGCTCTGGGACGATACAATGTTATGCTGCAGTCTCAGGAGGGGAAAAAACAGTGATGGGTTTGGAGTCCAATTCTGGCTGCATAATTTGGTATGCCTGGACATGGACATGGGGTCAATGCTTATCAAATAGTTTTGAACAAGGGTCAGGGGTGTGACTGTATAATTCAGTCACGAATTCTTTATGGAGTTCAGAAAGTCCACCTCCTAGCATACAGGCAGCATGTTAAGACATAAACAATTCCTGTCTTCTAAAAAGAGGGATATCAGAGCATGAGCTTCCCTGAACAGGAATCATAACCTAGTACCAAGACACCACATAAATAAGTAAGGTAGTTGAAGATTCTTAATCAAATGCATGTTACAAAAAAATACTGTGTTTCCATTTCTAGACCTTCCCACCTCACACACTTTCTGCTAGCAGTACTCTTTTCATATGGTTGTTGTCAGAGGATCACAGAATACGTTGAGTTGGAAGGAACCCACAGGGATCGAGTCCAACTCCTGGCATTGCACAGGACCATCCCCAAGAGTCACACCATGTGCATTGTCCAAACACTTCTTGAACTCTGTCAGCCTTGGTGCTTTGACCACTTCTCTGGGGAGCCTTTTTCAGTACCCAAACACCCTCTGGGTGAAGAACCTTTTTCTAATATCCAATCTAAACCTTCCCTGACACACGTTCAGGCCATTTCCTCAGACTCTGTCACTGGTCATCACAGAGAAGAGATCAGTGCCCCTCCTCTTCCCCTCAGGAGGAAGTTGTAACTGCAACGAGATCTCCCCTCATTCTTCTTTTCTCTAGACTGAACAGACCAAGTGACCTCAGCTGCTCCTCTTACGGCTTCCCCTCAAGGCCCTTCACCATCTTTGTTGCCCTCCTTTGGACACTCTCTAATAGCTTAATACCTTTCTTATATTGTGTTGCCCAAAACTGCACACAATATTCAAGGCGAGGCTGCCCCAGTGCAGAACAGAGTGGGACAATCCCCTTACTCAACCAGCTGGCGATGCTTTGCCTGATGCCCCCCAGGACACGGTTGGCCCTCCTGGCTGCCAGGGCACTGCTGACTCATATTCAACTTGCCATCAATCAGGATCCCCAGGTCCCTTTCCATGGCACTGCTCTCCAGCATCTCACTCACCAGTCCATATGAACATTCGAGGTTGCCCCATCCCAGGTGAAGAATACGGCACCTTCCCTTGTTCAACTTCCTATAGTTGGTGATTGTCCAGTGCTCTAATTTTGCCCAGGTGTCTCTGCAGGGCCCTCCTGCCTTCCAGGGAGTCAACAGCTCCTCCCAGTTTTGTGTCATCTGAAAACTTGCTTAGTGTCCCTGCCAGTCCTCTGCCCAAATAATTTATGAAGATGCTGAAGAGCACAGGGCTCAAGATGGAGCCCTGTGGAACCCCATTAGTGACAGGTCACCAGTCTGATGTTACCCTCTGTGCTGGATCCACGAGCCACTTGCTCACCCACTGCATGATGTGTTACCATCTCTGTTGCTGTTTATAACAAAACACTGTAAATCAAAATCTTTTCACACTTGGACATGTTGCTACAGTATGTTTTGGGATTTGAATTTACAGGATTGTCTCATGATCTTAATTCTTTAGGTTTTAAAGCCATTTCCATCTGCTGCAGTGAACAGTGAAGACAGGGCCTCCCAGGAGGTGTTACAGTAAGTCAGTATAAGGGGAGGCAGGGGAAATTTTTAGTTTATACACGCTCTTTCATCCAAGAGACAACACATATGGATATTAAATGTTCAGAATAGAGGTTACAAAATATGATTGTTCTGTGTTTCTCAGCATTGATCATCCAAGACTCTTTACATTCCACCTTAAATACATTTGCCCAGATTATTAGAGTGAAGTCAGCTTCAAAATTTTTGAAGCCAGCAAAAATAATGCCTCAGTATATCACATTCCACAATAATATGTCTAAAGTAAGTTACTTGTTTCTAGTAGGCTTCTACACACCTCGGTTAGCAATCTTCTTTTTCCTCACCCAGTACTTCACCGAATCAAAAGTAAAGATACAAAAGAAGGAATACATCCTGGCATTTCATGTCTGAGTGGTGAAAGATAAAGACAGAGGATGAAGGTGTCCATGGCTCCCACAGCCAAAGGCATATTTAGCAGTATTGCATAATTCCTACAAAAAGGAAGGTGGCATCAAAGCAAGCATAGTCTTTCACTCCAAACAAACTTTCCTCCACAGAAAAGTAATCCACAAAAGCAGTAAACACTTTCCTCACTGATAGGACAATATTAGTACAACATTACAAACATGAATAGTAATATTTTCCTGCTTAGAAGTGGTTGATTTATCTCAGCAAAACTAGATCAACAATTTACAGTAACTCCTGTAATTTTGGTAAAAACCTTATTGCAAGGTAAAAACCTTGCACTCTGGCAGGAGTTTGCAAAAAGAAGCTAATGAAATGAATTTACCAACTTTTCATTGCAATCAGCCTGAACTTATACCGCGTATAGGTGACCAGACATTGTGACAGGAAAACAGTCCTGAAGAGAAGTACTTCAAAAACAAGATTTTTGCACTCTGTTTTATAGGAAGAAATTAAAATATTACCGACTATGAATGGAAATCAGGAAAAGAGGAATGATATAAAAGAACACTCTGGCCTTTTCAAAACCCCTTTCTCTAGGGTTGGAATACAGTGACGGCTGGAAAGTTTGTATGTGCTTGGAATACAGCCATGTAGGGATACTGACACACAGGGTCTGTAAAGTGTATTCTAATGACATAATTTTAAACAGTCAGGCTAAATATTACTTAAGAATATTACTTCCAAGCGTTTTTCTAAATAGCTTCTTTGCCTTCACTGAAATAACTAGAGAAAAACAGCCATTGATTCCTAGAGAAAATAAGTTACCAAATTTTAAACAGGTCATTAAAGGCCTTCAGTGCCTGGAGAGGGCTCTATCCCACTCACTACTGCTACGAGAGGATCTGTTTGATATCACTTTGGCTTTTGCACATATCACCTTAAAAGGCACCACAGGGGGAAAAGCATGAGGTTGAAGGAGTGTGGAGAGGCACTGCTGTGAACTGACTGAAACCCCTTCCCCATCCCTCTGCATGACTCTGAGGCAGGGAGGGTAGAGACACTGGGAAAAGAGAATTGAAGCTGTGCCTAATGAAGAAGGGTAGGGGCAGGGGCATCTCATCCTCCTACTCTATTTTTAATTGGCAACAAAATAAATTAATCTTCTGTAAGTCAAGTCTGTTTTGCCTGTGACCTTAATTAGTAAGACAATCTCACAGTCCTTAGCTTGACCCACAAGTTTTTACATCCTATTTTCTATCCCTGTCTGTTTGAGGAGACAGAGGGAGAGACACTGGGTGGGTGTCTGGCAGCCAACCAAGGACAACCCATCATGAAAACAAGAAGATTGTCCATGATGCCTCAAAAGCCTTACTAACCAAAGAACAGTAGCCGATTTATTCCTAAAGTTACAATTGACTTGATTCTTCCTCCACATTATAATTCTTAATACTCTTACACAACGTCAGAGTAAAAATATGGTCACAGTCTTCTTTTTCACATTGTGGACTGGTCCAGTCAAAAGAATTAAATATGAAGAAGTTCCAGAGATCATTTTTTCAGGCAGTAAATACTTTCAGACCATGACTTAGGCTGTGAGACAGATTATCAGATGTCTAACTACTTCCTTCTCGTGTGCATATAAACTCTCAAACTGAATTGCTGGAGTGAAAATTGAACTGCAGCTTTTGCACATTTTATTTATGTAAGTTATGGTAAGTAATTTAGCTTGAAAAGGTCGTAAAAAAGAAATACTACATAAAGTGAAGACTACGGCTGCAGATACATACTTGTGTAGGAACCCTCCAAACACCTAGTTTCAGATCATATCTAAGGAGTGTAAAAATTCAGAAGTTATGTATGTAAAGGAGTGTTAGGGCAGCTGTTTCCCAAGTGATTTGGAGTCTGGCTCACACAGAATCTGACCTCTGGGAGAAAACTCTTCATAATTTGAAGCATACCTATTTCAGAGGCAACAATACAAAGCACCATGGATTCAAACCACAATAACAACCGATCCCTAGCAGCTCCTTCTCAGCTATTCAAACAAACAAAAATTCCACAAAGCTTATCTTCTCTCAAAAGCATGATTTAGCAACAAAACTCAGAGAAGTGGTGGCTAGGTGATGGACTCAAAAAGCAAGACCAACAGAACTGCAAAAATATCGTCAAAAGGGATTATGGAAGCAAATAGTAGCTGAAAGACTTTTCAGTCTTCACCCAGACCTAACCACGAGGGAGGAGCTCCAAGGACAACAATTAAGTACTCATTTTCAAGGAAAACATAGCATTTGAGTGGGGGCTTCAAATGTCAAATGGTCAAATTTCTGACATGTAAAATTCTTTCAGGATTAAATAACAAATCAAGAAAAAAAAAAAAGCAATCTTAAGGCAGAATATTTCCTTTCCTTCTTGACATAGGGGATCAGGACAGAATTCCAAGAGCAGCTTGCTCAGAGTTATTGCAGATGAGCAGAATTAGCTTCCACTATCATCCTTTCTTGCTTAGCTCTCAATTGTTACTTAAACTATACAAAACCAATTGACTACATATTGTGTATATACAGGTTTATGTACTTCATATTTCACCTGTATAAGATATTTGCCCATCTAAGATGCTTACTGTGCTATTTTCTTTAAGGTCTTTTGTTTCTATAGGAGAGAATATACTCATTTAGGAGAAAGAATAGCATTTTCATTACATACAGAACTGGTGGCAGATTAGGGCTTCATGCATTTACCTACTGAGTAAAAAGCCTTTGAGAAGATGCCTTGGCAACTAAACGAACAACTGTGTGAAGTACTGTCACTGTAAATACAGTCCTCTTGATGGCTGTCAAATATGTAGTCATGTAGTGAATTCAGGATCATCTCAAACATTGCAATCACTGCTTAAAGATGTGACATTTTAAAAACCATGCCTAGTACAAGAAAACAAGATATTTTCATTTAAAAAAAAAAGCTGTACTTACTTTATGTCGGGGTTGACAGAGAACCTGTCAGCAGCCTGGCAATTAGTGACAAGGAATTTAAACAACTTTTAGGAAATATTTACTGTAATGCCGGACAGAACAAATGTAATGCAGCCCAGACCAAAGGTCACCAATCAAAATGTGTATAGTGTCACCAATAGCATGTCACAGCATGCACAGTGTCTTCAGTGTCACCAATAAGAGTGTGTGCAGTGTCTTCTGTATTACCAATTAAAGTATATACAGTGTTTTATGCTTGAGACTTTTGACCAATTGTGTTGTTGCATGATAGTGTACAAAGAGTATAAAAGAAACACTTGAGAGCAATAAACAGCTTCCTGATCACCTTACACCTGGACTACGTCTGATATCTGTGTCGTTTTGGCTGTTACGACTTTAATAACGACAACTTTATATCTACTTTCTTAACATACTAATAGCTACCATCTAGTTGAATTTCCTGCATTAAATTAATTCCAGCTTATGTGTACCGGGTATACCTCAGAAAAAGAAAGAGATGAGAAAAGCTTTCATTTCATCACCAGGCAAATAAGGAAAAGTTACATTAGAAAGATGATTAAAAGGACCAGAGGTACAATAGGAATCTATACTAATATTTTAAAAATTCTGTTTTAATTTTCATTATTAAAATCAAAGCAATTTAGTGCAGTTTAATTCCATTTGAAAAACAAATATCTCTGAAAATTTTTATAGTATCTTTTTAATGGATCATGTAAGCTACATTTTGTTTTCATCTGTATTCATTCACTCCTCCTTTTTACCATTTGGTATTGTCTGCTTCTCTAAGTCATTCTTCGTAAGTAAAGTCCTACAGTCTAATTTTTGTATTTAATAATTTTAATATGCACTATTCTTATTCTAAGAGAAACTTTTATTTCATTGTCCAGTACATTCTCCTTTCTAATTCTGCTTTTTATATTTGCCTTTTCTTTTTGATATAGTCTCTTAATTATAAGTACATACATCAGTATGTATGCACATATCTACTTACAGATATGTAGCTTTTCATCCCACCATGGAGAGACAGGAGTTGATGACTCAATTGGTTCCTGTTCTTTCAGTCACTTTCCCCACTGTTCATCTTCTCTTTCTTTTTTTCCTGCTGCATTCTTTGCCAACTCAGTCCTCTGCAGAAGCCTCCTCCTTTTTTCATTCCCTCTCATTCATATTCTCCACCAGTGAACTGCTCCAACAAACACCATCAGTCGAAACAGACAAGAGGCTCCTCAAGGAGATGGTTGTTGGGGCTGCTTTAGTCTGCACAACTGTTCAGTGCTTGGCACTGGGTTTATAGGGTATAAGACCAGCTGTCTCAACACACAGCGCTTGTACCAGGGCTACAAGGCACAGCTGTTGCATTATGCAAGGAACCGCTCCTGTTTAGGACAGTGGAATATTAATCAAGCTCCGAGTGAGCTTAGAAAAAAGTGGATGAAATCAGTTCAAACCACCCAACACCTCAAACAACTGAATGAGATGTGCCTTGAGAGAAGAAGCTAAGCACACTCTCAGATTCACATTTCTAGAGCACACAGAGTCAAGGACACAAGTTAATCACCACAGGCTGGTCTGGCTCCTTTCAGTCTCCTGTTGTGCAAACAGTATTGCCTTAGCATTGCAGGACCACATGATGCTTTCTGCAGAGACACCTCTGCGAGGCACACCTGACAGCTATTCCCATGAACTATGTTCTCCTAAGGTCTCCCTACAAAATCAGCCAGGAAGTCGAAGAGTACTTTGGAAGCAGCATAGAAAAATAGTATTTTTTGTTTTAAACAAATCAGCTGGCTGCCTGAAGGAGAGATGATAAAAACATATGGTGAGATGAGGAGATGACAATAATAATCTTCTTGGACCTCTTACTCCAAAGTAACAATTTTTCTTGGTTCCTGCTTTCCCTAATTTCTTCATAAGAATCAAAATAGCTGCACAGTTTAGATGGCAATTGCTCTCATAAATGAAAAAAAACCCAAACCACCATTAATCTCTTTACTTCTCATTTGTTATTAAGATAATGCTGAAATTCCTGGAATTGGCATATTATTTCATATGTCATAGGGTACACCTGACATTTTTCCTATAAAAGTTCCGAGCACATTAGCATCACAATACTGGTAGGGGTTTTTGGCTTTTTTAAAACATCAATCAGGCTGAAATTAAATTAATTTTGGAAATAATGTTCAGAGACAGATGTCTGCAAATGCTTAGAAAAAAGAACCAGTATTTACCAGATTTACAAACTTTTTACAACTTGCCAGAGACATTGTTGATCTTAATTACAAAACTCTTTTTTTATAGCAAGGAAAAATATATTATATATGTTAGAGATCTGTACATTTGCAGTTAATTGATTTGTATCTTAAGAGCCCTGTAGGAAAAAGACTGGTTTCAAGAGTTTGTGCTATCACACTGCATCAGCATGCACGATGAATGTAATCAGAAACCTCACCAAAGGTTTCCTGCATTCCCATTTGCTCTAATTTTTGTGTTCCTTAAACAGCTTTCCTGCTTTGTTTAAACACAATGGAAAAATGAAAGCAGAGATGAGCAGCAAGCTTGAAATCCGGATGTTCAATGGATTGTTTTCGTAGATCATCATTAGACTATGCAAAAAAATCTTGTTCAGCCTGATGGGCAAGGGTCCAGGGAGCTTCAAGAGGAAAAGGAATAAGTAAACACCTAAGTTGTCCTCCCCACAAAGACTGAACCCCACAACCCTACAGTTCTCAAGGCAGCAACAACTGACTGTGCTGAAGGACAACAGTCATTAACTCAAGGCCAAGTACAAATTCCTGCTGGCAGGCAACAAGTGGCTTAAAGAGATGGGCAATGAGCTACATACTGTGACTGAGGGTAAAGAAATGTGTAAGTATTTACCATTTACATGCCCATTAAATGTACACATAAACACACTAAATATTTGTCACTTGCTCTTTAAAGCTGTTCTATGATGTTTTTATTTCCTTTCTCCTCTTCCACAAATCATGAATATATACAGAAGGACAGAAAGCTAGCAAACTTTGTCAGTACAGAAGTAACATCAAAGCTGGGGTCTAAAATGCACATTAAAACTCTTCCTTACTGCTGCACTATTTTAACTGAACATCTCGAAAACTTTTCATTCTTTTTTCAGTGCCACTGGACTAATCTGGGAATGAAAATCCAGCTCTACAACACCCCACTTTTATCACATTTTACTTAACAGTTCATTGTTCCAAAAGCTTGCAGATAATTCACTTGATATATTAGCAATTACCTTCTTAGGTATAACTGGGTATTCCTTCCTATGTAATTACAACTGTTGAGCTGAGAAAACTAATCTAAACCATTATAAAATAATGTAAGATCAGAACCTTTTCAACTTTGATTTAAACTGGTTTTGTAGATTCCAAGATTTCCAATCAGATCTTAATTTCTGACTCTAGTTGGACTCTATCCTTAATATAAAGTGTCAGTAGTTAAACGTATTTCACTTTAAAAAGATTTATGAACAGAGCCTCTTCCATTGCTTGGTATTTGAATAAAGATACAAGATGAAACGGCTCTAAAATGCAACTGTAGAAATGTAAAGGAGAAGATTTCAAAACACAGCAAGCCTACTTCCAGGCAGAAAACTGTACAGATGAAGAACCTGTTCCTTTACGGATTTTTTATCAAGTCTATCATGAAAACAAGATCTTGATTCTGAAGCACTGCCTGAAAGAAGAAACAAGAAAGTGAGTAAGAACTTTTTAAACTTATGCTTTTATAAATAAATCCAGACTAGCATGCCTGTGAGCCCTGCCTCCATTTGTCTCACTAAGTGCATCTCTGAAATCACAATCAATGCCTAAAAGTTGCAGCAATCAGGTAATTGTACATTAGGCACACAATATAGGATCCCTCTAATTAGACACTTATTGTTTCTTCTGTAAGCAAAACCACTGACCCTAGTAGAAGATGCTTTGAAGCGTTCGAAGTAGACAAGTATGAAGGAATCCAAAGTGCAATTTGAAAGCTCATTCTGAATGTCCCTCTGAGTGTCTCCAGCCCACGAAGCAGGCTCTCTCTTCTGCACCCTGCTTCATTCCTCAGAAGTTCAACTTCAAATCACTCACTCATCCACACACAGAACACAAATGATCTGATTTACTGTGACAGAGTTCATGTGTTGGTGATCTACTAAACTCCTCAATGGAATCAATAAATGAACAATGCATAGATGTACTGCAACAAAAAGTTTTCTCATAAATTTAATAATACCAGTAAATTTATTAATTAGTTGCAACGATTCCATCATTTAAGCTAATTGCATCCCACAAGTAGTTAAGAAAGGAGTTTTCTATACCATGTTGACATATAAAATCTGATCTTTAAGAGTTAAAAATTATAGCAACTATATTGTCCTAATTTTTAAAGCCAAATTTACATGCTCCTGTAACAAGACAAGAAAAATCATAATTTTGAAGCCTCAGTTACGACCCAGTATTCACAGAGCTGAGACAAGCTTTCAGCCCCAGCAGTGTCAGTGGATCTCTGCCAGTTTACATCAGCAAAGATTTATCCCACTTGTGCACACAAACACACACATACACACACACAAACTTAGAGGCTAAATGGGGAGGCTAAACGCAGCCCTATTTAATATTCCCTGTGTTTACTGCTCTGCAACTTCATCTTCTATTCGCTTAAAGAATCAGGTTATTCCAACTACCCAAAGAAATGCATATTTCCTGATATTTATTGCTACCAGGCATTTTAGCACCGTCAAACGTCACCACTGTTGATTTAGATCTTACGAAGATCAATCCTCATGAAAGAAACAATCCTCTCCAACAACAAGCAGAAATCTAGTTGGAAAAACTAACAGTTGTGGATTATACATGGTGTTTCCGTACCAGAATTCAGATTACAATGTGGCTTTTTATAAAGGGTGGGGTTATAATGCTGAGTATATTTTAGTAATTCTTACATACTTTTTCCACAATAAATGTGTTATCACAGATGACAGATAAATCTCTTCTGCAAACCTAAACAATTTAAAATGTCCTAAACTAAGTCTTGTCTGACCAAAGTCTTTCAATAATCATGTTTATCCTAAGGTATCTTTTCACACACAAAGCCATTCAGTGGCACTTTGAGGAGACATTTCCACTTTAGAAAATACTACCTAAACTCTAATTCCACTATGGAAGTGTAACAGCCAGTCAGGAAAACCTTTGCTTGCATAGGCCCATGAATTTGCAATATTTGAAATATTTTTTCTTCCTTCTTCCTCAAACAGTCTAGTTGTTTTGGAAATTCTGTAGGCCAATACAGCCATCTGCTAACCAGAATCATTCTTTGTAGCTAATCACATATACAAATTCCTTAATACGTTTGGGAAAGCTATGAGACCTAGATGTGGTAAGTAATATTGCCATTATTTTTAACATCTAAAGAGTGTCTTCTCAAAATTTGTTTGTCTCCCTGAAAGCAGTATTTGCTAAAGAGGAGGCAAGCACACAGCAGTGACACCCCCGCTGGAGTTCCCCACCTCCGGTACCTGTAACACACAGAAGCATCTTTTCTAGCTTTGTATCTGTGACCATTCAATCCCCTCTATTTCTTACACTGGAAGAGGCACAAGCAACCACAGTCCATCTTCTCCTTGGTAACCCTGATTTTTATAAACTTCAGTGACTTCTACCTCAGTTCTCTCTTGTCCAAGCAACCGTCCTAACCTACTGGATCAATCCTTGTTCAGAAACAATTCCATAACTGATCATCCCCCTTGCTGCTTACAGAAACTCCTTAAAATCAGCTCACCAATATACTGCATCCTGAACTGCCTTTAAATATCCCTCATCAGTTGATTCCTGCCTTCCTTCCCAGGTTATTTCACTGCAATGCTCAAAAGGAACTAAAGGAAGACAAGTATATTCCTGGGTATTCTACAACAGTTTGACAGAACAATTTTCAGTTTTCTATAGCTCCTAGATAACACTACCCACTACCAGCTTTCTGAAAACCTAATCAGTTTTCAAGTATAAGTACAAAAAAAAAAAAAAAGAGAGAGGGAGAGCAATTAAGGTTGAAGGCAACCAGCCTAAATTGCTCAGTCTCATGAACTCCTAAGGAAAGAAAAGCAGGCTTGTACACATTTTGACAACCCAGCTCTCTGATTGGCTACATTAGCATTCCTGGAATTGGCCCACCCAGAGCAGTACTCAATTTTCATAAAGTGTGTTAAGAAAGTAAGGATCTACATTTTTTTAACTCTGAAAGCTGCTTTGGGACATGCAGCCTTCCTATAACCAACCACTTTCACTTCTCTCTGGGTATTCAAAACAGATTTGTACCATGCTTCCTTCATAAAAAGGCAGAAAGCAAAGACAGCTTAAAAAAATCTACCTTTTCTAAAATGCTTGTTTTCAAATTCACATTATGGTCAATCATACATTACTTCAACTTTCTGTAGCTATGCTGGTAGACATATTCTTTCCTTTATACTCACCTACAGTTTCATGAACAATGATCCAGATTCTTCAGGTGTGGAAAAGCATTGTGTTAGCTAAGACTTATAGCACCATCCAGCATAGACATCTTCATTAGTCTGTACGTTGACCACTTCCTTTACATTTTAGTACACTGTTTTACTTACTAGACTGGATTTTTTTAATGTCTTATTTTGTCTGTTGTTTGGACTTTCTTTATTTGCTGGGAGGGGAGGTTAAAAACACAGTAAAAGCTTCACAACATAAAATCTTTTGCTATGTATCACTGACTACTCCATTTCAGATTTTTGCCAATTAGATATTGCTGTGCTTTCCCTGTTGAAATAAAATTATATTACAATTTTGTTCAGACCTACCTATCACTCTATTTTTAAAACTATCTTTATTTCTTTGTTTACTTCCAACACATTACTGAATTCCAATGAAAAATCCCTAGAGCATTTCACATTTACTCAGTCAGCTTTCCTGAAGGCAAAATGCACTCTTTTGCTGTTCCTCAAAAATGTGCTCGCATGACAATGTCAAATATAATGACATCTGAAGCTGAAAACCCCAGACAGCCACAGCTTCAGTGCTGTCTGTCACAGTAGGCTCATTTACTAAGGTTAGGGCAAAAATAGATCATGTCACTCTAGCATATTGAATATAAAAGACACCTCAGTGCTTCAAAAAAAGCATTCCTTCCAAAATTTTACACCACCCTCATTAAATTAAAACCTCCAAGTAGCTCAAAGTCCTTCTTGCAAGGCTTATCCATAAAACAATTTCCTGATCTCTTTCTGTACCTTCTCTAGAGTGGTGTGGAAAGCACCACTGAGTACCTGTGGTTATTGTCTCCATCACAGCTTTGCTGTACCAGCCAAACTATTTTAAATGCTTCTTGTTCACTCAACATCTCCTTTCTTAAAACACATTATCCCCCCCGGCAGGAGACAGAATATTCATTAAATAAATTCTGTACACCTTGCTGCTTTCAGATCTGCCTGTTTTCAGTTTGTCTCCCAGGGTCCCCCTCCCCACATCCAAAAGGCCTTGGAATTAATTCAAAACAGGATAGCTTGGAGAAGTACTTTATCATAATTTCTATGTTATCTTGTATGCAAGTGCATAAAGCATTGATTTTTAATCTCTTTTCTCTGTACTATTTGTTAGACTTTCTCCTGGTTTGTTCTATCACTTCAGGAAAGTGCTCAAAGTTCTAAATCATGGTTGCCTATACTATTTTTAGATTATCAGAATCATGAAAATCAGAATGTAATTACAGAAGAGAAGCAGTATAAATTGGCTCAAGGAAACCCTCACACTTAGCTTTGATCATTCTGCTAAAAAAGGCTGGTTCTATCCAGGTCACCAGAAGCAGAGAGAAGTACCAACCTGGGCTCCAATTTCATATCCAAACTTCCACAGAGTTACATTTTTTCCTCCAAATATTTACTTTAAGGCTGCTGTAGTTTCTATTCATAACCATATACTGTTGTCAAACTCTAATTATCCTCATTAGGCTGAAAGCAGACACCTCGTTTCCAGCTGTATGGCTGCTCTATTCATACTTTTTTGCAACTGCAGGATTTCAAGGTTGCTTGCGAATGCATATATTCAAGTTAGAAGCTTGATAATTTTTACCATACTTTGGTATTTTTACCAGATTACCAGGTTAAAGCTACCTCTGTCTTACAAAGCATTCAAAATACTTACTACACGTCCGTACTGAAACTACCTCAAGTAATTGTCTTCCTTAGTTGTCTTCCTCTCACTTCTCTGTTTTTGAACTTCTTCAGTAATTACAACTTTGTTCACTTTTTTTGTTTTGGTTTGGGTTTTTTTTCAAATAACATTTCTTTTAGAAATAGAATTATAAAATCATCCATAGCACTGCTGTGGAGCACTTCCATCATATAAATGTTGAAGCTTTCCTGCACCTAAAAACAATTCTCTGAACTGAATGGTAGTCTGAAAGCAACAGAGATTACGGAGGATGGAGGGAAGAAAATCCACTTTTTTTTTTTCTCTTCAAACCAGATCTACTGAAAGTACCAGTACAATTGAACCTGAGGTCCATAGAGGTATGCAGATACTCAGCAGCTGAGGCTTCAATTTTTTGTTTATAAACTGGTAAGGATGCATTTTAAGATAGATAATGGAATGCTAATATCTGTAACTTCCATGTTCTTTCACATTTATTCTAAAAAAAAGTAGGGCTTAATATAATGGTCTGGACTAAAGAAATTAGAAGGCTGATGTCAATACAAACTCTCCTAGTGTTTACTTCACCAAAGTGGCCTTTTAGTATGAAAACAAATACACATCTCCAAAATATTTCTGGTATCAAAGTGCTGCTTATTCATAGATGTTTTCATTACACTAACTTCCTATGCACCCTGCAGAGGAGGCAGATTAGACAAGACCTGTATAAATATGCTAGCTTTAAATTCTTCTTTATTGTTTATCCAGAGCCACTAACACAACTGCAAACAGTAAGTGAACTGTATCCAAACAAATGACAAGTCGCACCACAGGGAAATCTGGATGGCATCCTTTACTACTACATTATACAAGGTTGCTGAAACTTGCTTAATGGCCACTGTTGGAGTCAGAAAACTATGAAGATATGGAGGGTTTCTAGTGATTTTAGCACTTTTTACTGTTTGTGAATTACCCAACAAATTGCTTTTTAAAATCCTTTATATCTCCAAGTCATTTGGAGACGTTTTTGCACACACACCAAAACCAACTAAACAAAACAATATCTATGTGATGCTTGATATGCAGCTAAGTACTGTTCAGGATCTATCTTCCATGCATGGTTAGAGTATGGATCAAAATTTGTAGTGGGAAGGCTTTTCATCCCTATTCTTCCCATCAGTCCTGGCTTTGGGGTTGGCACCTATGCTGTGACAAAACACATAGCACAGGAGTAGTGCAAACTGCTTCCTCCCCAGTTTTTTCACTGCCAGTGTCAACACGGAATCCTTTTTTAACTGATCTAAAAGGCAGTATCCAGGGGAAGTAGGTAGTCACTTGCCTGAGAGGAGACAGTCTGAGGGTAGGGACTGGGTCAGACTAGGTACCCTATCCTCCCGGTGTGCTTGTGTGAGTACCCAAGAAAATTTCTCTTTCTTGGAGGCTTAGATCTCTAGAGAAATTAAGCCATATGCCCTTATCATAGAGGTGATGGGTTTTTTCCTCCATACATGAAGACTTTTATTCCATCAGAAAGCAATGCTAGTAGGGAAACGTATGCAAGCCTTTCTCAGCTCACAGTACTGCACAAAGTTGAAGAGCACTTACCACTATCACTCCTCTGAATCCTGAATCCCTTTAACCATAAAGTCTATTAGGAAAGCAGTGACACTAAACAGCACCACAGGAACAGGCCTTACACTTCGCCTGCAGACACAAAAGAGAAAATAAATATGATAGCAGAACTGTACCATACATACTTCAGTGTCATTGCTTTCATAATTTTAATCAACTGAAATGCTCAACATTTGCTTTGTCTTTTAAAGCAATCTCAAAGCCAGGTGTTCCAGATAAGGATTGGATATTAGGAGTGATCATTACAAAGTGCATTGCTAGCCCAGATTTCATCTCAAGATAAAAGCCCCTTCTTTTTTTTTTGCAGTTCTTCTGTACTTTTAGATCATTTCTAGCATCACTTTAAAGTGACAGAGTTTGCCACAGCAAAACCTTCGATGTGAAATATTACATCTCAAGAAAGAGGGTCAGGTCAGCAAAGGCATTGCATCTTTTGAGAGAGTCAAACCAAACTCTTCAGACTTTTGGAGCCACCACAGCTAGAGACAGACTTCAATGCACAGAAAGCACACCTCTGAAATGCAGCAAAAAATTAAGAGACTGTCCACAACTAAAAAACCCTTCACTGACCTATTCACATGAGATCCCCTCCCCTCCATTTTATCAAAAATGGTCCATCACGCAAGCTCAAATTCAGACACAGATCAAAAAGGAAAACCTTCTGGAAGCTGAAACACTACTGAAATAAAATCACCTACAAAATGAAGCTTAGAATTTTCCATCTTAAGAACACAGAGCTGATGCCTTCATTCACTGACCATTACAGTGGGACCAATTAAAACTGTGGGTTTTCTTTTGGTTTTTTAGGGGGTTAGTGGTTTTTTTGTTTTGTTTTACGTTGCAGGCTTTATTTTAAGTTCAAAGTCTTTCCCAAGTCTTTTAAAATTATTTCAGAGCCCTCCAACAGCCTGCAGGTGAAAAAAGATATTACAAAAGAATAGATTTTCAGACAGGATGGGACTTTTTAACATGTTTGACTGCAATGACTTCACCCTTGGAAACAAAAGTACCTAGGAAATTAAAAAAGTAGTTAAAGGGAAAAGATAGATTCTAAGTGGAACAGAATTTAATTTGTATTGTATTGCGGTGTACATTAAAGACCACATTCAGAAGGAGTCACTGAGGTGAAAGTCAAGACTTTTCAGGAAGGAACCTTCTAGGTGATCAAAATTAAAAAGCACCATTCATTCATTTTCATTTAATAGCTTATCTGTGATCAGTCCAGAGGAAGAATCCAGCAGAATAAAGTATTATAAACAAATCTATAGGATTATATACAAAAGTGGGGAGCCCAGGGAAGTGGCTGAGTCACTTCCCTGGAGCTATTAAAAAGGTATGTAAATATGGCACTTAGTCATATGGTTCAGCGGTGGCTTGGCAGTGCTGGTTTAACAGTTGGACTCAAGGATCTTAAAGGTCTTTTCCAGCCTTCTATGAAAAGCACGTGATATATGTTTCTCAGTAGTTTAGTATGACATCTGATGTCTATTATTTATTGGCTCATTAAATGCATGCTTTGGTTTGAGACAATAAGTCTAATTTCACATTCAGCCTTATGAGGACATCCGGAAAATATAGCACATTTTCTGCTGTTCAAAGCAGTCTCTCAGGGAGACTTATTAGCAGCGTCTGTGTAGTCTTTGGCAAAGATTGCATCTGGGAAATTTTAATGGCACAGAATCACTGTTTTGCTTGCTGGTGATGCTGCTGTAAATGAGGAAAACAAATTTAATAGGACTAAATTACATATTTTAGGTCCCAAAAGTTGGTGACTTATTTGCTGCAAACTGTGTTTCCTGACAAAATTAAGTTGCAAAATGCCCCAGTTATGACAACCTGCAGCCCAGACTTGCCACACAATTATGGCTAAGCATACAGGAAGTTTTTTGTCGCATCGCTACACAGTATTTCTGCTTCGTCCCTGGGCTTTCTGACTGATCTCATTGGGAGGCTGTGTTCTGAAACTCTGACTGGTTCACAGCAAAGCCAATATGTGAGTTCTGAACACCAAGGTCTTAAGTAATGTGGTTCCTCAGCCATAGAGAAAGTAATTTTCCCTATCCACCCCTTAGAAATGGGAAGAGTAAATTAGGATTACAGTTAACAGGACTTCAATCTGCCTCTCCCAATTTCTGAGCATTTCTATGCTGGGATCACATTCTGGATTATGGTCACAAAACTGCTCCCATGAAATTTTGATTTAACTTAGTCACTACTTCAGAAAAGTGTATACTACTTCTGTATTTTGGAGAAGATTTGGACAAGACCCAGAGAGGCTCTAGTTGGATATCTTTGATGTTACTAGTCACAAGCACATAGCCACCAGCCCAGATTCAGACCCAGTTCAGCACTGTCTGTCCCTGCAATAGGAAGGATATTTTGAGGTGATGATTTAAGGTGTTGGTCTGGTATGTTAGCGTGCAGTATGATGAATATGTCATATCCATCACATTGATATGTACTTCGCAGGAACAAAGTTATACGAGACAGTTCTGAATACTGACGTCACTGGAAATTATGAGTCAAGAATAATATTTATCATATCAAACATATGAGTATTGCCTTCACCTCAAAACCAACACTTCCAATAAGGCGTCTCTCTTCTTTCTCAAGGGTAGGTGGCATCACTAGAATACCATTTTAAGGCGTGAATTGTGATTTACTAGCTGAGATGGTTATTCTGGCTTGGCTGACAATCTCCTCTATTGACATACTAGTGAAACACTTGCCTGTTTCCAGGAGCCCATCTCAACAATAGAGGACAAAGGTGTTCTGAACCCTCTTTCACATTCATTCCAGAGCATATAAACACCAAGAAGCACACAACTGCTAATTTAAACCATTTGGGCACTGGTCAACAAGAGCAGTGAGACCAGCTTGAAGCCTCCCATCTGGCTATGGTGGATCATGTCTACCTATCTTTTGACTTTTTCAAAGCACAGCTTCTTATTTTTAACATAGAAAACCTCTTATTCTGAGAACAAAAAACACACACCAAAAAAAAAAACCCTTGCAATTTATGCATCAATACCTACTCCCTGGGAAATTATGTCATGATAAATTATAGTTGGTGCCTGTTGTCAAGAAAGACAAAAACAGATGGTATTGTGCACAGTGTAAGCAAATGTAGGTTTTCCAGATTGTCATCTAAAGAAATTTTGGAACAACCTCTATATGCATCATAAACATCAGCATATCCCATCACTGCCACTGGAGATGACAATTAAGAGCTAACTATATGAGGAAGCATCAAGTTCTTTATTTACTACATAATTTAAAAGGTTACGGCTATTATCATTGTTACCTAACTTTCAAACAAGAAGACTCACTCAAGCTGACTGATTCTGTTCAGAAAATTAGCCTAAGGTTTATCTTTGTCACCATAGCCCTCACGAGACAGCTACAGCAGTTATTGCCTGCCAGCTAATATTATGTGAGAATATGGGGCAACAGTTCTTGTAAGCAGACATTTATGCTATTTAACACTGTAAGAAGGACTCTCACCAGAATAGCTGCCCTAGAGATCAAATAAAATGAGAAATTGTTCAGTTTAGGACAAAAGAATTATTATGTTCTAGGTGTTGATATTTCACCAGTTAGTTAGTCACAGCATTGCACGGAATAGGGGAAGCCAGCAGGTTTGTGTTCACTGTTTAAAAACTAGCAGCACAAGATACACACAGCAAAGAGGTGTGTGTAATTCTTAAAAACAGCGATTTTTGTTGTCAAAAGCAGATTGTGAAAATATGACTGAAGTTCTAAAATTTGACATTTCAGTATCTGCAATGTGACAAAGCACAGAAAAACCAACCTGCACAAAGTGATCATCCCCATGGCTTAGACAGGCTTGTTTTCTCCACTGGTTTTCCACATCAGGTTTCTATACTACTCACATTTCACTTGTACCTGCATCCAGAAATAACCTCAGAAAGAAGATCCAGCCAGCAAGGCCTTTCAAGTCTTGCTTTGAGAAAAGAGTCAGTGAAAGAAAACCACAGAAACTATTTCCATCTCTAGGTCAATTATAAATGCATTAGAGACTTTTGCTCTAATTCTACGCCTATGTCAGAGGCCTGTGTGCCCCTGCACCACAGCACAGCCTGAATATGCATAGAGATCTGCATCAAGCCTTACACTTGCTCCCTTCAAAAAGCTCACCGCCAAAGACACTGTCCTACCTCAGCCACTCATCCAGACTCCACCCAAGCTGGAACTCCCTGGGCCCCCATGTTTGGAGCAAGCAGAACAGGACCTGTGCCTGCCTCCCCTCCCTGGCAATCCTACTGGACCCTTGCACTGGTTTACCTGGTGGAAAGCGTAGAGAGCAGACTCTGTTTGACACTGATCTTTAGACAAGTTATATCCTTGGATGCTGTTATATGAATGTGTTCCCCTTTTATATCCATTTTCATCTTTTGTAAGCAAACAATCATCACAACACAAGACAATAACTCGTATTTCCCAGTTTTTAATATTACAAAGTCACTGACATTTTATGAAAGGGCTTTCTAGCCACAGAAGCCACAGGAAATTTGACATATGTGACATTATCTCCACAAAACACTTCCTTCAGTAATCCAACAGTGATCCTAAATTTTTACCTCATCCAACCATCAACTATTGTCATTGTTATTTCATGAACTGAAAAAGGAAAATGAATCCATGGATAAAATATAATCCCTCCAGATCACATTCTTCTCCATGTATTGAGAAGGAAGGGAGAAGAGTGGACAATTCCAGCTACTACTGCTGTATTTGATAGCAGACATTAATCATTTTCAGTAGACATTAAGAAATGCTGCACTGCCATATTATCAGAGAAAAATGTCACCCCTCTGTGCAAGCTGCCTTCAACCCTCAGGAAGGGTTGCTTGGCTGTTTTGGAAAGCTAATAACAGGTGTCCAAGGCAGTAGGACTTGAAAACCTTAATTGGAATAGAAATATCATTGAAAAATCAAACCTTTATAGAAGAAGTTTAATTTCTTTATTTAAAACTATTTTTCTTCCAGTTCAGGTTTAGAGTCTCTTCTTCATACAGACTAATGACTTTCATTTCAGAAGTCCCTCTTGTGTCCTGCATCAGTCAGCACTGAGGAGATCCACTGAGATGCCTTCATGTACATCCAACGTGGCTGCAATGCAGAGGTACTGATGATAAGAATCTTTTCTCAAACTTAAGCAAGAGAGGACATTTTTCATGAACGTGGTAATTTTTGTATTAAAACAGACTGCACAAGTCCTTTTTGCAAGTGAACTTTTGTTGGTTTGTGGCCTAAAACTGTGTATGTTCATGGGACTGGTGCTTTCCAGGGATATCATGAGAGAGGCAGAGGAAACACTGGCTTGTATCTCACTTATACAGTCCGAGAACAGGTGGATCTCAGCTCTAGGTTTAAAATGCTTGCTAGCAGCCAAATCTAGATGAATTTTGACAGCACATCAAGCTTCTCATGAGAACACAGCATCCACCTCCACAACCTGTCCTCAAAACAGTGCTCCTAACGAGGCAGCGCCGCTCAAGTAAATTTAACCTCAGTCAAGATTAGTTATGCCAGCTCATATTGAAGGAACAGAACTCAATTTGCTCAGTAAATACTCAGCAGTAAGTTTAGTACAGTCAGCTTTAAGGTTGTCTTATACTTCACATTGCAAATACCACAGCATTTAATCAACAATCACACTGTTCACACTGACAGAGCTTTCATGTTAGTAATGTCCTGGTAATACTTTTCAAATCCCGTGTTAGCATTTGGTAGGATACATTAAAGGGAAGCAAAAGTGAATTCTTGAAATAAATTTTAGTCAAAGTCAGCTTCCTTAACTACCTACTGCTTTTGAAATAAATTAGTCCCTGCAGGGATTACCACCAACACAAGCACTAGGTATCCACCCACACAGCACATTCAGATGTTATACTTTTAATTCATTAGTCTCTTCAGCTAGGTAAGAGTTTTCTACAACCTCTCTGGGTGTAAAAAAGAAAAGCTTAGATGACCTCCTAACCTATTTTAAAATCTTTAACAAGGTGTTTAAAAATACAACAGTTATTTCTTAACAACAAGGATTAGAAATTATTCTTGTACTGCAATAACATTCAAACCAGATCTGAAAATGTCTCTGAAAAGCTTTTTAAATAGCAGTGGTAATGTATGCTAAACCTCAGAATTGCAAGTAATTTAGATCATTAGGTTATTTAAAATTACCCTCAAAAAAGTTACAGTGATGCTTGGAAAAAAATTGCCAGTGAATTAAAATCATTAACCATGCCTGAAATGTCTTAATCTTAATTTTTTTTCTACTTCAGTGTGGTGTTCCAACTGACACGGATATTAATTATTATTGCGGGTGTGTATTCTCAGTTTATGCAGTAAAAAGTTTAATTTCTTAACTAACCTCTCAGTAAAAGAGCATTCCTTAATAAAAGTTAAGCTTTCTATGCCTGCTACACTCAATTTAAAACAATAAATCAGCTTTTTCTCTCCACCAGATACTTCGGTTCAGGCAAAAATATTTCCAGATATTAGAAGTATTACACTTTGGTGAAAATAAGGCAAGATTTCAAACATCGAGTTTTCAAATGGTGCAGATACCAAAATCATAACAATGGATGTATTACATTAGACTCAAAAATCTAATCATTCACCCTGGTATCTACCTGTAGCCATTGCTAGAGAAAGATGGACAGCAGAAAAACACAAAAGTCAATAGTAAAAAACAAATCTTCATAACAAGCTATTAACCCATGAGAAGGTTTCCCACATGACAATTGCTTTAATAGCTTCTAGTGTGCTCAATAATTTTGTCTAGCTCATCCCCTGATTCACCAACTACTTTTTTTCTTCCAGAGAAAGCCAGGCCATTTCTGAGGTATTATGTCCCCTTGAAAAAGCCACAGTGGCACTTTTCCAATGCAGCACATTCACTTGTTGTCCACTAATTTTATCCTCTGTGAAAAGTTTGTCAACACATTTCATACAGAAGCCACCTTCACTGACGACTCTCAAGCTACTTGGTCACTCAGGAGCCCTGCAGGCAGCACAGTTTTGACACCTCCTCACAGACCCTGTATCTCCTTTGCAATTAAAGCCACAAATTATCCTCCACAGTAATCTTCATAAAGCATAGGAGGTGTAAAACGTCTTTTATTTCCCTCTGGAAACTACCTGTGTCATGCAGCATAGGACAAGCCCCCATGGGCTGCCGTTGAGTGCAGGGTTATATTAACTGTCCAATAGGAGATACATGAATGCAGGGAAAACTCTTTTTGGGGACATGTTTGATGAAAGAGATACACTGAATGTAGAGGAAGGCAGAAAGCCCCAATCCTGGTCGATGTTACATCTCTCTCTATGGTGTCACAACAGGCTGAGGAGATGAGAGAGTGCCAAAATCAGCCACACCTCAACTGCCTAAATCTGCCCAAGAGAGCAGTCACGGCCATTAAGGCACCACCAGTTGAGGCTTGGGATATGTTAGCATCACCTACTGTCCTCTGGGGAAAATGCCTAACTGTAGGTCAGACTGCAAATCTCCTGACTCAATTTCTTCTGGCTGTTACCAAAGACTTTGTACTTTCCTGCAGCCTGCAGCCTTTTCAACTCTTAACATGTATTGATAGTTTCACCTTTCCCTTACACCAACAGTGCTCTTTTCTGGGGACACTAAAGAGAGCATGGGGTGGGATGATGAGGAAGAAGGGCAGATTTGCTGCAAGGGGGGGAACCAAAGGCTTGATTAATCAAGTTCGGAGTGTAAATAAGATCTTCATTCACTGCCTTTGGAACACATTTTAGCCAGAATGTCTAGATCCAGAACCTGGACCCAGGATTTCAAATATTTTGCCTATAAAGCACACTGACATAAAAGCTTTATGTGCTACAAACCAAACAACCAAAGAAATGTGGCAGTCAGTCAGAATCTAACCCTTCTCAACCTTATCACAAAGGCTTGCAACAAAACTGAGCAATCTTTGTCAGTGTCTGTTTTCTACCACTGGACCATGCAGCCTTGCTCAAAACCTGTTCCTAATTGAATAAAAATCAGCTGCAGAAAGTGAGAAATCTGACAGCAGTTGTCTGATCCTCACAAAGGAATTTGACTTCAGAAAGGAAAGCTAGACAGAGAAATAAAATGCTAGAAAGAAAAACGAAAGGAAAGGAAAACGAAATAAACAGGGAGTCCATGCAGTAAATTCACAAAATGAGATCCTTCCAAAGCATAAACAATCCCATTGCTTTTAGCTTTTGGCAGTGTGCTGGCATTAATGCCTTTCCTGGACAGGTCTGAGACCTAAGCAATCTTTTTGTTTGCAGGACCTGTGGTGGAACCAAACAATGTGCTGAAAGCTCATTGTTCTCTCTGCAAACAAAGCTTTGGTGGAGGTCAATAGAAATCTCAATGGGAAACAAATATTCTGATGATGAGACAGCTGCTGCAGGATCATATCTTTCAGCCAGTGACAAAAAAGGTAAATGTTTTCCATCTCAATTCACTTTTTCTGTGTATCTTATCTCCAGCTACGGGGGAGTATATGAAAAATGTATTTTGAAGTGTGTCAAAGCAGGAAAAAATTCTATTTGCCAGCAATAGATGAATTAGCTCTGAAAAGTAAACTTAACTAAGTTAAACTACACATTAGGAAATCAGCCCTCATATGCCATCACTAAAAACATTACTACAGCAATACAAGAAAGTAATAAGCTGTCTCAATCACACTAAATTTGCTGACTTTGTGAGTCAACAGTAAATAAGTATCAACTCAAAATCATTCCATGCTTGTATGCATACCTGCATGCACATGTTTATGGGTACATGGAAAACCCTGGAACCAGACTGAGTTTCTCTCTTTCAAACTCACCTGTAAATGACAAATTGTATCAGTTAAGGATCCAGATAGTTTCAACAGCTGGTCTGAGTCTCTGTAGTTCAGCCAACGCCAAAATAATAAAATCAATTTATGCCACTTGAAACCTGGTTTTCACCAACGCTTTGCGTAGCCTACACCGTGCTGTAAAGGCAGAGAGGAGCCCATGAAGATCAAGCAAAGATCAACAGATCTCTCCCATCACATATCAGTTTTGCAGTGCTGAAAATATTCTGGTCTCATCTGTAATCTGTTACTGATACAGCTGCAAACTTATTGTAAGAAACTTTTTTTAGTCTCTGCTGCCTCTTTACATCTTTATCACCTCCTCCATCACTCACAGATTAGCAGCCAACTACATATACAACTCAACTCCATTTGTGGATGGAATGTGATTTATGATGTGGCTATCATTTGACCTGTATCACAGGCAGAAACAATTTTGCACAATTTTGCAAAGTGATAACTTGCAACTCAGAAAACTTCCAAACATGACATTCAAAGCTGTGTGATCTGAACCCACAGTCTTAGTAATGATTAGCACTTGACCATGTCATGATTCTCATAAGTTGCATAATAGACTTTTAATAACCAATGCTGATATGATAAAATGCAGCAAAATAATTGAATGTTTGGGATTTGAAACCTTAGTTATTTGTATTGCCATATACTTGCTGATCTCAAGTATGAATTCTACATCGACAGAACAAGTACTCTGGAAATGAATAGCTCATGACAAATTCCCAGCCAATCTTTTACTGTCCCCAGAAGTATCTGTATGCAAACTTTTGTAGCCTCAATTTTGTGCCTATATTTTACAAGTCCTCAAATAACCCGTACAGGTCAGCAAAGCATGGATACATGAATACATTTGTGATAGGGAAGCTCAAAGTATCTATCTCTGCACATCATTAGAGTCCCCACGCTGCTTCAAGTGTTTCCATCTTAATCATAACTAACAAAACATGCTATAAAATTTTTCTTTACATCATCTCCTATAAGCTACCCACTAACTATTTAAACTGACCAATCAAGCTGAGGCATGATAAGCCACATTATTTCATCTTAATTCTGTGTACTTTTTATTTAAGATGACAATCAGTGGAAGGACTGCATAAAGAGGATGTTGGAATTAGACCCTGTATGTTTACAGCGAATTGAAATAATCTCTGCAGACTACTTTGATGCGTCTCAGGTTTCTGTGCATGAAAGTACACATGGAAACCTTAGCAGTGCGGGTAGAAAAAGAAACACTAGAAGTTTAATAAACATGACAAAAAGTGGTTAGTTGTTTTCCTTGCAGAAGGGCAAAGATGACAAAAGCAGCAACAGCACATGAATTACACACACATGAAGCACAGTAGCCAAAACCCAGCTAAACGTGAAAAACTTGGTGCTTCTCAGTTGAAAATGCACAGGCTTAGCTTTCTTAGTTTTTAGATTCTAGCTTTAAAATTCTCTTGACTTCCTATATATATCAGTATTACATGTGCTCCTTGCTACATCACATTCAAAACAAGCAAATTCTCTCACTTTTGGGTGCCCTGTGCAAGCTGTCTTACAGAAATCTAACATTTTAGAAAGGACTGCCTGTATTCCCCTTTGTCAGCTCACAAGGGCTTCATTTTTAAGTTAGCTATCCAAAAACAGAGAATGAAAGATTATCACTGCATCTCATCCAGCCAGTCTTAGACACCTATATCCTAGGAGAGAATCAGCCATGAAGAAGTGGTAATCTCTTTCCAAAAAACCCCCAAGAAACAGAAAAAAAATTAACATGGGTATAGGTATCTCAATTTCAGCTACCTTGGGCAGGGCAGATAAATCCCAAACTTCAATGTTGACATGGCCCATATGTCAAAATCCAAATGAATGTTGCTATATAACACTGGGTTTTAGATACCCTGATGAACTTCATATGCAGTGGTTCTGTAAGATTAACGGAAAGATATTTTCCACAATCCTCATTCACATGGTATCTGCTGATGTCTTAAATTTTCTAGTGTATTTCTGAGAGACTGAGTTTAGCTGAAACAACACCCCAACTGGGTTAGCCTTTTTTGATCCAGGGTCTCCTCAGTCCCCAAGTATGCCAAGGTATGCATCACTCCAATCTGTACACTATATATAAAGATATTTTTATTTCTAGTAGCCATATATTAATGAAATCAGGACTAAGATTTGTAATTTCATCTGTGATCTTTTCTGTTCGCGTATTTTGAGTAATATGACAAAAATGTACAATGGACACATTATGGCATTTAATTTGAAGTTCTAAATCTTTATATGTTTTGGATAATTTAGCTTTCATTAAACAATTTGGAAAGCAGAAAGTACTAACAAGAAAAATAATTGAAACAAAGAGAAAGGGACTATAAAAGAACAGAAATGAGGACTAATGAAAGACAATTAAACATGGCAATATAGAATAAAGTATTCCAATACTAATTTTGAAAGACTGCTCTGGAGAACACAGCTGGAATAAACAATTGCTTTTACTGAAAAGGCTACACAGCTTTGACTGGCTTCTTTATGATTTAATTAATTATTAGTACAAAACCATTTGCAGATATCTGACATTTCAAACAAAGTGCAAAATAAAAATTTGAAAAATGAAGTCAAAAGGAACATAAATTTTCCCAAATTTAATGACAAACACCAGTAATTATCTGACTGAATACCAGGAGCTGAAAGCAGCGGTGTTAATTTTCTCTGAAACTGGCTTCATTCCTCTTCTTGAGGTGATCTGTAGCCAGTTAATCAGGAAAGAAACCAAGCTCCTACTACGTTGTCAAGGGCTTGTGTCTACGTTGTTGACACAAGCAAGTTAACATGTGTAGTGTGTTACACCTCTGCAGGGTTGCATAAAATAACCTGTCCTGGGAAACTGGCATTTTTTTCAGCCAATTATATGATACAAGGGGATGATACAATTACATTTAGACTAAATAGTAGTACTTGTCTACGAAATCCATTCAATTTGTATATGTATATATATATATATACACCTATATATATGATTCTTTACCCCATGGTTTGAACAGAAATTATAATACAGTTTGAAGAACTCTACTTATGCAAAACTTTAAATAGGAATGAATCTGAAAATAATTTAGTTTCTTTACACTAATAGAAAATAGAGAGGGAACCACTATTTATTACTTCTGATGAAAAGGTATGAAATGGAATTTTTATATAAGCAAATTTAGCAGTCTTTTCATAGGCATTCTGGCAACAAGATACAAATTAAATTTGAGTTTCTGAACTCTATTTGTTACATGAATAAATATGGATTAGTGGACTGAGTCAGGATAAGGTTATTCTATTACAGTTCTATTTGTCTGAGATTATTTACAGTGCTCTACATTTCTCCAATAGATTTTGTGGGGTGTTTTTTTCCTTCCTTGTTCATTTCAGGATGTCTTCATTTAGTCAGGGGTGTCTGTACTTCCTTGGAGCTAATTCTTTTTTTCCCTAATAGAACTTTTGGATTTTAGAGGTTACTGAAAAATGTTTTAAATGTGTAATTCAAATAGTCACAAAATAATTTTACTTGGAAGAAAACTAAGTACAAAATAATGCTCTATGTTTTCTAAAACCGTGACAATTGATTATTTTACTGCAACAGTTGAAAATTCAGTTGTACCATATTAAGCAGATGATCACATGACTGCCTCATCTGCTTCCTTAATCTCTACCTTTTGGGAACGCAGTCCATTTGTGCTCACACATCCCTCCTACTCCTCAGCAAGCTGCAGAGGCACTTACACACATGCCCACCAGTGACAACTTTGTAGGTGAACAACACGTTTTAAGATCAGCAGATACTTAGAAGTATGTGTGGATAACTACACCACCAACTCAAATATCACCACCTCCACTGCCACAAACACACCAGCATCTTGCCCCCGCTGAGGCCAGAGGAGTAAATATATTCCCTCATGGAAAAGAATGTCACTGTGTGTAGGAGGATCAAATCTGTCTTTTCCCTCCTCTCAATTCTATGTTTATGAAAATCCCCCACGCCAAGCAGTTTACAGATGGAGGGTTGAATGAACCAACGGTATCCTTGGAAGCAGAAGACTTAAAAAAAACCAAACAACAAAGCCCCAAAAAACCAACCAACACAAAACAAACAAAAAATCCCACCCAAAACCAAAAAACCTCCCCAAAGACACACACATGAAACCAAACAAACAAAAAACCCAAGCAACCAAACAAACAAAGAAAACAACAAAAAAATAAAAACACAAAAAGCCATGCTCAACAAGCTTTTTCCCCTTTTCTCACAGGGCTCCATCACTGAAGTTTCATTCCTGAGCCAGAATAGTCAATAACCATTTTGCAATACTCTCCAGAAAATTTTAAATCTTTTTGTAAAAAAAATGAAAGTAGACCTATAAGTTTATATTCTGTGTTCTCTCCAATGAGATTAGGAAACAGGTAAAAAAGATCATTCTGCCAAACTAATTTCTTAATCCTTGCTTGTCACTGTAATCTAGGATTAAAAAATATCCTTAGAAGGAGCAATGAGAGCCCTCTGTGTGCCTGGAAGATTTGTAGAATACCAGGTGTGCTAACTGAAACTGAGAGATACCAGTGTTTTGAAAAACTCCTGTATGATTCAGTCTGCCCAATGCTGAAAAAAGAATGCATCTTTCTTTTCTCCATCATCTAGTTTTACATGCAGAAAACATATACAAGGCAGGTGATTTTTAAATAAATCAGTAATATGTACACATTATTTCATCTGTCTTTGCAACCTTATTTAGATTAAGTGATACTAACTAAAGCTGAAGTTTCTCTGTAAGGAAAGATATGTTGATAATTCAGTTATCATAAGAGGTTTATAAAATTATTTTAAGTCTGGTCAACAATTTTCTGCATCATTTAATGCTAATTATTGCAAAAGCAAGTCTTACAGATGCCAGACATCCAGAATTACACAACAGGCAGCTATAAAAAAATAATATATATAGCAGCTAAATAAATGAGACACAGGAAAGTGAACTGAAGAAAATATCATGCATGTTCTATTTACCCAAAATTTCAGTGAAGCCAAGATGATGATAAAAATACTCTTTCTTCATTCATGATGATCTGCTAATGGGGCTACTGAAAATGTAGAGAAATTCTTCCATTCTCAAATAGGAGCCAGTGAAACTTTGTACAAGTCAGTCAGCTGCTTTATCATTAAAGATGCTTCTGGGAGGCAATCAGACTTTCCAGACTTAAAGAGATGATCACACTCATAATCTTGCCTATTTTTCTTGTTTCTTTCACCATGGTATGGATAAATGCCATTCTTTGCATGCTTTGCCAGAAAAGTCTGGTACTGGAGATCTAGCTTGACTAGTCTGGCTTTCCACTGGAAGGGCTCAGTGCAACAGGAGAATGAGCAAACCTGGAAGTTATATTTCTGCATGAGTAACAAATGCATGAGCATCCCAACGTATAAGACACCACTCAGTCTGAGAAGCCTCCTGAAAGTTACTTAAAATGAAGAAGTGGGTGGGGTTTTTTTCTCCTCATTAACTGAAAAATCAAGATGTAATTTATACATACATATTGCAGAAAATAAATTAATTTCAACAGTGCCTAAGAAGCATGTGTAGTAAACAAAAACTTTAACAAAATCTATAAAAATCCTACTGCTATACCTGAAAAGGCCTCAAATAAGTAGGCAAAAAATCCCAAATAGTTGCCAAGCTGGAAACATATAAATTAAGCATACATATTTCAAGAGACCTTGAGAAGGAAAAGAGAAGAAAACAACTTAAACCCCAGCAATAGCAAGCCATGTTCTAGTGCCGGTAGGAAGGGGAGGCAGATAAAGAAAACAGTGAAGCCTTTTCATCTGGGACTAAAGACCAGCAGATCATCCAGTTAGACTTTTCTACAAACCTCTTTTTAAGAATGTTTCAGAAGAGAAGCAGGAAAGACATAGTTCTAATTTCCCCAGGACACAACAGCCTTGAAAGCTGCGAGAAATCCTTATTAAATATAATCCTAATACATTTTACCATTTTCTTTTTTGTGTAGCTTCAGTACTTCAAATCTATGCTTTTAAGTAAGCATATTCTTTTAATCGTGTCACATGAAGCAGCTTCCTCAGAGCAAGAGCACAAAAGATGTGTTGTTTCCATGGAAGCAACAGTCCCCAAAACTATGGCACTGCAGCCTATCTACTCTAGGCAGTGCCTTAAAACACAGTGCTTGGGGAACTCCACAAGAGAAGCCTGTACTTCTCCTGCCTACCTGGTGGTGTGGGAGAGTGAGAGGCAGAGGCATGTTCCAGCAGACATGTGATGGGATAGTGGCATCAGCCCTGGATGGGACAATTACACTGTGGAGGAGGTCTAGAAAAAGTTCAGTTCAGCTGCTCTACCACCCAGCTGTGCTCTCCTTAAGCTGTGCCTCTCACAGCTACAGCTTGACAGCAACTGCCTTCATACCTTGATCACCTAAGAAGTACGATAAAATAGATTCTGGAAATACTTTGCAGTTCCATAGCATTTCTTTAAAACTTTCTAAAGCTGTTACATACTTTTATTAGGATATGTTAAAAGATTTTAGGAGAGTTTCTTTAGTGAGATCATTTTTGGGTGAGCAGTCATTTTGTAGATTTAATACAAGTTCTATATTTGTAGTATATTAACTGAACTGAATTGCTACTGGGAAGTTAAACATATTGCAGAAGATGCTCTGCAGAGTGAAATAGCAGTAAAAAAGAAGCTATTCTGTTGAGATGATGCATTTTATTTCATAGTCAGAAACATATTAAAGTATGTAGAGCATATAAAAGTAAGTGTTGAGATTTCATCTAGGACAGTTCCAATTTGAGATAAAGCACCCAATTTCTTAGACCTCTTCTCAAACAGAAAAAAAACCCCAAACACTTCAAAATGTAAAAGAAAAAGGACTATTCTATAACCACAACCTGAAGCACACAAAGATCCTTTCAGCCAACAACCTGCTCTACAGCAATGCTCCCAGATCACCTTGATGCACTTCAGTGAAGAACTTCCTAGAAATACAGAGCAAAATCTCAGAAGTTATTAAATATATATATATGCATATATTTATATTCAAGCCATGGAACAATACTGGAGAACTCAGCTAGGAGTCTGTTCTATTGTTTTCTAAAGGGACTGCATTACAAAGGACTCTACTCACCAAGACATCTTATTTAGTTATTTATCATGATGGTATCTCAGAGATAGAACTCCCAGTGTCATGCAAGTCCTCTTTGAACACTACTACAACTGTAAAACTCTCAAAAAAAAACAGATATCCCCTTCTTCATCTTCACAGTAACATCATGAATTATGCTTCCATACAGAATGGATCCACCTAAATCCAAATTCAGTTTTGCAGATTTCAGAGCATCTGGTGTCTAAAGGAAAGGGTTTTAATGAAAGGATCTTCATATCAGAGTTTACTAGTAAAGCTACTAAAATGCATACCTTTCCACACAGATTTCCACATGCTATAAAATGACATCTGTAACATGCCAGCTTATGAATTCTTAATTTTGAGGCTGGTGAAAAGTTCCTGCTCTGCTCTAAAACGAGCTGCTGAACAAAGTGAACAGTCCCCATCTGCCTGTGAAGCCAAACTTCTTGAGCTGTGCAGCTCAAGTGCATAACCCTGACTTGGCACTCAATTAAGCCTAGTATAAACTTGAATAGTAAAAAGTGTCCCTATTTACAGCTTTAGACTCCTGAAATTTGCATCCTATCACACCTTCCATAATGCATCGCAAAGTGAAGGACAACATTGTGACAAGGTCTCTGATATCCTTGCTGAAGTTCTCAAACAAGTAAATTAAATAAAGACACTGTCATTTTCTCTTAAGGAAAAAAAAAAAATTAGACATTGTAACAAAGGATCTGTCACCGTTTACTGCAAGAGTTATGAGTATTTAATATGACCTCTTTAATAGGCTTCTTTGCACATCAATATAATCAAGTATTTACAAAAATAAAACACACACAAAAAAGGACTTTAGATTCACTCTAAACTGGGAAATTCTGCTTCTGACTGTAGGAATCCACAAAGTGTTTTTATCTTCTCTTCTGCCAGTCAGGAGCAATGTCAGATCCTAGTGGTTATATGACAAATTTCCTTATCTGCAACTGTTCTGCAGTTGCAGTTCATTTGGAGGACTTTACCTCAAGGGTGCTGTCTCTCAGCATCACAGTTTAAAAATCACTAAACTTTATATCCATTTCCATTAGGTCTGTTCAGTGAGTTTCCAAAGTAGAGTTGTCATAGAGCAGAATGCCTGCTATCTAGCTGTATAAAACCCATTAAGACAATTTAGACTTAAGCTGCAGACTATCAGCTTTCCAGAGGCAGTGAACTAAATTTTTTTTCCACAGTCTGTCTCTCACAGATACTACAGGTAAAAGATAGCCTCTTCGGCAATTTAATGAAGAGGGGATGGAAGCAGGCAAGGGGAGTGCAGAGAAGAGCCATAGAAATTCATGTATCTAACACATTATTTCAAGTATCTGGCAAGTAGCCAGAATCATAGGCACACATGCATATATTTTTCTCCTGAGTCTGCAATATTCTGATGTCTTTATTGTCATTCAGGAAAAAAAAAAACAAAAAAGCATTGCATTAATAATGTGTGCATCTTGAGCAGCTTATCTTTCAGTATCTTCAGCATACCACATTCAGTTTGTGTTTCTCACATCCTCCCAAAACCTCTCTCACAGGAATTTCCAGCACAGACCCACCCCTTAAAACATCTTCAGAAGTTAATATCTGCCTACAATACCTACATAAGACTTTCTGTCAAGTGAAGTCTTCAACTCACCCAAAGTATCAATTTTATATACCAAGCTTTCAAGTTCTACTTGATTATAAGAATTTCTGCCCCCCAAAAAAACATAAGCAAAACTGACAACATGCCCATTAGCCTTCTCATTGCTTTTTCTAGGACACTTACTGTGTGGATGTACATCTCATGCCAGTTGAAGATTCATAATTAAGACAGCAGCAGTGGTGTGATAAAGATGGATACTGAGGATCTATCATTTTATATTTGCATTGACATCACTGAAAATTTATATTTATAAATAAAGCTCCTGAGTCAGTAACATTTTTTCCAGTAATTGCTGATTTATTAAAAAAAATCTGTAATTATACTTGTGTATTCAACATACTTTTCCTAATTAAAAACTAATCAACAACATATCTTGTAATAACATTAGTTCTAATGTGCTTGTTTAAAATTCCTGATGGACTAGAGCTGAGAACTAAAAGTATGTGAAACAGGTTTTTATTACTTTTTCCAAAAAAAAAGCCAGAGTGAGAAATCATTAACTGAATACATGCTAATTACTTTTAAAGCACCCCTAGTCTGCACTGTTTCTCAGGTGTAGTGAAAATCTGCAAGTGACTGATAGTCAAACCCTGGTTTAAATAGTTTCTTCTGTCTACTCTGTGATATGATTAGAAGCCACTTTGTCTTCAAGTTACAGAAACCTAGGCAATTCACAGATTTACTAACTTTTCCAGAAGTCATTTGCAGGCCAAACAGCCAACGTCAGTCATTGTGACACCTGAGCTACAGGGTTATAGGGAAACAATGGGCTACACAAAAATAAAATAAATCCCATGAGAGCAGCATTCAGTGAGAATGCACATCTAAAGAGACTATACTGGAAAGCTCTGAGCAGTAAGTGTTCTGCTAAGAGCTGGATACATCTTTTATTAATGCATGATGTTATTTCACACTGCTAAGACAAATCTTTATAAACAGCAGAATTTCTCTTCTGCAAAGAACCAGATTTTCCTAATTAATTTCTTTTATCAGGAAAGCAAGGGGAGAAGGCAGCTATTCATGAGTCCTCTTTGTTCCAGGTAGAGAGTAATACATGGGGAAAAAAAGGAAGGAACCCATTATAGTGTTTTAGCTACACAGGAGATATTGTCTTCTAAATTACCATCCCTTTTAGCTTTCTTGAATTCCTTTCATAGTTACCAATAGTGCCATTTGTATATGTACAAACAGCCTCCCTAAGGAGACTTTGACTGCACTTCACTAATATTGTGCTACAGCTCAAAAGAGACTGTCAAGTGTGTGCAATGGCACAGAATATGTGACAGATCATCTGTAGACCTTGAAAGCACAGTGACTTAGAAAACACATGTTCCATCCCAAATCAAAAAACTGTCCCTTCAGTATTAACACTGAAGTGCCAAACTGCCGAACATGAGACAAGTTTCCTTTGTCAATTCCCCAAAACATGCTCGAACCATAATTCCCATGGCAGAAAAGTCAACAGTGAATTCAGCAATGCATACAACCCCCATTTTGTTCAAAGACACACTCTGAATCTCGTATTGCACCCATAACCTCAGCTGCAAAAGCTGCACACCATAAACTCCCAGCTACTAGGCACAACATGATTCCAGTGTGGATGCAACGTAAGTTGCAACATGGGCATGCATAGGGCTGCTAATAATAATAATAATACACATCCCATGACAAGTTAGTAACTCTCCCAAAGTACAGAATAGTTATATTCAGTGTGGAGAAATTGGTAGTTGGAGATGTCAGTTCCTTTCTTCTTTCTCTAACTTAACTCAATGGTGAAAGCTGTTCCTGAGCTGTACTTTATTCCATCCTTGGAAAAAGTATAGTAGTCTATTCACATATCTATGGCAAGCAATATCCACACTAGAACCTACTCTACCTTTAGATAGATACCTCTAATTCTACCTCTAAGCAGTACAAATAATTTGCAGCAAATAGCTCCCCTAATTAAAAACAATTACACCTTGAAAACTCAGTTTGAAAGAAATTGGATCTTCTTTCTTTTTGCTTGCAGATTTAAAACAAATCAATTGTACTTTGCAGTTTATTACCAGACTCATAATTTAACCTACTGTAATAAAATTCACAGTAAAATTGGTTTGGCAATATTAATTTCAAAATACAATTTCTTGTATGATAATAGCAAATATTTCCATTTCTTGTAGCATTGATATTCACTGTATGCAACTGAAATTTTCAAATAACTTGAGAATGCTGCATCTCTACATGCTAGTCCTTCCAGTGGCATCGTCAGATTTCAACTGAAAAAAAGTACACCCAGCTGTCCCTGAGAGCACAGCATTTTCCATTTGCAAAGTAAGAATTTTGTTAAATAATCTCACTGGAGATTACATGGAAAATCTGTAGGGTGGCTGCTGTGAGAAGCTGCAAGAAGTTATCCTAGTGTCTGACAGAGTCAATGTCAGAGAGCTCCAAGACAGACCTGTCACTGTCCAAGTCTGAGGCCATCGGTGATGGTGATAGTGCCTCTGGGATAACATATTTAAGAAGGGGAAAAAGTTACTGTGCAAAAGCAATTGCAGCCAGCGATGAGAGGAGTGAGAGTATGTGAGAGAAACACCTCTGAAGACATCAAGGTCAGTGAAGAAGTAGGGTGAGGATGTGCTCCAGGTGCCAGATCAGAGATTCCCCTGCAGCATGTGACAAAGAGCATGGTGAGGCAGGCTGTCTACCTGCAGCCCCTAGAGGGCAAACACTGGAGCAGATAAATGCCTGAAGGAGACTGTGACCCCACAGGAAGCCCATGCTGGAACAGGCACTGTGGAGAAAGGAGTCCACACTGGGACAAGTTTGCTGGTAGGACCTGTAACCCCTCAGGGGACTCATGCTGAAGCAGTCTGTTCCAGAAGGACTTCATCCCATGGAAAGGGACTCATGCTGGAGCAGTAAGGAACTGCAGCCTGTGGAAAGCATTCACTTTGGAGAATTTTGTGGAGGAGTGTCTCCCATGGAAGTAACCCTGACTCTGGAGCAGGGGAAGGAGTTCCTTCCCTGAGAAGGGAGGAGCAGCAAAAACGTGATGAACTGACTACAGCTTTTTTCCTCATTTCTCTGCACCTCTGAAGGGGAAGAGGTAGAGAATTCAGGAGTGAAGTTAAGCCTGTGAAAAATGGAAGGGTGGGGGGAAGGTGGTTTTAAGATTTGGTTTGATATCTCATCACCATACTCTGATTTGATTGGTAACAAATTAATTTCCTCCAGTCAAGTCTGTTTTGTCCATGACGGTACCTGGTGAGTAATCACTCCCTGCCCTTATCTCAATCCACAAGCCTTTTGTTATATTTTCTCTCCCTTGTCCAGCTGAGAAGGGGAGTGAAGAGTGGCTTTTGTGGGCACCCTGTGAGTGTTATAATAAAACAAGGACAAGAGACTGGGAACTGCTTTGAGCACTTTGTCACATCATCCATGCAGAGAAGTTGAAGCTGTTCTGCCTTAAGGCCCTGGCTGACTCCAGGTTCCACACAAATGCCTTTTTAAACAACCATTTTGTCTTTCAACACATAAAAATTGGAGAATCTAAATCAATAGCTGGAGCTTACAATAGTTGCAGAGGAGCTGTGGTTTTTAGCAACATATGCAGCTGCATGGGCTCCAAAATGAGCCACTGCAGGGGGAGAAGCAGCAGGGGAGTGGAAAACCTGCCAAGGCAAACCGTTAGGTCACAGGCCCTCAGCAGTGAGCATGGGAGGGGCAGGCAGCACTTTAAGCAATAAGACTTTTTTCCCCAGATCTATTTTGAAAGTAGCAGAAAGGAGTCGTTGCATTGAATCTTAAAGTCTTTAAGCCTGAAGTGCTTACGTTTCTATGAGCACAGCATTCTGCTGGCTTTGTAAGGGACCAGGGGGCAACAAGAGGCAATGTGAAAACAGCACTATTTTCAGGAAAGAACTCATCAGACAGGTATCAATATATGCTTTCTGGCAGCTGTCCATTATAGGGCTCTTAAATATTGTATTTTGTACAATTGGATAGAGTATAGAAAATGTACTACTTGATGTCTACTTACACTTTGCAATAGTTTAGTAAAATCAAGAATTGTACTAAACTATAGTTTTTGCCTTGGAGACTGCAAAGTGAACCACTGTGCTCTCTGTAGTGCACTCTCTGAAGAGCCCCACAGAATGCAAGTCATAAAAGGAGAAAAAAAACCAAAGAAACCTCAAACAAACAAACAAAAACCACCACAGATTTTTACTAGCCCTTTTCATACCAGTGGTCAAAGAAGCAGATCAACACTATGTGCTGAGCTGCACAGCTCATCCAGGTGGTCATCTGTACAAAACCAGTCAAACAAGCATTGGTACTGTATGATCAAGCATGTTCTACTGTTCCCCTTGCTCAAGAAAGCCCGAGGCTGTATGATGCAAACCCCAGCTCACCCTTATAAAGGAAGGACCAGAGGTAACCAGTTTAAATTAGGAATGGGACAACTCAAGATAACTCTGTTCTAATATATATATTCTTTGCAGTACTGTAGGAAGCATAAATCACAAGAGATCTCCTATCATATACAACAGCAGGTGAGCTGCAATAACCTTTTGCTTCCTTTGGTCTAAACACTAATATTACAATTCAGGCTACTCTTCCACTCCCTCCCCCAATATTTCTTAGATCCAGATCTTTAAGTCAATGTACCGATACTATGTTTAATAGCATTTCTGCACTCTACCAACCCATTATTGTCACTTCCAGTAAACATGCCAATTTAGAAAGGGGATGATTATGTAGTTCTGTGCAGGAGAGTATATTAATAAAGCTCAACAGCAAGAATATTTGTTATCTATACTTGACAAGTGCAACATCCAAACTTGAAAATGAACCAACCTTTTAAAGTATAAAGCTTTTATCAACAAAAGACATGCTTTCCAGAAGTTAAATACCAGCTAGAAGCAAGGCAGAGCACCTGCTTGTGCATAATAGTTAGTGTCTATGCAGGTGTTCTGCCTAATGTCAACTTCCATTAATATCTGGTCCATGGCCTGTTGAAGTCAACGGCAGTTTTACGGTTGATTTCAGTGCAGTTTGAAATATGCCCTTAAATTTTACTGATCCTTTCTTACTCATACCATGCAACAAATACTTCTTTGTGCTTTTAAAAATGTATTTAGAAAAGAATAATCTAATAAAAAGAGATAACTTTTGGTTCACAGAAAGAAAAAAACAAAAACCTGCAGGTAGCACACTGGACACCAAGAATTAAACTATTAAGCTCTATGAACAGTTGCCTTTAGCAGCAAAAATGCCTCCTGGAAAATGTCAGAGTTTTTTTAGAGTACAGAAAGAACCTACAACAGGGGTGGTATAGTTTTCAGATTTTCCCTTCTAAAATGTTCTCTCTCTTTCTTTTCAATGTATTAGTTTACTTCTGAGTAAACGTAGTCATGGATGTCTATAATCCTTACCGGCTTTATGGATAATGCAGGTCCTTAAACTGTACCCCGGGCTTTTCAGGTTGCAGATGTGGGTATTAACCAAAAGCGTGATGAATCTGGGCACAAGCACATCTGTACTTCTGTCATTCCGCGCTGAAGTCAACCTGTTATATCCAGCCTGACACACCACGATCTCTTCTGAGGTGGGCTTGGGAGGCAGGAATATTGATGACATGTTTGTTTATAACCATGTTTATTAGACATATGTTCCTTGATCACACAAGCCATAAGCAGATTATGCAGACAGCACTTCTGACAAGTTACTCCGGGCTGCTCCTCTCTGTGAGCAATGGCAGATGAAGCCGTGACACATTAATGAAGTCTGAGCACCCTTGGAAACACTTCCTCATTCCAACCTGGAAACCGATCAGACTTCTGAGGATGACCAGCTGAGAGGTGGTGGCTGAGAGACCCTTGTGTCCTTAGTGGTATCATCAAAAATCAGGTCCCATTTTCATGTTAAATACTAATAGAAAATGAAAATAAACTAGAAATCAATATAACTGTGCCTTTATTAATGAAAGAAAATTTGAAAAACTGATATCATTAAGCCATTTCAGTTGTGATTTGTGGCTAGAGAGTTTTATTAGTCCAATATATTTTGGCCGACATTAAATATCAAAATATCTCTTTTTCTAAAAAAAAGAAAATCTCATCTGTATCACTCTTATATTTCCACTCTTCGTTCATACATGTCTTTCTCATCTTCTCCCCATTTTATTCCTATCACAATTCTTTCTACTAAGATGAAGTGTAATCACTTTTTTTTTAATCAGAAATTACACTATCTTTTAACCAGATTTCTAAATAAAGCCTATCTTGCAGAATATTTAATTCCAGTGAATACCTGTTTCTTACACTCTTGTATTAAGACACCTTAAATACGTGCAGGCATAATACTCACTTTCACATCTTAAAACTAGCTATGAAAAAAGACTAGGAGTAACTTAAAAGAAAAAAAAGAGAGTGGGAAATAAAGGAAAATTTAAAAGGTTGTATCTGCACCACTGACTAGGTGTTATTTTTGCAGAGCCTATCTCAGAGTTAGGCAATCAGAGTTAGAGCTGCAGAAGCTTTTCTGCACATTAGGCTTTTGACACACATTGGCCTTTAGGTATGTGGGAAGATCTTTTCAAGTAACCTGTTGACATCCTGACTCCCACCTCTAACACGATCAGTCTTAATTAATCTGGAACTGTCCTTGCAACCAGGTAAAACCACAATTCAAGACCATGTAGCCTTCTCCTCAATGTTTACATTTAATAAGATTTTATTGCTTCATTTTCTTCCAGAACCTGTAAACAAGCCAGGTTCAAGAAAGGGCCCAAAACTCTGCAATTGACTCTGTTCAAGTTATTGCTGCTAGTAGGCATCAATTTGAAAATAGCACCAATTCTTTCAACACTTTACTGAAAACAGTGTTTTGTATCACAAAGATTATTGGTGTATGACACTATGAAAATAATCAAAAGTCCTAAAATACACACCCATTACAGAAGAAACTAACATGGTATTATCTGGCTCATAAATTCACGACACATGTAATGCCACAGCTCAGAAAAAACCCAAGGTAGAGCCCTTGGATGAAAAATCTCACCAGTCAGCCATTCAACAATCAACAAAAATTCACAATCAATACAAATTTCAGCTGCTCTTTTAGCACTGTCAGTCATGGATAATGACCTTACAATTCTTACCAGACAGTAAGTTACAGAATTAGAACCATCTTCCCACTTGGACTGGAATGTAGGTATGCAGGTGTATTGGGTCTGGCTGAGGTGGTGTTCATTTCCCCATAGCAGCACTCACAGCGCTGTGCTTTGCATTGGTAGCTAGAAAGGCACTGATAACACACACAGCTGGTGATTTGGCTACTGCTGAGCACAGCATCAGCACTGTAACATTCCTTCCTAAGTCGAGGGCAAGATTCTGGTAGGGGACACAACCAGGCCAGCTGACCCAAACTAACCAAAGGGATATTCCATATCATAATGATGTCAGATCAGATATAAAAGCCAAGGAAAGAGGCAGGAAGGCAGGCATTCATTGTCTCCAATGGCTGCCTGCTGGGGAACCATTATGTGTGCTGGAGCCTGGCTTCTCAGATGTGACCAGCCATCACTGCTGATGGGAAGTAGAGAATAAACCATATTATTTGCTTTTGTGTGTCCAAGCTTTTGCCTTGCTTCTGCTCTAATAAAGTGCCTTATCCCAACCCATGAGTTGTTTTCAGTCTTACTCTCTCCTCTGTCCAGCTGGGAAGGGGAGTAAATGACAGAGCAGCTGGGTGGGCACCTGGCATCCAGCCAAGGTCAACCCACCACAGCAGGTTTGACTGCTGAAGGCAGAATCTGAAAGAAGAAAAGTTTCTCTAAAGCTGACAACGAAAACACCCATTTAAAATTAAGAACTCCAAGTGTTGCCATCAGTCTTCAAATCCACTCCCATAGTCCTTTATATTGTCAAGAACAGCGTCTTGCTGCCCTGCAGGTTGTCCTGGGTCACACAAAGACTCTGATATTGTTTTCTTTTCTCTTTTCCCCAAATATACCTATTAAATTAGACTGTGGGGAGGAACTTAAGGGTGATACTTTATTATCCTAGGAGAAGAATGTATCCACAGGTGTGAAAAGAGTGGAATGATGATGACTCAGAGAACCCAGGTGTTGAGGGTGTGCATGCCTGACACCTCATGCTATGAGCTGGGTTTTATTTTTTTGTCCTTTCACAAATGACTCATCTTGATAACTCCCCCTGGGGAGGTATCAGGACAATTCACACACATGGTCTGAAGATATTCATCTCTGCTGATGGCCATAATGGATCCATCTGTGCTGATATAACAGGAAGTTGTAACATCTTAGAAGGTGTCAAAGATTTTTGAAATGTCCCGTGATCCAGTGTAAATCATCCAATGAAGAACTCCCCACCTCAGAGGAGGTACCAGAGGGCTCACCTACTGTGAGCCCAAAAGAAGACCACACTCAGACTTCACTCAGCAGATCGAGGCTCTCCTTCCCTCACTTCACAGGACTTCTACCTCCTGGGGCTTCTACCACCACCTCAGCGTAGCAGGACTACAAACACCATGGGAGTTGTAGAGACCAAGTCTCATTGCTTGATCCAGAGGGTGTCTTGTGGGTCCTTCCAGTTGCCTGGGGGTTCGCAGCCCTGCTCCAACTCCCTGTGCTGGCTCTGCAGCCTCACTCTAGCACTGACCCTCCAAACCATTCCTACTAGGTTTTGACAGGTGGGGAGAGGCCGGCAGCCATCTCGTTTTGATCTGATGGGTATTTTCTGGTTAGCTTAACCCAGTTTTACCAGTATTGTTTTTTAGCATTCCTCTTGGTAAAGAGGTTTTTTTTCCATTTACATCCGGGTGTTTTTGATCTCTCTCTCTCTCGGTATTGGAGAGAATCAGGGGTATCGAATTGGAGGAAGGAGACTTCGGTCTGAGGTCTACGCTTCTCCAAATTGTCTCAAACTGAGACACAGGTCAACATCCAAATATATTTTTTCTGCTTAAGAAGAAACCAATAGGAATAATCTGAAGTATTTAAATCTTGTCTTCATTTGTAAGGTTCCACAGACCTCAGAATAATAATTCAATTCTAGCACAAGGCCAAACAGGATTTTCACCAGCTGGAACAGAAAGCTTAAAACTCACTTGGGTGTCTAAAACCAATCCATACTCCAGCACTGATGTCAAAATAGTCCTTTATTAAGGGACGAGTATTCAATACCACCCTAGGGCTCAAATACTCTTTTAAAAATCAGATTATAACTTCAGCACAGGATAACATTATTACATAACACACAGAAGGACCTTCCATGAAGCACAATGAGCTTCGGTAAACCTCAGTTCATGCCTCCTAAGTATCAACAGATGAGAATATGAAAAATGAGGATGAGCGCACTTAGAAAATGAGAGAGTTTTATGAATCACATCTCTATGTTGAATGTTGGAGTTTCTGCCATAAAATTTTAAAGTTAACTTTCTCTACATTGCCATGCTGTGACTTCAGTGGCATAAAATGCTAATAACATCCATATCTTAAAGATTAAAAGAAAATAATAATTTTCCTTGACTTTCTCTTTGGGAGGAGGGAGAGGGAAGTAGAAGAGGAAAGAAAAAGATAGTGCTTCCTAACATTGACTCAGCCCAGAAGATTGCATCACCATTTCTGCCCTTAGGAACCCATGATGACAACAAATAGCTAATATTCATATAAAAGGTATACATCAAGCATGCCTTTTGGAAAGTCATCTTCAAATACCATCTGACTTTCTTTTTGTTTTGTATTATGAATGTATACAAATATATCTTTTTATTCATATAGACACAATGTATGTATTATATGCAATGCACACACATGAATGTAAAAATCACTTGGAGAGGGGAAGTAATACATCTCAGTTCCAGGATCAGTTTTTTACCTGAAATGAAAGTCTCCTGCTGTAGACTAGCTGCCACTTCACTTTCTAGGGTGGAGTCTAGGGGGCAGTCATCCATTTTGTAATAGTATTTGCACATTCAAAAGGAAACTCATCTTCTGAAGGGTTGTTCCTAGATTATGCGATGAATCCCCAGTGATTATGAATCACTAATCATTATGGAAAAGTCCTGTCTTTAACACCCCTCTGCCAATTTAAATGCAACACTACACAAACATGAACAAACTGCTTCCTTAAAATAAATGAAGAGGTACAATAGTAAAGGGATGGAAATAAATACCTATCATATACAGGTTTTGTTTCTTAACACATATGTTTTAAAATATGTTTTAAAATCAGCTACACAAGCACTTTAATATATAATGTGAAAGCTAGTGAAAAGAACAGATAATGCAAGAGATATCTACCCCTTTTGTCAGTACCCACAGTACAACTTTCACATAAAAGTCATCTTCAAATTTAGACTCCTCAGCACTATTTATTCAACAAAAATAGGTCTTTTGGCTACAGTGTCTGGGAAGCAGCTGCACTTAGCTCTCTGAATGACCAACAGGTCTAACTTGGTGCATCTGAAAGCCAATTGATGTGTTTTATCAGCAGTCCTCTCAAATGAAGGTGAGAGAGTCCACTGAGAACCTAGGGTTTTCTACAGCCAAAAAGAATACAGATTTCAGCCAGTAGCCCACAAAACATCTTTCAAGAACTCAGAAAACTCCTATCAATGATTCCTAATTGAAGCTATCAGCAGAGTGAATTAATTATGCAGCTGAGCTCTCATGGTCTTCTGGCCGTTAGCTCCTGAAACAATTTTTTATACTTATTCATACTGAAGATTGCTCCCTAGAAACTTAAGAAGTCGCTCTGAAGGAAAAAAAAGGATGTAAACCTTGGTTAAGTGCATTTCCTTTTCCATAAAGATGGTTTTTTGCTAAGTTATCTGAAGTAAAAATCCTCCTGTGAACAGGTTCCAGGAAAGGGACAAACTCAGTAGTAACAGCTGTATAAAGAACATTAAAATCTTCTTGCAAACATAGCTGGAAATTACCAATAGTAACATATCATAAATTGCGCTGAATAAATTGAATAAAAGTTCAGAAGAAAAACACACATACCACTTGATTCTTCATTATTCACCTTTGTGGATTTAAAAAAAAAAAAAAGGATTTATCATTACCCTGCTCTTATTTCAATTACTCTCTTTATCTTAGTTCTGAGTGAGCTATAAAAGTGTACACATGGAGAGAAAAGCCCTCATAGTGCGATACTGTTTTTCCAGTATGATTTGATTAGATTCATAGAGCATGACTGAAAGGATCTCATTGAAAACAGCTGATTGGGTTTTAAAGCAGTAGATAATCAGTTGGGTAAATTACCCCTTACTATCTTTAGGACTTATGAACTCTCAAAATGCAAGCCCACCACTCAGAATGCAAGTGACTGACTGAAGTATTATGTTCCTGCTTAGCTGCTTCAACAATGAGACTATCCCTGGTGTTGTATGGGGCAAAGCTGTGGACCTTGAAGAAAGCAAATGAATATCAACTTCAGTGATAGAGATGACACGTCTCGGGAGGATCCCTGATGTTAGCAAAAGACGGAAACTGAGAAGTAATGACACCACAGAAGCATGCTGCGAATAAAAAGTAGCTGCAGGCTGCTATGAGAGAACTGGAAATGCTGCTGAATGGGAGGTAAATGTATACCACCTTTCATAAAATAGGAAAGAGAAATGCCTTCTCCAGTTCTTTCTCTCTCCAGCTAGGCGGAGCAAAAACATATCCATTGAATCATAGAATCACTTAGGTTGGAAAAGATCTTTAATATCGAGTCCAATCATTAATATAGTACTGCCAAGCCCGCCACCAAACCATGTCCCTAAGAGAGACTGAAGTGTTATGGTTAGTGACTTAAAATCACCAAAGGACTTTTGTCCATGGCAAACTGTGCAAAGAAACAACTGCTCATCTATGACCATCAAAGCCCACCCTTTCCTGAATATGCCTTCTGAAGGAATGGGAACTTGCAAGGTGGTACTATGGTTCAAATACCTCAGTCTAAGAAGTAAACAAGGCTGGGGGGAGAAGAATGTATCCACAAAGCCATTCTCAGATGGGAGGGAGGCTATAGCCCATGGGCTCATTTCAATGACTCAGAACGCTGACCCATTTGTGAAGGCCATTCGGGTTATTTGATTAGGTGCTTTGCTGAGGCCAGGTTTACACCTCCCAAGGGAGAGGTTACCTTGTAGAGATGGGATGGTGCTTTCTATCATGGTAATTGTCCTCTGCTCAGTTGTAAAACTCCCCCTCTCTTTCACCAGGGAAGGTCTGGTGGGGCATTACTGTCTCAGCTGTGCTGACATGAGAGGCAGCTGTCATGAACCATCAAAGACCCCTGAGGCACCCCCCAGACCCATTTCTGAGGCCTTCCACCAGAGGGCTGCATGTGATCCAAAAGTGTTGCAACAGATCCAGAGCCTGTTGCAAGAGACAGTGTAAAACCCCATGCCCCACAAGGCAGGTGCCAGGGTGTTCCCACCTGAACCCAAAGGCTTCTTCCCCCACCACCTGACAGATCCAGACTGCAACCATCACTATGACTAACAGACAACTAAATTGCAACAATCAAGTCTTATTGCAGATCCATGCATGGTGATTATGAACTCTTATCTTTTCTCTTTCTTTTCCTTTATACATTTTTTAAGGAATATTTTTATGATTTCATGTTGCCATATTACTATGGATAATAATAATCCAAACGGCTTTCTATTGCAACCAAACTGTTCTAAAACAAACCCTGTACATTTACAAACACTGGTCATTCAGTCTTATTTTGCTCTAATTCAGCCTCAAGGAATCTATTACCAAGAACCTGTGTTACTCTTGCATTCATGGGGCAGGTCATAACATAAGCATCTATGCATCTTTTAAAGATTTGGTACTTCCAGTTCCATAGGACAAGGTCTTCTTTTTTCCAGGTAAACAACCTCATTTCTCCTCAGCCACTCCTCATAAGACTTATGCTCCAGACACTTCACCAGCTTTGTTACCCTTCTTTGGACATATTCCAGTGCCTCAATGTCCTTCTTGGAGTGAGGAGCCCAAAACTGAACACCAGATTTGAGGTGTGGCCTCACTACTGTTGAGAATAGGGGAATGATCAACACTCAAGTCCTTCTGGCCACTCTATTGCTGATATAGGCCAGGATGCCATTGGCCTTCTTGGCCACCCGAGCACCCTGCTGGCTATTCAGTTGGCTCTCAAACAGCACCACCAAGTCCTTTTCTACTGAGCCACTTTCCATTCACTCTTCTCCAAGCCTGCACTGCTGCCTGGGGTTGTTGCGACCAAAGTGCAGGACCCAGCACTTCACCTTGTTGAACTTCATACCACTGGCCTTGACCCATCAATCCAGCCTGTCCAGATCCCTCTGCAGAGCTTTCCTACCTTCCAGCAGATCAACACTCTGGCCCAACTTAGTGTCATCTGCAAACTGACTGAGGGTGCCCTCAATCCCCTTATCCAGGCTGCCAATGAAGACTGACATTATGTTCATAAAATTATATCAACTCTTTATCAAAATAATTTTCAAAAGTTTTTAGTTTTCTCAATTTAGTTTTTTCCACTTGCCTGTGATGTAATGCTTGGTTAGACCACAACAACATTTGGGGATTTTCTCTCTGGGTTAGTGCTAATCCTCCACTAGTACAAGCTGAACATGGGTTCAAATTACCATTAACAACAGATGTTAATACACATTAACATCAATGTGTAAATACGGGAGCAAGGTCTTTATATTAATTTTTAAATACTAGAGATTGAAAACTTCTGCTGGATGTTACTCTAGTGTTATGAGGAGAGCATTTACAATAAGTGGAAATACAGTATAGAAATACAATAAAACATCTACAAGCTGTATAAATACAGACTCCCCAGCTGGGAATTTTGAGGTTTATATTCTCTAGTCTATATTCTCTGTCCAGTTTACTAGACAGAATTTCATATGAAACACTACAGATTTCTTTGGGACATTATGATATTTAAATTTCTCATTTTGTTGTTCTTCTTCTTTCTTTCAAAATACAGATTCAAGATAGGAAAATGAGAGAGAGAAGAAAAAAAGTAGTTTATATTGTTTTCCACTTCTTCTTTTCAAGGAAATGGAAAAAAAGAACAACAGTAACTGGTTAACATTTAAGTTTTTAAAGCTGTTTTGAGTCTCAGTTATACTACAACGAGAGTCAGATAACAGGGAAAAATTATTTTTACTGATTTTTTTAATTGTTTTTCTTCTTGGCTTAACTTTTTCACATTTATGTTATTTCCTTGTAAACACATTCAAAAAAAATAGTACCAGCTATATTTACTTTACTACTATAAAGTAGTTATATTTACAAGAAATTTAATATGTAGGACAAATGTATTATGTAACTTTAAAAGGAACCTTGGAAATTGGAGATTAAAAAACTGAAGATAAAAAGATGCTCAAAAAATTATTAAGGAAGTGGTATGTCAGGCATCTAAAACTTCATACAACATCATCTAAAGAGATGGATTTGTCAAGAACAATCTGTATCAATCCAGCTAAATTCATTCTATAACAAGGCCACAGAAAATGACAAATGACTATTTCCTAACTAAGATGCATTTTTTAAGACAGCAGAAATCACATTACATAACCAAACTAGGTAAAATCAATATAGCTAATGACTTTTCAACCTTTCTTCACTTACAGATCAACAACTATTTTGCAGAATAGGTACGAGCACACTGTATACTTTACATGTAAAAAATTACTGATTTACAAAGCCTGTCGCAAACTCTTTAGAAGTAATGGCTGCTGTCCCTCCCCAGGATCCCACAGGACATAGCTGTGTGATGAAAGAGTTATCTGCAAAGTCATCAGTGCAAGTCTGAGTATCAAAAATGTTATGCCAAATCAAGGGGTTATTTCAATCTAGGAGTGTGTTCCTAGATTTGTACCTGTTAATAATCTACACATCAAAATAAGGCACTCTGTGCAGGTCACCATTATCTTTGCAAGCACTTGCAACAACTGGGTCAGAATCCTAAGTGATCTTGATAGAGAAATAGCTTGGAAACAGTACTAAAAAGAAGTCATGCCACACAAGCTGCAAACTGAATATTGGCTCACAGTGTGATACTGTTCTAAAAGAAAGATTTTTTTTAATAGCCACCCTAATATAGTTTCCACTCGTACTTTACTCATTCTACTTCTATATCGCTTAAAAATATATTCTTCACCCATTTATTTTCTAACAACTTTCGTATAGCAAAGAACCATTATTCCTTCCCTAGAATTTGGCATAGAGTTTTGGTAAAAATTAGTAATTTTCGTCAGTTAATGATTCCAGAATTCCAGGCTGAATTCTGCACCAAGTCTTTGTTTCAGTCTGTTTAAGTGTTTTCAAACCACATTATCATCACCTATATCAGTGCCATGTTTAATTTTTCATTTACTTGCATTCAACTCTGAAAGTCAGATCTGTAGGAGCAGTCCAGAGCAACGAGTTTATCCTCTGACATCTTTACATTACATCAGGGCATTTCATCCTGAGTCAACACTGCACATTGGCATCAGAAGTTTTTGGTAAGAATTATTGGTGGAAATTAAATCACCATTTCAATGAAAAGAAGCTTATTCTATGTTTACTTCTCAGGTGCTTTTTACTATCTCCATAGTTGGGTTTATGTGCAGGTTAGTAATTACACAGTTGATATTATTAAATCCAGTTGATGTTATTAAAAAATAAATCACAAAAGAGATAAAAAAATTAATTACTCTCTGATCCTTCAAATATAATAAATGTATATTCTCTGTTAGAAAACAATAAAAGGGAAGACTAACTTCTCACTAACACTTTTTTTAAATTATATGGTCCATGTGTAAAAGCACAGACTGGTGTTCATAAACAGAACTTTTTCCTCGAGGATTTTATTATGCCAAGAGAAATTACCTGCTTCTTAGGCCTATACCACAGTGTTCAGGAGTAGGTGCTGGAACCAAGACAGATGAGGGATGCAACTAGAATGGCTGAAGCCTCTCACCCTTCCCTCCCACCCTGCTTCTTTTTCATGCAGGGGTATTTGATGGAGCAGCAGATTGGAAATACTTTGTATCTGTATCTTTTCATACTTGCCCAGGTTGTCACCATTAAAAAGTGTGGCTTCAATGCTATTGTTGGACCTTGGATAAAGCTCAGCTGTAAATATTTTGTGCTGTAAATATTTTGTGCTGTAAATTTCTGTTATTGTCAGATCGCTGTACGTATAAATCAACTACCAATGTCGTAAAAGAAGCAGAACTGTCACCTTTTACACAGTCATGGTAAAGATTTCCTGAATGTTCCTGGAAGAGCGAAACATGATGGCTACAAAACTAGTTTCTGCCTTTCCCTGTAAAATAAAATCAAATAAACTTCTACAAGCAAAGAATCACCTTTTAACTGAATTATGCCATACACCCATAAACTTATTTTCACTTGGCAACCTGCCATAGCCTTATTTAGACTTGCATTTATCCTGATCAGAACTTTACCATACTTTCATCTAAAGACCTTTAAAAGGGTGTTTTTTCTTTGCAGAGTATGTTTTATAAATATTATTTTAAGAATGATTATGAAATAACATATCTGTATGACATGCCCAGCAGGACATCTCTGTGTATTTGCCACTTCTTTGATGTAGCCAATGTGATAACTGAACTTGGATAATAAGAGGACATAATCAAGAGGTCAGCAAGATATCACCATGATCAGCATATACACAATATTTTGTCTAAAATGCAATCTCTGTTAAACTGAAAGCTACAAAAGTGCAACTGCTTTCTACGGTGTCTGCTAAAAGATGAAAGACTACTGTGTTTACAACCTACTGTGCTTAAATAGTCCATGTAACTCTTGTTAAACTGAAGAGAAATAGCATTGTGAAAGTTGCAGACTAAGATTGTGTTGACATAGAATCACAGAATCATTTAAGTTGGAAAAGACCCTTAAGATCATCGAGTTCAACCATCACCCCAACAATGTCAAGTGATGGTAGGAAGAGTGTATTTCCACAGCTCCCACCAAATTCTGGGCCCTGAGATGCCCAGTTGAGCTGGACTTGCTCTAGGTCATTCCCAAATTCTGAGAAACAAGTTGTTCATTCATCTTCTATGCCATGGTGAAATGCTCCTCAACATCATTCAATCCTTAACTTCCAAAATCAATCTGAAATCTCTGCAATGCATAGGGAAGTTTGTAATACTGCTTATGATTTTGTTATCAACAGTGTCTATAAAAACCATAGTTTTCTTTGCACTAGAAGCAATGATAACAACTATGAATCAAAGAGCTTCAGTACGGCATCACATAACTTCATCACCACACAGATTTATAGAAAACTGTATACTTCATAAAACAAAACCACCACTAAAATTTGCCACAGAACTATAAGAACAGAGAAATATAGTGCACATATTTCATATATTTATCTTCATGCACTTATTTTTTCAAGGACGCAGAGCAACAAAACTAGCAAACATTGCTAGTTGACAGATAAGGATAATAATTCCCCCCCCCTACCAAGTTAAGATACATTAATTTTCCTGAAATAAATTCCTGACCATAATGTGCTCATACTCTTGACACCACTACCTTCAACTGAAATAGGTGTCACATTACTCTAATGCTGTGGAAACAACTATAGTGTGTAAAACCGTCTTTTGATTTAACATTTTCCTCATCTCAAATGCTTTGTAGTCCTAGGATTTTCCAAGAAACAAAAAATATTTTAAACTATTCACAATGTTCTAGATATAACTCTTGGCTAATAAAATTTTTGAGAAAATATAAAACATTTGGGCTTATTTGGTCATTTTAATAACTCAAGACAAATATTCTGTGGCAACAATAATATTAGTTCTAAGAAAAAAGGATTTTTCATCTGTTTAGAAACAGAATCAATAAATATAATTTGGTTTGTGGAAATATGACTCCAAAATGTACACATACATTCATTTTGTCTCAGCAGATATTTTTGCTTCTAAAATAAAAGTTTCAAAGGTGAAATTAAAATTTAAGTAAGATTTTTTCCTTACTAGCCTTGTTTCAGACCTACAAGGAACAAAGTCTTTAAATGCCATAGAATCACAGAATATGGTGAGCTAGAAGGGACCCATCAAGTTCATCTAGTCCAACTCCTGGACCTGAGAAGGGAAGCCCCAATAGTCACACCATGTCCCTGAGAGCTTTGTCCAAACACTTCAGGCTTGGTGCTGTGACCACTTCCCTGGGGAGCCTGCTCTAGCACCCAGCTATCCTCTGGGTGAAAGCCTTTTTCCTGATATCCAGCCTTTAAACCTCCCCTGACACAACTTCAGGCCGTTCCATTGGGTCCTGTCACTGATCATGAGAATGAAAAGATTGGGACCTGCCCCTGTGCTTCCCCTCACGAAGATGTTGAAAACCACACTGAGGTCTCCCCTCAGTCTTCTCTTGGCTGAACAAACAAAGGGACCTTAGCCATTCCTCACATTTTGTGGGGGTTTGTAATTTTTTTAATCAATATTATTTAACAAGAATTTAGTTACCAAACTGCACCGGAAAGAACTGAGAATTCATTGTGGTTCTGGAAATTCATTTTCAGTCGAGTTACTACTCAGGAGAAAAGGTTCTGCATCATACACTTGCAAAAAGAGTTGTTTTATCCAAGAAATAAAAATCAAAACAGTATAATACCAAAGAAAATGACTTTTTGGAGAAAGGAAAAAAATTCCCTTTTCTTTTCTGTAGCTCTGTTTAAACACATGTTTAGTTTACGGAGAAATAATTTCCTTTCAGTGACAGAACTTCAATAGCCAGTTTAATTTCACTCTTTCCACTATGAACATTGCTGCTGTTTAATTTATTAAGGAGACAATTTCTAGAGAGCATACATACTCTGGGAACAAAGAGAAAGATAATCTAGTCATTTATTCCGATAAACATTTACATATTTATCCTTCCTGTGTTAAATAAATTAGTCCTAACTCCCAGAGAAATCCATATTGTAGTCTCCACCTCCATTTTATATTAGCACTGTTTTCTTAAAGAATATATTTAAAGATATTCCTGTTTGGCTTCTGTGCCCCACAGCAGTGGCAAACCTATCTTCTTCCCCCTAGAGCAGCAGGTAAGGTTGGGATAAGCATCTTTTGATAGAAGTTCTGTAACTGGGCTCTCTAAAACCCAATTAGTGGATAGTCCAGCCACTCTGCAGCTGGAAGGCTCGTAACTCTAAAAGAAAGAAACTGCTGCCTCTCTCTGAAAAGAGGACCAGAGATTTCTTTGGCGACAAAGTCCTTGCAAAGCCCCCATAAGCCTTGTGTTCAGAGCAAAACAAAACATAAAAAGTCATGTACCAACATATGGGAAAATGCTTCTGCTCACCTTTTAACTCCTGCATTTTTATGGCATCTGCTTTAATTCCTCAGTGAGCCAACAGGTCAAGAAACATCAGTCATTTCCACTCCTGCTCTTATTATCAGGATATCCCAGGATTAGAGAGCACAGCTGTTAACACTGTTGAAATCAAAGAAGCATAAGTGAAGCTGTATACAAAGCCTTCTGAGTTTATTTTTCCATTTAAAAATATGGATTTTTTTCATAACAGTGCGCTACTAAAGTAGCAAATATACAATTAGCTCAGCATGACCAATAGTAAATGCAAAGGGAACTGTAGGAGGATAGGGTAAGTAGTAACTTATCTCGAAGTCATCTTCTGGGTCCAGCAGTGGCACTTTAATATCCGTCAAGTGATTTTTTTGGTTTTTTTCCTCCTTGAACTGTCCAGTAGGATGTATGTTTGCTTGCTTTTGGGGTTTTGTTTTCTATTTAGCTTTTTATTGCCCTAAATCCTGTGGCAAGGAGTTCTACAATCCAATTACATATAGTGTGAAGAACCAACCATCCATTAAATGGCTCCTATCATTTCTTATACAGAGACAACCAAACAGTTATTTGCTATTTAGCCCCTTTGATTTCCTCATAACTTCTTGAACCTTTAATTGCATCACACCTACCTCTACAACCCTTTTACACCTTATTTTTTATCTCATGGAAGTGTTTTTTCATCCTTCCAACCATTTTTACATTCTTCTTGACTCTTCTCTGATTCTATAATGTTCAATTTGAGACAGAAGACTCAGAACTTCATGTAGTTTTTAAGATGCAGCTGAACTACAGATTTAGACAGTGGTCTAATAATGATCTCTGGTTTGCATGCCATTTCTTTTCCAGTAGTTCTAAACCTCAATTCACTTTTTTTGACTGAAACAAGATAGTAAAGTTAATGCTGTCATTTAGGACAACAGCAATATCTTGCTCTTGAGCAGTAACAGTCTGTTCAAAGCCCAGTGTTTTATTTAAGATATTTTTGCCCCCAGGGTGCATCATCTATATTGAATTTCATCTGCCATTTTATCTCACAGTTACTCAAGATCTATCTACCTCTGCTAGAAATGCTAAAGGAACTCTTATCTCATTCTTCTCTGTAGACTATCCCCATTGGCAAAGATATATTCCCCTGTCTGGCACCAAACTTATCTCCCTGACTGAACCACCAAGTCCTATGATGGGAGCAACAGCAAACGATGGGAGATAAAAACGAGTCTGAAGATGTCAGTCCATAAAGGTGAATGGTGATGCAGCATCTGATGCATTAAAACTGTCAAGTGGTCCTGCTACTAAAGCTGATGGCAATAGGGAATTATATATCATGCTAGCTTGAAGCAACATGCTTTCTATTCTCTGGAAAGATTTTTGTCCTATCTAGGTTAAAATCAAGTCTTGAAATACTGTCAAATTCATTCTGCAGAATGGAAACTGCAGTTCTTCAGTAGCTGTACGGATGTAGAATCAGTTGTACCTACACATACACAAAGATACAACTAGCAGAACTGGGGAGTGGGTGAGATTTTTTACTTTTAAAAGATGTGAGGAGTAGCGGTTTACTGTTTACTCAGTCTTTGCCAACAGACTTTTTACTTCTGTTTTTCTTTACTCCAGTTTTAATCCAACATAGCATCCTGAAAGCAATGATTGCTTCATGTTAGCATTATTGTACCAAGATACAATAGTGAAAGCAGCTCACTGATTTTCTTACGACTGTTTTCTTCTCATGCTTATTTTTTACCCTATTCTAGCAGTATCAGTCAAGTGTGTTAGAGACAATTGCAGTCAGAACACTTAAAAAAGTGAACTGAATATTGTTTCTTGATACCTCTGATCTGCAGTCTTGAACAAACTATTCCAACAACCCTGTATAATGTTTTCAACAGGGAATTTTTTTATTATATTTTACACATTGTAAGATTCACTCAATGCAGAGGCCCTTGTTCAAAGAGCACTTTATAAATAGAAGTGCTTTAATTTTAAATTGATTTCTCTCTCATAAAGCCTACTGTAATTGATGGAACTGCACTACTGTGAAGGCAGATCAGAGTTCCTCCTAGAGCATTTTTTCTTATTTATTCTAAGCTCATAATAATAAGTCTAGATATATAAGCCACCAAAGATTTTAAAAACTTCTTCCTCTCCCTGTACAAAAACCCCTCACATTCATGAGCAATACTAAATAGTGTTTACTATTAATATAATTAACTAGGCCTAAATTAGGCCTAAGCCTTATGCTTCAGCTCTATTTCTACAAGGTTGCCTCATATTTCCATCCTTGAATTCATACTCCTTTTGTTCAGTGAATAAGCCACTCCTAATTACATTTGTCTCACTATAGCACATACACACTCCCAAGAAAAGCCTAAATTGAGAAGAAGCATTGCACCACTCAGGTACCCATTCAGCTCCTTGGAGAGGCAGCTGTGGAGCTTGTGATAGCTTCCATCCACCATTCAAAACAAATAGAGCAGTCTCCAACTACTACAGAATGAAATTCATATGCGCCAAAACCTCTAAAATAAAGATACACAGACTGAGAAACTGGTTCAAATCACCAAATCCTCTTCCCAGTGCTTACACACTGCACCCTTATACATGTCCGCTGACACTGTAAATTAGGACACAATGAGCATCTCCCACATGCTATTGCCCCTTGGGCAGAACTTTTTTCCCAAGATAAATTATTAAGTCTGGCCTTCATAAGTAGCTCAGGTGATAATGAAATCAACACTGACAGAAATCAGTGATTAACATGTATTTTAAATATTGGATTTTTTTTTAAAACTGCAGCTGAGCAGAGTTATTGACAGTATAAGTCACCTTCTCACTGTCCCATGCAAGTACAGAAACAGTGAGACACGAAAGCTATTTTCTGCAGTGCATTATGCCAAGCTAAATCTATCCCTTCTCATGTCAACAATAAACTCAGAGACTTAAAAAGGCAGCTAGAGTCAAAGCCAGAGAGAGTGCTTTTTACTTTAAGAGACAGAAAAGGGCCATCCAGTTTTCCTTTGATTGCTCAGTCTATGACCTTATTCCTGCATTTGCCTCCTCTTCTTCTGAAGTCAGAAACATGCTTGTCTCCCAGAGGTTCCAGGCGAATTTCAAATGCAAGAATTTTCAGTGCAACAGCCTGCAAAACTAACACCTACTAACCTGAGGCTTATTTGGCACATTGTTTAAACTAGGGACAAGAGAAAACCTCAAGCAAAATAAACATTAATCAGATCATATGTTGAACTGCTCTCTGTAAATAATATAGCTAGCAAGGCTGCTAATTTTTTTACCAGGAAACAGAAGAAATCAGATTCATTCCTCACAAAACTGGAGACATCCTCATCACAGTCAAGTTATCTCTTCACCTGCTCACATCCCTCAGCATGCATTGCAATGTGTTGCAAGATTCACACAAGTCTTCCCTCTGTAAATACACATGCAAGAGCAAGCAATACTTTCATTTTGTGCCTCAATCCAGGCCTAGGCACATCTTTTCAGAGTTGATTCTATATTCCTACAAGTCCATTTTTAAATACCATTGCACAACTTTGCCATGACCTCTTTCAGAGATTCCAAAGCAGTGATACACTCTTTGTCTGTCATTATGTTAAGGTCCTACACTTCTCAATTGTCACATGGTCTTTGCTCAGGTGAGTTTTTGTGCTAGCACAAATTTGAAAGGGTGCTTCCTCTCCTTCTTTACATGCTTTGAGAAACAAAAACAGAGGAGAAGAGTATAGAAATGTTAACAGTACTGATACTTAAATTCAGATGCCAGTAGGATATTTATCAGCCATTTAAATGAATACCAGTCATTACACTGGATCCTTCTTTACTTCACATTTGACTGTTTTCTTTAAGGCACAAAAGTAGCCAGAAGAATTAGAATGAGGAACATTTTTGTGGAAAAGCTACATCAGTGCTGCCCACAACTTGCCCCTTCAAGTAGTCTGGGAACACACTTGTTTCCACAGCTGGATAAAACATATTGTATGTGTTTTTCACAACTTCTCATCCCAAGATTTAGCATTCAGCAGCCTGGTGTACAATTTTTCACCCAAGTCACAAAATACCTTTCCTGTTTCCCAAGTGAATGGTGATAATCACTGGGGGAAAAAAAATAATGAAGTGAATAGCTAATAGTAAAACATGCATAGCAAATGCTCCAGGACATGTATGACTACAGATATTCCCATTCTGTTGCTGACATTTGCTAATCAGTGTGAGAAAACAAAAAAAGCACATTCCTATCAATAGCTGCAGACAGAAAGAAAATGGAATAAGGTTAATGGCAGAAGCAACAACCCAGAATGCAAACGAATGTCCGAACAGACATGCTTTGCACTTTCAGTACTATACTTGGAGATGACTTTGTTCCAATTGCTACACTTCTGTGGGAAGGGGAAACTTGATTGCAAGTTCAGTTAACTTGTAAATAGTCTGGTTCATTCATGGAGCAGCGTGCTGTTTGATGTTGAGTTTAGAATGGAGATTTTAGCATTTTCCATTAGGTCTGTAGCCTACCTAATTTTACACAAAGGTAGCGAATCTAATGTACATATGCTTTGGCAACTGCATCAAATTTCAGAGTACAAATATCCAGCTATTACTGGGTTTTTTTGGTTTGGATTGGGGTTTTTTTTTTGTTTTGTTTTTTTTTTTTTGCATCATCGATGAGTGGACTTTGGACCTTATTCTGATGCACTGCAGAGTAAATCATTCCTACATGTATGGCCCTGATCACAAGTTCTACTTCTCTGCTGTTACTCACAGTTGCTGATCAAAAGTTTAAAAAAACAGCTCTTTCCTTAAAGTTTGATTTCAGTTTGGGTTTTTGCTTTAGTTTATCTTTATTTGGGTAAAGTCTAGTTAACTCTGATGAATTAAGCAATCTTTATAAAATCAAGTTCAGTACCAGTAAGCCAAGTGAATTGTCTATGAAGTTATGAGACTTGTCAACATGACTATTACAGAGAAATACGACTGTATACATACATTTATGCTTCTATGAATGTTATTTCAGCTGGCGGATGAATGGAAGTCATTTCTCACAGGGAAAATTCAAAGGGTAGTAAAGGAGAGCTGTGTGGGCTAAATCCTGAACATCTTTTCTCGTGTGTAAGCTATAAAAAGTCCCAACAATACAGTAGAACTATTTGAATGGAAAATAAATTACAGCTTTTACAGGGCAAGCCTGTACATTCACATTCAGGGCCAGTACACTTGCAGACACAGTGATCTAAAAACATGTCATGTGCTAAGTGACAGACCATATGCTCTGCCTGGAATAGGAACTTTGGCTCGCACTAAGGACTTGAATTAATGCATCAAGTAGGTGACAACCTTTTAAACTGATGTATACACCAGCTTCTCATAACCAAGCTGTCATCGTCAATTATGTTTTGTGAAAAAGTCCCCCAGACAAACATAACTTTGCTTATGAAGCCCAGCATATTGGCTACAGCTTGCTGCAGACAATTGTCTCTATTTTTTTAAAATATGTTCCCATAAAACACAGAGCAAAGTAATTTGGATCAGTGTTACTGGCAATATCTAGGAAAAGGTTGAGAAATTCTTGATAGTATTTATAAAACCTTGCAAAAACTAAGCAACTCTATATATCAGGAGAGCTTACCTAACATCTGAGTCTCTGTTTACTAGAGATGCAAATACTGATCAAGAGATAATTTTTATTAGGTAGGGAAATATTTACTTGCTTACACTCTTCAGGCTGCAGCAAATAGGAAACAGAAAATAGAACTGAGGGATATCTGAACACACCTGCTAAAACTATGTGAAAGAGAATGAATGGTACAGATCAAACCAGAAGTTTGAGTTGACAAATGTGGGGAAGGATCTCTTTTACCAAAGGTCATACATACCCTCAGAAAAGGCCTGTGGTAGTAATACAAATTTAAAAAAAAGAAGGAAAGGAAAAAAAAAACAGGGAAGAAATCATCATGGGCATGAATTATCTAGAAATGCATGTACTATTCAGGGCATAAGTGCTTTACTGAGTGACAGCCATCAGCTCACAGCATAATACATAATGAGTACAGCAAAGATCCTGGTGATATTCAGAAAAAGAGCGAAAGTGATATTTGAAAGAAAACCAAAACCAATTTTAGAGTACTGTCTAGCTAATACAAAAGAGGTGCTAAAAGCACTGGTTCTTCAGCTCAAACAGACTGTCCCATAGTAAAGTAAATTTACCTTCATGGACTGGACAAAGCATTGCTCTGTGGTTTTTCTGTTCTGATGCATGCATAGAAAGCAAAGTATAAAAATAAAAGTGTGCTAAGAAAGGGCTTTACGTGGCAGAATGGGCCTATTTTCTGGATGAATATTTATGAGACCAATGATGGGCTAATGTGAAATGTCACCCTTACATCTGAGCTGTTGCCCTGAGAGGAAACATAACTATTGACTACCTCTATATAAGAAAAAATTCTTGTGCTGAAGCAGATGTGCAGGATACATGTCTTCAGAGCATTCGAAGAACTGAGATCAGCACTGAAAGTAGATCAATAAGAATTAGACTATTTGTAGATTAGGCTTTTTCTCCCCTTTATATTTTAGTAGCCTTACAGAAAAAAAAAAAAAAAGACTAAATTAATTTAATTAAACTCTTTCAAGAGCTTGATTACCTATTTTTAATAAAAAATAGCTAAATATCTAGTTTAATACAAGCATATTTACTGTTCTTTATTTACTAAAGGGGGGAAGTAAAAAAGTTTATGTCCCAATTTTTCTGCCTGAATCTACAATCCCAAGATTATTTTTCAAGTACATAATTGAAACACCTTTTTCTCCCTTGCAAAATAAGGAGTTTGATCAAAATAGAAATAATAAATTGCTGCCAGCTTTGAAATGGTATTAGCATAGATTTTGTCTTAAAGTTTTTAAGGAGCCTAGCAATTATGCTCCATTATCATGATGATTAGAGCTTTGAATCATTATAATGACTTCTGTCTGCACAAATCGCATGTTAATAGAAACTACAATTTACGGCTATCTTTGGTAGCTGGTAGCTTGTAGTATTTCATTTATACGGCAAAGACAACTGTTAAGAGGTCCAGCAATGAGATTTTTCTGTGTCAAAGGTGGAATTCCCTATTCCGTCTAAGCATCTGGTGTCCCCAGTCTTCATAGATGTGAATAGGCATTGCTATATCCTAATCTTTCTGAAACACAAAAATCAGTCAGACTTTCTTCTTTAGCAAACTGGGATGAGATGGATACAACCCCCCTGCATGCCACCAGGGCTCTGGCACTTACTGCCTTGATGCATCTTCTGGGGACTGGTGTGCCCCTGTTTTCAAGTTTACATTTACCCAAGCAACACATCATGCAGTCTGAATTACAAATATAAAAATGAACTGCAGCAAGTGAGGTCTAACCACACAACTCTAAAGTACCTTAAGGAGGATTAAGATGCTCGTCAGATCATCTGATTACACACAAAATTCCTAACATCTGTGCTGCATGGTGTAGTTATGTATGAAAAGAACAGCTTTCAAGAGAAATAGTGGTATAGTCTTGGAGCATTAATAGTCACCTTTACAGTGAGTGCACACTAACATATTTAGTTTTACATAACAACACTAAGGGCTGGTCTCCTCTAACTAATTTAGTCTTGGGTCTCCCAGGTACCCCCATAGCCTCTCCCCCAGCCTTGTGAACATGCAGGTCTGCCATGGCTGGAGACAACACCACAGTCCAGCTCAACCAGCTCCATGTTTCTCACAAGAGTAGGAAGTCATCATCTTTATGTTCTCTTCAGCCATGTGAAAATCACCTCTGTGTTCCCTATGGGGTATAACACAGGCCTCTTGAAGGTGATCAAAACCCTTTATGGAGTGATGAAGTGCCATCCAACTGCCTCAAGAAAGCTATATGGTCCCTAAATCTATTTTGGTGATGGCAACTGGTCATGTCAGAGGCAGAATATCCTGCACCTGATAATAATTCAGCAATAGATGGGTAGCGTTTTCAAATTTCACCATGTTTCTAACATTAAAAAAAAGAAAAAAAAAACCAAACAAACAAAAAACAAAAACAAAACCACAAAAACTGCACCACAACTCTAAGTAGATAGTTCCCCCACAAAATAAGATGAGCAATTCTTCCCAAAAAGAAAGAAAAAAAAAAAAAAAAAACAAAACCAAACAAGAAAACTCACTTTACTTGAAAATTTCTTTAGATGTCAAAACATTTTCAAACCCCAACCACAGTAACATACACCAAATCACAATCAACCTCAGAACATTTATTTTCTTAATTATCAACAATTCAGAGAACGAAGAAAGCTTGTTGTCATTCTAAGCAGGAATAGTGATTTGTCTTTTTGCCAACCAAATGAAAGACAACAAATTAGGTGATTTTTTTACTCAATTTTACTTTCATTGCTGTTAATGAAGTGTCTTGAGAACCTGAAAGCTTTCTTTGTCACTAAATATTCACATTGTCCATGAAACCAAAGAACGTATTATCAGAAATAATAGATAGTGTGCTTCCCAGCTGTGGATGAATCAGAAATCACTTTGATTTGTAGTTCCTGGTAATAAATATCCCCTCTTATATTTCCCAAGTCTTGCAAATGCCTAAATTTCCACACACTTTCTGTAGAGAGTATTTCCACTGAATTCAAAACAACCAGTTGTATACTATGAGAGCATACTCACCTGTCTCCTTCAGCCTTCCTCAAGTCTAATTAGCCACGTTCATATCACACTTACAGAGAAAACAATCTAATCCCAATCTAATCTTTATATTGACAGAGACTCAGTATTTTCTTCTTTATCCTAAACCTCCTCTCAAACATCTCCTTTTAGCCAGTCCCCATCTTCTTCCTTTCTCATCCCAGGTCATTATGAGATTGCATGGAAGAAAAACACAATTGAATTTTCCTTCATGAAGTGATAAATTGGAATTTATACTTTTTTTCAAGAAGGGGAAGAATAGAAGAAAGGAAAGACACAAAGGTATATTATCATGAGTGGTAGTTAATGATTTTCTAATTAATGTTTCAGGTCTCAATTTTCAGTTTTAATTGTGCCTTGCCCTACTTGCAAGTTTACCCTCATGTTTTTGCTGTGTGTAACCATACCTCCAATAACTGTAACATATCAGTTGAAAAGCAGTTATGGAAAGCAGACCCTGATGCCTATTAACTACATAATTACTATTGCTTATTTTTTATTCCCCCAAACTCTCAAATGTTAATCCTTCCAAGGGTCCGAAACCTCTCACACCACTGAAATTTGTTTCCCTCTTACCTATTTAGTCACTAATTACATTTTAACCACTAAAATTATCACCCCAAACAAACACGTAGCTTTATTCAGAGAAACACTAATGTCCTTGTAATGGAAGGCTTATTCCTTTACAACTGCCCAACCTAGAACCTCTCTAGTTAAGAGATTCTTCCCTTATTCTTACACCAACTATGGTGCCATTGGAAAAAGATGCAAGTGATATAAAAGTTTTACCCCAACCCTTTTATATTCGAGCAACTCTTTTGCAGGTCAAGAAAAGTTAACACAATCATCTTAGAAGGAGCTTGCACTGCCCTCCCTGTGGGGAACACAGCATTGCAAAATGGTGGCACAAACATGCTAAATCAAAGCACAGCAAAAACTGAGGCATTGCACCACAGGGACTGCACTGCCTCCCCCAGTGGCAGGTGCAAATACTTGCACAGACCTGTGTTTGCTCAGTCCTTGTTTTGGGACGATTCTTTCCTTATTACTCTTTCTGTCCAATGGTAAGTTTATTCAGGAACTTGCTTGGAAAGCCATTTTAACACTTCCAATAGGACATTCAAAGTCATTTTTCTCAGTTGCTGGGGATGGTTGTTCTGAGAAAAAAGGAAGGGGCTGGCAAAGTGGTACCTCAAATCACCTTAAAAGATCATACCCAACACCTATCAGCAATTTCTGTTTGGGGCTACTTTAATTATTCTCAATGTCCAATTTAGTGGGGGGCACTCCAAGCTGATAGCACTGCACTTTTTACTTTTCAGTGTGACAGCACTGTTCGGCCACAGTAAAACCTTCAAACTTTATATGGATTCAAAGGGATGTGCTTTTGCTATTGTCCAACTTCACTCAACATGTGTGCAAGAGGGCAAAAATACACCTGTTGTATGCATAAAGCACTATTTTGCCTCACACTCTGTCCTGCTGCAATCTGCAGCTTAACTACTTCCCTGAGCATAGAATGTAAATATTCCTCTCCTGAGTCCAGGTCCATATGTGAATGTTACTTATGATGCACTGAAAATAATAACTACTGGAGACAGAATTTCTTCTGTGTAGATTAACTTCCCAAAATGTCTTTAGGATCCCACTGAAAAACATATATTGTTAGCAAAATTTACTCACCTTGTACTGCTAATTAGAGATTTATAATTAAACTGGACAAAGCCGTTGAAAAAGTACAATAATCAGAAAGGCTGCCATTGCCAGAAGCAAAGAAGACTTAAACAGTCCTTTTTCCTGTCTAAAGTCTGTGGCTGCTAATTAAATTGAAATTGAACATCAATTTAGTTTTTTTAATGATTCCTATTCAGAAATCCTACTGAGAACAGCATGCAAACTTAATCTTTTTTCCCTGCAAATATGCCAGCAGGAAAAAAAAAAAACAAACAAAAAAACCAAACAAACAAACAAAAAACCAACCAAACAACACAAACAAAACAAAAACCAACCAAACAAACAAAAAACCACACAAGACACACCTCTATAACCTGTTACCAGAAAATCTTTTTAGACAAACAGAATTGTGATGGGAAACTTTTACTTTAGAAATACCCTAAAAAGAAGGCACTTGAGGGAGGGGGGAGCACAGAGGTGACACAGGATTGTTTCAATGAACTTTGAACACGAAGTCATCTCATAGTACAATACCCTGAATGAACCAGTTTTTTTTCTGGGGAAGCTGACAGAAGAAGCTGGCATGCTATCAAAATTAATGAACCACAAATGGATACATAACTGCTAAGCAAATGGCACTGTCATAACCTCCTGGGAGGCTTGGTCCATCCCATTTCTGCTGTGTGCCCCTTCCCACCTTGCCACACAGCAACTGCCCCTCTGGGCATTGCTGGCTGAAGAAAATAAATCAGTGCAGTGACACCACCTACCCAAAAACAAATGATAACCCCTTTGCTTATGAGGCATTGTGAGTACTTTTCTCCTTGTTTACCTTTTACATTTCTTTACTCCAGAAGAGGCCCTTGTTGTTTTTCAGTGGGCACACTTGAGATTTCTTTTTTAGGTAAGAAAACAGTGCTGGTAATCTCACCTGATTAGAAATAGCAATCAAATTTTGGTAGGTTAGCAGAATCAGCTCAGAGAGTATTTCTGGTGCACGAACACATTAGGGAAACACACAGCAAAGCTAACACAGAGTTACAAGGGTGAGAAGCTGACATGAAAACAATGCCCAAAAATAAAGCTATTCAGAATAATCTTGGAGAAAAAGATTAATACATCAATATTCTGTTCAACCACATATTTCCTAAACTGTGTACTTGTATGCACAGTGTATATGTATTAGTGGAGTAATTTATATTATAGACAACGTTTGCAAAGATTTCACCTGTATTAGCAATCAGAGTACCTGCTACTGGCACCAATTTTTCAGCTCCCTGAACATTTCTTGACTCTCTTAATTTGTGAATCCTTATAAAAGTAAGTGTATTGGTTTGTATATATATTACCAGAATTTTACGTCAACAGAATACTGCCTTGGCAGATTTAGGCTCTGAAAAATTATGCAATTCCAGAATTAAGATTACTTATGTGATTTTAATTTGCCATCCTTATGCTTCATGGGTAGCAAATTATTCCTACACCAAAGCAGCCCACACAGTGCTCTCACAGTCCTTTTTCATATACAGAATAGGTTTGAACATACAGCCTGCTGGTACTATTGTATGAGAGGCACTTTTCTGGCCATGGTACAGAGATTGAACCTCTCTCTGATCCTGTAATCAGATGTCACAGAAGGGGACATGCCCTGCTGTATGGAATGGCTCCACTGGGCTCACATGGGAAGCATATGCCTATGGGAAGGAGGAAAACATACTAGAGCCGATAGGAAAGAAACTAGCAGGGAGAAAAGTTTAAGTCCAAAACAAATATCCTACTTCCAAACCCCACTCTCTATCATGAGCTGAAGGATCACTGGAGGAGAAAAACTGTTGTACAGACTAGCAGATTATTCCAGAGGCCATCTCTGTCCCACAGTTGGATACCTCTGCAATTTGTTACCATCTTCATGATTGTTAATTTTGGCCTCCTGCGGGTATATTAAGCCCTTGCCCATATGGGCCCCGTACAATTTTGTTTCAGTAGATGACAGAGTAAATGGAAAAGGTAAAGGCTACCTGGAGAAAAAACCCTGTAGAGTAGCTAAAGAAAGTTTTTTATCATTCACAGTGTCATAGAGAGGCATAAGATATTAAGAATATTACCAGATATTGACAAAAAAAGTTTGAGAAAATTTGGTTTCAGTCCAATTTACTGCTCAAGGTTCCAAAGTACATTAAGTAAAAAAGACATAAACCCAATTAGGAACTTTAAAAGATACTTGAAAATTATTCCTGGCACAGATCAAATGAAAAAATTAAAATAAGTTTTTTTCACCTCCTTTACTGGAAAGCTGTAACAGCAAGTGAAAAGATCCCTGACCCAAACTCAAAGTTTTAATTTCATGGGCATTGCAATACTCAGGTACTCAGTTTCTTCACAGATTAGAAGAAAACACCAGCATGATTACTGTTCATGTCCAGAAAACATCTGGGAGTTTTGACTGGAAAGTAGTTAAACACTTTCTTCCAAAAGGTATATGTGTGAGCAGACCAAAAGTGTTTCAGCATTCAAAAGCCAGCATATTATCTCAATGTCTGTATCTCAGCAGAAACTTATGAAAGCCTATATTTCTATTATAAAAGCCAAAATTTTGTGCTTACTTTTGTTTACTGAGCACATAAGCCTTTAGTAAGTGCTACTGAGCATGTTGAATGTATTTGTCCCAATTTTAATCTAGTTAAATATTCCCACTCAAAACACTGCCTAATTAAAGTATCTGTTATAAGTTCATAATGACATATTAATGGAAAAAATCTATTCTAGAACTCATTTTATTTCTGTTGATAATTGGTGAAAAGCTGCAAAAAATCAGTTAAATGCATATTCAATCTTCATGCAAGGTAGTTGCCTCATAAGCACATCACATAAATTACAGGTTTAGCCTTTCTTCTGTGAGGGATGTAAAGGAGCTTCAAATACCTGAAAGATAATGCAATTTGCTGTGAACTTGGACATAAAAATATCAAGTAAGCTAGTTTGGTTTTACTAACAATTTCAAGAACACTTAGCTTTGCCATTTGTTACAGCATCTTGCTTTCTGTCACCCCAAACTGATTGATTACCATTACCTGGTCTCAGCTAGGAAATAGTAATAAACTTAATTTATTAAATCCATTTATAGTACTGTCAGTTTATGGATTGATAAAATAAAGGTGGGTGGATAGTAACCCACGATACTTTAAAGTCATTCACAAGCCAGGAAAAAATTCTTTTTCCAAGTAAAGTGAGAAAATAAGTCAGTTAAGAATGGACAATGGTACCGAGTCTGTCAGAGCCACATCCAAATATCCAAAGAGACATCTATAACTGAATGGGAATACTTTAAGGCTATGCAACCTTTTGGGGAGCAACTGTGAATATGCACAATCCCAGAGGACTTAAAGCAAAAGCTTCAAGGGGAAAAATCATGTGCTTCAGCTTGAATTAACGATACTGGAAACTAAGATGCAGGCAGACTACATACCTACCAGCTAGGTATACAGGCAAGATTCAGCTTTTGTATTTGATCTTGACATGCCAGATTATGTTCCCCCCCATCCCCACTTGTCTTTCTCAAGCACCGGTAACAACACTGATTATTTCTATACCTACTACTACATATATTTCATACATATACTATGTATATTTGCTATGTATTCATACAACTATGATTTTATTGGGACTTACTGTATCAAGGAGAACCAAGTATGCTTTCCCACCAAAAGGCATAGTGATTCACATCACTAAAATCCTTGACTAATTGATTTCACCAGGAAACTCCACAGGGGAGAGGACATTCCAATGTCCATGGTGTCTCTTGCTATTTGAAAGCTAGTGTTAAGGGGTCATGAGGACTGAATTTCTTCTACTGATGAGCTATAACATGACACACGTTCTGGCAAGGGGTCCAAGCTCCTGATAATGTAAAGGGAGCTTTCCTCACTACAACATGCCAGTATGGCTCTATTTTGTACAATATTTTATACCAATAATGCTAAAAATCCTTTGAGGACTGGGCACTACATATCATGCACAGCTGGTTGACATACAGCTAATACTACAAATATTCAGACTACACAAAAGCGATCCATAAGTACACTGCTCTCAAAGCTTTTTTATACAAAGTATATTTTTTTTTACTATTTCTTTCTTGCTTTCACTGTTGACATATACTTTCCCTACAGAAACAATGAAGATATTTAATTCTGCAAGGGTGAAGTATATTTCCACCTGCTCCTATATCACTTGATGGTTAAATACGTTTCCACAAGAAAATCCTATTGCTGTAATCTACAGTCCATGAAGAATCCAGTGTGATTCACTGTTTATTTACTGAAGGGGGAGGGACAAAAAGTCTATAAAGCTGGGAAATTTAATGCGCACATTAAGAAAACAAAATAGCCAACACTACTATATATGTATTGCCTTGTGATTTTTCAGAGTACGTGATACTTTAGGTTATTTTATTTACACAGTTCAGTGAGTTTCACAGAATCACAGAACATGCTGAGTCGGAAGGGACCCACAGGGATCATCAAGTCCCACTTCTGGCACCGCACAGGACCATCCCCAAGAGTCACACCATGTCCCTGAGAGCATTGTCCAAACACTTCTTGAACATTGTCAGACTTGGTGCTGTGACCACTTCCCTGGAGAGCCTGTTCTAGCACCCAGCTATTCTATGGATGAAGAACCTTTGTGTAATATCCAACCTAAACCTCCCCAAAACAACTTCAGGCCCTTGGTCCTGTCACTGGTCTGCACAGAGGAGAGATCAGTGTCTGCCCCTCCTCTTCCCATCAGGAGGAAGTTGTAACTGCAATGAGGTCTCCCCTCAGTCTCCTCTTCTCCAGGCTGAACAGACTAAGTGACCTCAGCCACTCCTCACACAGCTTCCCCTCAAGGCCATTCACCATCTTCTTTGCCCTCCTTTGGACGCTCCCTATTATCTTTCTTATATTGCAGTGCCCAAAACTGTACACAATACTCGAGGTAAAGCCGCACCAGAGTAGAGACCTACAAAGAGCAAGAACATTATTTCACTCTATGCATTCCAGATGAAAGTATGTTTTAGTGGGATAAGAATTTTACTCAATTTTAAAAAGGTCTTTCCTTGAGATCATATTTTGTTCACATTTCGAAGTCAGAACTTACCCTGATACACTGGATACTTTCTTTAGACAATAGTCCAATCCTTGTTTTGTAAATCTACAACATATTTAAGTTATTTAAAGAACATGTACGTACAAACATGAAATATAATTTATGCTTTTAATATAACACTAGATGACCTTTAATATGTTTTTAAACCAAGAATGCACTTTAACCACTTTAAACACCTCAGTCAAGAGTATTTCTGTTTGTTTTATTTTATTTTCATTTCCATGTTCTTTGCCCTAGGACCGTGACCTATTTACTTTTTTAGGGGAGTGGGCACTCATCTTGTACCCATCATGATGCAAAGATACACTATGTTCTGGAAAGCGTAAAAAGGATGTAGGACATCATTTGTGGGATACTTTATTCAGATGGTCACAAACAGCAACAGGTACTTTAAATCATGCTTCATCCAACTGTGATTTCATAAGCTCTAATAATACTATGTTTATTACTTACAAACTTTTCATATGTAAAGGTTATGTGCCTCACAAAGGAAATAGTCCTTGTTCATGAGAAAGAATCCCCAAACATAACTAAGAGTAATATATTACACTAAAGCTATTTGCTTAGTGCAGATCTGAGAGTGTGCCAACATAATATCTAATTCACATTAATTTTGACAGAGTTTATCAACTATTACCACTGATCTGCAATACACCACATATTTATGACCTACGGCAAGAAGTATGAGGTAACTGTACTACCACTCTAAGTCCATAAACTGAGTTTACTGTGGTCATGGGGTGGAGTGTGACACATGCACTTGATCCCTTTAAGCAAAGCAGCAGTAGTTTGGTACAGGATCCCAAGGAGGTTAAGGTCTGAGCTGTAGCTGAGCCAAGAACTCCCTCAAGAAACCCAAAAAGGACCAGACTGACACAGTGAGCATCAGTGCATAGCAGTACACTGAAAAGTGGCCTACAAGAAAGCTGGAGAGGGACTTCTTACAAGAACATGTAGTGAAAGGACAAGGGGGAACTACTTTAAACTGGAAAAGGGTAGGTTGATATCAGATATTAGGAAAAAAGTCTTTAATGTGAGAGTGGTGAGGCATTGAAACAGGTGTCCCAGAGAAGTTGTGGATGCCCAGTCCCTGGGAGTGTTTAAGGCCAGGTTGCATGAGGCTTTGAACAATCTGGTCTAGTGGAAGGTGTCTCTGCTTATGGCAGGGGCACTGGAATGAGATGATCTTGAAGAACCCAAACCATTCCATGATTCTATATCAATGGAATCCTGAAAGTGCAATTTACGCATCAATAACAGGTGGTTTTCCCAAGACTCATTTATCAAGGAACAAATGAAATTGAGGGTACGGGGAGTCTCATGAATACCTTTCTCATTGTATGCAGCTTGACTACGAGCCAACCACTCTACTGCATAAATACAACAGCCTAGTGAGCCTACTTTGAGCTCTCCCTTGCATGGCAGCACGACAGTTGTCTCCCCCTGAGCTGGGACACCTCTCAAGCTCACTCCTTGAGGGACAGAGACCTTTCTGTGAACAATAGGTCTTTGACTGAGTCCTACTCAGCTTCTCTCTAAATTGCAACTGGGCTGCATACCAGTGACTCCCTTTGAGCTGGGACAACTCTCAAGGTTCGAGACTCCTTACATGAGACAGAGATCCTTCCTTACCCAAGGCAGAGATCCTCTATTCCCAATAGACGTTCTGTAAATTATTGATTAGTAGTAGGCTAAACTAATTAATGAAATCCATGTAGTTAATTCCTTTAGATATAAACAGTTTTCCAAGTCTGAGACCAAGACTGGATCCAGCTGCACCTAAGTTCTATCAGAAGCTTAGAAAACAAGGGCATCCCCTCAACCCTGTGACTCAACGGGAGGGCCTCCTTCACCCTTTTGTATCTTTAGTCTCTGTAAATCATTCTAAATCAATTCTAACTTGATTTTCCTTTACATGTTTCATCCATGTAATAAGCAATAGAGTGAACCTTGCCATTGAACTTTGTTAAGTTATACTTTTATGAATTTGTATTAAAGCTATTTTTGTTAATACCTTGGTTGGTGATTCTTTGAGTAACCATAAATCACTCATTTATGACCAATTGGTGTAATCAGCAGGGTCCTAAATCAGGATACATAAGCAATTGGCATAGTTGGCAAGATCCTAAATTAGGATTCCCGGCACCTGCATGCTTGTAAATGACATCCATTTTTTTGCCATTTGATGCCTGGTTTTGAGACTGATAGAAGTGAATGCATATCTTAAAATTAAAAAACATATTTTAAAACTAGCCATTACCCTTTTTAGAATCATCTTTCAGAAATCACAGCTGTATTTTGTATGCTATAACACTCTCAATTAGTCACACTAATAAAAATACTGTAAAAATGTAAACACAGAAGAAGGGGAATATATTCAACTTAGGGAACAAACAGTTTTATCTTCAATTTAAAAAAGAAAAATCATGGTATAAAGATTCAGCTACTGCTACCAAAGTCACCTCCATAACTCACACCAGAAAAATATAAACCAGGGTATTTCATATTTCGTTGGGAGCCAAGTCAGGCCTTGTGAAGTCAATTGTTGCTATAGCAACGCATGAATCAGGGAGAAGATAACACCTCTGAATGCAGAAAATTAATTTACCTAAGATCATCCAATTGCCTTTTGATAAAATGTATATGCTTACTTAGAAGGGAAAAATCATCACATTTTAATTACCATGCATTACTTTCAACAGCATCAAAAAAAGCTCTGTATAAAACATTCGAGGCCAAAAGGAATATTACCCACTGCACATCACCCTTGCACATACTGTGCCTTTATTTTTATTTCACTACCTTCCAATAACAGAGCAGTGAAAAAGTAACACCTTTTTGCATATTCTCTTTCTCTCTCTGCCATCAAGATATAAAATTAGATCCATATGTTAGGAACTTAAATAAGTCTACAACATGGCACACCGCAATAAACCTCATTACTCTGCTATGGCTTAGAAGCTTAAGCATGCTTGTGAAGAAAAGTTCTGATGCAAGAAATGCTTATTTCCATAAATTTTTAACCCAAAATAAAGATTTGCTTTGCTTTGAAATCACAGAAATCTGAAAGCACTTGTTTAAACCGTTAAACAATATAGAAAGTGGGAGGCAAAGGGGAGCCAGAATACATGTATTTTCATTTTTCAAAATCTGTTTAAGATTAAATCATACTGCCCCAAACTGTAATCAGCATATGAAATATCTGCTATCATGAGAAAATAATCCAGAATTTTATTCCTAATTATCCAACAGCTTTGAAACCACCTTTCTTCTGCTAAATGCAGCACTTACAAGTTTTCAACCCACACAGACACAATGCAAAAAATACAGCCTCAGACATGAAACACTCTGCCCATAGGTATTCTGGTAGCTAGGTCACATACAGCCTGCTTTGTCACCCAAACAAGACCTTCTTTCCCAATCTCACACAAGAAGAAATCATGCAGGAAGAACAGAAACAATGCTCCTTAGTGAGAAAAGCTAAACCTTGAAATGAGATGCAGCTCACAACAAACAAGTCTCATCTGCAAGCAGATTAGCAGAGGAGGAAGAGCAAATCAAGTGCAGGACTGCTGCACAAAGGAGAGCAAAAGCACCAGAAAATTACATTTGGAAGTCCATAGAATGTAAAACACCATTTATGTCAGTTGCCATTGACGAGACTGAGTTGCTGGTGCAATTAATACCAGCAGGAAAAACATGAAATACCTTAGTAGAAGGCAGTCAGAGGAAGTTACTAGAAATTTCAAGTGACATTTCTTTGTACCAGTCGGCTTCATAAACTCCATCTGACACCTTAAAAAAAGCTTGCATAAATCCCAGAATTGTTAAAAAGTTTAGTACAAAGAGACATAAGCTACTGGCAAAAGCAAATCAGCTTCTATCATATAAAAGCAGAGATTTGGAGAAATGGGAGTTGCACATCAGTCATCTTAATTATATCATGGAAAAGCAAAAACACAAAAGAGGGTACAAGCAGCTACTGAAAAATTTGGTTTTAAGTGCTGGGCAGGAAGAGGCATGGACAGGTACCAGGTATGAAACTGTTACAAGAGTTGTTTCTTCTTTAAAAAAGGATATGCAACTTACAGTAAATCACACACTCAAAAAGGAGTGAAGTCACATGCAAAAGAGGCACATGGTATACTGAGACACAGCATCAGAAATAGAGTGGAAAATGGACTAAAATGGTGTGTCATGCTCACCACCTCTCACACAGTCCTAGTTGAAAAACTACATCTTCACAGCGAAAGTGTCTTTCTCTTTCATTTCCTTTTATGCCCCTTGCTTCTTATTCTCCCACCATGCTGCAAAGAGCTCAGCTGTACCTCTCTGTCACCTCCCACAGGTACTGGGGCCTGCTGCTGCTCCCACAGATCTATCCCTTCCCCAGGCTGAATAAGCCCCAGCCTCACAGCCTCTCCTCCTGGGGCAACCACTGCCTCAGCCTTCTTGATGGCCTCGGTCCCATTAACTGGCCTCTTCCTGTAACAGCCAAAACGGGACACTAACCAAGCAAATAAAAGGGGATAATTTCCCTTGATCTGCTGGCTCTCTCTCTACTACCCTCATCTCAGCTCCAAAGTGGGAGAGAAGGAGGAGGGGACAAGAAGAAGAGGAGCAGAAAATATACTTACACAAGCAAACCTGAATGCCTGCCCCTCTCACTGCCATGGCATAGGGATGCAGAAGTCACTGGCTTTAGCAAACTTGGAGTCACTTTTCACCCTCCCAAAGGAGAATAGTACCTCAAAGTATCATCACCACCCTGCAAAAAGACAACTGACCCAAATCAAACCAAATCCTCACAACATCCTCCAGGCTGGTGCTCAGTGCTCTAGACACAGCTTTAGTGCCTCAAGGACCGACAGCAAGGCAAACTTCTGGGAACAGCACACACAGAGCAAGGAGGGAGTAAGTCCTTCTATAGTCACAGGCCACGCACACCAAAGTTGTATTTGCCTGCTGTAAGTAACTAATGAACACGCCAGTAATGATACTCAGGATATATACTCCTGTATTCAGGAAGGGGGGCAAGGGTGAAGAGGAGAGATTAGTTAGAATTCAGTATAATTTGGTGCTGTGATTCCTAGATCTATCTCTTCATGTGGAAAATTAGCACAGTGCCAAACAAAGACAGATTTTACAGCTTTGTCCCTGTGGTCAGCTACAGAGAATCATTTAAACAAACATTCAATACAAGTGAGAATTGGAGGTGCTTTAGGGTTCCTTGGGTAAAATAACTGCAAAGCAACATAATGAAAGCACAGAAGGCAGAGGAGCCACACTAGTCGGCAAGGAAGAAATACGTCCTCTTTTGCTGCAGTTTAGAGGAGCTTGAGAGACTCTATGAAAAAAATATTTCACACCAAAGAAAAACCTATTGTACCAGAGAGAAACCTATTGCAGAAGTGACACAATATCACTGTGACCAATCAAAAAGCAAAATAAACCACAGGCTAATGTGCTAATAGGTTGGATTGACACACTCACCTCACAAATGTGTTTTTTCTCCTTTCTCTGTAAACATTTTAGAGATCACATGTCATTACCTGCCTGTGTTAACCAGTCAGAACACACAAAATGCAAGAACACATCAGCAGTACCATGACCAAATTCTATATGCTTTACAGTAAAGAAAAAAGTGAAAAAAATTTCAAATACTACTGAACTTTATATATATATATATATATATATATGCCCACTGTGTATAAGAAGTAAAAGGAGAGTGTGAATGACCTTCTACACAAAGGATGTAGAGAGAAACCACAAATACAGAAGAGGTCCAGTGTCCCACAGGTTTAGTTTAAAAAAAAATGTAGTAAAGTAGTTCAGCAGTGACTGTCAACATCACAACATCGGATGGTTCAGAGGCAGGTGAAATATAAACCCAATAAGCCTTCATTTCCACCTGCCAGTCTGAAAATGCTAGCAGCAAATTAAAGTGTTCATATGGCATTTTGAAGCATCAGGAAGACACCCATGTCAGACACAAAGACATCTCTCGATCAGTATTAAACTTTTAAAGTTATGGAGAATTAGAGGAAACAAATTCCTTTAAGATGCAATATGGTGCACAGTTCAACAGAAGAGCTCTTTCAACTAGCAAAGAGGGAGGATGTGGATCTCTATGTTTGCATTTTATCATCTTGTTGCAATGTAAATATTTATTACATCCATTATTTTTTTTTTTTACCAGAAGCAAGAATGAATTCTATCCAAGCTAAGACTAAAGCCATATCAGTTTCAAATGCCAAGATTACTTCTGGCAGACTATACACGCATTTTTTCTTTCATATTGTGAGCTCCCTTTGCTGATATATAAACAGATGTGAAAGGAGCTTCCAAACTACAAAGTTTCAGACCAAAAATCTGTTGCCGTTTGGCACTGGCTTTTCTTGAGGACAAACCCACTAGGAAATCAAGTGGGAAGCCAACAACTTCTAGCTTAGATTAGAGAACACTTGACAGGTTTAGGACTTTTCAATGAACTGTTTCTGGCTCAAAAATGCTAACTGTTGAGCATTTGTTCCAGTGAATGTTTTTAGCTAACTCCCTTACAGAAAGATACCACCATGCAGCAGTGGGTGCAGTCACACTTCAAACATGCCACAGATCTGAAGTCAGCAACAACAAGCTGGATGAATGACCTTTCAGGAGCTGAGACACTTCCTGGTGGCCCACAGAGAGTGCTATGGGGACACAGGTAAGACCCCACCCAAACCCAAGCTGAGTATGTGCATTATGCTGTACTGTGTAGGATAATATCCAACTTGAAGCTGCTTCAGTTGTGCCTACCAGAGAGCTGCACAGTGATGTGGTGATGCTAGCTCAGGTACTAGAAAGACTTTAGCTGACTGACTCAGCTGAGCACAAGTATTCAGTATCCAAACCCAGCCTCAACGTTTATTAGAATTTCAAATCCATTTATGTTAGAAAAAAATGCACCATAAGTGAACACATTCTATACATCGAACAATTTCTTACAAACTTATTATAGATATTTTTCACCTATTGTGATTACAAACAGGAAGCTACAAGCTCTACAAATTCAAAAGCTGGTGCCCCCCTTCCCATCCTGCTGACCGATCAGTAGTCCAACCACAGCATCTAAAGCTCATTCATTATTTATACCCTAAGCACTTGCCTAACGAGTCAGATTTAACACTGAAGTTAGGTCATTTACGCATATCTCACTCACAATGTCAAGAACACCTGCCTGGGCTACAAAAACCTTGGTATTGAAAGACAGGACATCAAGGTGTCCCCTCCTCCACAATTTTATTCCAAACCAGTCAGAATTTTCTCAGACAACTAAAGTTGTTTTATTCCTTGTCTTTTTTTAAACCGTTGAAGAATAGAATCATTTAAGTTGGAAAAGACTTCTAAGATCAAGTCCAACCATTAACCTGGCGCTGCCAAGTCCACCAACAAACCATGACCCTAATTGATTCAGCTACACGTCTTCAAAACGCCTTCAGGGATAATGGCTCAAACCACTTCCCTGGACAGCCTGTTCCAATTCTTGACAACCTGTTCAGCGAAGAAGTCTTTGCTAACAACCAATCTAAACCTCCCCTGGTGCAACTTGAGGCCATTTTTTCTCATCCTAATTCTTGTTACTTGCAAGAACAGACCATTTTGTAACAATATAAAAGATAGCACCCTATGTCATCATATGGGACAAGCAAATGGTGATACTCGTTCAACAGCCTTATCTCTACAGCATTTACTCCCTAAGGTTTACACCACTGGGTTAGACAACAGTCACTTCTCTTGATTTTGCTGCTGCTCTAGGAAATTATTATTCTGTTCACTGAGAAATCTTTCTCTCATTTCCCTCTACCCTGGGAAAAATATAATATAGGAAATGGTACAAAGTTTGGAAAACTGGTTGCAAAAACAATCTTCCACTGGGAAGCCAAAATATCAAAATAATCATTTTAGTGAAGATTTTTCTCAGACAATAGTTTAATGTTCTTCAATCAGACTCAAGCAAGAATTGGTTCTTCTGCCTCCCTCAGGCCATCCAAGCTTTGTCCATGTACTATGAAGTATCACTAAGGGTACAGCCCAACAATCTGATGCTTTAAGAAAAACAGTAATTATCAGACCTCTGGAGAGTTAGGCACAACATTGAAAGACTCAGTTGACTTCATCTGCAGGGAAAGCTGTTCCATTGGAAAACTGGACCATATATCAGTTACCTCCAATTCCTTCTGGCTATATACTTTATAATTAAAATTTCACATTATCATGGCAGAAAACTGTCACACATTACAGGGGATGAGAGATGAAAGTTAGGCAAGATATTTCACTGATTACAATACCTGAAGTAGCTCATGTAGTTTAGCTAACAAGTGAAATAATATATTTGCAGTTTCATTGTACCACAGGTAACAAATGCAGGAAAGCCAAATACTTTTTGCATATGCTGTGCCCTGACACAACTTTTTTTTTTTAATTAAAAGACATTTGCAAATTTTTTGTGGAATCCTGTAGAATAGCAGGAGTGTGTGTGTGTCTACAAAAGAAAAAACCCATGCATCTCCACGGGGCAAAACAGGACTTTCAATAAGGAACCACCATGGGAAAATGCTTTGCTTCCTCGTTATCCTATATCAAAGAAATGTGCAGTTCAGATGAAGGCTTAACACAATTCTAGCCTTATTTATATCCTTCAGATAAAAGTTAGTAATAAATCAAATCAGCCAGGAGGTAGAAACTTAAAGCCTCAATAGCATGACATATGAAGCATAGATTTTTTATTTAATCAAAAATATTTCAATATTAGGACAGATTTTCAATGTGTATATTTTGTAAAATTCACTCATGACAAATAACTAAATAATTTTTTATAAGACATTATCTGAGGCACAGCATGCCAATATATAAGAAACATATTGACCAAAGTATTATTTCTACAATTTTTCTCTGGACTGTAAGGAATGATGAGACATTTAAAGGAGTAGTTTAGTACTTTTCCCCCTAATGTGCCACTTATTTTTAAGACTGCCAGTTTCTAATGGTAAAAGAATATTTCTTCCTTCCTTAATAATATGACTATTTTTCCATTAATTACTCAGTTGCATCCATTTAAAATTATGAATGGGAGTTCACCACCTCCAGCACTCTTTGTTTACATACCTCTGTGTTACATCTTGCAATTTAGGAGACTAAATTCTTTATGTAATGAATGGTGAGAAGTCAATGGTAAAATTCAGAGCATCTTTGTTAGATGCATGAGATAGATAATGTGAAGACCTCCCCCATCTGCTGAAATTTGAAAGATTTATTCAAATAGCAAACAGATTACATTTATTCAAGACACAAAATCCAAGAGAAACAACCAGTTGTTGGAATTAGATTTCAAAAGGATCAAACCCACATAATTACAAACATGGTGCACTTTTCTGTACTAAAGTGATGTTGTTTACTGCTTTTTGAGGACACATTTCTTCCCATTCTTACATTAAGTCCTTTATGAAGAAAGCCACTAACAATGAGTAATCGGGCCACCCAGTCAAAGGCAATAAAATACACATATCTCTTGGACAGAGTCAGTAATTCTACAGAAAACAGCTAACTCCAGAACTAAAAAGGGGAGGATGGAAGCACAAGGGAGCAAAAAGGATTTTGAGCCTGGGCAGAACTTCCCAGGACCAAGCTAGTTTGAATTTCTTCTCCAAGGCCCAGAAGAGAAACATCACAGGGCTCAACATAGCTGCTTCACAGCATGATGGTATCACATCAACAGCAGTGTGACAGGGAACCAAACAATATTTTGGTCAATGCAGATAAAGAAGGCCATGCAACATTACAGAAAAGAGCACAAACGGATGGAGATAATTCTTTCAACTGGAAAGGAAAATGATGCTTTTCCCCATTACTAAAGAGCTTCTCTCTTGGGGATAATACAAGTAAGCTTCAATCAGAGGTAACTCACACATAAGCAGTTTTGGAGAACAGCATACAGTTTTCTTTACAAACAAATCCTTGGAGATTTCAAATGGAAACATTCTTCATTGAATCAAAAAAAAAAAGTTTTCATATATGAAGGTAGTAGTTACACAGCAAAATAGGAGGTGTCACCTCAGAGGAAAGAAAGCAGAATCTTTCTATTCTTGTCCCCATAGAATAATTCCAGTAGTGAGAAGTATTTATTTTAGACTAATCATCCAAACCACTAGGAAGCTGATGTACTAGAAAATCCAAGTAGACTGGCATTGGTTAATTCTGTCCTAAAGGGACATATCAAAAGCCAGCATCTTTAGTATCAGTTTTCACAAGCAGCCCTTCTTCCTACCGGTATCAGACTTTGGGTTTGTCACCAAATTTTTTTAGCTCTGAATGCATTCTTAATTGCTAACTTCAATGCTCTGTGCCTGGAAACCTTGACATCTTTTCTATTTAATAAAATGTTGAAGTCTGGTATTTTCTACTTCACCCACGTCTTCCTCTCGACCCCCACCCAAGGGGTGGTCAGTAGCATGACTTACAGTAAAACACATCACTCAAAGTTTGAGCACTAGCTTAGTGTGAGACACTGCACCAGTGCTGCAGCTGCCCCAAGTACAATCACCAGAATCCCACTCACTACACACACTAGCTTGGCAGCCAGGACTTGATCTTCATAGCTATTTTCTAGGTAGAACTTCTCTTTGGTTTACTGAATTTTTATTTAGCACTGAGCTCTGATGCTATTGAGATTGTTCTCGGATGTGTCAGCCCCTCACAGCCAGAGGAATGCTATTGCTGTCTACAGTTCACCTTATCTTTCAAATGTCCCGTTCCCTTGGGGGAGACAGCAATACACTTCCAGCTAAACAGCTGTGCTGGTGGCAATGCTGTTCACTGTTTCTTCTATCAACTAGCAACAGTAATACTGCTCACTATATTTAATATCAGAAAAAAACACCCCAACAGCAGCCAGCAAATAGTTGGCAGTACAATGACCGTAGTGCTTATCAAAATCCATGTCAGGTATTTATATTGCACTTTAATTGTACAGGGTAATTCACAAAACATACCTGTAATTAAAGTCTCCAAATTAGTGCCTGGGATTTATGACAAGGGCACTAGCACAGTTTTATTGCAACAAAACTATCAGCATCTGTGCTCAGGGAAGTCTGATCTCCAAATACTTATCTGCCAGAGTGAAAACATTAGTGACAGGGCAAACAAATCTAATTGGGTATGGAAGAGGGAAAAAAACCCACAAGCACACAAAAGACACATAGGGAAGATGGCAAACACTTTTTCCCCATCAAACTGGAACAACAGGGCCTGCTTTCCTTACTGTAAAACCAGGAAGCCCAAACACTAGGATTGTCTGCACTTCAATAGCTTGCACCAGTCTGATAGTTACAGGACACACACACCCCTACAACTGCATGGTCATCTCCTTGCAGCTGTTTGCTCATGATCTTTCCATTGCAGCTACAAAGAACCTTTCTTAAGGAAGGTTTTTTTGTGCATGGAGGAACCTGTGGAACAAAATACAGTTTCTGCTCTCACACAGAAGTAAGCACACAGATTTTTAAGTTACCATCCAAGACAAGTGTGTAACAGACTGTTAGCAGAGAGAGAAGACCAAGAACATTTTCTGTGTACAGGTTCAAGGCAACTGAAGGGTTTTTTTCTAGGACTCTAGGTTTCCCTGGAAAAGAAGCAGCCTTCACTGTCTGACTCCTACAAGGAAAGATCACTGAAGTTACTCTGAAGTTGTAGCATGAAGTAAATAAATACACTACTTCTCAATTATTTGAGCTCTGGCTGCTGTTTACTTTTGGGCTAGAAAAAAGAACAGTGAAATCTAATTATTCTTCTGATTTTTTTCTTCCCTGTGAAAAGCTTACATACCTACCATGAGCCAAATTCAAATGCAATGCCCGTGAGAGGCCCCAGATCATCATCCTTAAATATCTCCCAGTGATCAACAAAGGCAACAGCATGACCACTCACCAGGGGAACTTCCCCTTGTCACTTTACAAGGTATCTCATCAGTAAAAAGGTAGTGTTTAATGCCCCCAAGTCCACAACTACCCAGTGACAAAAACAGCCTTTAATGGAGAAGAGTATGCTTTGGAAGCAGATAGAAAACTCAGATGCCTATGACCCAGCAGTAGTGTCAGCTGTAACCAGAAGCCATGTAAGCCAGGGCAACTAAATTACAATAGCAGTTCAGAATAATTTAAAATCCACTATTTTGACAATGACTAAAAATCCACAATTTCTTCCAGCATTCCCTTTACTTCTCTCATCAGCCTACTAGCTATGTTTTCACCTATCCACATTTTTCCCCAGTGAGAGAACAAACACACTTGCTTGAAATAAAACCATTCTTGTTCACTAAAACGCTGAAGCAAAATATTAAATCCATGTTAGCACTGCTCCATAACCCCAACCTATATTTAGCAATGCTAAATCCTGTTTATGGATTCAAATATGTATAGTATCAAGCAAACTAAAGAGCCAATTACATCACCAATGTAATTATCACAGTGACAGTACAATCTGAAACGCAGTAACAGCTTCTCATTGATCAGCTAATCAGACATGTTTCTAGCAGTTTGGTTACCATAAACTACAATAGGGTCAAATGCTTGATTTTTTTTCTTTTTTAATAATTCTTTATTACTACATGTCTGCAGTTTTACAGAGAAAATTAATACTTCAATCTTGTTCTAAATAACCCAATTGTATATTTATAGCTGTTATCCCACAAAATGATGAGCATTCATTTTATACTGGCTGTCAGGCAGTCACTGGCATTTCTATCTCTATCTCTAGCCGTCTATTCAGAGACCAAGAGAACATCCAAAGATGCTTTTATTGGGAACACTTTTAATCATTTTTCAACCAGAGCACAAGGAGAAACAATGGGGCACAAAAAGTCACAGCACTCAATAATCTTTCAGCCCTGGTTAGAATCAATAAGCAGCTGTGAATGCCCACTCTTCTGACAATACAGCCTAAAAGAAAAATAAGAAAGGAAAAGAGAGAAAGAAAACATTAATCACTGTAAATCAATAGAGTAATGACATTTTCTTGCACTGGAAATAACAAGAAGGGCACTTCATTTAATCATAATTTGCCACAGTTCAGACCCACTTTCTACCCCAATTTACGTAAACACATATAGAGAAAGAGCAGCTGTCCCCACCAGCATCACACACTCATTCATCTTACGATTTTTCCTTTTTTTTTTTTTTTAATGGATATATCTTTCTCTTCTCTCAAGGATATTTTCAAAGACAAACCCAAGGCACTTTAGGAGATACCTTGCTCTCACCATTAAATCACTTGCTTCCCATACTAAAAAGTTATAACATGTTTTTCACCTAATAAAAGTTGGTTTCTAAGAGTAACCAGTTCTGCAAAAATGACCAGATGCTTTTAGAAAACTGAGGTTTAAGCATTTTGTCCCCAGGTGTACAAAGGAAAACAAAGAGAAAAGGGAAATCAGAGCAAGGCCTAAGGAAATGTTTCACTGGCACCCTTTCAGTCAGCATTAGCGCTATTGACCAGAGAAAAGATCACAGATATCTATTCCCTGTCTGCTCCAAATACAGGAGCATTGTAAAGATCTTAGATAGCAAAAAGAAAGTTGACATCCCAAAACACCAACATAACAGTTTCTTGGTGCTTTTAAAGGCTTTTAAGATGGAAGAACTCTGTGCCAGTACGAGTTGTGACAGAGGGACACTGCTTTTAGCCAAATGAAAGCATCTCTGCTGAGGTGATCCACTCACAGGGTAGAACTGGGATGCAGGAGTTTGGTGTGTCTAGTTCAGGCTAAGATTTTTGTTGCTTAGCAAAAATCCACTGCAACAATAAGTCAAAACCTCTTTGTAGCCAAATGTCTTTGAAAAAGGAGCGAACAATGTTCTCTGCTACTGGTAGACTACAAATGAGATCAAGGCTGTCTAAAACTCAAAAAAGAGAATTTTTTTTTTTTAAATAGTACAATTTAATATTTTCTTCCTCTGTCAGAGTTCTGCAGCCACCTTTCTTTATATAGTCATAGAGAAAAAGTGGCACCCAAAACACTTCAGGTGGGTAACATGCAGGTGCACACAAAGGTGGCAGAGTACTGACACAACTGTCAGCTACCACCTCATCCTTGGGCCCCATTCTCTGGAATGAGGGCCACATGGTGCAGTGGCCCTGGGCCATGAGCCTCTCTGTGCAGACAGAGGCCAGGGCAGTGGTGAGCATCATAAGGGCTACCACAGGAGAGGCAGCAGATGACTGCAAACCCTGCCCACAGTCATGCCTCACCTAAGCCAAGCCCATACTTTAGCAGTTAAATCCCGTTGTCTATAAAGCCCAGTGAATGGAGATCTCTCTAGGGAACAAAAAAAAGGACGAGGCCTGAAGTACCCAACCATCATCACCAATATGGCAATGACACTGCAAGCACCAGCAGGCACTTCCTCGTGTTACAAACCTGAAGTGGCCAGGCTGATCTGTTCACGTTATTTGCCACTTCTTTACAATAAAATCATATTAAATCAGAATAGATGACTCATTATGCTATTGTTCTTGAATAGTTCACCAAATTCTTATAAAGATGAGAAGCCTCTTGAACACCTAGCACTATGAGGTCTTCAGCTCCCTAGCCATGCTATAATTTGTACAATTTAAGCACTACTGTGCAGGTCAACAATATACACAACCTCAATTTAGAAGTATTCAATAGCCAGAAACACATTCAATAACACTTTCCCTTGTGATGCATCACACCCATGCTGGGGAAAACAAAGATAGCAGTCACAAATGGGATTGCAGGAGATGCACTTTCAGAAGATTAACAAACCAGAAAAGTCATGGGAGAAAAGACCCAAATAAAGGGAAACATAAAAAAAAACTCATTTCCACCAAAAAAACCAAAACCAACAAAGCAGGGAAGGAGAGGAGAGGGGGAAGGGCAGGGAAGAGCCAGGGCAGACACCTATATTTTTCTGACCATTCTTTTTAAATATCTTTCCCTAAGACTAAGTAAAGGTTAACACCCTTCCTCTTAATATTCTTACTGATTCTGCTTGACAGAACACAGCAATCTAGCAATCCTCTATGCAACACTCTAACAAGGTCACGTGAGAGCAAGCTGAATTTCTTCCCTACTACCACAGCCTCACAAGGTTGTCTCTGGCAGCTCAGCAAACAGAGATCAATCCTCTACCAAAGCAAGATACTGCACTGCTGTTGGACCTGTTCTCAGGTATAGCAAGAATACTGCCCACCCTTGTTCCATCTGCTATGTCCTTTACAGATTGATTGCTCTTAGATCAGCTCATGATATACCAGCAGGAGTTAAATTGATTGAGGTGTGCAGTATCAGAATTGTGTGTCCAGTTTGAGTCTCACTTAGTAAACATCATCATGTGAAGCTCAGGAAGATACATTTTTGGGCAGAGTATAAGATTTATTTCATCTAGATGATCTCATTCTTGTCCTCCTCAGGGCTTTCTCCAGGGGACAGAACACAGAAAACAAAAAGGAACTATATACATATACTGAGTTAAGTTTTCTGGCTTAAAAGGTGGTCTTTGTCTATTTTCTAATAACTGCTTCAAAATGTAAAGGAAAAATATCTGTGAGAGGAAGAGTCATAAAATACAGACATTTTTAGCACTATGTACTTGGAAAAATTATTTTTAAAAATATAATCACCACAACAGCTCTTAAAACACACGTGAATTGTACATTAATTTCTTAAACCTCAACCATCAAATACAGGCTTTCTTCTGCTGCACTGGGAAGTTGTTTTTTTTTACCAAATGACAAATGTCAGTGCTCATTAAACCACATCTAGGGTGCTCTTTTAATATCTGAACTGTTTCTGTGATCTCACTGTCAAAGCCTGACAAAGCTGTGAAAAATGTACTCTGATGCCTTCAACAGACAGTAGATTTAACTGAATTAGTAAGAGGAGCCTCAGTCCCACAGGTAGAAATCCATAGTTTACCACTTGTTTTGGTTGCTTGCTAGAAGCCTCTACCTCCTAGAACCACATAAACATATTTGTATTTGATTTGTTCAAAAAAACACCAGCTCTCACTCAGAAATAGACACATATTTATCACAGTGCTCTAAGATTATACAAGGCTCCAATATTTGCATTGGAATAGCATGCAGTTCCAATTCACCAGATCTCATGATTTTTCTAAAAAGGTTGCTTCATTCTCTCTTAGGTCATTGATTCACAACTTTTCCATAGAGTCATTTTATTACCAAAAAAAAATAATGTTCTCCTGAGACTACAACTGCCTCTAGTGTTCTTTGTCAAGTAATAAGCCTACATAATTGAGTAAGCAAATGGACAACTCTTTCCTAGTTCACATTCGGTCAGTAAGTCGACCTACCTAAAGCACGCTCATCATGAATTTGTCACATACATATCTTTCTTGAAGTAGGTTTACAGAAAAATAGTAAAAAGCACTTAAAGTGTGACAAAACCCAACATTGCTTGATACATGCCAGCAATAAATATCAGCAATCCATTTTTTACACACACATCCTCAAGCCATGCTGAATTCAGTATTTCACTTCAGAATCAACTAATGGCATTGAGGACTTATGCCTGACCTCGAGTAATAGCATTATTCATTAGAAAATTATGACAGTAACTCTAAATATTTGGAAACAGCAAGCTAGATACTAGACATAACAAATCTTGACATTTTATCTGTCTTCAATCTTTTCTTCATCAGGCAAAGCACCATATACTCACAGTAATGTGCTGGGCAAATAACATCCCAAATGGCCAAACATCGCCCTACAGAATTTCTAGCTGAAAGTTTGCACAATATTTAGTATTTTTCATTATGTGCTGGCTGCTGAGACCACATGGTTTTACCTGAAAGCTTACGTGATGGCATTATCTGCTCCCCAGATCTGCACAGGAGAGTTTGTGATGATGAATTATGTAATTTCTTACTATAAAGGAGGAGGAAAAAACTCAGTCCAGACTAAAAATATGACTTTTTGGAGTATCAGTGTAGAGCAATACTTTCCCCACTTGTTTGCATACACCACCTAGTTCACCACATGCTCTGTAACAATAAAGGCATTTTTGCGATACGCTGTCTTCAATGCTCTACCTACTACAATAAGGAAGGATTTTCACTTACAACTGTATTAGACATATTATGCCAAAACCCAGGTTTGCACATTTGTATTCACAATCACTTGAACAAACTCCTACCAGCACTTATAGCAGCTTGACCAATGAAGAACTGAATAAAGAAGTCACGATCTAGTGTACTTACTTCAAAATAAAACTAGGTATTGTTGTATAATTTACTGCCGAAGTATCTTCTAGAGAATTTACAAGTTAAAAACAAACATTGATTCCACTACCACATTGCTCAGTGGAGGGATACCACAGGTGAAACCTCAGCCTCACTTCTGTTTTAATACCTTATGCTTCTACTTGCCAAAACAAGGATGTGCTGTAAACCTGTTTTGGGGAAAGAAAAAGTAACCATATTGCCCAGGAAAAGGAGAGGGGAAATGAGGGAAAAAAAAAAAAAAATGTTTTTACTGTGGTGGAAGCCAGGCTACAGCCTTGCCAGACTCCACAGCATCTGAGGGGAGCAAGGCTCTTATAAGAGAGGCTGAAGTATGTTTCTTGGAGAGTGAGATCATCACCAGGGCAAAGGCAAGGTTTTCCTAAGAAATGAAACAAGCTGCATTGATCTATTCTTGTTGAAGATCTTGTTCCTAGCCTTCACCCAATTCTGAGGGAGAAATTTACCTGTAGTACTTCCACGTGGTAGCAAGGATGAAAAATCCAATCCATTGGGGTGAAGTACTTACAGCATTTTAAAGATCACATGGTTACAATATGCATTCAGGGTACATGGCTTATTTCTTGAGCACATTCACAAATTTTATACTATACAGTTTGGAAAAGAAAACAAAAACACACCCATAGAACGGATGCTTGCTAGAAACCAACCATACCCAAGAGATATATTTCTAGCTGGCTAAATGAATGCCAGTTCAAGAGGGTATACTATGCATAAGGTATTCCGTAGAAAAGTTAAGTAAACTTAACTTCAGTGTAGAAAATTCTTATAAGCTCGTTTTTCATCTACTTAATCACTGGGACTTGTGAAGTTCATGCATCTAATACAGTCACATGGACTTCTAGCCTATTTGCTAATACAGCCTCAAAACTAAGTATTTATTAAATATATTTTTATAGATGAAGACTATGTGAATTCACATCAGTCATCCACAGCTTATCAAAAGTATTTGATTACAGAGAAGGTGCCTTTTCAAAAAAATCATAGGATAAAAAACCTGAATCAATACTTGGAAGCAGCCTTCACAGGAAGGATCAAGGCAAATGACAATTATTTCCAATCATTCAGTTTACGTGCAAGTTAGAAAAATAAAAAGAAAAGAAAAAAAAAAAGTCCAGTGGGCAGTTGTTAAATCTGTTATGATGTCCCCCTGCTAGCTTTAGGCATATACTCTCACTGACAGATCAGCACATCTAGAAAAGTCAAGACTAAAAATGTTTCAAATGCTAAAGTTTGCTTCCATATGAAAGAACATAGTAATTATAAGACGTATTTCTGCAATTTTACACAACTAATGACAATCCCATCCTCAATTTCCTATATACTACCTACACTTTCTCCCTTTCATCACATACACAAAATCGAACATAAATAAATAATTGTGGATCTTCTTTCACAGTGAAACACCCAGGCTGAGCTGTGCTTTGTTGTTGTTGTTGTTAAGTTCTTGCCTTTATTATTTATTAATAATTTATAATAAGTGTTATTTCTCTTTATTTAAATATGTAACACCAAAGTGATGCTGAATTGAAAATGGTGCAATATGAAGCTTAGCACAGAAAACTCCTTTTCGAAACAGAACCTCAGAGCAGCTTTGACAAACTCCAGCCAAACTCCAGAGAATTCAAAGTATCTGTAACTTTTCTTATCAAACTTGAAGTTTCATTGCATCTGCTCCAAGAATTTTAACAGGTAGAAAATTGACAGCATACAACATAACTTGGGTCAATATCTAATATTCTGAATTCATGGGGGAACTAATTCTGAGGACTATTTAATTCCCTGTTCAAGGAAAATTCTCACTGAAGTCAACGGGATTGTGTGGAGTGAATTTAGCAACTATAACATAAACTGGTATTACAGCAGCCAGCTCCTGAGATAAAAGAATTTGAGTAGAACTGCTCTTGCAACAAAAGCTGAACTTACGAAAACCATCACGTGGGTTCAGATTTCACTTTAATTAGAAATGAATCAAGTTTCAAAAGAGCTCTTGGAATATATCACATTTTAAAGCAATCCTAGGCTAATTTCCACAAGCAACCTCCAAAGCCAATGTTTAGACTTGCACAAAAATAATTTTGAGAAAATAGGTGGCTTCTGCATCTTTCAGCTGTTTTGAACAAACTGTACCTTTTGAGGACAGATCAAAGGAAACAAGAAGGATCATATCAGTTGCTATAATCTGTCAGCAGCATTAGACCTAGACAAGCATCTCAGAGGCAACGTGAGTTGCTTCAGACAAGAGCAAAGAGAGTCGCTGTTCAGTGGCATTTGAAGATACAGATTTTGATAGGTTCTGCTTCATTTAACAACAATGCTGTAACTAGGTAGGGCAGTATAACATGAGCATGGTACAAACCATCCATGTGATCTAACAGGCTATTTCCCTTCAGAAACCTTGCAGTAGATAACTGGGAATAGCTTGTTCAAAGAATATGTAATCTAAAACCCCAGCATTTAGGCAGTTGGTTTGTATGTGAAGCATGAAAATGTTTATCCTCCTAGTAATCCCTCCTTTATTGGAGTATTTAGTTACAGCATGCCTGTTAGCATCACTGCATTACAAGCTATATGCAGAGTATTTCTTGGAGTTTGTTGCTTGGTTGTTCATGGGGGTTATTGGGAGTGGCATCTGCCTTTGAGCAGTTAATGTTACTGAAATCTATTGTCCTACTTTACTTTATAGAAAGAACATATCTATCTTCCACATCTCTATCTTCCACATATCTATCATCTTTTCTCAGCTGTTCTTGAACTTTCCTGTCTTTTCATGAGTATTCTTCCCTATGCCATTACATGCTTTTGAGACCACCCAAGTATTGCATTCCCCAAGGATATATTGGAAGATGCAATACAACATTACTGGGAAATTTCCTTTATTCTCTATTCTATTCTTCACATGGACTCATCTTTCATCTGCTTTGTCTCAGACTTTGGTACAGTTATTCCATGGAAAAAGAAAAAAAAAAAAACACCAACACAAAAACTCTATAGCCATTTAAGAATATAGTCATTCTAGAAAACAGAACTCATTACCCCTTCCTTTGCCCTCTAGATATTTCTTAATTTGACTTGAAAGCATGTTGTCTCTTCATTGAATTTAGACTCATACTAGAATTACTCAGTTTCTTCTTGGCTTCAAGTTATCATGCATTATCATCCAGTTTTTTAATTGTATTCATATCTTGGGAAAAAAAAATCAAGAGTGAAGCTTAGCTGATACACAAAACTGGGCTTGGATGAGCCTAGTTTCTAAGGTTTTAGACAGCATCTGATCTATAACAATACTTAATTCCTCTCATTAGGACAAATGTCATCAGCAACCCTTTGCTGCAAAGGACAGTGTGGGTTGCATGCATAAATACCTGCAGGGTTCATGCAGTGCAACAGCTGACACAGCCTTAAGTACGCAGTTGTCACAGCACTCTCCTCTGTGTTCTGACAGAGGAAAAAGTTTTGAAATCTTCCAGTCCAACCTCAGTGCTGGCAGTGACCTGTTGCATCTACAAAGCAGAGTATTGAAGTTCAGGCACCAGCATTAGCAGAGCCATAGAGATCCCCACCAAAACCATCAAGCTCTACAGCGAGTTCTCCAAGTAGCAGCACACTGCTGTTCCACTTCTACAGTGCAGAGCTCCACTGGTTCAGACACTTCTATGCCTCAGTCTTTGGCCTCATGAAACATTCCGGCCCAACACTGAAGCAGCAACACCTGACACCTTCATAAGGAACAACACTATTCCTCCTCCACATTATTCTTCCTCTCATTAACTTTTCCCTGGAAGCATGTAAAAGCCTCACAGGTTCATTACAACAGACTCTTTGGGGTACTAAATACCCCAGTTACTCAAAATTAAATCAAAACAATAGAAATTCCAGTAGAAGATTGACTTTCTCATGAAAAAAGAAAATAAGGATCATTCTTTTAAGAAGGTATTTCAGTACCCTAGAGCCAGATCGTCTGGCTTACTGAACTGACTCATGCTTTTGGAAGCCAGCAGAGCTGCACTGGTTTGCCCTCTGGGGAACACTTTATCCTGATTTTGTTGGTTTCCTCACAGATAGGATCTTGTCACAACCTTATTCCCCAGGCACATTTTGTCACATCATCTGCATTGCTCTTTATGAAAAAGAAACATTAGTTACTTTGCTCAGCCTCACCTCAAAGTTACAGTAAAAGCCTGGAGCAGAACATTTTGCTCCATTTCTCTATTCGTCAGTGTAAATTATTATGATTGAACCTGCAATGAAATAGCATATCTCTGGTCTATTAAAGAAGAATAAAACATCAGCCTCACTTCTCATCTTACTCAAACATCTTCTGGAACATTAGATCCTCTACATTTATGTGTTTTAGTTGCATTAATATCAGCTATGCTACTGCAAAATCCATTAATTCAATCAAAAGACAATAATTAAAACTAGGAAAGGCTAAGCTAAAATTTTTGTTCTGACTGAGTATAGCAAAGCTAAACATATTCCTTGGAATTGAGAACTTGTGATATACATGAACTATAGCAACTGTTCCACCCTAAAAATATAATTGGTACAGGGAACAAAGGGGTTTTTCAGTTCAGATGTATGATAGCACAAAAGTTAATGCTGGAACTTCTAAGAAACTATTATGAATCTGAGAAATGTCACAACTTCTTTAAAATTTGTGAAAAAAATCCCTTCTTTTTGCTTCTGAGACAGCACCGCTTCAGCAGGGACCAAAAACTTGAAAGTACTGAAATTGGATCAACACCACATTTCTTGCAGGAAGCTTTCCTTTTTGTCTCTGAGAAATTAATCTTTTTTTATGAAACACTACTTGAAACAAAGCATGCTCTCCCTGTGACTGAACACATAAGGTTTAGTAGCACAAGAAGTGTGTCTACCTCAGTCAAACTATCTGGTTTTGAAAGGGAGAGAAGAGGAAGACAATTTCCATCTCACCTATTGTTTAGTCCTCCAAATCCTAGAAGAGAGCTTTGCCATCTGCATACACATATTCAAAGGGTAGATTTTTTTAAGACACCACATGATTTTGCTGATGTTTTGCTTAAGTACTGCATTTACTTTGTGTTGAGGGTTATACCAAACAGAACACTCCAGATACATCCAGCCCTCATTATAGAGTGCACATTTTCATTGGACCTACAACACCCAAACAGATCTGAAACTTGGGACATCCTCCAGCAAGAGTAGAATCAAGGTTGTGATTTTTTAAAAAATGTAGCTGTCAGACGCTGCAAAACATTTCTGCCACGGAACAGTGTGCAAGATACAGAAGTAACAAATTTTAGTCTACAAGTCTGTACTATTAATCAGGCCTTGCAATGATTCCACTGAGTGGGTACACTGCAGCATCTACCATAAATGAACTCAAAAGACTTTTAATCCCCAGAGTGGAAACACCCAGCACATTCAGTACATATTATTTGTGATTATTTGGCTCTGCTATAACATATCTCAAGGAAGCATCAATCAGAATACCCATAAAATTCTGTAAAGTTGCTGCCTAACCACAATTTTTGTAAAGACTCAACTCCAAATATCAGGGGAAAACCAAAACCAGACCTCACCACTAACCACCAGCATACTTAAGCTTTCATACAATCGGTTAGGAACTCCTATAACAGATTAGGAATAAAGAAAAGCAAATTTAACTCTCTCAAGAACTGGAATTCTAAAATAGCAAGGAATAAGATGGAAGGAGACACAGATCTCATGTAAGTCAGCAGGAAAGAAATTCATGCTGGACAAGTTCAGAAACTCTCGCAGTAGCCTTCTCTTTCATTTGTTTCCTGCTACTTCAGATCATCAGCAAATTTTATATCATAAAACTTCTTTTAGGAAAGGTTTGTGTAAAAGCTGTCTCCTTACAGATTTTTAGCACTTGCTTCTTCCAGACCAGCTGATTTTTTTGACTTTTTTCCAAGGTAATCTTTAAAAGGCTGGAGTGACAGATCAGTCTGTCAAACCAATGTTAACTTTTATTTTACAATTTTTCCACAATCAAGGAAGTCCAGAAGCCCCAGGCACTTCCAAGGCCAAAAGTCAATTTTGTCCATGAAGAAAGGCTGAGAGAATTGGTGTTCAGTCTGAAGAAAAGAAGGCTCTGAGAAGACCCTATAGCAGTCTGCCAGTACCTGAAGGGGGCCTACAAGAGAGCTGGAGAGGAATTTTTTATAAGGACTTGTACTGATAGAACAAGGAATAATTACTTTAAACTGAAAGAGGGTAGGATTAGGTTAGATATTTGGAAGAAATTCTTAACTGTGAGTGCAGTGAGACATTTGGAACAGGTTGCCCAGAGAGGTTGTGGATACCCCATCTCTGGATATGTTCAAGGCCAGGTTGGATGCGGTTTTGAGCAACCAGATCTAGTGGAAAGTGCCCCGCCCATGGCAGAGAGGTGGAACTAGATGATCTTTAAAGTCCCTTCCAACACAAACCATTTTGTGATTTAGAGAGCTCCATATTAAAGCTGCAGGATGAAAAGATTAACTGTCCATGCTATTGTTGCAGCCTTACAAGGTTAATAGAAGCCAACTCAGAAATTTATCCTGGGACTCTGTGGTTAGAGTCTCCTTCTCACGTAGCCAAGAGCGGGTTATTTCTTTCTGCAAGATTTATCCATCCATTGGGCTTTCCATCAGATCAGCAGGAGAGCTCCAAAGACTGAAATGGGCTCGTTATTCCACAGCTGCTTTGTGTTGCTTTTGCACCTTTTCACTCTGTGAGCAGAATCCAGAAGGAGTTGCAGATCCACAAATAATCTTACCTATTAAAGGTGCATTTTTCTGTAGGGAAGAACAAAAAAAAAAGTGTCTGATGTCAGAAAAGACTTTCATAATTGCTGCAAGATCATCCAGCACCTGTTTATCTTGTCAGTGGCAGCAAATTCCAGCGAAATTACCCCAGCGGAAAAAAAAAATAAAAACATGAAATTATCAGGAATGCAGTGACTCAGAGAGGAGAGTTTGGAATAAAGGTAAAATCCCCTCATATTTTGCTATCTACTTCAAGACATGTGTGGCAGGACATTGCCCCCTGGAATGTCACCAAGACAATGTCCTATTTGCAAATGTATCAGTGGTGGGCTCAGAGGGGTGACAGGAGATGATGAAACCAGTCTGGTTTTAACTCTGAATTAACATCCTGATGGTTAGCCAACCACTGGAGTCAGGTGACTGACGGTCAATCACTTTATACAATAAATGTCCAACTCACTTTAGTACGGACAGGTTCTTACAACCCTCCTTGAGTGTACAAGTGGAGATTCCTCCCTTGGGTAGCGATGCCCCTCAAGGATACTCCTCACTGCATGGGTTAGTTACATCAATCTCTAATTACCAATATTTTCTTTTTGCTAGCTTTAATATAATTGTTTCAATAATTGCTTCAATATAGCGCACTATCCCATCTTATACTATACTATGAGTAGTTTTAGCATTTATAATGTGTAGTAAACTCTGATTAAGATATTTTGTCTGATTATTTATAATAATGACTCATATAAATATTCTCAGTCTGCTATCATGAAAACCTGCGGGACAAAAGTGGTTCAACTTGCACCTCTATAATTCCTTAAATTTAAACCATTGAAATAATCCAGTGCTAAAACCGGATTCAGCCACACAGGCTTCTCTCTGAGAAGGAGTTTAGAAAGCAGGGAAATCCTTTCTGCACCTCGTGACTCAACAGCAGGACTTCTTTAACAAACTCTGACTCCAGTCCCACTTGCAACAACAGGACAGACAGTTGATCATAAAACTGACTTGCACGAGAGAAAATAATTCAGAGTGCATGGACTCAAGCATGCAACTCCTCTCAGATAATTGATACTCATAAATGGGAAATATACGCATAAGGAATCCTCCTGCATGCTTGTGGCCTAGACATCTTTCAGTACTATCATTCTTTCATATGAATTTTTTCCAGTTATTAGTCACTGGATAATTCCAAAAATGGCGAACCTCTTAACTCAGAGCTGTATTTGTCATTTTAACAGACCAGACCACTCTATCAGATATCTTGGCATAACTGACATACTGAAACACTATGGTTTTGGAATATTTTATTTCAGATTCTATGCAGTCAGTGCTTCCTTTGATTTCTGCAGTACTCATGAACAACAAGAAAGCCATTTTAATCTGAAATTATAGATATTAAAATATTGCTTTACAAAACAACTATTTTTTTAATGAAATGAATAATTGAAGAAGATGGAGACAGAGTTGAGTCCACATATGCAGATTATGTGGTCCAGTAGTTTTGAGGTGTTACCCTAAATCTCATATATATCAGCAATCAAGTCATTATGGCAGCCCATGGATCTCCTTATGTAGCTGGGCACATACACTTGCCTTGAATTTACATTTACAGTCCTCAGTATTTATAGGAATTAAATACAGTTGCAATTCTTTGATCAAAAGCAGCCATAAATTTGTGGTAGAACTAGGCAGAAAACACTTGAAATGCTGGACCACAGTACCACAGCTTTACACTAGAAAAGATTAACCTTTACCTATCTTTATGAAGCTGTCTTTAAGGGAATGACTAAACAAAGTAAGAGTTATCTAAAGCCTGTCACAGATGTAGTTTTTACAGAGCAATAACAAGACATTTCTTTTATGTTCCTTTTATGTCTCCCAGTGAGATGTTTTGATTTTAAATATCAGGCAAAGATCCACAGTGTATGGGAGACTGAAACATGAAAGTGATTAACACAACAGAAAGCTCATGTCAGATATTAAACTCTTGCTCGTTACAATTGAAACATACATGGATTCCCCAGACTTCTAGAATTGTTCAAAAAAGAACTTAGAAATTTCACACATTCCTAAACATCTTACAAGAGACAGAAGTACCACTGAGAATACCAAAACTGAAAGATAATGCATCTTCATAGTTAACTGTTATGCACATGCCATATTATATAGCTATGGCTGAAAGTGGTTGAAATCCCTTTGGAAATTATGCTAGCATTGAAATAATTCCTTTCATCATTAGTTTCCCTATAGACCTCAATCAAATTGTTCCATCAATAAAGTACTGTACATGAAACACTTCTCTGTCATTTTGCCACTAAGCCCGAACAAATATTTATGTAACAGCTTACATTTTTAGCTGGTAAAAAAATTTCACAAATAAACCACATAGAAAGCTATTTGGCATTTAAACCAGAAAATTTATGCTTTATGCAAGAAAATGTCTTTACTATTAAAAGACTACAGCTGTCATAAAATTTGCTTCTTTTATGTAAAAAGTTTTTGCATGAAAAGAGCATTGTGCACACATAAAAACCGTACAAACACTTTGGGTATCTTTGCAATGGCAAACCCAATAGTTTAAGGGCATTATTTTTAAAGTTTTTATATGTAAATTAATTTTAATTTAGAATTGGCTGCATTCTTAGTCATAAATCACTAACTATGTCACTGCTGACCTGTGATTAAAACTCCAAGCTTTAAATGGCAGTGAATATTTAGATGATGAGATTGAAGGACACACTAACATTAGTACCTAAACCCATCCATTCTTATTCTGAATAAGTGTTCAAATTTGATAAAGGTGTCTTGTTATAAAAACAATGAAGCATATTAACAATAGCAACTAGACCAAAAATTCTGTAGCAAATTTACCTCAGTAAAAAGCAGATAAATGCCAAGTGTTACCTTGTGTAGGTTTATATGATGACTGAAAGGGACAGCGGTACTGAATTAATTTAGGAATAAAATCATTGTGGCTGAGGAGTGAAATCTCAGATTCAGACAGGAGTAATGCTGTTGTTTCCTCATTTCTAAATAGCAGCAAAATGGACAGGCAAAAGAAATGTCGAGAAATATTATCAGAGGGCTAAAGCAACCCAGGCAAGAAGTGGAAGAAGATATAGTACAGATGCTGATATCACAGGATTTTTTATTGTATTGGAGCAAACTCACACTATGAGAGGACCTCCATACTGACTTTCTTAGTTAGAGAAACGGGAGTGCTGGGGTGTGAAATGCATTAAACACCCCCATGAAGGACCTGGCCCTACTTTTTCAGCCTGTTTACATTATGCATACATTAAACACAACACAACAATATAGAACACATCAATTGTTATGTTTACAATAAGGACTAAAACTTTCTGGTTTGCCCAGAGAACAGCATACAGCTTCCCAAAATAAAATTTTAGGTAAAGAATTACTTGACTATTAAGCTGCAGTAAAAGTGAGATAAAATAATTCTACTAAATGGAAAATAATGTAATTGCATCTGACACTCACTTTTTCCTAAGGCCATCACAACCACGATTTATGTCAAATATCCCTAGGAATAGAACACCAATTTATTAAAATGCCATCCTGCTTCAGCAGTCCTTTACTATACCAGGACTCGTTTACATCACAGATGCACATTTTCTTCTTGCTCTGCCTTAAAAGGAAAATATTAATGAATTAAGAAACAAACTTCTTTCAAAAAGGAAACAAATTCCTTTCTAGATGACAGAACTAAAGTCGAAATATATCACTTATCACTTTTCAGTTGATTTTACCGACATAAGCTTATACAATCACAACATTGCATCTGGCATTACTTCCTGTGAGTTCAGCAGCCTTGCTATCAGTGAAATTATAATAATAATAATTTAATTAATTTAATAATGAATATAATAATAATCCCTCACTTACAGGTCAGGATTCAGATTTTTCTTTGTCTTCACAAGTCCAAGAAGTCTCTCAAAGAGATTATTTTGACCAAATTCAGAAGACTGAGATGTTGGTTTGAGCTTGGGAGACACTAAAAATTTCCATTTAGTTCTGTTGAAATTTCATGGCATTAGTAACAAAAATTCACACTGAAAGACTGCATAACACACCGGGATAAACTTGAATAAAGAGAAAATTGAAACAAAAACCAATTTATTGTGTCCAATTTCCTTTATCCTTTTTCTGTCTGTTAATTATTGCAGGTTTTATCAACAACAACTTGTCTCTCGTAGACAAGGTATTACTTTGCTCTTTATTTCACAGTGAAATTAGGATCTAGGATTTAGTAGGACTTTACTCTTATTCTCAAAACCACCTGTAACCTCGTATGTTTTGATCACAATGACTTCCCAACAGAACACAGAAGAGCACATTAAAGGAAATGCTTTTTTTCCCATACAGAAATCTTGTTATTTTGATAATTAGTACAAGCTACAGTTATTTAACAGTATGTGGTAGGGACACAAGCTTACGTTTAAATACAATGCATATTGCACTGGGGACTTGTTTATCTGAATTCTTATTATCCAAACCTCCTGCTATGCGGAATTGGGTCATCTCTTCTGACATGCATCATCTGCACTGAAAAGTCCCCTGATTCCAAAACCTCATTTAGCTGAATAAATTCCACACTTCAGTACATAGGTAGTTCTACTCCATAGTCAGGTTCCAGTTCTCATAGTACCTACTTTCAAATTATTACAGAATATTATTCTCCAATTTGACTGTATCACACATCTCCATATTTCACAGAATATGCCAAGCTGGACTCAATGATCTTTTTGGGTCCCTTCCAACTCTTGGCCCAGCACAGGACCATCCCCAGGAGTCACATCATGTGCCTGAGAGCATTGTCTAAACACTTCTTGAACTCTGTCACACTTGGTGCTGTGACCACTTCCCTGGGGAGCCTGTTCCAGTGCCCAACCACCCTCTGGGTGAAGAACCTTTTTCTAACATCCAGCCTAACCTTCCCTGACACAACTTCAGGCCATTCCCCCAGACACCGTCACCACAGAGAAGAGATCAGTGCCTGCCCCTCAGCTTCCCCTCACAAGGAAGTTGTAGACTGTGATGAGATGAGGTCTCCCCTCAATAAGTCTTCTTGCTTACATACAAGGCTGACCCACAAGCTCAGACACCAAAGACTAAATGCTTTTGAACAGGTCTTGAAATTGCTTTAGAATTAATAACTGCTAGTTAGACTAGTAGTCCTACCACACCTGTATGCTTTGCACTGATACAGATCTGCACTATCACCTCATTTGCAGGCTGCACAATATCTAATACTGAGGAAAGAGACAAATATGTTCTATTAAGACCAACCCCCAAATGTCCTGTACTTGAACTAACAGCTGCAGTATGCCTAAATGTAAATTCTGTTACTGTAAAAGCAGTTAATAGGTCCTGAAGATTTAAAGGCACAGCCAAGGTTTATTACAGAACAATATTTAAAATGTGATGGAAAATAATTTTTTACTTCTATATGGCAGTCAAGGTAATAAAAGTATTAAGCCACAATAAACACAAAAGTAATTCAGATGTTTATAGGCATTACAGAGGTTATCACTAAGACAGAATTTTAAGGTTATTTTTTTATTTCTGACTCACGAATACTATGCTGGTTTATTGATATGTAAGGTAATAAAATAATAATTTCCAATTATTATCAATTCATCATGGCGAACACATAATATGATTTACTTTTTAATTAAGGAGTAGTTTCCAAGTCTGAAATAGTTCATTTTTAATCAAGAAGAAAGTAATCACCTTTTTCTTATGAACTCTGGATTCTTGAAGAGTTTAATGACCTACAAGGCTGACGTTTCAATCACTAAACTTTGACTAAAACCATTAAATATTAAGGTTTGGTTTATTTACTGGTGCAGCTAGCATGATACACTTTGCCAGTATTGTTTTTGGACACAATATGGGGTGGACTTTATAACCAACAAGAAAGGTAATGGAGGCTGAGCAGAGCACAGGAGAGAAGTCAGAGAAGTTAGGAAGAAAGCAAACTAATTTGAAACAAATCATAGTTCCTGGTCAAGACCAGCAGCACAAAATTTCCTCTCCTACTTGCAAAATATATTTGTGTTTCTACAGGTTAAGAGAGCCTTTGCAAATAGCTGGCAAAGTGCAAACAAGTAATTTTACAATCTGGAGAGGTGTTAATTGTGGGGCAATTCTTTCTTGATTCTCTAGAGATGGCCTTGCAAATAGGGAGAGGCACACTCTGCTTCAAATAGACAGTCACCCATTTGGGGCCCTTTCCCTCTGACAGTTATAGATATTGGAAAAAAATGGATTAAAATAGAAGAAAATATCAAGTACAGGCATATAACCCCCCCCTTTACTCACAGCTGTATGCTGTGAATCTAGAACAGAACCTCAGCCACTGATGTCCTGAGGCACAGGAACAGAAGTGAGGGTTAAAATGATGCTTTCCAGACAGAATCAATAAAGCTAAAATCACATGATGGATTAGGAAGCTACTTAGTGTCCTCTGTGCTTCTAGTGGGAAATGAAGGAAGTATAATGTTAAGTGTGAGATTCGTGGAGAGTCAGTCGCCTTAGTTTGACATTTTCTCCTCCTCCTTTATTTTTATGGGCTCTATCAGTCATTAAGAGTTTGTTACTGGGGCCTTTTGTAAGCACACATTTATACAGTAACATTTCTTAAGAAATACTCTCATGCAAAGTTTATACTCTTATTCAACTGGTCTAACTGAAATCAGAGGCACTAGCTATGGAAAACACCCTGATCCACCCCTCAGCTGCTGAAGGGAGGCCAAATGCTGAGGCAGAAGTGAACCTGAGGAGTAGAATGGAGGTCTCTCTAACACTTATGTGGAAATTTAAGTGATAGGCAGGGGAAATCTGGAAATCTGCAGACCTGTCAGCAAGGGGGACACCCAACCAGGCTCCCCACAGCACCATTGACACAGCCAGCAGCACTGGGCAGCAGCTCCCACTAGCAGCAGGATTCCCTTTGTTACGCTTCCAGATTTTTCACAGATACATTATTTTCAGTAATTAAGAAGTGACTCAGCAAGACTAATAATGAGAACCTCACATCAAGACAGTGAAAAAGAGATAGGAAAGAGAAAGATTGTCAGATGTTGAGTTAGCCTGGTGGTACTAGTACAAGCTATTCCACAGGCAGAGGTTTTAAGCACATGAAGTGGGGACAAAATTGCCTGTTTTTAATAAATGTCTGCAAATAAAATTGTCTGCTTCACTATGACAAATGGATTCTGATTATTTATATGTGCGTATATATTTGTATAATGTATTCATACTGCTATATAAATTTTATACCAATCTAAGCTATATTTATATATTATACATCCATAAAGAGAATTTTGGTAGCTATACAGAATTAAATACCTCTTTCCTCCTCTTCCTTTGCCAGTCTGATCATTTCCATAGAGCATTTCATGGTGTACAGATAAAAAGAATCATTATTACTCTATTAATTGGAAGCAATCAAATATTCAGAGCAGGGAAAAAAATCTCCAGTCCTTTACTGAGTCAAAGGGAATGCCAGTTCTGCTCCTTCATCTGATCTGCAATCCAGACAAACCTGTCCACACACTCCCCATGAGGTACCTTTAGCTAAAACTGCCTTCTTCCCCCTCACTTCCATGTTTTCTGCACCTCATGACTTTCAGGAGATCCTTTAAAATTCACCTCCTTGCTCTCACCTCTACCTACAAAAGGAGCAGGATACAATGCTGGTGAACTACTTTCAATAAGTGTTAGCTGAATGTGAATAGACACAAGGTGATTCAACCCCGAATGTGTCCCACAAAGTCGTGGAAACCTCATTATCCAGCTACTAGTACAGTGAGACCACCCCGCTGCAACTGAGTGCCTCCTAGACAAAAAAAAAGCTCTCCTTGGGCAGATGAAGGCTAAACCAGAACACTGACCTGCCAAGAGTGTTTATCCAGAGAACAAAGTCCAGTTTATAGCAGTGCTAGCTCCCCAAGGTGACCGTGACTATAATAATCCATGTTTTTTTACAAATTACTTAATTACAAATTTGATATAAATCGTTGCACTCAAGCTTTTGGTGATAAGGACAACATCCTGGATTAAATCCTTCAGATAGGTTTTTTTTTCAGGCTGTAGCTTTGATTCAGCAAACAGAAATCAGAATTTGAGCCAAGGCACATTGTTCAAAATACATTCCTGACACTTCCTACCACTACGTGTATTACATAATTATATTTTTAGTTCAGATGCACTATTGAACAATTGGTTTTATTTTATGAATTTGTATTTTACAGAGATAAATCATACTACTGTGCAAGCAGAGCCAGCCTAAAAGACTAACAAGTTCAGAAATTTTAACCCAGACTGTTATACCAACCTCACATTTGCTGGAAATAAGGATGATAGCCCACAGCCAAAAGATCTGATAGCATTTTTCATTAATTAGGCACTGATTTCTTAAAATTATTCAGAGCAGGCTGGACAAGCCTTGATAGATTTCAAAGGCCTGCCTAAGTGTATGTACTAAATCGCACACATTTATTAAAATCCAGCTTTTGGCTATGCAGAGTACACATTGCCACTCCAATAATTTTCTGCAAATTGAAGGACTTGCAAGTGTAGATTAATTGAGGCAATGGAACAGCAGCTAGAGTAAAGAAAGAAATTACATATTCCCTTTGATGATTTCTTCTCTTGAACTTTCAGATTTCACAGTGGTGGGCAATTCCCAAAAATAAGGTAGCAAGGGAATATGAGCTCAAACTGCATTTATTAAATCCAGTGGCAGAACTGGTAAATGGTTGCATATAGACTTTGCTTTCTGTCACATGTCACTGTGAAGTAACCAAATAAAGATACATTTTAGTGTTGTGTTTAGGCGCTGTGCTTGTGAAAATACGAAAAAGTCAAATATCATTTGACTTGTCAACTCTATCTGTTGCTAAACCACAGATGATTTTGGCATAGCTGTGTTTAAAACAACTTGCTTTTTCCGTAAAAAAATAAAAAAAATCCCAAACCAAAACCAAACCACCACACAACAAAAAGCTAAAATCTCTCACAAAAATAACCAAACAAAAAGAATAAATCCAGCAAGACTCATGTGCTATTTAATTTCCATTTTGGTGCCTTAAGCATACATGCAGTGTTTCGAGGATGATTTTTTATTCAGCTGGTTCAGGGGGTCTCCAAACTATGCAAGCAGTTACTGAAGGGCTTTCATGATTTGACAGTAGAGTGAATAGCAGAGGATTTAAAATCCAGAGTCATCAGTGTGGGATGCCAAATTAAGTTCTTTGGCAAGCATATCTATGATGCTTCAAATAAATCTGCCACTTAATAAATTGTTAGAAGATAGCAATCTAAGAAAACAGCATACATTTAGAGCCACTATTGGGCCCCCAAATTTTGTACAGGGACTAAAATACCTGAGGAGTCCCTCCTGCATCTGGAAAAAGCTACAGTGAATGAAATTAAACATCCCCTGTTCCACTCCCCCACTACCAGCAATCAATCCGGCCATGAGAAACCCTGGTCTTGGAGCCATTCCATCTCATTCCTTTTCTACATCCTGCCCATGGGTGCACTGAATCTGATCTTAGAATTTGGGAAGTGCAACAGGAGCTGAACAAAATACAAATGCTTCAGCTGAGCATACCCTGTATGCTGCCTCACACAGCCAGTTCCATTTTCTTCATGTAACAATAGACACTTCACAGTGATTACTTTAGAAGCATTGCTGCAGGAAGACAGCCACAGGGCTCCTGGGCCTCTGCAGAGCCAAACAGACTCCTTCATCTCCCAAAGCATAAAAGAACTTTTTCCTTATTTTTTTTCTCTTTCCCCTCTACAAAGCTAAGTATCTAATGCTGTTTATCATTTGGAAAGCACACAGCCTAGATAATTCTGTAATTAGGCTAAAGTAGTTAAGAGAATCAATAATAATAATAACAGAAAGCAATAATGATGAGGCACTAAGATTAGCGTTTGCATTTCAAACATGATGAAACCCCCCCCCCCCCCCCCCCCCCCCCCCCCCCGGCTCCTAAAAGTATCAGCAGATAGTGGGGTTTTGCCACAGCAATTTCCACACTAACCCTTTCAGCTGTCTTAGGACAGTCTATTTAAACTACATACAATACTATTTTTAAACAATTAGGTTTTTGTTGAAAATAACATTCATTATTTTTTGGAGGAGATAACCTGACTCTCAAGCCTAGCTGATAACCTTTAAGCTGTTACAACGCTTTAATTTGTGTTGCATTTTTATATTAGTTCTTTAGAATGGAATAACACCATTGAAAATACATGCAACTAGGGAAGTCACAGGATGTTTCCTACTTGCAGACAGTAGCAAGAACAGGGCATATTCAAGAGAGACGGCAAGATGAAGGCAGCCACAACTCAGGCTGAAGAGCAACCTCACCAACAGGGCTCAGTCCCATAGCACCAAAGCCTGGCAAGCAGAAACAACAGTAGCAAAACTTCCCATGGACAGTTCAGGCACAAGCAAAGCAATAACTTGGAAAACCCAAAGAACAAGGCAGGAGGACGACCAGAAACAAATACACCTACAACACAGCTCAGACCCAGAGCAAAACCCAGAGCACAAATTAAACAGAGCTCCTGCAGGAATGAGGAGAAGGAGGTGTGTGGGGTGGGTGCCAGGTGAGGCTTGTCTGTACAATTAAAGGCTTATTGGTGCCTTCAGGACCCTGACAGTGTTTTGCTTGAATAAGCTTTAATGGGGAAGATCTCTTAGTGACTACATTGTAGCAAGTGAATATTGCATTTTAAGATGTTTGCTTGCTTGAGCCAAACAGTTATATGGTGTAGATCAACTGTCCCATTTTACAATGAATTCTGCACACATTTACATGAAATCCATAAGAAACTCAGTGGGAAACATCAGTCTGCAATTAACAAAATCTGCTCCAAACTGCATAGATGTTGTTGTCTTCTTGGCTTGCTTTCATGACATCTTCAATATGATAAGGGACTGAGAGGTTAGCTGTTCTAACAGGATATTCTGCCGTCACAGATCACATCCAAACTGAAATATGAAAGAAGAAATCACTGAGAAAGTGGGTTGTGCTATGAGAGCATTTTTAAATGTGAGGAACACTGAAAACCTAACCAGCACTTCTAATTTTGTCTCTTCCCTTCATGCAGGGTGTGTGCTCATGCCTGTGGGGGTCTCTGAACATTCAGATGTGAGCTATCCACATACCTAACGCTCTGATTATCAGCTCCTCAGATTGCTTTAGCCTTGTTACTGATCCTCCTTGAAGTTTGTGGTATGTCTCTCAAGACCCACCGTATTTCTCCCAGTGCCAAATACAGACCTTTGATGTTCCCAAGACAAGGAAGATCTTACATTCTTTACATATAGATTTGGAAGCCCAGCTTCCAAAGGATGAAAAGTACCCAGCATGCACATCGTGACTCCACTTAAAAGGAGGGCAGCTTGCATCACAGAACATAAAGAAATGCTCAAAATATCGGACCCTTCACTTCCAATATGCTCATTTGCCAGCAATTTTGCAGGCCTTTGCTTCTTGGAGCCTCTTGTTTGAAAAAAATCAAGAAAAGAAGGGGGAAGGATAAATCCTGCTTGGGAATGATCACTATAGCCTGATCCAAATGTAGCTAATGGAATCACTTCACAAGTCAATCAACCCACACTGGCTGATGTGGTCTCATGGGAGGCCAGAGAAATCACGTGTAATATGCAACAAAACAAGTTGAACATAGAATAGAATCATAGAATCATAGAATGGTTTGGGTTGGAAGGGATCTTAAAGATCATCTTGTTCCATCCCTCCTGTCATGGGCAGGGACATCCTCCACTAGACCAGGTTGCTCAGGGCCCCATCCAACTTGGTCTTGAATAATTCCAGGGAAGGAACATACACAACTCTCTGGGCAACAACAGGAGGAAGATATCTGAGTGACTAGCAAAGGAAGATCAGGATAGCTGCTAACAAAAGATCTAATGACAAACATTCATTCATTCTTCAGCTTCCTAATCACAGAGCTTTATATTTCATCAATGCTCCATAATTGTACTAACTCTGTCAAACATCTATACGCTGCCCTTTCTCCATTCACCCCAGACTATATCTGATGTGGGGCACTTGGATTTTGAGCTGCTTGGGGAATGGAGCATCTTTCCTAAACATCTGAGTCCTCAGGGTGCTATGCTCAATGAGTTCACTGCTATATGCAACCTTATTTCAGATAATAAATGTAAAAATATCTATTTAATTGTGAAAAAATGCATGTATTTTTATAAGTGCATAGTTTCATAAAATATAAAATAACTTTGAAACTTAAACCAAAGCACATCAGAAAGACAGTGAATGCAGTATTAACCCTGAAAAGGAAAAATGCCTGCACATTCAAAGACAGCTATGCCTGCATACTTATCAGTGAGGACAACGCAGCCACCTGAAGCAGCCGTACGAAACTGCAGAAGAATGAAGGAGCTCTTTCCCACCACTATTATGCTTCATGTAGTGCTGCAGAACCAAAAGCAAGACAGAAAGATCAAACCACAGAAACAGAAGCAACTTCTAAGTGCCTGCACTATAAACAATACCCTTGTGGAAACAGAGGCAATGAAGTGAATGTCCGTAACAAACAGCGCTGCCTATTAATATTCTTGTATTGCTGTCAAATTTAGGAATATCATTTTCTGTGGGGTTTTATTTCCCCTGTTTTCATCTGCCAGGAACTCCTACTGAGGGCAGCCAACTAGCTAGTGGCTTTGGCAAAGGAAAGCTACTCTACAAAACTTGAAGACTTTCTCAGGAGTTCTGCTCAGCTGCTGTAAAATTTGATGGATGAAAACACTATTTCCACATCCTGACAATTTCAGACATTTTTTCTGACCTTCTTGTGAAGTGAAACACCACAATCTCATTCCAGCTTCAAGCAGAGTAACAACCAAGAAAGGAATAAATAAAATGTCTAACCTTACTGTGCTGGTGATACTGCCTTTTTTTTTTTTTTTAAGAGGTTAAAACATTTTCCTTGCTAGCACTGTATAGCAGGCAGGATGTAGACTTTAATGAGACTGAGTCTTATACCTCTTTTCCAGAAACTGACAGATCTTATTCGCTATTCCCAAATTCATTAAAAGGGGCAGAAGCATGAATATATGACCTCACCCCAGCTCCTGCACGATGGCTGACCTGCTTTTATTGATTATTTATTTTATTATGTAGTGACAAAATCAGTCAGTTCCTATCTTTTGAGCCCGTTCACCTAAATTCAACAGGAGGGCTGTACTCAAGTTCTCATAAATAAATGGTCTAAGCAAATTGCTCCCATACTGCCTTTATGAACAAGAGCTTGGGCTTTTCTTCCACCCAGGTCTTTACTTGTCTGCCTCTCTACAGACTCATTGCAGCCAGAACAAGAATCACATGGGCAATGCAGACTATTTAAAAAAAAGACAAGAAAAAAAAATTGGGATTGAGTAAAGGCACTGATTCCAACTTACTCCAGCTGTGCAGGTAGTAATACACCGCCAGATGTTTCATGACTGAGGCTGGCTAGAAGAGAGACACTGTGTAGTCCTCAACAAGGGACAGACTACAGAGTAAGTCATTACCAAGTACCACAGGATTGTCACAGCAGGGAAATGACAGAAACATCCTAACAGGAAAAACACCCATTTTAATAAATTCTATTCTGTCAAAACAGTGAATACAAATTCATGAAACATCAGGCCTCATTTGCTCCAGTGCTCAGAGAATGATTAATTTAACACTATTTCCTGATATGACTTTCTCATGTTATTCAATAATTTAGCCAATGTGTTCTTGGACTGACTACTTTATGAGTCAAATTAAAATGATAACCAGGAAGCATCACTTAAGACATCAGTGCTGGATTGTGTTTGATAGATGGTTGTTTTGAAGGACTATCTTGCTAACATATTTGCTCTTTATCCGTCTCCTTCACCCACATATATACAAACTTTTTTGGGGGTAATATTAGCTTCCTGCTGTTTTGGAAGTGTAGGCCTGACAGCAACAACATGAGTTTAGCAGTCAGTCACTGTGCAGACTCCCAGACAGTATAACAGCAGTCTGCTCTAACTGTTCCCCTGCTCTCTTTGAACAGTGACAATTAATCATGTCAAATTGTGCCAGATGCCCAAGCAGTTTTGTGATGTCAATAAATATTCTGGGGAGACTTGTTTCACATGGAGAGAGAGATTCATTTCAACCGGTGATCTAAGCAAGGTTCAGATCTAGAGGTAAAAGGCTGTTGGACAAATTTACTGCACATCCTCCATTTCGGCAGTCCTGGGTATATGAGGTCATAATTTAGAAATGAGAATTAATATATTTCACTGATTTCAACACATGCTTGCTTCATTCTGTCATCTTTACAAGGAGAAACAATTCAGTGGCTTTCAATAAAGTACACCTGCACTGCAATTTTGTGACAGCTAATCTGCTACATAAAAATAGAAGCAAACTTTCACCTTCATTTCTTTGTAATGCTAGTGTACATTTTAGTATCTAATTAAATAAAAATTTTTTCTCATGCTGAACTGTAGAAGCTAGTCAATAGTTCTGGTTAATTCCCTAGACAAGATACTTTGAATTTTTTTCTTCCTTCATCATCTTCACAGCAGATCATTTTAATTCCAGCTGAGACTGAGTGAAGCAATGCTGATTTCCCCAGATGATTCTGCTTTCTTGGACAGAACCCCGATGGAATGATAATCACAGGTGAGGATACAGGAAGAACTGTGAAACAAAAGACAGAAAAACCAATGGCACATTTCACTGCCACACACAAGCTAACTGAAGTGATCATGTGATGCATTATTGGCCTCATGCATGATGCTGCCAGGCTGAGGCACGTTCTTTCATTCTTCATTAGATTTCATTAGTCTCTTCCACATCTCTTTTCTATGATTCCACAATGATTGGCTAATTCCTAAAATGAGAAAATTGTTCTTCTTTCATACTTCTCCCATGTGATAAATGAGGAGTATCGGGGTGGGGGGGGGAGAGAAAGCCATTTTTTTGATTATCAGAGATGTTACTTCTTAATATTTCCTCCAGAAACATGTGAAATTTTTTTAACTTGGAAGCAGCTCTGCTGTGCTGCCAATGGGAGTACTATGCATCATCCTAGCAGCCAAAAGCAAAATAAAATTCACAGTGAGCTGACATATGGGTGGGGTCTGGCTGTCTCACTACACTGACAGCACAGAATAAATACATACGATACTTGTCTGATCCAAGTAACACTGTAAGGCCTCACAACACCTTATACATACTCAGAATAGAGGAAAATGCTACACACAGTCCCATCAGTGGACATTAAGTAAAACAGACTGTTTTGATGGCAGAAACTTGGGAAAATGGCTTTGTAAATTCATTCATCCTGATTCGAAAGCACTTTCGTTTCCTGTGAAGTTGCTACCTCAACACCTAATTTGTAATAGCTCTTTCTACTTCCAGATATCCTTGGATAATGATGAGTAAGGCCAGTAATCACCCTGAGAGGTGTCCATGAGAGCTTTTCTGATTATGCCCATTTCTTTTTAATGAAAGATTTTCTGTGAGGGGTCCATTAGCATCACAGAAGTGTGTGCTTGCTTTCTTCCCACATCTTGATAACAGAGCACAAAACCAGCTTAATGGGGAGTGTTCATAGCAGCCAAGTCACCTGTTAAAAAGTGAGTCAGCAGAGAAACAGCTTTGCAGACATTCATATGTGAAGCATCTCCATAGAGTGGTGCAGTTTCATATCCCCTACTGACTTTAAACTCTTAACTAGAATGTGCTACAATTTATCCTGCCCTCCAGATGAGTTAATGAAGGGGCAGGCTACTTCTGGGATCATTATTATTCATATTGTTTTATAATGCCTGATGGTGTTTTTTAACAGCTGCTTTCAGGAAGGAACGCATAAAAGACAGGCCACCTTTGTGACACCAGCACTAGGGACATGCCTAGGGAAAGGAGAGCAAGGACAGGATGGTGCTGGGTCTCTGTGGCTGCACATCTCTCTGTAGGCTCATACCCCATGCAAATTCTGTGATTGAAAGCAGCACCTTTTGAAAACTGAACTGAGCTACAGTCAAGCTTGGTTTTGGGGAACACTGGGGACCTGCAGCTCCAGCTGAACTGGAACTGCAGAAGCTTTCGCAGGCAAACAAGAGAATTGCTAGGAGCACAGGGGGGAATGGCAAGCCTCTTATGAGGGCAGATTAAAAAAGGCCTGTTTTTCTTAGTCTAATCATGGAATCAACCAGGTTGGAAAAGACCTCTGAGATCATCAAGTCCAACCCTTGATCCAACACTGCCGTGGTTACTAGACCATGGCACTAAGTGCCACATCCAGTCTCATCTTAAAAACCTCCAGGGACGGAGAATCCACCACCTCCCTGGGCAGCCCATTCCAATGAGTGATTACTGTTTTTGTAAAAAATTTCTTCCTAATATCCAACTTAACCTTCCCTAACAGAGCTTAAGACAGTGCCCTCTTGTCCTACTGCTGATTGCCTGGGAGTAGAGACCAATGCCCACCTGGCTACAACCTCCTTTAGGTAGTTGTAGAGAGTGATGAGGTCTCCCCTGAGCCTCCCCTTCTCCGGGCTAAACAGGCCCAGCTCCCTCAGCCCCTCCTCACAGGACTTGTGCTCAGTAATAAAATGTAGGCTGAGAGGGAATAAATTGCTAACCATAGACCCCAAAAACAAGGCAACAGAAGAGACAAGCACCAGGGAAGAAACAAACAATATGAGCTAAAGGACCAAAACAGGTAATTCCAGCCTGTTCGCGGCTAGCAAGTACTTGTCAGAACAGCATAACTCTGGATAAAACGTGGCAGTAGGAGTAATACCAGCAAAACCTTATGGTTTTTACAATGCAGTTTGATCCAATTCTGTAAGGGGTTCTCTCATTCAAGACCTAGGATAGGAAAGCACCAATTCAGGAAGCCAGGGAAGACAGGCAACCTCTCCCCTCCTGTGCTCCTATTCTACTCCATCCAGCTCAGACCTCAAAATTCCTCACAGACAGGTGCCAATGGGCATAATCACTCTGTCCTTTTCATATTTTCCTTCAGGAGAAGAAATGCAGAGACTTTTTAAATAAGAAAATCACCAGTGATCAACTGAGGTTGTGCAAATCACAAGGTTGCATGCTGTACCCTTACCTTTGATAGGGGAAACAATCTTCATATTCCTAGTTCTGATACAGCTTAAGGCAGCAATTTTGGTACTAATGTATCCTAGAGTGAGATTTTTCCCACCAGAAAGCAAATGAATTTCAGCCTTCCAAGATCCAAAGACGTAAGAAAGACACAAAATACAGGATGCAAATACACAATCCTGCTGGGATGTTATAATGTTTCTGAATTAAAAGCATTTTTCTATAAATGCCCTACGTTTATGCTTTGTTTCATAATGTGAAATTAACATAACTTTAAAATAAAGTAATTTGCTCAGCTTGGAACTTTCGGCTTACACAAGGAAATTTTGGAGGCTGCAGACTATGGCCTGGTAAAAGTCAGGTCAAGAAAAGTTAGAAATACATAATAATACATAAAATATGATAACAGATTGAAACCTTGCTAAAAGAATGTGAAAAAAAAAAAAAAACCACAAACATTTTGGGAATAAAATTTAAACCAGCTGAAGGGTGCAGTGAAAAAATTTGTGAAAGGAATCACAAGGGAAAATCAGTAGATAAGGGTACAGGCAATAGGTTGTGAAAGGTGGAACAAGTACTTCCTGAAGCAAGAAAGAAAAGTCAGAAGCTGAGAATGGGTGAAACAAAGGGTGGAAACTGGAAAGTGTTGCGATTGGAAGGTACAAATAAAGGCACAAATAAAGGCACAAATAAAGAGGTTACACATGTCATTAGTGACATTACTTTAGAGAAAGAAAGCTGATTTGCATTTCAGTTGGTCTATTTGCAAAACAGTTAATAGCACAGTATATACTCAGCAGTGGAGCATATGGGTCATGAGAACTGGCACAGTTTTGGCTACTCTATTCAGGAACTGCTACAAAGTCCATTGGATTACCATCAAGATCAGCCCTCATTCCCTCTGCACTCATCAAAGACACTTTTCTTTCCAACAGTCTTGTCCGTGACTCTGTTTTAAAAAAATCACATTTTCGTCACCTGACTGTCTTCTGAAAGTCATTTCTCCTTCTCTCCAAGGAAGGATATCAGAAGAAGGGAATGTGACATCTAAATCTGGGATTACAATAATGGGGATGGTGTAAGAAAAAGACTCATAATAGGCAAAAGAATAAAAAGAGATAAAAGAAACCGCAGAAAGTTGTTCTAAGGCCTCCCTGAGGCCTCAAATAACTGCAGATAAAATGTGAGGGACTTCACCCATGGTAAGTGCAAGACAAGTAGTACTTCAATTTTTGTCATCTCCAGGGTCATCGGAACTCTTTGGGTGTCAGAAACATCTGCCTAAGTATACAAAAAAATAATTTAAACCCAACTGGACCTACAGTACATGCAGTGGCTTTAACAACAGATCTACCAGCAATTTGAGTGGCTAAAGTACAAGATAGACAGAACCACATTGCAGATAGCAGCAATAGTCAAGAAAAAAAGAATTCTTGGCAATATATGCCATTCTTTCATTACTTATGCTAATTATTACAACTTACTTGTTATAATGCAAAATGAAAGCTGAAAAGAAACAAATAAAAGTATGCTGCTGACATACACTAGAGATTAATAAGGATAACAGATATCAGTGACAACCAAGGAAAACATAAAATTTACCTAAGGTGTTACAGCTGTTTCATAAAAAAAAGTTTTTTAATCCCCACTTAGACCCTTTCATTCTGCCTGGGCTGGAAAGAAAATTGCAAAATCAGTATATTCTAGTACTTCAGTGAGCAGAGTCCTCTGCAGAACAACAAAAGACTGCATTCCAGTAAATGACATTCACAATTAATATACTATTGAAATAACTGCTCTAAAATATTTAAGTGTTTTTTGGCACAAACAGATGTTATGAAATCAGCTTCATAGATGTTACAGTCAAAAGAACTGAATTTCATAAAGCCCTGAATAATTATTAGTCTCTTGTCAAAAAGGAGATATATATTTACAACAAAGAGCCCAACAGAAGAATATGACAAGCCAAAAGCATCCACTTACAGACACCTTGATATAAGACAGGCAGAGTGCTAATCAGAAGAGAACTCTTCCTAGGAGTTACTCAGGTAAGAGTAAACCTTTTCATTGAATCAGACACCGCTAGAGGTGCCAGGCAAATTATTTAACCTGTATCCAAAAAGCAAAAGAGGACTTGTCCAGTTTTTGCTGAAATTATGTTTCTAACTGGTAAATTCTACACTACAAGGACTAAACCAATGTTGGATACTGTAATGTGTATATTTTGTTGTGACCTGAGGTAGGTCATTCAGTGATGAGACCATTCAGTGTTTTCTTAATGTGCAACCATACGCTGCAAACCCAGGCAGCTATAAAATGCCAGCCTTTTATCTTTCTTTTTATTATTTCCTTTCATCTGATTTAAAATATATTCCTTTTTTGTGTTGCTTTGTATTTTTTCCATCCAATTCAAGAGCATATGCAATCACAAAGTATACATGATACATTGGTGCATTGAGCGCATGTTGGAGTTGTAAGAGCACTTGTTACTCTAATTATCAGAAGGTCATTTCATGTTCCTTTTTACACTGAACACAGTGAAAAGGTAGAACATCAGACAGTTTATTTGATACATTTTTGTGTGCTTTTAGCACAATTACAACCATTCCAATCACTACAGACTCTACATAGATTTCATCTCTCTTTCTTTACAAATGACTGGATGTACAAACCTCTATTATCTACAGACATAGTGCAGAGGTTATTAACATGTGCAGAGGTTATTAACAACTCACAGCTACTCCAGAGTTAGGACTGCATCCTAATAATCTGAAAATGAGGCATACAATCCTATTTTTCTCCAGCAGAGTAGAGCTTTAGCAATGAAATTTCCTACCATCTTAGTATACAGGTCTCTTGAAATTTCCTAGATAACCCTGTTTGCTTTTGCTCCATAAATACCTAATAAATGGCTTTTAAACTGAACTCTGATTGATTAGAATGGGGGTGATTTGTTTTTGAAATTTTTTTTATGCTTGGCAGTTCTACTTTCCTTACTATCAAGATGAAATCCTGAAAATCTTCTGAGGAAGGAGAATAAGACTCTGAAACTTCTCACTCAAATAATAGTACAAATGCTTGTGCTTAATTTCTCAGTTCTTCTTGATTTCTCAGTAACCTATCTTACAAACTGCAATATTATATTAAGGTACCAGAATCAGCTGTAAACCAACCAGCATCTTGGAAACCACGTAGAAAAGATGCTTCTCACTGCTTCTGGTACCCCAGCTAACTTGGCCAGATTCAATTAAGGTGTTTGTGTTGCTCTAAGATGTAATCTAGGACCTAACAAACTCCATTTAAACTGAGCTACCAGATGGAGGTGGTCTGGTCTATTAGTGATCTTTGACATCACCCAGCTCCAAGAATTTGAAATGCACAAACCAGTTTACAATATCACTTCCTAAAGCTGTGAACTGGGTGTGCCCTAGTAGACCCTATTGCTTTTAAAGTTCCAATCTGTTCATTATCTTCAATCAGTCCAAAAAGCAGTTCTTAAGTTCACTGGCCTATTGATAAAAACATAATAAATTCTATAACTGAGGAGCAAGCCCTCCATTTTCTTTCCATTCCTGGGTAACATCACTAATATTACCAAATAGTTTGAAACTCCTTTACTGACTATTTTTGTTTAATTCCACAATTGATGAACATATTGTGTTATTTTTTATAGGATGATAGCAGAGTTAAAAACACTTATTGTAAGTAAAGAGGACAAGAAAGCAGCAAAAAGAATGCATACAAAAAGAAGAAGAAATACCTTAATGACACGGAAAACAGGACAGTTTTAACAGGGGAATGGAAAATTCATTCCTCTAGTGTTGCATATAGTTATAGGATTATTATCATTATTTCCTTCATATCATATGCTTCTTTTTTTGGAGAGGTATCTCCAGAAGGACCTAGGGATCTAAATGCTGCATGAGAAGTATTAAGATCGGTTGTTCCTGCTTGGATGTGTTTCTGATTGGAAACACTTGGGTCTACTGAGCCAAAATGCTGTTACTGCTGTTTCCCTGATTAAGTACTCTTAAAGCATTAACTTTTAGACTTAAACCAAGAAGGGAGGAAAACCCCTCCCACTCAATAATTCAAAAAAGGTGTAAGTCTGTTTATTGCTAAGAAGAGGTTAGGTCCTCCAGGAGAAACTCTCTGAAGAAAAAGACGGAAAACATTGATACTGTAAATGAACACCTCCTGTACTCAGTCTCTAGAGCTCTAAAAAATCACTCTTATGAAGCTTCCACTGAGATAAACCCATTTATTATTTCTGCTCTGGGAGTCACACAGTTTATTGGCTCTTACAAATACAAAAGAACACTGCAATGGAGTTCTCACAATCAACTGGCTAAGGCATCAACTTTTCTCCAATTTCAAGGCATATATGTTGGGGGTTTTTTTCCTAAATTTTAAATAATTTTTATAACCTTGGGTGTTTCTAAAAATGTTCATGTATACCTTTTCTCCACTAGTTGTTTGTGATCTAAATAAAAACATGGAGGTAAAGAATAAAGAGGGCAGTTAAACATAAAAGGAAAGGAACAAAAAAGTCCCAAAAGGTACAGACTTATACCTTGGAGAAATATTTTTCACCTGCCTCTTCTGCAATGTTCATGTAGGAAATATTTGCTTCTTTTTAATATTTCAGCAGATGCTTTTTAAGTTCATTCAAAGGCTTTTAAAACATAAATAAGACAAATTATGCCTTCAAGAACAAGACTATTTCAAAAATTCTGTAGCAAAATCAGGCTATTAAAATTGTTAGAACAACTTTTGTAATAGATCTTCCCGAAAAGAGTGATAAAGAGGGACATAGATAAGCAACAAATTGTGGAGAAAATCCCTGTTGTACTGTTTTGGGCAGAAGATTTCTATACCCCTTTTCCTAAAAAGGAAGGTATACTTGATATTATTGTCAGAGATACTCATGAAACCAAAGATCTAGATAAGTATATCTAATGCCAAGGATTATTATTATACAAAAATACTGCTGTATAATTATTGCTTGTACCTATTACTTTTCTGTTAATAATACTATATATATATATATATATATATATATATATATATACAACAATACAAAACTACCTCAGAGTGCTTATCAGCAAGATAAGCACATATTGCCATAATTAGAAAATATTCCATACAACTCCTAATGAACATTTCATCCTCACCTTTTTCACATTTTTATCTATCTCAAGCTCTTAATTTACTTTTGTTTAATTTTACTACATCTAGTCTGTTTTGTTTTACTGCGATGACTTCCATCTAACTGTAAGGCATCTCCAATAATTTTTTCAAAAAACTACTGCCCCCCTATCCAGGTGTTTGACTGCAAATCATGGCACGGTGTCATGACACAACGGCAGTAGAGCCACATCCAGTCAATCTCTGAAACAGTTACTAATCAAGCTACACAAACAGACTGTGTAAAGGAGAAGAAATGTTTGCACTGAAATTATGGTTGTTCTCCTGCAACTCTTAATTCTGTTAACTGTTGCATCCTAGCAGCTAGCTAGTTGATGCAAACCCGCCTTGATTGCAATTTAATTATAGGATTATACATGTCACGTCATTTAGCATTTTGACAGTCAAATTAACCAAATCCATTACTTAACATATCAGTTTACACTGGTGAAGTTGCATGCATAAAAGACAAATTATGCTTATCCCAGGCATTCCTTACGGACCCTGATTTTTGTGTATGGCATTTCACAACAAGGCACGGAGAGCCAATTTCGAGACTTCTTTTTCAGTGCTCCCAGTTCTCCTTGAACAGCTGGGCTAAGATTTTTGTCTTTTCAGGGGAAACATGTTCACAAATAATCCTGCCCATTTTGAAAGCTGATGAGGATTTCAGCATGAGTCCTTTGTAGTCCACTTCTTCATTTTTAATCTGCAGTAGTAATGAGGAGACAGTTGAGAAACAGAGTGAGAATATAAGTTGCACATCATCAAAATATGTGGCTTATTATAATTATTTCTCAGTATTTGGTTTGGTTTAGTTTGAACTGCATCTTAACAGGTTGGACTTTCTTCCCTTAAAATTAATTTCTTTGTATCTTGAAAGCCATTGTTTGTTTAACAAATGCTATATGAGCCCTATTTTTCATTGGTTATTGCTAAAAATGCCTTCTTCCAGCTCTTAATGCTCTTTCCTTTAACCAGCTAGGCCATAGTGAAAAAGTACCTTGGGTTGATAATGTGTTATCAATAAGTCTGTGCAGTTCAATTTCAAACCCCTATTAAATCTCTTTTGTAGTGCCAGCACTATTACTTTCCCTCTGTACTCACTTTAACAGTCACTAGTTTAGCTGTACATTTTTTTCCTTTATGTTGCCTCATCCTAAGGCCTGATCCTCAGGCAATGTCAACTGGCCTATCTCCCTTTGCTTTTTGCCTTCAAGCACAGAACCTGGCTAAAATGTATTTTTCTAATTTCACCAGATCGTGTCAAGTTCTATTCATTTCATAGAAGCAATAAATATTTCTCTGTTAAGACATCTGGAGTGATTTTCTATTGCTAGACTGATTTTTATCCCACATATTGTTCTGACTAGCAGAAATTAAATGAGTGCATCATCAGTGATCGGACTGGACACATTAATCTTTCCCAGGGAATAGCATTTATATATCTATAGTGTAAAGTAGAAATATAAGAGTTCTCCTGCTCCAAATGAAAATCCTGATTCCCTCAGATTCCCTCTCCCTACCTCAGATTCCCTCTCCCTATTAGGATCAAGGCTTTTCCCAGCCAGAGAGGGAAGGGAAGGAAATTCGGTTTATGTTCTCTGAGTCAGAAGCCCCAAAAACTCTCTGCAATGCTCAGAAGCCTCAGGAAACAAGATTCATAACTCAACAGTGTGATGTTGGTTTATGCATAGATTTCACACAATTCTTACAGAATTACAGTTAAAATGCTGATGAACCTTAATGCAGGTCTTTTGAAACAATATATCAGTAGCCTTTTCCCTTTCTGTTCCTGAGAACAAATTCTCTAATGCTCTTCATAAATCAGTTTCAGTCACAGAAACTACTGCTTTAAAGCAGTTGGTGGGTATCACAAGCCTCTTTCTCCAGATTCTTTCCTTCCATATCTCTCCACATAGCAATAGCCAGAACTTTTGGCAGATATGCCCTGTTTGTTCTCTGTCATCTAAGGCAGAAGGTCTGAAGCCCATAATCACCAGCACAGGTGAAGAACCATCAGTTTGTAGCGTATTAGATTGACCATGTGAGACTAAGTCACGGGATCCAAATAGACACATTGCTTTAAGTGGTCTAGGATGATGACAGACATAGGAACACAAAGAAATTGAAAGCATCATAAAGCATGGAAGGCTGTAATTTAAGAAGAAAGGTGTATGCCATGACGATCCGAATGTGAAGAGTCCAAATATGCTTTCCTCTCTTCATGCTCTATGATGTGGAACACACCTCCTAACCTTCAGCTGTTTCTGACCAGGATGCGTAGACACATAACACCATGAAACCTTGAGCAGTGGGCCACAAACAGGCAAAACCTGTATCTTCTGTGCAGTGCTGCCGGATGCCCAGGAGACTACAGATGAATTAGTAACACCCTTTACATCAGGGAAACTTTAAAACTGCCATGGGTTTAGGGTATATTATAAATTTAATTGCAATTATTCATGCACGGCTGGAATAACTTGTTTCACTTTTTCTACTGAAGCTTATTTATCCTCTTTTAATGCCACCACACAAGTGTTGGTAAGGACTATTTTTATGGCAAGTTCATAATGTAATTTCTGGAAAGGAATCATTTTGGCATAGTAATATATGAGACTGCACCATATGGCACTTGCATGTAAAAGGGGATATAACTCCTTCCTTCCATCTTCAAAAAATTTTATGTATGTTATAACCAGTGTATTAAATGTATATATGATATTGTATGAAATCTGTAAAATTGCATATTTTTATCACATCACCAATGACTAAAAAAATTCTCAAATCTTTGTCTTCATTCTCATTACTGCCATGTTTGACAGCACTAAAAGTGAGCTAAAATTTCAAGATCTTAAAATTAAATTTCCATCCAAACTAAAACTTTTAATTCAGGAAGTTTCATTTCACTTAAAAAGGTGGAAGCATAAACATGCAAAGTGCATCCGGCAGAGAGCCATCTTTCAAGGATCATCACACAATTTGGATCAACAAACTGGAGAATATGATTCAACAGAAACAGAAAAATAAATTTTTAATTTACTCAATTTTCTCAGTTTCAGCATGTGCTTTTATAAATCTGAATCATAAAATAAAAATGGTTCTGTGTCGTTTGGCAGTTTCGGCACTTGTAACCTTCTACCAAAAATCCTAACAATAGAAGACTTGGATGATAAAGATAAAATCTTAGGCTTGATATAGAAAACACAGGAGGAGATTTCTCTGAAAACTCTGGAAAGAGATAGTAAAATGGAATATACTCTTCTAGCTACTTAACAGAAAAGTGTTCACTAAAATAGTTGTAGAATTTACTAGAGTAAAAACATGGTAACATGAGGAAATCAGAAAGTACTTCATTTAAGCAGATATGAAAGTAAAAAGTAAGAGCAGGGATAGAAGGAGGGAGCCCAATTGCATTAAAATTGAGAGAGATAAAACAGCAGAATAATTGCTAAGGAAGTTCTGTACTTCTAGGTCTGGTTCAAGTTATTTTCATTTCATATTGTATTCAATAAGAAATAAAGAGCAAGAAAAAATTTGGGGTAGTAGCAAAAAGCAGGCCAGAAATAAATTGAGCAGAAAGAAATGAAAACAGAAGGTTCAGTGATCATATTCATATTGGAAAAATTCCTCAAGGCATACACGGAGAAAGAGAAGCACAAAGAAAGCCTCTACACTCATTGATGAACCACACCTACTGAGCAAACAGCTTGACAAGAAACAAGTTTTACTCCTTTCAGCAAATCTAAAGATTTAGTGGAATTTAGTACAAGAGAGACAAGAAGATCCTCATCTACATGAACTGATACCCTCTGAGAAGCTGACTTAGCACCTTGCAATGTAAGTTCCTCACCTTGCTGTTAGTGACTGGTCCATGACAATTTCTGGTGTACATACAGTGGAAAGAGAAAACCCTGTCCAGGGCTTTCTACATATGGAGGCCGGTTTCAGAAGGCCCTCTCTCATCAATCTCCCAAGGCATTTGAAAATACATTTTATTTCAAGGAACAGTGCAATGAATTTCCTGAGTAGTTTCCTCTCTCCTGCCGCGCTGTACTGACTTGTATGGGCCTGTGGTGGAGAGAGGTGGAAAGATACTGAAATCTGTGTTTCAGATCAGAATTGTCACATTGCTTTTTCCTTTCCCTAATCTAGAGGTAATCGATAATGCTTCCCTACAACAATGTTGTTCCTTATAGACTACATATAAGGTACCAGTGTGATTTGTCTGAAATGGATCATTTCCCTCTTCTCTTTGAATTCTCAGGCATGAGTTATATTCAGCTTTCTGCTGGATTTGTGACATAGCCCTACATACATTCCTCACTGACTGAGGCACAAACAGGCCTCTCAAAAACAGCAGTAAGGACTGCTTATACTATGCATGAAGTCATCTGAGACCAATGGATGGCAAACGTTAATTACTTTAGTGCTAAATATTATACTGAGCAATTTTCTAATTATTCTAATTGAGTGTTTGATATCCTTAATTAAATGCATTTCCAAAGTACAGCTTGAAGCTCCCTTTCACTACTTGTTCAATGGCACATCCCCTAGCTCATCAGTGGACTTGTCAGAAGTAGCTTTACTTTCCAGAGGTAGGCAAGAGTAATAACAGTTCTGTCATTGCCTCAAAGGAAAACAAAACAAAACAAAAATAAACATATGCACAATTTCTATGTATTGACAATAGGGCATTTGCTAGGAACAGAACTGAGCTCAAAGCATTCTAGACAAGACTCCACCAAGTCACATAATGAGACCTTCACTTAATGTGCCAATTGCTTTAGCTTCTTTCAGACTACTCTCTTCAAGTCTTTTTAATCCATAGTTTGAAAGCTAAAGGCACCTGCCCCTAACAAACTTGTGTATGAATATTGTCCATATCCCTTTATTATTACATCCCCTGATGGGCAGAAAATACGAGTACCTTGCTTCTAATATGATCTCCTTTCAGATTTTTTCTTTTAATACACTGAATTTCTGCTGACTCACAGCGTTTCTTTATAGGAGATAGAAAGCAGAGCTTCTTTATCATTAGTGTCCTTTGATCCTGCTTTCTGTCTTGCCTGTCTCTCCCTCATCCGTTCTGTACATCCTGTAAGTGCCCTTTGATCTCATGCCACTCATCTCCCTCATTCGTTCTTGCAATAGGAAAGAAAATGCCTATTCCAAATTTACAGGTGGAGTGGTCTTTTTGAAATAACCTCCATATCTACTATGACTTTGAATGGTTTGATGTAACTTGTTTTGTCTCTACAAGCTTTAGTTTTTTTACTGGCAAGCTGCATAACTTCTCATATTTTCTTTCATCTGTAACATTGTGTTCTTTGTGAGGGCAGGTTTAATCTTCCTTTGTATTTTTCCTAATCCGTGACTTGCATTTTTCTTACTTATGTTACCCTACACTGAAATAGATCTGGAAAGATTGCTAACACTACTTTTACCTCTATACGTTAATTACTATTTACTAGGGGGCAATTGCAGAGTTTGGTTTAGAACCTGGCATCTCTCAGCTGGATCACAGGTGCTGCATATGCATGTCTCACCTAAATAACAGCTGAAGAAACATGCAGGAGTGATAGACAGCTGAAGAAACATGCAGGAGTGATAGACATCTGAGTTAACTGAATGTTTTTACTTTGAGTGAAGAACATGCATCATCTTCTCAAAATGCTGCTATTGAAGTAGCATTTACTATTATTTACCAAATAATTCTCATTTCACTGCCTGGAGGCTACCAGTGTCACCAAAGTTCCTGATTTCATTTCCTTTTATTTACAGAGAGAGCAGAGCAGATGGGGCAGCTCTTTCTCTAGGGTAGGTTTGCCTCCTGCATACCTACCTTACACCTTAACCCGCTCCCCACAGAGCCCCACAAATCCAAGTCAGTGATCCCACATAAACCAGTCATGCAAAGCCCTAACTGCAGGGGGAACACGAGAGAGGACTGAGGATTTTCTGTGATTTTCACACATGAGCTGCAGCACCATAAAAACAGAAGAGCTGCACTGTCTGGAGTCTGCTGTAACCTGCAAGACAGAGTTCTGATGGCAAGAGCTGTCAGTACTGCAAACTCTAACTCCCACAGTTCTTGGAATGAAGTCCCTCCCAGTCTGCTTCTCCTTGGATGAAGTATCTTATCCTTCTTGTATTTCCTACTGAATTTTAGGCATCATAACTCGGCTTTGGAATATAACACAACCAGAGTAACTGACTTGCTAAAATCTTGATACATCAATGCAAACAAACTGGATGTAAACACCCCAGCACCTGAGAGCTCAGGTCTCCCTCCAGTCCTAAATCATGTCCCACGAACATCCTCCAGTTCTCATGAGGGTTGTGATGGACAGTCCTACAAAAGAGGCTACTCAGCTTCCACCAATAATGCTCAGAGAGTATTTCCCTGTAGCAGTCCTTCAGTGCATCTGGGGGACCAAGTAACTTCTAAGGAACCCAGTCAGCATTAGCTCAAGGCCTTATGACTGTACAAGAGATGAGAAACCCGACATATGACAAGATGTGCTGGTTTAAAGGTAAACTGGCAGGGAAAATGAACCCAACTCAAAAGAGAGATTATAAATCAGAATAACAATTTAATAAAATAATACAATAAGTACAATTATACGGACAAACAATTGGTTTTAACCCACAAAACCCAATTGTATAACCCAGCACCCTGGGGCATGAACAGAGTGGTGTACATTGGGTCCCCTGAGTCCAAAGGAAAAGGAGAGGGGAAAACCTGTTGGTGAGAGTGCTGTTGCAGTCTGGTCAAGAGTGGTGATTGCAGTCCGGTTGAAAAGTGGTGGCTGCAGTCCAGTCGAGAGTGGTGGTCTCAGTCTGCTTGAGAGTGGTGATCTTCAGTCTTCCTCTGGATCCCACGAGTGGTTAAAAAAGTTCCAAGACTCCAAGATTATATATTCGCCAGTTCAGGCAGGAATGCTCAGTACTTCCCTCAGGGTGGGGGTTCCATAATGGGTGTGAGGACAGGGGGCACCCTCCTGTCTTGCAGGCCTCTTAATACCTAGTTTATAGCCCGAGGAGTCAGGCTGCTCTGGGCAGAGGGTGTAAATAGTCTATCGATAACAGTTTCTGGGAAATGGCATGGAAGGCTATAGAATACACAGTTTTGGGTTACACCCATGCAGTGATGAACTGGTCCCAGCTGTTCTAACTAGGACACAAGGGACTACTCTCACAGTATGGAGAGGCACAGGGGGAAAGACAGAGCAGGATGAAGACCCAGACAGCCAAGGGATGTACAGAACGGGAATACCAAGTGGCACCCCTCCTACAAGCCAGCCACCCATCCACAGCCCAGTCTCTCACTCTCTGGTGAGGCAGCCAAACCCCTGCTTTTTTGCACTGGGAAACACTGTCTGCCTAAGCAACAAGATCACATACCTCTTGCCACCTCTGGTCACTTACCGCCTTTTTTCCTACATCAAGCACTAGAAACATAGAAATAAATGCCCCATGGACCCAAACCAGAAGAGACAGAGTACAGAAAGTCCCACAGCTATCCCTGGCAAAACATGAACACACGTAATTTCTCCCACTGATTTTAACATCTTGCCCTTCACTTTTAGACATTTTATATAGACTGCTCAAGTTCTGCTTTCAAATCTCAAGTCTCTCCATATTTTTTCCTGTTTCTTCTGACTTGATTTTCTCTCTGTTTTCTCTTCAGTATGTGTAGGTGCTTAGTGCAGGTCGGTAGAAAACCAGAGCTACTGCTGAGCTCAGAAAATATCAGACTGCCTTGCCTTCAGTGCTACCCTGACCCAACTAGAGACAAGGTGGTTTCTTTCTTGGTTGGGCAGCAGTGAGGGTGTTTTTTAAACAATGTATTTCGTGCTAAATTCAAGCACTGGAGCTGCAATTCAAGCCTCTTCACAAGCAAACATCTCCCTTTCCCCACTATTCTTTACTCCTTCTTTTTTACTTTAAAAAGCTGAATTCTTTTGCCCATTTTATATCCTTTCTGAGGCCTTTTAAGTCAGCTGAAAGTGTTAAATTCTAATTTTTCAATGTCAGTAAGGATGACATCTCCAACTGAGTCATTCAAAAGTCTTTTTCAAACAGCAATCTGAGGAGATGGCTTTCAAACTTTTCCATGCCACTTACTTACTGTAATGTCTGACAGAGAAAAATGTGTGTTGGCAACACTGCTTAACCCACATTGAAAAAAGAAAATTGAAGTCATACTTCTAGTAAGATTAGTTAATGATCAATAGCGACAGGTAGCTATAAACACAGCAATGGAGATCCTCTCATATTCTCTCTCATCTGGTGCAGCCCTCCAATAACTACATTTCAGGAAAATTAATTTGTTCCAACTCTCACTCTGGGTAAGTTACCACAAAAACAGCATGAGACAGGAAAAAAAAAAAGCCAAAGAAATGTCCCATAAAGAGAAATATCAACAGCTGCAATGCTAGACAAAAACACACCTAACTATTCTAAAGAAAAGGGATGAGAGCATGAAAGACAAGGGGATTGTGAAGTTCACAGAGTAAAATAAGAAGCTTCTCCTAATGGAGAATTTTCTGTTGGAAATGAGTAACTGTTGAATAAGAGTTCTCAAGAGATAGGAAGACTAGAGAGAGAAGACAGAAAAAAGTTTATGTACAGGCAAATGCCTACAGGTTTGAGTATTAAGAAGAGTCAAGGTCATGCTTTTTTTTTTCCTGACATATTCCTCACTTAGTAATGGTGTGTTCCAAAATGCATTCCTTAGAAAAGCAAATCACAATTTCCACCTAAAAATTTCACATTTCTTGACTTCTTAAATAAACCTTTCCTGTATAAGAAGGCAAATTTCAAGCTGTTCGGTGCAAAGGCAAGCACATAATAACTCAGTAGTTTCCTAACCATCAGCAGACCATCAGAGACAGCAAGTCCTGAATTGCTGGGTCAAGCACATTCAGCAGGGCTTGCAGGTTCTGTCTCCTTCATAGTCCAGGAGGACCCTCACAGGAATGCAGCAGCCTGGAGCAGTTTCTTGTCTAGAGCCAGAAGCCTGGAAACTTCTTCCTGCAACACAGCCTATGGGTTCATTCGAACTAGTAAAGTTGCTTTAAAGACTTTGTTCTCTCACTGGGGTGTTTCAATGGAAATTCTCACTTTAGCCAAGGGCTGCAACAGAGTATTTCACCATCCCACTTCAGCTGCTGAACTCAGGAGCTGCTCTTCCTGGACTCACCATATAGTTGATAGAGAGAGATGAGCTTTTCCAGCCAGGAATTTCAGACCACTTGCATTTTGCTTCTGCTCTCACTTGCTCTCTCTGTAGGTCCTTTCCCTGACTGCACAGTCTGTGTGCCTAAAACAAGAAAGTAAGATTTTCATCTACTCCTTTAAAATTCAAATGAGCTTCCCTCAGTAAATCAGCCTCAAACCTTGCAGGGAGTGATGCACCATTTAAGTCTAACTGTTGTGCTAGCTGGGCATAGTGGGCACTGTGCCTGTGCCTGGACACAATGTCATCAGTACACAGTGGGAACAGTCAGCTTTTGCACAGCTCCTCTGCTTGTGACTGTATTATCAAGAGACTTGCCTGTTTTGTATTCTTAAAATACAATGGAAATGTTTCTTATGCAATGTGTTCTTGTTCAATTCTTATTCAGTTAGACTAATGATCATGATTCCATTTAGCATCAGTAAGGATGTCATTTCTACTTCAGTCAAAGTCTTACTAATTCAGAGTAATTTGCATAGGATTTTAAATGTTTTTAAGTAGCTTCCTACAATGAGAGTGATTTTTAAGCTTTCTAGAGTGATTATATATATTATATATATAGATTATGTATGTTATATACATATGTTATATATATGATCACTATTACTTTGTGCATGCTTTTGTGTGTACAAAGACCCCATTCCTCCAAAAAACAACACTTGAAGCTATGGATTTTCAATACAGGAATATTAAGCATTTAACACACAGATAATTGCAGAATCACTGCCAAAATAACAATTCTATCTTTGAGGAGAAATTCAGAACTGTTACTCTGAGCACTCTTGGGCATAACTTATAAAATGGAAGAACACATCAGAAACTCAATTGTCATTTACAGCTAATGTTATTTCTCAGTAAAAGATCATAACTATAAGTTTATGGAAAGCAAATAAACATTAACAAATAACAAATATGCATATCTTAAATGAGTTACAAAACATTAAATCAAAATGTACTAATTAAAGTGAAACTTTATTAGCCAATTATTTTATGGTCAGAATATAAGGGTAATAGCAAAATAATGAAGATGAAAAATGTGGTTCATATTTTTAAACTACATATACATATTTGAGTCTTGGTAGAACTGACAATGCAACACCATCAACTCAAAACAAATTAAGTTTCAACACTCAGTTTGGAACAGGTAAGGCTTCTGTATTTCTTGGGATCTAAAAATAATAATTTAAGTCAAGACAGAATGTATGGTCAGATAAAAGCAACATCAGTCTCTGAAGAAAAAGGACCACAATGCTTAATGGCACTTTGAAATCATAGATATAAAAGAACTACAGTGTCTCTTCTGTGAGTCATTGCACCCAGAATAGGTTGAATCTGTTGTTTATGTCCCAGAACTCCAAAAGAAAGTTCAATGTTTGCCAGACACCCTTCAAAATTTTCAAAATTTTCATTCTGTATAGGAAATGCTGTACCCATTTGAAAAGTCAGTCAAGACTTCCTCTGCTTTTTCTGGTAGACAGACATACAGAAAAATACAAAATAAATTATATACACAGTTCTACTCAATATGTGAGGTATGCAAATTTGGTTTACTCTGGCAGAGATTTTTCTTCTGGATTTGTCCTACTTTTCAACTTTTAAAATCTAGTAACCCTAGACTAGAGGTGCCACGCTGCTACAACATTTCACTAATAACAAATGTTCTGGCTTTAATCCCTGACAGAGACACTTCCTTTACTCACAGTTTCTAATCCATTTTTAAGGAAACGTTACCACAGAGAAAATTCTTTCCTATAGTTAAACAGCCCAGAGCTACACTACTTTGGCTTTGCAGTCTCCATTTCAACCTGTACTGTGAGTTTCCATGGAGATTTGCAAAGGAAGAACTATCCCTGCTATGTCAAATCTGGAGATCACAAACATTTTTCTTACAATATTTAAGGAAACAAATCCAGAAGGATCCTCTGCCCTTAAGGTCAACTCCTTGATTCACAGCTCCAGCCTTCTGTCTGATCTTGGAAAAAGTTAACATCTTTGAGCTTCAGTCTCTCTTAAATTAGTTATAACAGTTCTTCCCCTCTGCCACACTTTGTCTGGTATATTTCAAAGGTGTGGTCTCAGAACAAAGAGTCTCTGGATAAAATTTTGCACGTCACTTACAGAAGAGGGGAAAAAAAAAAGAGAAAGAAACATTCTTAGTCTGAGAGTTATCTAAAGGAATTACATCCTGTTTTTCACACCATTTAATATCAGAGTGATAGTTTCCTAAAAGCATGGTAAAAATTCTCCCTCCCAAGCTTCAAACTTCTGTAAGGTATTCATCCATCTTTTTCACCAGGTGCAACCAGTGCTTACAACTACCAGTGATTAGACCTCAGCATCTAGCTGATATGTGTCAAGTTCAAAGCGGAACTGGCTTAATTATGGTGATATGTCTGCACGTTTAATCAGGTAGTGCTAAATAAACGATTAAAGCAATTAACTGCATTTCATAAGACACAATACACACAGAGCAACACTAAATTGCTTGCAAACATTACATGTGATTTGATTTGTTATACTTTGGGGAAAGCTGTATACACTGACAATCTAAGATTTTTCTCTAACAACACATGGAAACTTTAAATAGCAGGGATTAAGGCAAAGGGAAGTATCTAAAGAAAAATTATATACTAACCATTCTGTTTTCCAAAGGAATGTAACTCCTTCTTCTGCCTTGAATTCTTTCTAGAGCTTTGTCAATATCTTATATTTGGCATCCATATGAAAGAGAAAACTGCTTTATTTAAGCTTGAAATACAATTTCTATAAGGTTAACTACCAGCACATTTTTATCATTTGATTTCTTTTTACATAACTTCATCAAAGTAGGATTCAGTAAATTGAGCCTAAAGAGCAGTGCAAGATGAAATGCTGCAGAAAACTAATATTCTCGTTTCCCCCTAACATTGCAATATATATTTTAAAGATGAATTGGAAGAAAAAAAAATAATTTTATTTACCATGCTTAGCCTTGTTCCCATGCTTAGCTTAAAGAAGATCAGAGGTGAAGGGGCAGTTAAAAGAGTAGGCTTCACAATTTTATACTATTGTAATTTGCCAACCTTTCACAGTATATACGTAAAAGTTTGAAATTTACCAGTCAAAAATTACAAATCCATCTATTCCTCTTCCTTTTTAAAAGTTCTTTAGAAATAAGGATTATTTACTTCCTTTCCTGTTATCTCCTCACCCATGTCTTTCTTCCTTTTCAACTTCAATAGCATATTTTTGTGCTGTTACCTTCTCAAGGATGCAGGGCTGACAGAAAAAATCCTGCATAGGGAGGAGTTTTGGAAGACACAGAGTGATAGGAATCCTTTGAGAACTATTTTTCACAAAATTTCACTAAAAAACTTATCACTGCAGGGCTGTGCAGCTTTGAAAAGATAGATGAGAATGGTAAAACAGTTCAGTGTATATTTTAAACTGTATCACAGTACATTTATTTTGGCGTTTAAATCCCTCATTTCCCCAAGGACAAACTGTGCACATCTCAAGTAATGATGCCCAGATGGCTCTATGGATATGGTTTAGCAGTCAAGTTTTTTGCTGGTGTAAACTGGCAGTTTCACTGAACTCCCATATGCATTTTTGAAAACTCAGAATCTATTTCATCTACAGCACACTAACTTCCATAGGTCCAACAGTCTGCCTAAGCTAGTTTGACAGCAATAATATTTACCATTTTGATTTAAAATTTGCTTTCCAGAAATTTGCAGTATTTATTCAAAATACATTGCTTTGCAACCATTCATGCCATTAAAAGCCTGCTAGTGGAAGAAAATCTCAAAGGAGCGTGAACACCGCCAAAGAAAACGTGCTTACCAAGTCAAAAAAATATTTGCAGAATTCTTTTCAGCACTCACCAAGCTTTAGTGTCAACATATTTTCAATCACTGCAATTATCAGCAAGTGAGGCTTCAAGACTGTGATGTAAGGAAACATCCTAAAAGGATAGGACCTTACTTGACTTCCTAAAGAGACTGAAAGTGAACAAGCAGCACATGGCATTTCCAAAGTTAGACAAGTTTAGCAGAAAGAGCTGCTCCATTAGTTCACTTAATAGAACATTCTGCTACTCCCAGTTTCCTCTTATGCTGTGCAGAAGAAAAGAGGAATATATTATCTTCCTTTAAATAGAATCAAAGACTAACAAAAGAAGAATATATAAAGTAATTACATTATTATGACACTAAATTTGTTGCCAGAATTGCTAGGACTCAACCTTTATTTTAGACAAAGTCACACTATCAATTTAAGGCCATAATCAGTATATACATATTCATATGGAAAATGGGCACTTCTTGGCTACCAAAATAAGAACAGAGATTTAATATCTGTAAACACCATTGAAAGTCTAGAGACAGATGAAATTCATCTGTTTATTTTGGTCACCATAAACTTCAAGTATGAACATACCTTCTCTTTTCTTCACATTGTCTGAGCCCATAGCAGCCAAAATATATCTAGCTCTCTTAACAATATAATAAAAAGGAAGGAGAGATAGACAGGAAGAAACAGGAAAAGGAAGGGAAGAAAGACAAGAGAAAGGAGAAAAAGAAGAGTAAATGAAAAAACATTCTTTGCAATAAAGCTTAAAAAGGAAAAGCCCTCCTTAAATTAAGAAGAAACATACTAATCCAAGCAATAATTTCATTTTCTCATAGGAAAAACATAATAATTCACACAATGCAAACTACCAAAATCATTAAATTTGCTGTATCTCCTGTGATTTAAAGTTAAATAGCTCATGAGTTTTCATGAAATAAGGGTGCTTTTTTTCTCATTTGAAAACAGAATCTTGAGCACCCAGCAAGACAGTGAATGAGAAAAGCACATCAGGGTTAAATTATCTTCCCTCTTATTTTCCTGTTATCAATGTGCTCAAAGGAAAATTAAAGTGGAAAGGTCATCACACTGAAGAAAGTAGCTCAGAGTTTTCAAGCCCAAACAAACACACTGCCATTCACTTTTAAAATCTAGAGGACTTCAACAGCAATCCTTCTGAAAGATCATGCTACCATTGTAGCTGCTGGTTTTCTACCTTTTTATTGTTCTTTGATTTTCATTCAAATTTTTTAATTAAAAGATGATAAATTCTTAACCTTCATCTCACAGGCAGTCTCGTATGGCATTTGGAAATGTTCCATGATAGGTAAGACACTTTGCCTGTGGGTCTCCATATATTGTATATTAACCTTCTAAACTGAAGTCATTAGAAGAATGTAAATTATGCAATTTCTCTTGCTGTACTTTTACCTTTTCATTCACCATTGACAAAATTTCTGAGGCCAATCAAGATTTGGGAGCTTTCTTTTTCAAATTGTCTCAGTTTAATGAGACAGAAGTGTTTGCTAAGGAGGGCAACTTATGAGGAAGACAAGCTCCTCCCTTGAACAGCCAGCTCAACATCTGTAGTCAGGGTGCCAAGAGGAGTTGTGATTCTGTGCCAGTCACCTCTGAGGCAGCTTGCACTCCTTCACAGGCTGCTAGGATCTTCTTCTCTGTTGGGGTATAGTTGGCCTCAGATCCTCTGTAGCTTCTGCTCCAGAATCCAAGTGGGCAGGCTTGGGTCTCAACAGGCTTCTTTTGCCTTTTACCAGAGGCTCCAGGAAGGACCATTATCCCCAGCTGCAGAGTAAAGTACATTCTTCACATCTGGTCCTGTCCTGACTGGCTCAAGGGCTATAGTGTGGGCAATCTCCTGCTTAATCTGTTCAAATGCTTGCTGCTATTCAGGGCCCCAATGGAAATCATTCTTCTTATGAGTTACCAAGTAGAGAGGGCTTACAATCTGACTGTACTCAGAGATGTGCATCCTCCAGAAACCTATGGCACCCAGGAAGGCTTGTGTTTCCTTCTTGCTGGTCGGTGGAGCCATTGCTGTGATCTTATCGATGACTTCTGCCGGGATCTGACGACGCCCATCTCGCCATTTCACCCCCAGGAACTGGATCTCTCGGGCAGGTCCCTTGACCTTACTCTTTTTGTTGGCAAACCCAGCTCCCAGGAGAATCTGGATGATTTTCTTTCCTTTCTGAAAAACTTCCTCTGCTGTGTCCTCCCATATGATAATATTGTCAATATACTTTAAATGTTCTGGAGCCTCACCCTTCTCTAGTGTAGCCTGGATCAGACTGTGGTAGATGGTGGGACTGTGTTTGCACCCCTGGGGCAGTCGGTTCCAGGTGTACTGCACACCTCTACAGGTGAAAGCAAACTGCAGCCTACACTCTGCTGCTATGGGGATTGAGAAGAACGCATTTGCAATGTCAATAGTGGCGTACCACCTCGCGGCCTTGGACTCTAGCTCGTACTGGAGCTCCAACATGTCTGGAACGCAGCACTCAGCAGTGAGGTGGCTTCATTCAGACCGCGATAGTCCACAGTCAATCTCCATTCTCCATCAGACTTGAGCACAGGCCAGATGGGGCTGTTGAAGGGTGAGTGGGTCTTGCTGACCACCCCTTGGCTCTCCAGGTCATGGATCATCTTATGAATGGGGATCAGAGTCTCGGTTTGTTCGGTACTGCCGACAATGCACTACTGTGGTGGCAATTGGCACCTGCTGTTCCTCAACCTTCAACAATTCCACAGTAGAAGAGTTCTCCAAAAGGCTAGGTAACAAATTCAACTTCTTAGCCACTTCTGCCTCCACAGCAGCTATTCCAAAAGCCCACCTGTGTCCCCTTGGGTCTTTGAAATATCCATTCCTGAGGTAGTCAATGCCCAGGATACATGGGACATCTGGACCAGTCTCAATGGGATGTATCTGCCAGTCTTTCCCAGTCGAGCTTAGTTCAGCTTCCAGCACTGTCAACTCTTGAGATCCTCCTGTCACCCCAGAGATAGAAAGTTTCCAGCCCCACATGTCCTGAGGGCTTTAACATACACTGAGCGCCAGTATCAACCAAAGCCTGGTGTTCTTGTGGGTCTGACAGGCCAGGTCATCAGATCCATACAGTCCAATAGACACAGTTGTCCCGTGCCTCTAGCTGGCTAGAGGCAGGGCCCCTCTAACACTGGTCTTCATTCTGCCAATCATAGTTTTTTTCCTGTGAATACCAACAGGAGGTACCTTCTAGTGGGTCAGATCCCTGCCCATAGGATACCAGTACTGCACTCACTTTCACTACCTTCCCTTTTCCCCCTTCCTTCAGCTCTTGTACTCGGGCTGCTAGAACATGGGTGGGTTTCCTGTCCCACCATCTCATGTCTTCTCCATAGTCAGCTAGGAAATACCACAACTCGGTTCGTGAGGTCCATCCTCTTGCTCTAGCTGGGGGGCATGTATTTCACACTGGTGCCATGTGAAAACTGCTTCCTTCAATCCTCTCTCTTAGTCTCTCCTGTTTATCTTTCATCTCTGTAGTTAGTGTCTTGAGGTCCTTAATCAATGTCTCTACAGTGGAGATACAGGCCTGTAGCAGGCCTTTGATCATACTGTCATACAACCAAAGTTTATTATAGACATCACTGGCTCTTGCTTCTCCCCAGCCTGCAATGATGTCAGGTAACTGGTGTGAACAGGAGGCCCCATGCGTGTGAGGTTCTACCACATCTGTGGTGTACACCTAACCCTGTCAGGATCATTGGTGGGTTGCCCATCCCTCCCAAAAAGTGCCAGTTCCCTCAGGCGTAGGATCCCCTCCTCTATGGTCTTCCAACTTAGTGTATTAGATAGGCCATAACGGCATAACCTTGCAAGCAAAGCCTGAAAAGTAAAACATCTCTGACATCTAAGGAAAATTTAAGCTTTCCAGAGGCAATTGTATTTGATCCAAAAGGGGAAATGGATGAAAGGTTGGGCAAACATAACCCCTTGTGTTTCTCCACAAGGATGGGTGCCATTATCCTTAAATGCCCAGAGGAAGCAGTTTAGGCTACAGCAGGAGTGCAGCCTTGAGGGCATATTCCAAAAAAGACTCATAGGTGCTGAGTTCGCTGTGTCATAAACCCAACACACAACCTCAAAGGTAGTTATCGCTACAAGGGTCTTAATGTCTGAGCTGAAACAAATAGACAGTTCAGACAGGCCTTTTGGCAAGACTGTGTGCCAAAGGAAAGCAGCAACCACAAGCATCATGGTGCCTACGGGTTCAATACGTGTGTAAATCACACAAGGGCAGTTATTCCTTTTCCACCTTTCCTCTCTTGGGTCCCCACACTGGGCGCCAATTTATGTCTCAGTTTAGTGAGACAGAAGCATTTGCTAAGGAGAGCGAGTTATGAGGAAGACCTAAGCTCCTCCCTCTAAGCAATTTCTAACTGTAAATCTGAAATTAAGAGGCTCCAGTCTAGGAAATACAGAGAAAGAAAAGATAACAGCCCTTTATTAAAGGATATATATGTATAGGCAGCACAACAAAAGAACAAAAACAAACAAGGGGGTTCTTCCTATGGACTCATGCTGTTGACAGCAGTCTCTGGCTGAGATCCCCCCCTTTGTCGATGGGTACAGGCTGCTGCTGACACAGGAAGAGAGGAGGGGAGGGGCGGCCTTTTCCCTCAGAAGTTCCTCTGCAGATGGCACTGGTTTCTCCGATGAAATCCGAGGCAGACCAGGCAGTGGGCAGGGCAGGGGGTAAGGGAAATGGAGGTGAGCCGGGGTCAAGGCAACTGGACAACTTGGCCAAAAACAAAGATGAAACTCTGGGATTCTTTCTCTCCACACACCCTCCCTGAGTCCTGGGCAAAAATAAAATAAAAAGTTGCAGTTTTCCCAAGAGATAAACCCACCTTCCCACCCTCCCTCAGTCTTCTGAGTCAATTAGCATGGAATGTGGGGCTATCAGCTTGTTCTCTTGTATGTGTGAATCAATCTAGCCACTCCTTCCCCCTCCCTCGTTCAATACCTTTCTTTCACAGTGGTGCAGGGAAAAAATTCCTAGCTGGGCTTGATTTTTTTTTCTTTAAAACAGGCAAACCTATGACACAAGTGTAGAGCATTTTGAAGCTTACTTTGCTTACTGGAAGACTCGCAAAGGTGTGTTTCAACCCAACTCTGTTGTTGTATGAGTCAATGCAAACTGTTTTGGTCTATTGGGAGTTTTTTTAAATTTTTTACTCGTGAGGTTGCTAACACAGATCATGATGCCAGGAAAGTCTACTGTGGTCTCTGACTGGCTGCATGCATAAGGTAAGCCATGGGGCTCTACTGAAATGTTCCTACTTGTGCATTCTCAGGAGCAAACCCATTCTTCCTTTTAAAATCCCAGAAGGTGATCAGACAACCACCATGCCTGTTAAGCTAAGGGGAAAGTTAATTATACTCCCCGTTCATATGGGGGTTTTCCCCTCTGAATTTGTCACCTTCAACTTGCAGCCCTCTGACTTTGTTATTCTCCTATGTGCCTGACTAAACAGCCCTATAGTGTGGGCTCTTTATTTATTTATCATTTGGTGTATTCTGCATGTATACCTCCCAGAGGAGGACAGTGTGTTGGCACAGCCAAATCTATTAAGTCTTTCCTGAAAGTTAAATCCTGAAAGTCTAAGTGGCTTTCAGGTCTGGGCTTGGCTGTGTCAGTATTAATTTACACTCCATTAGTTACCATAGGTGCCAAATGTACAGATCAGGTACCTTCTGTACATCAAGCGTTTGATAATTCCCCATGTATACAGCCAAAGTCTCATGGTCACAACATTATATTCATTTTACACATGGGTGATAAACCACAGGAGTTTCAAGACTTTTCCAGTGTCACTTGCCAGAAGAGAATTCCTCATCCTTACTGTCATTGGCTCCACAGAAGAAATCCACACTAAAAGGCAGTCTTTGCTCCTTTTAGTATACCAAACCAATTCAGGTCATTCCACATCAGCTGTCTTCTCTCTTTCAGCAAATGCCATATTCCCAATACTTGCATTGCTTTCAACTTCACCTGTGTACACATCTTTTTGTTAAGTTAGTTTTAGAAAGACACAAAGTAAAAGGAAAGATTTCAGACAGGAGTCTTGTCTTCCTGTATACAGTTCAGGTTTGAGACACACCACTTGGCTTTTTCATCTATATATTTCATAACAATTTGATTCTATGTCATTTTTGTTCCTAAAGAGAAAGTTGTGTAGAATTAGTGCAATGTCTTATCAAAGTTTGATTGCCTTGCCATTTAATTATCAGTGCCTTCAATTCAATAGTAATAGACATTTCCAGCACTCTTTTTTTCCAGGGCAGATGCCAGACTGATAGAGAGGTCAAGAACTACCAAGAACAGTTTCTTTTAGTGTATTTAAATGTTGCAAACTTGTTTTCTTTCATTTCAGGGAAGTTTGTCATGATTTTGAAAACTTCCTGAAAAACTAATATAAATGACCTAGGAAGACTATCTGCAAATTATTTAGATCTGTAGATACAGAATACTTTCCTTTCAACAGCTGCTGCTGAGGAACGTTCTGAGCTGTTCCTTCCCTTCTCTCCCCCTGTAAGGGACAGGACTCCAAAACCCATTTGAAGACAGATTCAAAAAAGCACAGGGGTCCATGCACATAATGCTGTGTAAGCCCATGAAAAACTGGACCAAGGGGCTGTGACTCAAGGTTTTATTTACTTCCTTTTATGCCCCTGCTGTCCCCTAAAGAGTGCCAATGTATTAGCAGTGTGCTTACGAACTTCTTACAATAAGTAAGCAAGCAGTGAACCAAGCAAAGTACAGACTGGTTCAAAATGGCTGATATCTGCAAATTGGCCAGGGAAACAAGGTATTAACATTTTTTTCTTTACTGTCTAACCAGCTAAAGACTATTAAATGCCTAAGTAAAATCAGAATACATAAGTTCAGTTACTGTGCACAAAGCTCTGCACTTTTCATACTTTTATAGTAACAAGTTATAGGCTTTATAAAACAAAAACTTCAACATGCAGTACTCATTAGCCTTTTTCAGTTGTCAATGGTTTAATTTATGCATACTTTTTTCCACTTCGATAAACTTGTTTAGTTTGTAGACCATATGCGATGCTGTAATTCAATAAAAATCAATCTAGTACTGAATTTTAAACTAACTATGTGGATTATTTAAATGTCCCTTTATTTTTCAGATTATGGTCTTCTGTAAAGTCATGCTAGATATTAAGCTAATTCTCAGTTACAAACCCAGAATGTTAAGTACATGTGTTTGTGGTATACAGATGCACATATCTTAAACAGGGTTTCATGGAAATTTGGACTGTTTTGAATATATAGGCCTCAATCTGTCTCACAGCAGAGTAGAAAGACAGTTAATTAAAGTAAGGTCATCATGAAGTGAATCAGAGCATGATTTGTTGAGGAGGACTGAATGTTTTAAATGGGCACATCTGAAATACTATCTAAAGTCAGTTAGAAAATGCACAAAAAAGACAAGTCACAATCTAAAACCAAAATGTACACTGGCTTTTTTACTACTCACTGTGTTTAAAAATCTAGTACGTGTTTTCTGACACAATGGAAAGATTCTTGAAGAGACAAAAATGTTACAGATTGGTACTACATGAATATCTGCTTCTTAAGGTTGTCCTTGACAGTAGATGCCCAGTAGGTGCTGAGTGCTGCCCTTGCATCATTTCTTTCCTTCACCTATTAACTACCTTTATCTTGTCCAATGATCTTTGTCACTTTCAATCTTCTTATTATCTCCCACATCTTGCAGGGGTGAGAGTGGGAGTGAAGTGGACAAGCAGCCCTGTGGGTGAAGGGTCAACATACCACAAAGGAGATATATTGTATCTTCATCCCTTTTTCCACCTTTTCCGCTTGACATATTGCTCTTTAAAGATTGCTGAAAACAGTAATCTCTCTAAAGTCAGAATGAATTTAGTTCCTTTACTTTGCATGTTTCTATCAGTGTATGGTTACTGTCGCATGCAGATCTAGCAATCTGAAGAAACAGAAAAGTCAGGTATGATTCGAAGTGACATCCACTACAATCACCCATGCTCCAGCCAAAGTGGCACTGTGTGTGCCTGTACAAAAATCTGAGCTGAACTGGAGAGTGGAAGCAGGTTGAGCGAGCACATAATCTAACACAACCCAACTTCCTCTGGTATCTCTGTACATTATACAAGACTCATAAAAGTAGGCCTAGTGTGAATGTACTCTAAACAATTCTAAGATACTGCAATTAAATTGCATAACATTCATGGGAAAATGGTCTCTTCGCTTTGCTTACTTGACCAACCTGTTCATAACAGTGTAGATTGAAGATTGCTCTAAAAGCATTTAAAAACGTTGACTATTGTGGTTTTGTTTTGAAGCAAAATTACACCCCATTAAATTTTTCTTTGATGTTCTGCCTGGGTCAGTAAACACTGTCCTTTTTTCAAAACACAGACTTATCTGCAGGCACACAAAGACATAATCAACATTAAAAACAATCATGTAAATTATTGCAATATCAAAGTAAGGCTCGACATTACATCTAGCTTTTGGTGTCTGGTATGCAGAGAGGAGACCACAACTCTACTTTAAATTACTGCTGAAGATCATTTTATTCAGCAGGAAACTTAAGAGAAGCCTGGAGGGAAATGCTGAGCAAAGCCACTGTAAAGTCTGAGCCACTGAGGAGTGATAATTAAGAATCTTCTCCAGAGAGCAGGAGCTGAGAAGCACTCTTTCAAATTTTTGAACACTTTTCTTCAAGACAATTGAAAAACAGGTGCCTGCCTTTGCTTTAGCTTACTTATGGTAAAGCCAGGTCGCTCATCCCATTGCCCATTTTCTCACGTGTCTTAATTAGTCCTTCCTTCAAACTTTTTTCTAAATGCATGCAGCTGAGGTGAGATTAATGGCTTGTCCTTTACCATATCACTTCTTCTCCCCTTCTTAAATAAAGGTACTACAGTTGCTATTCTGTGGTCATATTCATTCTCCTCTGAGGTTTATTAAAGATATTCACCAGTAGTTCTGCAATTTCATGTACCAGTTCTTTCAACATTATGTGATGGGAATTAGTTGGTCTCCTGACTTTATAGGACTAAGCTCTTTCAGTTCTCATCTAGAAAGTGGTAATTTCTACCTCACAGCTGCTAGCCATCTTGCCTTTGCTCGATGGTCAACATCATGGACCTGTTAAATCCCAGCACAAACCATTCAGTTCAACTCTTATCTGTGCTTGGATTATGATCCTTTCTCCTTCATCATACAGCAAACTATTTGGTTTCTAAGGCTGAAGAATATTTTGCCATTTCCTAGTAGTATTTCTTTCAAGGTCTCTCTCAGTCTGGATTGTGGCAATTGTAATTTTATTCCTATATCTCTTGACTTCTTGTCTAATCTGGTTTTTGGAGAGAATTTTCTCCCTTTTCTCTTCTCCCTTCTCCCTTTTAGGGACTGTCCTCAAATCTGTACTTTCATTCTTTGGAGTTTAAATCCTAACCGGGGTTCTTAGGCATTATAACCAAGCATTAAGAAATAATGAAGTAATACAGAAACCAATAATGAAACCTACATTTGTGGCATGACATTGGAACACATAAAAGGGTTATGTGGAGCGGCTCTTGCCAACAGAAAAGAAGAAACCATGAACACTGACAGATATGACAATGCAAAAGAAATCCCAAGGCTCTCAGGCATAAAATATCATTTATGCATGTGAGACTTCTCTCATTCAGGCATTCAGATCAGGAAAAGCTCCACAGAAGTCAAAAGAACTATTTTCTATTAAGCATGGAGTAATACAGATGGGAGATGGGACTGTTGAAAGGAAAGCAAATAGCTTTAAGATTTCCTTCTACATTTGATCAGAAGCAATTCTAACTCACTCTCATATTTTATGCTCTTCTGCAGAGAAGCAGAAAGGAAATTCTAAAGTCCACATACAGTCAAACCCTTTGTCAGGAATGTAATGTTGCCAGTGACCCCAGACTTTCTGTAATACTTTTTGTATGGTCCAGGCGTGAGCCTTTCAAAAGTCAATGTGAAGTGTTGAAACACTGCCAGGGCCATCTGTGCAAAATCAACGTGCTGCAAGGCTCCCAACAGACACTATGCAAACCACCCGACATCACATACATCAGCTGCTGCTGTCACCCAATAGAGAGAAGAAAATCAGGAGCAGACAGTGGTGCTGCTGTTGCTGTCAAGGACAGAACTCTGAGACTTGCAGGTGCTCTTTCACTTCACAGTTCACTGTTTTGGTAACTGGTTGGTAAGGAAGGTGGTGGGTACACAAAGATGGTCTGTTGGGAAGTTTGAAAGAGGTTGCATACATGAGCCCCGCAGTACTTTCACTCCTCTTGCCCTGAGAACACTCAGATTAAGAGTTCATGTATGAGTCCACCTAATTTTTTAATGGTTTCTCCATGTCCCTGGCAAGACATATTAAACTACAACCTGTAGTGGGTTTGCATACTGGGGTTTATTTACAAAGCAACACGTTTAGTACTTTCACTCTACTTGATCATTTTATACATGTGCTTACTTACTCCCCACCACAGAGCTACATCCACTAGATCTTGATTTCCCTTCTCTTGTCAATACTGATCTGGAAAAGGCAGACAGAAAGTCATCTTGATTCATGCTGTTCCATTGCCTGCAGTAAACTGTCAGCCATTACAAGTCAAAGTCCCTGGGCATCTCCCTACATTCATCTCCACTCGTGTTTGATTTCTTGGTCTTTCTCCCATTCAGGCCCTTCTTATTTCCTGAAACCATTTCTTCCTTTCAGGAACTGTTCTTTTGGACTCCAGGCCTTCTTCTTCCCAGACCCTGAAAATGACATTTTTCCCAATCTAAATAGCCTAAATGCAGAAACTCAACAAGTGATCACCATTCATAATGGTGGTTCTCTTTCATCTCTCTGTATAAACTAGAAGATTCGGGCCATGCCACTTCAGTTTAATCTAGATTATCAAATTTAAGTCCAGCCCATACTAGTTGCAGCTAACAAGTAACAGGCTTCTGTTTGAGTGCAGAAAAGTTCAAATTTGGATGTTCACTCCCCACACACAGACAAGCTATTTTTCACCCACAACACTCCCCAGCCAAAGAGCGTTTCTATCATTTGCTTCCCTGCTAAGATATAGAAGTCTTCCAGATCTGAGTTACTACAAAAACTGAGAACCTAGTAAGAGAAATGTAAACAATGTAAACATTGTTTTAATGTCCCAACATGGAACATTACCTTCTTCTCTTATCTTTTTAACTATTAATGTATTTTAACTGAGTCTCCCTATAATGAAATGAAGTAGTCAGTTTGACTTCTACTGTGCTCCATTATATTCACATACTCTTTTTAAATACTAACTATTTAAATACCAACTATTTTTGTTTTAGTGTGTGGCTCTGATGTACAATTTCTTTGCAGTCCACAAAGGTGCATGAGTGCTATTATGGTGGTTGGTAATGAATCAGGTATATAAGTTCAATATAAGTAAAAATGTGCACACAAACAGTTTGACCAGCCACATCATAACTTCATAACCACCTGGAAGCAGAGACTAGAATTGTAGAAAGAGATGATCACCTTCTGTTGAGTGCAGTAGTCCAATATATTTAATGTATCAAGGAAAATTTAGAGATGTACAGTTTATCACTCTGTTAAGGTTATGAACCACAGACTCTGGGGGGAAAAAGCCACTGTGTAAATCTCCAGAGTGTATTTAAGCATCCCATATTGCTCCAATTCTTTTAAGCCTTTCCTGTAGATCCTTGGACCCAAAAGCAATTTTCAGGTCCCTCATTAATTCTACTCACAACCCAAAATAAATCCATTGTCGATAGCAGTGCAGATCCCATTTAAATGTGATCCTGGAGTCAGACCAGAAATAACCAAAACTGCCCATTTGAATTCAAGGGAGAGGCTAAGCAACAGGTACCATCAGGCTGAAGAGGTGCTGATTTTTATTGACAGGAATGGTACGAGGTATTACAGAAGACCTGAGTACAAGAAAAGAACTGAGAGATTTCTCTCTGGGTGTGCTGCTCTGACAGCTTTCTGAAAGTGGCACTAAATGCCAAAGTCAACTAAGATATATTTATTCTCACTAGGGATAACAGCAGAAAAGGTGTGCACAGTAGACCTTAACATTGAAAAAGAATTATTCAATCTCCAGGTGTTCATTTCACTTTAAGTAAGCAATAAATCCAGCTGACTTCATCCTGGGAGTGTGTATAACTGTAGCTACAAAGTATTAAAATGTGTGCTCCGAGTGCATGCTCTGCTGGGTGGAAGTGGATCAATCTAGCTTACTGAACTTCCTGTCGAAAACAGACTGCTGTAATTTGAATCCAACATGCTGTTTCCTAAAGAAACATCTCTCCTCTCCTGATGCATGCTGCCCCAACACAGCCTTTCCAGTGGCTCTTCATAAGGTCCTTAAGTTTCCCAAACTGGGTGGCCTGCTCTTTGTTAGCTGCCAGCTCTTCTCCTGGGTATTTTTGACACCAATAAGGCTCAGGCACGGGGTGCCTGTGTAGGCAGGCATTGAACAGGGCCACATCATCCACCTTAGTCTAGCTTTCTTTACAAATCTGATTTCATTATGGCTGAAATTCATCCCACCAGTTGCTTGCCCTCCCTGACAAGACCGATGATAGAAAATAATGGTAGACAGATGGTGTGGAAAAGGACAGCAACAAGTAAATATGGCTGCAGACTTGTGAGATCTGTAGTACAATACAGGTATTTGGCAGCAGAGGGTCAACACTCTACAAACGTTTCAGCTTTACCAAATACTCCTCTTCTTACCTGAATATCAGAGCCCTGCTCCTACCCCGAATCACATGCATATACCACAGAAGGCCTGTCTGGCTTCTCTGCTATTGCTCTCTGCTCAAACACTTTCCTCTTCCTTTTTGTAGGGTGATTTATGATGCTGAGATGCCGGCATGGGTCCCGGCGTAGCAGCAGTGTGGGTGCAGGGGGGTCTTTGTTCCCTGCCACGTGGCTACCTCTGGCACTGGCAGTGCTCTGCTCGGCCCCACTGGGGTTCTGGGCTCTGCTTGGCTGGGCTGTGGAATGGCGGCAGCGAGCTGTGGTCGCAGCTTTGGCGGCTGCGGTTGCAGTTGCAGTGGCTCTGGCAGTGACGGCTGTAGTTGTGGCAGTGGTGGTGCCACGGGCTCTCTCTCCCGGTCCCGAGCGGCCATGGAATCCTGATCCTTGGTCCCGCATCCCCTTTCATGTGAGTGCGGCAGCAAAAATGGCTCCCTTTCTATTTCTGGCAGAGACAGTCCACCAAAGGTGACATAGGAGGTGTAGAATTTGGCAGTTTGGTCACACCCACGTAGTGCTAAACTCCACCTCCTATCCCTGTAACTAGGATTCTCAACAACTGATATTGGCCTGACTATCACTTCTCCTTTCCTTCACTTACTAATCTGACAATCCCAGCTGATCCACATGATCCCCTTTCTGCCTCCTCAATATTTCTGAAGGAAAAAAGAATATCAAGTGTCTACTATAGATTTATTCACACAGCGTTTGAATCATTAAGAAAATGTCTCCTTTCACTTGAACTAAATTCCACGCTGTCATTGGTGAGAACTTCTTTGCTGTTGTTGCATGTAAATATTCATGTTTAATCAGAGCATAAAGGGATCAGGTGACCCTTCTGGGATGTAGCATGCAGTCTGCTGGGAGCAAAGCATCCAGCCTGCTTGGGTGGAGTAGGCTCAGAGGTGCATCAGGGGAGTATGAGAGGTCAGCAAGGAGATTCCATAGTCCAGGAGGAATAGAGCCACAGAAGCCAGCAAAAAAAAACATTATCTGAAACAGCTGCACAGCTGTACCTCAGATGTAAGGAGGGGGAAAAAAAGAGCTCTCCAAGGAAAGGCTCTGAGTTGTTAAGAAGCAGGCAAGAAAGAAGCCTACCATCCTGCAAGAGCAGTGCAGAAAGTGTCATTTTTGTTTCTAAACACTTTTTATCTGTTTCAACTGAAGTTTTCAAAGTTTTCTTTCTAGTTTATGCTCTAATAAAACTCAGCTATTTCATTTACAAGCCATTTCGGTCTCTTCCAAAATAATCACTGTAAGAAGGTCACTTTGGGATCCTGTTGCAAATTCTATAACCCTTACAAACTTCTCACCATTTCTGGCTCCTCAGATGACTCACCTTCAACTCTTACTTCTGCACAAAAGCTAGGTGAGTGACTTCTAGGGAGCACTTACACAATATGTTATCATCTCTCTCTTCCTTATTTGCTTCCTTTCCTCTTCTCCTCCCCCTCCTCCAGTAGATGCAGAATTTTGTAGTTTCTTTTCTTCTCTAATCCCTTCATATGTCCCAATGATGCAGCCTTATTTCTGCTCCCTTTTATTGCATCTCTATGTTGACTTTCCCCCTCAAATTGCAAGCATGTTTTCTGATCCCATACCCATGACCTCATGCCTCCTTTTTGTCACATTCTCTTGTCACATTGACCTTTCACTCCTGAGATCCTTAAATACACTGTTGATAGTGGCTATCAAGAATCTCTTTTCTACCAAATTGATGGGGTTTTTTCCCACACGATCTGTTCAGGATTTACCAGTCTCCAATGGCTGCTTAATAATTTTGATTTTTTTAACGAGAACTCAATTTTCATAGAATCATAGAAAGGCTTGGGTTGTAAAGGACCTTAAACATCACCCAGTGTCAACTCCCCTGCCATGGGCGGGGACACCTCCCACTAAAACCAGGTTGCTCAAAGCCCCACCCAACCTGACCTTGAACACTTCCAGGAGTGGGGCATCCACAACTTCTCTGAGCAGTCTGTTCAGGGGCCTCAACTAGCTTCACAGGATAGGTTTAAAACCATTCCCCCTTGTCCTATCACTAAGTCACTTTCCCATTTTCACTTGTTTTATCATTATATCAGGTTTTCTGGTTTCTGTGATTTTATTTTCTTGTTCTCTTTACTCATATTATCCGTGAGCAAATCCATCTAACTCCTTTTGTTTTTGCAAGGAGTCAGTTCTCCACTGGTAGCAGAGCCCAGGGTAACATGAGATCAGAGATGAAGATATCTTCACCTTGCCATCATCTCAAGGACCTGTCCTGGACAACTCATTAGAGATTCTTAGCCATGAACTGAAGCACAAGCAAACCTAAAAAGAGTTCCTGATCCCTCCTTTCCACAGGTCCTTTCACTTTTTTTGATCATTATAACTCACCATTTTGCTTGTTGTTCAGGATGATAAAACCCTGTCTCATCTTCAATTCTGAGTACACATTCAAGTTCTGTAGAGCTACCATGTGAATAATTTTTTTGTGATAAACATTCCTGTCTGGCTACTGTCATGCCACTAAAATTCACTTTCACACTCACTTCCATCTTGCTTACTGTAATATTATTTAATCTGGTTTTGAAAAAAAAAAGCCTCTACCTGTTCATAGCCATCCCAAACACTGCAGGAGGGATCATATTCCTAGTCAATCACTTCAACTACACCAGCTTTTTCACTTTGTATTCCTCTATGGATTCCTACCTCTATCATAAAAGTCATGAACTAATTTTCCTCCTTCACTTTTAAGGTATTTCACTACCTCTTCCCCAAAATCTTCCATTACCTATCGAAAGACTTCTTCCAGTCCTTATTGAGCTAATGACCTTTCCTGCCATCATTTATTCGCTGTGGGGTTTTTTAATTAATATCTTTCCACTTGTCTTCCTGCTATTCCTTATGGCATCTTCACTCTAAACTGTATAGTCTTTTCAGAAACAATATAACCAAATAAAGTCATACATTAAGATAATAAAACAACCATTTTCTCTTTTCTTACACTCTCTGTAAGTTAGCTGCATATGCTCACCTGTAGCCCCTAGCAGTAGCAACATCATCACAACAAGAGATCGTTGAAGTCTATTCTTAGCTAGTTGCTTTTGCCAATATATAGGTGAAAAAAAACCAGCAGAGATCAGCATCAGTATGAATGTGCAAGTACAATCATTTGTGCTGAAAGGGAACACTTGGACTACAAATGCATTGCATGCTTAAAAATAGCTGATAAATCACTAAATTCAGAGGAATAAAAGTGACGTGATTCCACTGTACCTTGCCTGGCCTCGACCTCCTCTCTTTACAAGTCTGCAACTCTCATACTAGTTTAACATGATCTACCTATGTGTCATTATTACTTACAATGTGGCAACACACTCTGCATGTGGACCAGGACCCCAAAGCTGCAGGGTTATTCGCACACAGAACCAGATGGGGAATATATTCCCAGCTATGTCTGGATGTATCCTAAGCAGCAGTACAAGCCACATGTTCAAAATTGACTCTCAAAAATAGTCTGTAAAAAAAAAAAAAGAGAGAAGAAAAATAATTTCTGTATTACTAAGCATCATGAGACCTATGATCACAGTTGCTGAATTTAAAGCATGAGCTCCAAAAAAAAAAAAAACCAGTGAGAAGTTGATCCAAGAAAAGAATGATTTACCACATGCTAAAGGTTACAAGGTTTAGCCAAATGGACATTTGCTTCTGCTTAGCATCCTGTAACACAGGAAAATTTAAAAGATTTTTTTATTCTCCTTATAACTCATTATTTTTATAAGCATAAGGACTACTTCCACAGTATTTTACTGTTCTAACCAGAGTTAAGCAGGTTGCAGTAGTAGGTATTGTACAGATACAAAACAAAAAAAGGAATTTCTTCCACAAAGAGGGTAAATTTATATATAAGAAATTTAAACATATACAGACACAGAGTTTTTTGGACCCTTTTCAGTAGATAATAAAGATGTCAGGCAAATGTCTACTAGAGAATTCTCGATATGTAACTTCTCCAGAATCATGAACCAAATCATCCAGGTAGGCATAACACCTGTTAGGATGTCCCAACAAATATATACAGAAACAGAAATCACAAGAAAACATTCATCAATCCAGTATCAGCTTTGGAGGGTGGGGGACCAAACCAAACAAAAAAAAAGAAAAAAAAGGAAAGAAAGAAAGAAAGAAAAGAAAAAAAATACACCTCAAAAATCACTCATCCTTCAACACACTATCAAATGGGGTACTTTCTACTCCCTTCTTAAGAACACAAGTTTCCACCTTAACCACCCGCGCTCCATCTGATGGAATTCTTCCACTGTCAGCACTGAGTGTATATTTTCATTGCCAGAAAAAAAAGTTGGCTATTTGACAGCACGACAACTAACCTGATTTAGCTAGAACATATTGTAAGAAAAACAGCTATAAAGATATCATCTTAACATAGCTGGCTGAGGTCAACTGCAGTTGAGAAGGCAATATAATAATTTCACCTAGCTATGTCAAAGTAAGGACCACCTGACTCCAGCTGGGATTTTGCCACAAAACAGCTGTCTGGAACTGCTTATCACACTATAAAAGCACATCATTGTGGAGAAATGTATATACATTTTCATTGCACAGACAGGCTGTAGAGAGTTCAAAGAGGCCTATGCTGAAAGAAATGATAACCGGAACAGGCAGAAAACATTCCTGGCAGATGGAGGAATTGTGAATGGTGAATAACTAGAGGTACTCTCTCATATATCTCACCAAAGGGGTGAGAAACTACATGTGAGAGGAGAGGACCACTCCTATTCCAGAGTAGAAGTGCTGAAGAGCAATGTATACCTCTGTGGGGGAGAAAGAGGGACTAAGCAAATATAGTTTCCTGTGTTGCCCTAGCCACACACACTTGGGGTCAAACAGAAATTAACATGTATTTTTTAAGTTCTGTGGATGTGAATCAAGGCTTAATGAAATGAAAAAACATCACCAGAGCTGATATGACTTCTTTCCACGCAGAGAGTTTTAGGACTGATGTCTTGTTAGAAATACCACTGCCCATTTCCCAGCTCATTATCACATAGCCTCTAATCTGTACCAAATCACACAAACAACACAAACACTCAGAGATGGAACATCATATTGTGTTGTTTCTGTTTCAGAATTTATTTATTTTTTTTGTGAGGCATCCCACAAGTACCTTTGTTTGAATTTCCACTAATTAATGTTTTATCCCCCTCCCAGGTTGCCTCTCAATGCCGAGTCTAATGAGTCCAGCAACAACAGAGCTGAGTGAGAAACATGCTGTTGAATGTTTAGGAGTGTAAACACCAAATCAAGTGGCTAATGCAAAAACATCAGCCAGGTAAGCAAGGCCTTTCTCACATAGAAAACAACTATATGGTTATTGTGCAAATGATGTCATGCAGGTGTAGTACTCCTCAAGAATTCCTCAATTGCATGAGTTATACAATACACTCAGCTTCTTTATTTGCAACTTCATTTATTTTGTTTTAAAATAAATATTCTTAGTACACAAAATCGTGTTTGCCAGTTACATTTTGGTTTTCACGTGTGTCCCAAGCGCTGCCTCAATGAGCTCACTGACAGATTTCCAGAGGGATGTAGTTAATGCTAAGAAAGAAGAGAAGGCAGGATAAGACTGAACGAGATCATTTGGCTTCTGGTCTCAAGTAAGTATGGATAAACATGAAGGTTCATCCAAAAATAAGGATTTCATTTGTAGAGATTCACCTTTTACTGACTTTGTAGAAGTGGTAAGTGTTAAGATGGAAGATTAATGACAAAAGCACAATGGTTTATCAAACTCAATCAGAAAATATAGTCTCAGACTATGTTTATAGATAAGTGCAAAAAAATGAAGTAAAGACAGAATTGCAAGTAATTAGACTGGAGATTTGGCCAAACATGGGCTTTCACAGCCAGTAAAGGAGAAGGACGAGATGTGAAAGTCTGCAGCATGGTAACAGAAGGTGAAGAAAAACTTCACTTCCATATCCTCAGTGGAGTTATACAGAGTGGGCAAAGATACAAAAAAGTCAAAAGATGGAAGTTGGCAGCAATAAAAAGGGGCTGAGGAGCATTACCTGGGCTCCAGTTTCTGGCTGATAGAGAGCTAGCTCTTCAAAGGATAGCAAAGGAATGGTGCCATCTTGGCTATCACCAAGATTGGAACCTGACACAGGTGGGAAGAATAAAAAGCAAGTATTAGCACCTCTGTGTTACCATTGTGGATGACAGCCATTTTTTACTGTGGGGGAAGGAAATCAGCTGTTCTGTATGTGCAAGATTTTCTAGTGGAACTTCTACCCTGCCTTAGCTGTCCCTCAGGAAGGGACAGCTTCAGGCCTGGAGAGAGCGCCCTGGTGCCTCCTTGCAGCGATTCTTTCACTGACTTCTCAATGTGTTGGTGCAATGATACCCAGGAAAGCCCAGACAAATTTAAGCATGTGTCATATACTAAATAAATAGAACAAGGTACTCTTTGAGCAGTTTACAGTGCCTTGATATTGTTACCTCAGTATCGCAAGCATGTATTTCACCATGAAGTCTCTATTTTTCGTTAAATTTTTGAAAAAACAAGCCTCACTTTATCTCTCCCTTGGAAGGAGAAACTGAAGAAGATAATGAATGAAGAAACCTTTAAAACCTTGAAAATGCATGCACCCACATAAATTTTTACTGCCTCTTCCCTTATATATGTGCCTTATTTCTTCATTTGCAAAGGTCACTTCTTTTAGATGCTAAAACATCAAAACAGAGGTAATAGATGGCTTCAACAGAACAGATATTTTGTAAATCCCACTTTGATTTTGATTCTTCCCCACACTGCAGAGTTGAAAGCTTTTAAGAAATTCTCCACACCAAAAGAGCAATCACTAATAGCAGCAGAGCAGAGATCTCTTTTTCCAGCCAAAAGGAATGTAACTGAAGAATTTCAGGGTGTTCTGAGCTAATACACAAAACATTTCTATAAGCTTGTAATTTTCATATTGTATAAAAACTGAGTAAATAATCTATGGAGAAAATTTTTTTTGTTTAACCCCAGATGGGAACTAAGCACCACACAGCTGCTCAAGCACCCCCCCCCCCCCCCCCCCCCCCCGTGCATTGGGATGGGGGAGGGAATCAGAAAGGTAAAAGTGAGAAAACTTGTGAGTTAACATAAAGGCAGTTTAGTAGGCAAAGCAAAAGCCACTCACACAAAAAAGGAAAGCAAGGCATTCATTCAGTGTCTCCCATGGGCAAGCAGGTGTTCAGATATCCCCAGGGCAGCGCAGCTCCATCATTTGTAACAATGACTTGGGATGACAAACAACATAATCTGAGTGTCTTCCCCTTTCTTCCTCTTCCTCCAACTTTATTTGTTGTACATGATGCCATACAGTATGGAATACCCCTCTGGTCAGTTGAGATCAGCTGTCTTGGCTGTGTCCCCTACCAACTACTTGTGCACCCCCAGCCTGCTCTCTGGTGGGGCCCTCTGAGAAGCAGAAAAGACTTGACAGACCTTGACACTGTGCAAGTGCTTCTCAGCAAGAGTGAAAACATCCCCATATTGTCAACACTGTTGCCATCACAAATCCAAAACACAGCTCCATACTGGCTAATGTGAAGAAAATGAACTCTATCCCAGCCAAACTCAGCACAACAATTTAGACATTTTTCTTCCTTACTATCTAAACTAACTGACTACTACTCATTTGGTAGTGGGACTGTGCTATTATTGCTTTGCCAAAGCAAAATGGCATTAGCAATCCTTGCAAATTGTTTAATTGATTTTCTTTAAGTAATCAAACTCTACTGTGGCTTTGTGCTTCATTGTCTATATCATAGTTATCTTACATGGTGGCCTTGTTCTCTTTTTTTTACTGTTATACAGTACCTATGTATATAGTACTGTTATAATTTATACATTTATAATCTGACAGTCCTCATGTTGTCTCACAGAAATCTATCCCCTGCATCATAGTTCACACAGGCTTAATCATGTTGATACAAGACTAAATATATATCCTAGAGAAGCTTTACCACCAAGTTCACAAGGCATTTAACAGGTTCTTACGCCTCCAGCACATCAGGGTCAAAATACCATTCTTTCTGTCTGTGACAACATGAACCTAGACTACGAGGCTGAATTTTGTCAGAATAAGCATCTCCAGAAACAGCTTAGTTTTCAGGTATATCTACCACAAGTTAAGTAAAGTGGTTCTTTACATCACAACCTACATACTACTGAGATATCTGTCAAGAATCTTTTAAAGAAATAATTTTCTCTTAGAAAAGCTGAGCCTTATAGAAAAGGGAAAATGCTTTAATTTGTGGCAGCTCTGACTTTTTCAAATCCTGATGCTGTAGCTGTCCAAGCCTCACAAAACAATGGGAGTTGTACCGTAAGAAATGAAAGTCCACAAAAACATATACTTTCTATGTAAAAAAAAAATCCAAAAATGAAGAAATAAAAATTTAAATCAGTAGTATAATCAGTGTATGATATATGAATAATATATAAAATCAGTATATAATTGTTCTAAATGAATTAAAGTTTTTCCAGCTGTTACTGTTCTTACTGACAAAAAAAAACCAAACATGAATTATTTTATTCCTTTTCTACTCCATGGTAATCCAGCATCACAGAGTTCTTCCCCAAAAAGAGTGGTGAAACAAAAAGAAAAAAAAAAAGGAGCATTGTGTGGATGCATCCATCACCTTTCATGCGTGCAAATAACTAGCAGATGAGTATTTATATTTAGGATTAGAGCTTTGAATAGACAAACAGTGGATAAATGTGCCCTTGGTATCTAGTTACATCCTTTAGGAATTGAGCCTAATGTTCTCTTTCCATAGGAAAAAAAAAAAAAAGAAATATTTGAAGAAATAATGAGAAGATGAGAAATGAGCTTACTTCAAAATATGACAATAATGATACTCAAATGCTTGCCAGAAGCACATTAGTTAAATTCTTGAAAAAGTTAAAAGTTCAAGAAATGTAATATAAAGTACAAGATATAATGAGATGTAACAAGTGAGAACCATGAATAGCTGTGTTGTAAGTCAGAGCAACGTGCAAGCTTATTTACAAGTCAAAGGAAAACTAATCACCCTTACATTCATGTAAAAGCCTTTTCCAAACCTCCCATTAACATATGTTGGTGCATGCTGCTGCCAGCTTTAAGTAACTCAGCATTAATTTCACGGAACTGATTCACTTCCACTTGTGACCCTTCTCCCAGGTGGGCTACCAGACAGGGCCCAGGGGCTTCCCTCTTAATAAACCAAAACTGGCCATGACTGCACAACTTGCCCTGTGGCAGAAGCAATACCCTGCCAAACTGGAGCATGAACAATGCAAACAAAATAAACAGTTACTGTGATCAAGGCAAATGTATGCAACAAGAATTTTGGGTTCTGGAATGTTCTACAGGGACCACTTCAAAAAAATTGGGAGATTCCTGAAAGACCTATTTAAGGACTGAACCAACTCCACAACTGATATTAGAGGAAACATAAGAATCTCAGAACCCTGGGTGTTTGTTTGGTTTCTTGGTTGGGGCTTTTTTTTTTTGGTCTTTCTAGTTTTGTCTGCACTTCTTTCTTTGTGGTAAGTCTGGCAATTTTTGGCACTATCTGAGTTTTGAGATGTAACAAGAACTAATATTTTTTTGCAGTGGAATGAACTATAGAAACTACATATAGCTGAGCCAAGTGATTTAAAGGGGCTAACCAAGCAAAGTAAAGAAACAGTGAAGAAGGAGACTGAGGCAGACAGTCAAGCAACAGCAAGTTACCCTATATATACACCCAGGTATATTGTCTTAAAGAAGTTCATAAGGCAGTCACTTAGAACTTTGGGGGCTCCAAATGTAAATCACCACCAGAGACAGCCAATGAAGCCCCTTGAAGACCATATAAGGATATGTACATGTAAGGATATGTATATATGTTAATAAGTGTTGGGAAATGTCATAAATATGTAACAGAAATGCGGGGAATGACAAATGAATAATCATGCAGACATATAAGCTGCAGTGAAGATACCTTTGTGTGCACTTTGGCAAACTGATTCCCAGGGCACCATTCATGCTGTGATCATGCAGCACATTGTAATAAAGATTGCCCGGCTTCTAAAACTCACAAATTGAGTCTTAGAGGTTTCTTTAAGAGCCAGTTTGAGGCAACACAGAGAGACTGTAGGAAGCATGATAATTTTAAATCAGCAACTTCAAAACTGGAAGGCAGCAAAAAAAAAACAGCCGACAAGAATATGTAAAAGCAAAGCTCAAGGCCAAGAGCAGAGTTTCAACCTGTGTCCTCAAGTACTCTGTGTGTCTTGAAGTCTTAGATCACTACAGCTGTCTCACTGAAGGACCTTCAAAAAGTAGTCTGTATATTCTGCTACATGAAAGAAAAGTTTTCAGTGCTACTCTCAATTTGAGCAAGTGGAATATCATATATACACCTTATATTGGCAAATAAACAAACGTGAAAAATGGCTGCAGCACAGATGTGCTTGAAAGCAAACATAGCTAAATAAATGAAATAGAAACCACTGTATCAATGAATCATGTGTACTAAAAGGAATCTACCCATGTCCTTGTTATTCTGCAAGGCAACTCAGTTTGTCCAGATATATCAGCATTCTTGCTCCCTGTTCACTACACTATACTATTCCCTCTTTTTTTTTCTTATCTTAACAGATAGGCACTTTCAAAATAGTCCAAAATGATGGGCCCTGCCAACAAAGAAGCCCACTCTGGCCAGATTGACCACTGCTGAAAGCTGGGGGAAGCAAAGCAACGGGCATGTCATATGAGTCAACCCGGCTGCTCAGCATGCCACTAAAAAAAATGTATAAAGATTCTACTCAAGAAAACTGTATTATTTGCAATTCATTAATTTGTGATTTGCCTGCTTAATGTTTTTGAGTAGCCCAATCAATACAGTAATCAATACATCAAGAGTCCTAGGCCTACCAATTTCTAGAACCTACCAATTCTCACTTAGTTTCAGCAGATCTTTGTTTTCACTTCACCGTGAAAGGGAAGACCTCAAAGAATATCACGTACTTTGCAAACCTCACCATTTAGCAAATAGGTATGAACAAACACTCTCACAGTTCCCAAACAATTTATGAAGATCTGCATTAAGTGAAATAAATAATTCAGTTTGCATCAGTCCCAGTACAAACCACTTTACGAACCCTGATAAAGATACACAGACAGCACATGCCTAGACACAGTTAAGTACATAAAACTGGAGCTAGGGTTAACTGATCTTCCCTCTGACTCTCAAACACTGTTGCACCATTGAATGTGAGAAGCATTTATTTGGCATCCACCCTTCTCAGACTCTCTGAGACTTGAGCCTCAGCTTATGCATGTAGCTGAGGTCATACTTATAAAAGTGCCACAGAGGAAAGATGCTGTCTCACGCCCACCTGACTTCAGCGGCCCCGCTGGCTCCCGCCATCAGAGCCTGACAGCTTGACATCTCCCAACATTCTGATGGCTGAAAAGCACAATTCTTGCTCTTCCCCCTGACACTCTGCATGAACCACAGCGAGCTTATGAGATAAAGCTGACAAGCTCGAAGGACCTTGATCAGAGTTTGAACAGTGGTTTTGGTAGCTCTAATGATTTTTACTTTTCACTAGAAGTCTTTCAGAGACCATAAGGAATGGTGCATCATTTCTTGCTCTAAGGAGACCTTAGTTAATAATTTTCCTCTGTTCCATATTCCCAGCCCTCAGCATGACAGGTATATCAGTGTCTTTGTTGGAAACTGAGACCATATCCTTCTTTTTACAGATGTATCACGGTTGCTGCCTAGAGCACCCAGACACCAAATAGCTACAGGGTCAGTCGTGGAGAATGCAGTGCTGCCCATATTCCCACTGGTATCGGGGCAATCAAACCCAGTGGAATTTCTGTGGGTCACAGCTGAAGGCTGATGCTCAATTGAACTGTTTCTCCCTGTTCAGGCACTAATCTTTAATGCTACTGCTATTTACAGATGTGATCATTTGAATCTACATACTCTGTGACCTTCTTCTCTGGTCTAAATACAAAGAAAATGCTGAAAGAAATAGATGCACAACTATTTCTTTGGACATTTTAAGTCCTTTTTTAGCCCTTCTTGAGCCCTTTTTGTTGGCTTTTAGAAAATGTTCGAGTCACCTTGTTTTTTTGACCAAAGGCTTTGGATAAATTTTAGAAACCCAAGAAAGAGTGTTCCTGGCAACCAAACCTCAGCTTCATCCACGCAATTATTTGAGCCAGAGTGCTTTCATGTTTGTATAATCAAGGAACAGAAAAAACATTATAAAACACTTCTGATCAATAGTCTGTAGGCACAGAGCTCATAGGCACAGAGCTCAAACACTGAATATTCACCACCAATCAATAAAGCAAATATTCAAAAACATTTGCTGAAAAAAAATCAAAAACCTGAGTAAACCAGTCTCCTGCAACTATACTTCTAATGCTAAAAGGAACATTTTTCTAAATCCTATTCTTTACAAACTATTCATTCCTTTCCAACTATATATTTAAGTTGCTTTAAATTTGCTGTAAATTACATAATGTAATATTTCTTTTCAGATCATGAAAGAAAATCTTAGTTAGAAGACAATAATGAATATATAGATCTTAAAAGACAGGACATTTAGGAGAACTTTGACATTTGGACTATCACTTTTTTAAGCCAACCCAATACGACAGGAATCACCAGATCTATGTTATTTGTACAAGCATAGCAGTGGGAATGAGAAGGAATGATACACAGTTGTATTTGTATATTTTCCTATTCAAGCAAAATGCCGCCTTAGAATTTTAACCCAGGAGATGACAACTGACCTTGCAAACAATATGTTAAGCACGATCAATTTGTACTCTATTTCTGAAAAAAAATCCATGTGAGAAGTCATATGTGGATAATGGAACACCACATTTCACTTGCAACACTTAAAATATGTGTATGAAAACTATCAAAGAGACAATCATCTTGCACGTAAACAATTTATTCATCTTGTTCAATGTATTTCAAAGAAAAAAAACACATTTACACTTCAGCACTACAATCCCTAGGGACATAAAAGATGATTTAGTAATATCTGTATAATGTTTAGCTGTACATATGCCTCAGTGTTTCTTTAGTTTGCTGAGCCATACACTGTAGTGCACTGTTTACACTTTCACTGTTATGACTCCATCCAGGTGACAATCTAAAAGTATTTTTGGAACACAAATGAAATTAATCCCCGCCAGCTGAAGCAAGGAGAGATTCAGTGACTTCCTCAGGGAAATAAAATCCAGCCTTGATTCAACACCCAGGCTGCAGTTTGGCACATGGCAAACTACTAGAGCCCAAAAGTTCACTGTATGTTTTCAATAACATTCCTCTTTTCAGCCCTTATCTTGCTAAGGTGATGCAAATAAATGAGAATTGTAGCTGCAGAAATGAACTAGTTCATAAATCACGCGGCTGGGCCAGGAGTCAGATTCCTCTGTTCCTCCTAGACATCACACCAGATTTTCTGATGTCTGGCAATTAGTTGGGACAGCAGAAGGACCTGTCATCCCAAGCTAAATATCACAGAAAAAAATTAACAGCAAGCATTGCCATGTTGTCACATCATTCCCCAACTAATACCAAAAAGACTGGAACTAAATTGCAGAGAAAGAAATAACAGCTTTGCCATAGGAACAGCAAATGCCCTTATGAGATGTGGCATACAAACCTAATCCATCATTTCTTCTTCTAAGCTAAATGGACAGTTAGAAGACCTAAGGGTTAAAACCACTAATGCAGATCAAAACTCAAAACAGAAGACACGTTGCGTTTCTGAGAAAGCATATTCTTTTCTCCCCTTCTCTCCAAAGAATTTTAAAAAGCATTTAAAGAGGCATTGATAGCCAATTGAAAACAAGACAAAACTTTTATTTCTCCATGTACTTTTGAAAGTCCCACTTTGAGATGCTCATGTAGGCAGAAGTAAAGAACACCACTATGTAATGAAATATAGTATTAGCTCTCCAGACAATAACTAATGGGGTTATTGCAGGACTAAGGAAACTATCAGTTCTCATAGTGCTTTCGTTTATCAGTTTGTTTTCAGCCATTTGTTGCAAAGGGATATTATTCAAATAATAAAATATGGAAAATACATTGAAGGACACGCAGCTAAAAGGTAAGATTAACTGAAGGAGACGATATTAACTTCACTGTTCTCAAGTATCCACTGCTTCAGTACACAGCTCATTCTTCACAGCTGCACTGCAGCAAAAATACAGTAATTCACTTTTTATCTCTGAGCTATGTATTCATCCTATTTTTTTTTAAGAGAAGATTAATTTCATATCAAGGAATGCCAATTTCTCCCAACTTGCAGAGATTATAAGGGGCGTTGGTATGCACAGTGCATCTTGAAATATTCTCTTTTCTACAGAGATGAGAGACCAGAGTATCAAAGTTTCTGATTCACCTCTTAGATTAAGTTGTTTTCAGCATTATGTTTAGAACCTTTAAGCTTCAAGGCTTGATAAAGCATTAACACATTGCTAAAGCAGGAGCCCTGGTTCTTGAGAACAATCACTGGAGTGAATAATGTGGTGTTAGAGATCAAGCTGGAGATTTTAACAGAAACTGAGCATATTTACCTCATTACATATTGAAACCAGCTCTTCCCACTTAGTTGCTTTTATCTATTTCCATATATACAACATGTTTATGAGACAATGTGGGATATGCTCCCAGGTCAGAAAACATACATAACTACTAATTTGAATGCAGCTGGAAAATATACACAAACTGAGGATATGACCTCTATTTTCAGTGAAGTGACTCAAGTCTCTCCAAATGAAAGAACACAGAATCTGAGAGGATAGTTTGCTTAGCAGCAGGAAGCCAATTAGAACAGATTCGAAAGGTCAGATTATCCAACTATTTGTGATCTTACACTGAAATCTGCAGAATTATTTACATAGATAGATAGAAGGAGCTTTGCAGTGATGTAAGATCAGACTAAAACCCATGCTCTTTCTAGTGTAAGTCCCTCCCTAGTTATGTTGATTATGTTATTAGTAGCCTATTTTAAATCAACAATATTAATATTAATTTTAATTTTAATTAACTTAAATTTTTTTATTAACTTTTTGCTGGTGTAAAATCAGAATTGAACCCACCCTGTAGACAGTGAACTAAGTTTTTTACTTCATGTGAGGAGAAAATAAAAGCAGCATTGAAATATTCTCCTTTAAGGTAGGCTCTGCTAAGGATTCTTGACAATACAGTGTTCACACAGTGAACACTGTGGAGAAGCAGTCCATCCCCTAGAGCTAAGTGTGTTGCAGCTCTAGTTCTCCTCCTCCGCAAACAGGTATCCACACCACCCGAAAAGCATTAGGACTTCAAGCATGTGATGGCCAGCTGCTACAGTAGCTCAGTCAGGCGGTATTTACATGGGAGACAAAGTAATGCCTCACTAACATGCTGGTGTTAAAAAATTTTCCTGTCTGACCATACAGGAGCCACTCTGGCCACCACATTCCCACCACCCCAGACTTTCACTGCTAGGACAGAAGCCCCTTCCCCATGGGCAGCTCCAGCAGTGAACCCCCAGGTCTCCTGCTTGGCTCCCTACACGCCCCGCTCTCACAGTCAGACGAGGTTTCTTTACTGTTTCGACCCCAGGTTTCCCATATCAGAGTCCCAGATGTCTGGATCCTTAAAGCACTTTAATCACAACGCAGTAACACAGAAAGAACTTGAGCTGGAGCCTCTGGGGAGGGACCCCAAACTAAGTACCCCCTGCGTATTTGCACCCTCACAGTTTGTGCGAGCGACAATCCAGGGTCTTCCTGCTGACCCATCGGCTCCTGGTGTGTCCCTCAGTGCCCGGTCACCTGACTGGCGCCGCAGGTCCCTGTGCCCTTTGTTGTGCAAAGGGTCGGTGCCAATTCACAGCCCCTTTCCGGGGGCTCCAACCATCTCCCATCACCCAGAGCTCAGCCTGCAGCTGCACACCCAGCTGCCTGCACCAGGTGTTTTCCTCAGCACTGGCCTCACCTAGCATTCCTAGAAGAGCTTTTGTGATAGGAATTGGAAACTACTTCATTTTTGAGAAGTCTGCTTTGGTTCTCATAAAACCACTTTTTACACACTTTTCCCAACTGAAAAATTGTATCATGTCTTATTAACATGATTTAATTACATTTTCATTACCTTTAAGTGGTTTCCAGTTTCACCAAAGAGGATGCAGAAGGTGATGGCCAACACTGAAATATGTAGCAGCAAGAGCAATAGCCTTATAAGCATGGAATGAGACAGCATGAAAAGCATCACCTAAAGCAGGAAGGGCTGAGGCAACACAGAGCTATCTTACTGTCCCAGCTATGTCAACAGTATCTTCCTTTTAAGTTGCTGAACACCGCATGACTTTATAATGAGATTCTTATTTCATTACATTAGTGTTGGTTTGCAACATCTTCCCTGTGACCAATGAATTTAATTCCTATTTAACAAGATCAGAACTCAGTCTCTGTCATTACCTGTGGCATGGCCACACCAATTCCCTGTCATGACTGACCCCCATGCCACCAAAGGGCAAGAAGAGCAAAAGGTTTGCTAGAACATTTAAGAAATGTGCTTTGAGCCATAAAACAAGATTTGTCCCTTTAGACTTCCTTTTTTTCTGAATATCTATGATCCTTTTATTACTGTTTTATATGCCAGGCTCATTTTGAACCTCACTTACGGCATCCTAGCATTATGTTCTTCCAGCTATATGGAAGATTCAGAACTAAAAACACAAATATTTATGAATGCAAAAGGAGACAAAGAGAGGCACAACTCTCACTCTTTAAGTGCTAGCTTGTGCCAAACACATTGTGCCAGATGCAGAGATCAATTGTTTTACAATATTGCCAACTTTCTTCAGCATTTGTTCAGTGTATTCAGTGACAGTGGGAGAAGGCCAAGGGAAAAGAAAAGTGGATCATGTAACTAGCTTGGCTATCTGATGTTTTTCAGGATGGCAATCGCCTCTCACTCTAACGAGCAGAACACATGCTAATGTGCCATGGTGCATAGCAGCCAGGAGAAAAGGTCAGGCTGAACAGAGGGCTGCACAACTCGCTGCAAACCAAACATCTATTTAATCACCACAATGAGGCCAAGAGCATTATCCACGGCTAATCATAATATTTCTCAAATACACTTTGACATGTTAAAACAATATTCCAACAGAATGAGAGGCTATTTGTGCCACTGTGGGACACTTTGAAGCTATGACCATCAATTTTGTGGATTTGTATCAAATGTGCAGAGCAATAAAAGATGTGAGTGATACCCCCTTCGAGTTTTCCCATTAAATGAACCTCTGTGACAAGGTACTTTAAAAAAAGTCATGTTGAAAATATTTGGGCAACTATTTCATACAAGTGTGCTGAAGATCTCATGTAAATTATAGGACTGAAAAAGGCACCAGGAAAAGCAGAACAAAATGGTTTTATCCAGCTAGTCTTCGCTATTATTGCACAGTAGGAAAAAAATAGAATAAAATAGCAGGTCAAAGAACAACTAAGTGAAAACATTACAGTAGAGAGAAATCTTTAATACGTTCTCCATAATTTTTATATAATTTTCTTTTTCTGGGCTTAGGGGCACATTTATCTTATGCATAGGTATGGGGGTTGTTTCATTAGTAGCAGAGACTAGCATTCACAAAAATTTCTACAATGAGATATGATAAAGATATTTAGTCAAATAAATTGACCTAATAAATACAATAAGAGCATGTCAACATAATTCTTAATAACTTTTAACTCATTTGTCTTAAATGGCAGACATTAATTCTTAACCAGGGCATTATTATAACCAAGACTGAAAGCAAACATTGCTCAGCATGTGCTGCTGCCATAGAAGTATGGAAACTGGACAGAATCTGCCACTGATGGAGCCAACTAATTTCTACTGAGAAAATCAGATAGCATTCCACATTTCAGATTATGGTTTCCTCCACTAGCCCTGTTTCTTCTTTACAACCTGCTGTATTCATTATTTAAAAGCTCAAAGTCTTCTTTGTCTCTGAATACTGCCCCAATTTGTGCTCAGTTTCCAATTAGGATTTAGCTGAATACAACAGATCAGCTGGAGACAGGCAGGAGAGGTGGGGGTCTTACTGGAAACACTGGCCTCTATGGATTAGCTATCAGAGCTTCAGCATCATGTTTCCATGCCAACTGAAAGCACATGGAGAGGTACTGAAGAAGGTGTTATTGTGAAGAAAAAGTACTAGTAATTTTACTTCATCTACCTTCTGGAAGGATCATTGTAGGGACAATGAAAATTTACATGCAAGCAAATATGGTGTGTAAATGTAGCATTTAGGGACATGGTTTAGTGATGGACTTGTCAGTGCTGGGTTAATGGTTGGACTCAGTGATAAGTCTTTTCTGACCTAAATGACTCTATGATTCAAAAAAGCAAAAAGGAAGTTTTCACCTTCCCGACAGTTTCACTTGCTAGAGCTCCAGATTTAGGCATTCAAGGCACATCTGCTTCAACACAAATCTGTTCCTAGTGTTTGCTATATCCAGGTCAGGACCTAGCCTGTTCCACATTTAAACCACTCAGGTTGACCTCTGGCCTTTTTGTCTCTTGACCCTGGATTTCAAGATCCTGCTCCCCAGAGGTGAGCAGGGTGCCCTGTACCCTTAGAGTATGCTGCCCTCAGGCCAACCCCGTTCCAGTCTCTTAATTTTGAGGTTACTACAACCCACTGTTACAAGTCTCCTCTGCTTCCTTGCCAAGCACATTTGGCTCTGACCACATTAAAGGATTACACAGGCAATAGAATTGGGACTGAAATAGCAAACTGGAATATAATTATAGATGCACTATATAAGTAAGTAGGTATCTACCTCACATCTTCAAAACACATCCTCTTCAGCATCCAGCACAGGATGGAGTGCCTATCCCTTGATGCACCAGCTAAGACTGCTGAACAGTCTGATCCCCTTTTCTAAAGTCTCGTAGCCCCTCTGGCCTTGCCAGTCTTTCTACTCACAGGGCTGGCTCTTAGCTCTGTCTAAAGATTCTTATTCCCTCATTATTTACATCAGTGAATGGGGCCTTGACTATCCCATATCTATGGAGACTGCCTGCTGAGTTTCATTCTGGTCTGAGGTTGAGATGTGTTTACATGCCCAGGCAACACAAGCAAGGAAAAATGTATTCTGAGATAGAAATGGAAGTCTTAACATATGCCTTGGGAGGAATTTGGGGTTACACATTCAAAACCAGGATTCACAAAAAAAACCTGTCTCATTGCTGGGTAAGCAGCATTCAAAGGACAGTGAAATAACCAAGGGCATGTCCAGATAGTGCAGGACAGGGCAGATGTCCTCAGTGTAATATGGTGACATTCTTCATTGCAATGTGCCTGGGACATTTCCACTATGGCCAAAGCAATGCTAGCGCATTGTGCTACTTCTGGTCCTCGAACTAGATTAGCTGGCAGCACCTTTGCTCATGTATTTTATTCATTCACTGTTTCACGGATCTGCAGTTGGCAGCTTCCATACCCAGGATATCCATTCCCTCCCAAATTCCTCTGGGTGCTGCTCACAACAGACGTAGCAAGAACCCCACTACCACTTTGTCCATGGTTACACAGAAAAGATGGAGTTGGAGGCAGAAGTGGCAGTACCCAGTAAGACATGAAATCTGTCTCTCTCCTCTTTCCCAGAGCAATGCCCAGGGCTCTGCTTTCGTGGTGGTTCTGCTTCTTAAATTACACAAGCAGACAAGAGATGGTGGGGGTTGCCACCTTCATGACTGAGCTACAGAGACCTTACCCTTTCGGCTTACTGGTGCCTTGACTCCATGAAATTATGCCATGGGCGCTCAGCGACTCCAACTCAGCAAGAAACGTGGTGGGAGGAAGGACTGAGACTCCTTAGCCTTGCTCCTAGGCAGATGAGGGAGATGCGTGATTCTCTGGGGAGATGTGTATTCAAGGAAGGACTCACTGAGGAAGGACTGCAGCAGCACACTGCTGCTAGCACCTTCTTTGGAAATAGAGACAAAATATTTTGAAAAATGTAATCCCTGTCTTCATAAAACCCTACAGCACACTGTACTTGAGGACTGTGCATTTACAATAAGAGATGATACAGAGTATAAACAGCTACACTGTAAAAGACACTATACACTGCTTGTACAGTACACAGCTATCCAGTTATCCTGTGAGACAGCACATCTATATGGTAGCTTCAGTGCAGCTACATAAAAAGGTATCATGAGATCACAGAGCCTGAAAATACAGCACTTCATTTTAAGGGGGTTAAGCTGCACATGGTTCAGCTTCCATGGGACTAGCAATGGAAAGTGATGCCTAGAGTCTGTAATGGAAGTACTCTGTTTAACAAATATCCCTTAATTTAAAGCAAAATAAGCATGATTTTCTACACTATTTCCACATCTCATGGACTTTTATATGAATTATATATTTTTATACTTTATTAATACTTTTATATAAATTACTATAAATTGGGCATTGGGGTGATTTGTCCCTAAAGTTTGTGTCTCCTATCTCCTGGCTTCATTAACGACCTCTTAAAGAGCTCCATCTCTTTAAGCCTCTGTTTAATGACATTGTTCCCTGTATTGGTCATTAATGCCTTTCCAGTTTAATGCAGCATGACAAATGAAAATAGAGCATTTCATATAGTTGCTACTACAGTAATGCTTCATTTGGTATTCCTATCAAACGGAAGTAGAACAAGCAGGCATAAATGTGCTAGAAATGCAAACAAGCTTAGGGAAATATTTGGTGTTTACAAGTTGTATGCTGCTTCAAATGTTTCACGTTTCTGTACACAGCTGAATTGAATATTGATAGCAGTTTAGGTCACAATTGAATTAATTCTACCAAAAAAATAAAAAAAGGTAAGAAAGACAGAGACAGACAACAGGGCCTGTAGCAACAGGACAAGGAGTAGTGGTTTTAAACTAAAAGAGGGTAGATTATGAATAGATATAAAGAAGAAATATTTCTTGAGCAGGGTGGTCAAACACTGGAACAGGTTGCCTAGAGGTGTTGTAGATGCCCCATCCCTTGATTGAAAACATTCAAGGTCAGGTTGAATGGGACTCTGAATTACCTGATCTATTTGAAGGTGCACCTGCTATTGCAGGGAGATTGGGGTAGATGGCCTTTAATGATCCCTTCCAACACAAACCATTCTGTGATCTCTGTTTTTCACTTCCTCATCTGCCTTGAATCCACAAGTTCATTAATGCTCTAGCTTCATCTAGCTTCATCTAGCAAGTGCTGCTAAAACCATTCCTTTCCCACTGCTAACTAGCTCAGTAATACATTTGAATGTTCCTCACCTTCAATACCACAGTATCTCGTTATCCATAGCTCTCTCTCCTATACCCCTTTATTCACAACTCTCTCTCATATACACCTCTGCTGCATTTCCCAAGTACTACTCCAGAACCAGCTTCCCAAGGTATCAACTCTCAAATACATTCTTCCCCCCCAAAAAAATTATTCTCAAAAGAAGAAGGTATAAACCCCATGGAGGTGGCTGTTCTGTCTTTCAGTGTCTGAGAATAAACTTCATTATGCTGTAGCAACTTGTTAGACAACTGACAGAATTATTGAAAGATGACATTTAAGAATTAGCTGAAGGTGTTATGAAGCAGAATATAATAGGCACACAATTTCAGAGTTATAAAATATTGTTTTGGCAGTGCTTAACATAGCCACATGGCAACTGATTACTGAATGAATGCATGTTCTAATACAGAAGTAATTTTTTTCAAAGATGTTACTTAGCGAATTAGAGTATAATGCACAAGAGCAACACAGACTTCACTATATATATAATCTTTGAAACACTGTAGGACACTTTATCCTAAAAAAGAGTAACATACAGGCCTTTCAAATGAGTCAGCACTGAGCTTTAGAGACACTTATATTGCAAATAATACATCACCGAGGACTCACCCCACTTCTTTCTCTTATATGGTCAGTGAACATTCAACACCAAAAATAAAAGCAAACAACTGCACTAAAATCACAGTTCAAAAGACCCTTACCAGATATAAAAATCCCTGAAAACGTATGAGACTACTGGAAACATTTGACATTTTCTCTGTTATCCCTAAGTAACAAATACTAAGCATGAACATAAATGTCAAAAATAGTTCAATTTCTGACAACGAAATATTTTCAGCTTGTATGGCTCATGGCCATCTCCTATCACATTTTCAGTACTTCTAAGAATGGAGATCCACAGCCTTTCCAAACAAGCTCTTCCACACTCACATGTGAGGTGACATTTGACACATTTGTCATTAAATAAACAAATAACCAACAAAACTCACCAAAATAGAATTTCCCACATTCCAATTGCTGCTCCAGTTCTATCACTGCTTACATCCTAGAAGAGTCTGACTCCATTCTCTGTTCTTCCAAATTGGGTATTTGTAAAGGAAAGTAAGATCTGCCCTTTGTCTCCTCCAGCCTGAACAAACCAGGGCTTTCAGCCTCTCCTTACAAACCTTCTGCTTCAGGCCCACGATCATCCTGGTGGCCTCCACTGGACTTGTGCTACTACGTCCATATCTCCCTTGTAGTGAGGAGCCCAAAACTGGACACAGCACTCCTGGTATGGTTTCATGTGTTCTGGAAAAAGGGGAATAATCTCATCCCTAAAACTGCTGACATGCTGGCTGATGTGCAGTTGGCCTTCTTCAGTGCAATATCAACCTGTCAATTCAATGGATTCTTCTTCCAGAACAATGTAGAAGATGCAGAATAATGTGCTCCCAAACATCATTTCCAACAAATATCTGTTTGAAATCCTTCCAGAAGTACTTGTCATAATTAGAGCAGCTACAGAAATCATGTCATAAATATTGTGTTCATGAACTCAATACCTTCCTGTGCCTGAAAATTCTACAGTTTAATCAAAAATTATACTGAAAAATATTCCTTTTACCACTTCCACAATTCCCTTTTTAATATAATCATGTTTATTTCAATCTTCTAATTTCAATCAATTTAATTCTTCAAATGAAGTTAAACCTGATACGATAAAAGAATTAATTAGGTATAAAACTATTTCAAGGAAGTGCCTCTAAGTGTCTACATTGTTCTTTCCTTGGATATGGATCTTAATTCCCTAAATCTCAGTCTTTCCTTTTCCTAGTGAAATGCTAGAAAGTTACCAGTTACTACTACATGCTTTGTTGTATTTTTCTGCATTGCCCATAACACCATAAAGTTATCCATTAGGGATGCATTATTATATTCCTACAGGTGCTCTTTACTGTTTGATATTAATTTACAGGCAGGAATGCATTCCTTTACTTTCTGCAGTTTAATAGGCATTACCCAGTGCAATGACTGCAGAAATAAGCCAAGAGAAAGTATTTCAATAAATACACTTTTGTTTTCTACAAAACTGTTTTGACAACCTGCATGCTCAGCTTTGGAGCTGATGAGTCTCTTCTCACAATCACTGAACCCATGAACTTTGATTTTTTCTCCCTGGAGGTTACTATAGATTTCCATTGGCCTGTGCATTAAGGAAGTCAAGACTGTATTTTCAATCAATTCCAGCCCTGCAGAAGTTAACAATCTTAAAGAAAGGCAGTTTAAAAGATCCTTTGTGGGCTTTGTTGTAGCTGTTTACCTATTTTTACCCATTAATTATAAAATGCTGTGCAATTCAGGGGGATAAAAAGCCGTTTTAAAGACACTGATGGAAAGGGAAGCTAAGCATCCTGCAGTCAAAGAGCTTAAAAATACTGAAGTCTCCCAGGACAGCTCATGATGTCCATCCAAGAGAGAGAACAGCCTTTGCACTATTTCACTCCAGGAAAACGTACCTCAGCACAAAGCCCCCACAACCTCCCAGAGTTCTAGCAAGTCCTCTCTTTTGAAATAGCACCCTGACTTCCTATATTTTTCTTTAATACAGCAGAAATTTCTCTAAGAAAGAGGAAAAAGTTAGCATTTCAATCAGATTTATTTTTCATCCAAAGTAGGGTCAGATTAGAATCCAATAAGTGAGGCTTTTGATGACAGAACAAAACACTGAGTGAATGCGCTCTTCATACACATCATTCGTTTTTGTGCTGTGAAAAGATAATACAATAATATACAGTCCAGAAAGTACAGAAACAAGTCAAATAATAATAATTATTTTTGTTGCTGTTTACTCGTTCTCATTTTGCTTCCCCAGTAAGACCTGCCTGTCAGTAGCCGGTATCCCATCATTCAAGTGTATTTGGAATTTTTTTGCTTCACTAAAGGAAAGGTTTTAAAAATTAGTTTCTTTTCTCTTTTACTGGCAGGAAAATTTCCACTCTGGTCAGCTCTAACTGTGAGTATAACATGGACATTTATGAAGGGAAAATAGCCTGCAAGGGTAATTTATTCTAGTTTACCAGAAATTTTACTTTTACCATTGTATTTCTTTTCTTAAGTAGTTCACAGTTATTCAGAGGCTCAGGACATTCAAAAAAATGACCCTCAAAAAACGACCCTTTTACCAACAATGTCAGAACTTGATAGTCTGGAGCTATTAGTAGTTTCTCATCTTCAAAGTTGTGTGACAGGATATGATAGCTAGTAGCTTCCCAAACAGTGTTGGGTGACAATAGAATGGTGAAACACTTCCTTAACCAAAAACATTTTTTATATTTCTTTTCCCATGTTTCAGCATCAGCAACTTACCAAGTTATAGATTTTACCCAGATTTTTTTCAGTCTGCCATTCTATCTACCCCACCACAAGAAGTTGGTCTTAACTTTGCATGGTGCTCGTTTCCAAGCCCCTTTATCAGTGGAAGCACATTTAACAGCAACAGGACTTTATTTATAGGCCAGGTGACGCAGGATGGAGGAGTGGAATGTGGGAGGAACAACTGGGTCAACATGGCAAAAACATGAGTGGTGCAGGTGGGACAGGAAGTATACACACCAGTAGTATATGAGATTCAATGTGGGAAAAAAAAAAACCAGTTTCATCCAACCTGCAAGAAAAAGCTTACTGATAAGAGCTAAGCAGTCATCCATCAAGCACTCACTGACAGAAACACTGAAAATCTCAAGGCTGTTTAGAGTTTTCTGTTCATCATATTGAGCTTATCTTTGTCCCCCATTAATGTTTTTTAAGTGCATCCTGAATAAATCTGTTGTCAACCTGACAGTTTTTTAACTATAGATTCAATTTAATTTGTTCTCTATCACACAATTTAAAAAAAATCACAACATCAGCATCACAGATAGGAGTCCAGAAAAAAAAGACTATTTTGTTCACTGTCTTCAGGGAAGACATGCATAAAATGTTGATGTTCTGCTGACAGGTCCTGTAAACCAAGTAACTGTGTACATACCAGATATATGAGACCATTCTAGGCAGCGCCACTTCAAGATACTGAAGGGAGGGAACTTCCTATATCACAAACTTCCTTTTTTTTTGTTTGCTTTGCAATTTCTTCTCTGTTCAGTACAGAAAACATTGCACAGACTCTACTTCAGTAACTGTACTAAAGGATTAAGGTACTCAAGGATTTATGTTGTAATTTTATATATCGTTGTTCTGATGGATTCCAGATGAAGTCTCCAAGTCCAGCCCCCATGCAGACAACAGGCACTTGTGTAGATACACTAACTGTTTTCAGCCCCTGATTGTTTAGCTGTGAACTCAGCTCTTTATCTTGATCTACCCCTAGATTGCATTTTACAGGAGTAAAATTCTAAGAGATAAGGAAGGGAGAAATAACTCATCTCTACCCTTCTTTATTCCGTACTCACCCAGATGAAAACAGATAAATCATGGCCTGATGAAACTCTTTTCATTCTGAGACTACATTTCTCTCAAATTAGAATTATTTTTTCAAATGAAGTAGATTGCCAGATATTGGCAAGTACAGGTATTCATTCTACCAGATTAAAGCAATGTGAATGAACACATACACAATACACATATACACACAAGCTACTTAGCTGGACAATTTTTCAGCATAAATTAATTTGATTACCTTTCCACCAGACTTGCTCACATTTCTCATTTTGACAAAATGCATCAATTTTAAAGTTTGTTTATTACTTTTCTTCTTGTAATTTCAAACACAGGTGTTTTGCACATATTATACTGCTCAGTGACCTTGACAGACTCTGTCCTTTTCTCCTGTCTTTACAACAAGCACAACTAAAGTAGTCTCAGGACACATAGTAGCCAAGGTTAGCTTCTATATTTCTTGCACAAATGAAATGGAAATATAAACTTGGGTTAAGCTTTATAACCTTCATGGAGCACTTCTATTATATCTTCGTGCAGCTGCAGAGCAATAAAGTTGACAAAGATAAAAGGATCCAAAAACACTGTATTCTCTGTTTAGCTGTGGTACAATCAAACCTGTCATTATCACATTGCTATTGAACTAACTTCCAGGTGCTGAGAGTTACATGCATGTAAATTAAAAAACAGTCCAGTTGTTTAAATATGGAGAGATGGTTGATAAATAATTTATTTTGAGGCTTAAATTCCCACTGATCTCCTTATGACCTTAGGGTTTGAGAGTAATGCCAAAAAAAAGAGACTTTTGTTATGCAGAGATCTTTCACTGAAAGAAAGCTCAAAGGGTGGTATTAGAGGGGTAGGAAAATATACCAAAACTGATTTTGTAAAGCCTTCTCTAAGTCAATGGCCTACTTGGCTCAGGCAGACACTTTGAAGAAGCAAAACTTCCCCCTGCAGTCAAGACTTCTTAACCCGTTTAGATAGAATTTTCCACTAGAGATATTTTCTTGTGTCCAATTATTAATACGAACATAAGGCCACCTCAGCAGGTACCCACACAGAAAACTACATTACCAGGCCAACACAGAAGACTGCAACTGTCCTCACATCCAATGACAATTTACAAGCCAAGCAGTGCAGGCAAAGAATGAAATGCAGTGAAATCATATCAGCAGACAGTGACAAAAAGAAGTACCAAAAATACACAGGCCAAAATGGATGAGCAGTCTGCCTACAGAGCTGAATTCTGAGGCTATATTCTTCTGTTTAAGGATTCACAACAGATTTAAGGGATAATATGGAAAACATGCACTGATTTTCCCTTTATATTCCAAATACATCACATTTCTTTCAGTAGAAACTGAGATACACTGCAGAATTATTTGGAGAAGAAATTCTTCTGACCTTTCCATAATTATTTTGCAGCAAAGTTTTCCAGTTAGATCTGTCACACAATATAAAATGTTATTAAGAAAGTGTTAGAAAAACCTGGCAGTGGTACAAAAATGTATGTAAACTAGTAACTTATACACCAAAAATATTTTACATTAAGAAATTTGAAAAAAAAAATCAGAATGGTATCAAACTATAACTACAGCTAATAAAATAACATCTTACAAGGCATGCTAAGTGGCTTTCCAGAATTGTGCTACTTTGTCACATATATGCAAACTAATAAAAATAGTCTGTATGCTTCTCCCTTCAGATTCATTAAATATTTTTATCAAGATGACAGGCATATTCTCTCTTCATTGGCAGTACACGAGCACACTATTCATTCCATAACATGCATTTATTTCTGAACCAGCAGTATGAAGAAAAGAATAGCTCTTTAGACTTTGTATTGTAAAGAAAACTCTAAAACAAGCCTTTCTCCCTAGATTAATGAAGATGACCCTCCTCTTTAATAAAGACATTAAGAAACACATTTCTCATCCTGATTTTTTTCTAGGACTGCAGTATGTCATATTATTTCATCCCTTCCTCAGTCGCCCTGCTTACAAAAGATAGTTTTTATCAAGTTTGTGGGATATTGTTGCAAGCTCAAACCATTGAGCAGTCACAAACCACAGAGGCCTGCAGGAGAAGGCAATAAAAACAGATGGCACATTATGGTATTACAACTGCATATTAAAAAAAACAGCATTGACCATGGACAACTGGTGGCACAAACAGTGCACAAACATTTTGTTATGTCTGTCTACATTGAGAATTCTTCGCAATTCCAACGTTTCTATTCTCATTAAAGTTAATGGAAATATTCTTTCTTGAATTCAATGGAATTTAATAGCTGAATAGGTGACACCTTTTGAAATAGGTATTTCTTTTTTAAAAGAAAGCAAACTCTAAAGTGAAATGAAAGACAAACTGCACCAAGATATCTTTTAAGTGACGAAAGCGGTGTCTTGCAAACCTACATGACTGGTTTTGTAACATGGAATAAGTGTTAATTTGTCCTAAGCAAGCACCTGAATATAAGCTTTTTAGGTTTTATAGACTGGATCAGTGAATCTTATCAGTGAACCATCATGTATTATTAAATTAGTGCTACTTTTCTTGACACTTATAACAAGGACTTATTAACATTTAATTTGTCCAGAAATTGCTATTCATTGATGTATCCAATGCGGATATTAGAAAGTCTCAATAGACAAGTTACATACTAAAGGAGGAGGGAAAGTAACAATATATCACTACTACTATTTCCTCAATAGTCAGTGTCATCCTTGAAATAACAAAGAAAGAAGCCTAGAGTTAAAGATGGGAATGGCAAGGACTTGGGAAGGCAAAGATAAAGCCTTCACAATGTTGGTTTTGAAAGAGGCAGCACATTGAGATGCTCGAGGCTCCGCAGCTGCACAGGTAGCACGTGTAACATACAAGTGAATGCCACAGAAAAGTAGCTTGCAGTACTGCCAGAGTGAACTTTCTTGCCAGACTGCTCTTACCTGAAAGAAGTGAGGCACAGAGGATAATGGATGAGATACACAACTCAATCCAGGCGGAAAAAAACCAAACAACCAACCAACCAACCAAACAAAAACCTGGTAACAGGAAGCAAGAAAGTTTGGCCCAGATGTCACCTGGCTCTTTGGCTTGAGGCAAGGTCACACCAAAATGGGACGGCACATTCTTCAGAGATAAAGTCTGTGTTATTAAATGTAAGGGCCCATGAGCTAAAATAAACATTGCCCTCTCCCACCCCCACCTCCTCCACACTTTTTAAACACAGAAACGTAACTAAGTGTGAAAAAGGAGGCAGTATTTTTGAGATATGGTCAATTAAAGCTAAACGTGAAAGTTTAAGAGAACTGAAAACTAAGAGAAATAATGGACCCAGAAAAACTTGGTCTTCAGCAGTGATGGTGTCTATAAGAGTGATTCAGTCTTTATGGTTTTAGAGAGGATTTTGACTTCTTGTCAGCATTTGTAGCCTTCTACATCATTGTTTTCACAACAGCCAGCCTTCCATCTAGCTGAGTAGCAAGAGCTGCCCTCAACAGAAGCTGGGTTCATCCTTTTGACTTAGTCAGTCATCAGCATCAATATAAACACACAAATAGTGTGCTTATTAAATCTTAAATTTATCCATATAGAAAGTGAACAGTGCAATGTTTATGTGTAAAATACGCACTCTTCCAAATGTGAGTTTAAATATTTTTGGTTATATTATTTATGTGCCATCAAAAAGTTCTTAATGGTAATGAAGTGGGACCAGAAAGGCAAGGACTAGCAAGAAGGAAGATTTTTCTACTTTGGCATTGCTCAGAAGTTAATTATTACACCAGATGTAAAGCAAGTGGGATAAAGAAGCCCTATCTAATTTTATATTCATTCTGAGCTTATATACAAGACTAAAGACAGTGGAAGTCAGTGAAATAAGACTAAAATATTGTTTTAATCAGTCTCTCTTTTAGTAAGAATAAAATAATAATGAACACAAAGAATGTCCTCATAGGACTCAGACCTATTTTTCATCTTTTAAACAGAGCACCTCTAAATGTATGTACAATGGTCCTTGAAAGATGTAAAAATTAAAACATTTTTTCTGTTAAAATGTCTCATTTATAAACTCTTGCCTCCCAGACATGCTGGATTAACATGAACATACTGGACCTTGTGAAGGAAAATATTCAAGAGATTTCTTCTAGTCACTTGTGCCTTCACTGTGGCAAGGACCTGTTGCACCTGTCCCAAACCTAAAATATAAATAAAAAGCACTTGAGTAAAACAGAATTATCTAAGACATATCTATTCTGAGAGTGCTGGGGTCCATGCCAGTTCAGAAACTGAAAAGAAAAGCACAAAGATTCTGACTTTTAAAGATGCCAGGAAAAGACATGGTTTATTAGCAGAGTTAGAAAATCCACACAACATTCCACAGCAGTACACTGATAAATCACTTACCAGAACTGCAAATATGCTCTCCTACTCCTCTTGAATGGAAACCTGGGCATTAAGTAAAATAATTCCATCGCATATAAAGCAGGCATCTATGAACAACTAATTTTCACAATTAAGAAAACCCAGGTGGCTCATGTTTGTTGGTTTAAAAAACATCTTCTCATTTAGTGGTATAAATCAAGAGTAATTGCATTAAAAATTAAGAAATCAAACCAGTACAGCAAGTGAAGAAGATCCATTTAGAGTTATCTAGAAAACAGAATTTCAATCCCTGGGGAGTCTCTGACACTTCAACACTAAATTCAATGTCAAAAAGGAGGCAAGTCAATACACAATACATTGTAGAGTGCTTTAATTTGCAATACTGATTAAAAGAAACCATGTCCATTTAAAATGTTCAACATTTTTAAAGCTGAAGTGTTTGAGGTGGAGTTTGAGATTGGAACAAAATGATCCATTCTATGATTCTATGAGGTGCCTGTTCTGAACTTTCCTATTGAAAAATAGAAGTTCATTCACAAATCATCATTTACTAAGGCAAAACATGCAACTACCAATAGTTCATATCTTAACCATGGTGGATTCTTGTATAGGCTTTAAGACTACTTTAAGACTATAGGTTTTGTTAATGGACTATTATTTTACTGCTCCACGATGTAATCAGCAAACTGCATTGACATTCTTTCTTGTCACATGAAGACAATTTGTCAGGGAAAGCACTGTTTTCCCACATCCCAGCTTCTTCAGTAACTTACCTAAAGAAGAAGACTGTAAGAATTTTCTTATTATAAATTAACAAAGTTATAATTATATAAATTCCTCCTGTGTATAAAAGATATATTCATGATTCATCTTCTCAAATAGTCTCTCTTCATTCCAGAACTCATTTATATTTATGGCATATTATAGCTGTTCCTTAAAGCAGCTACAATGTATTTATCAACTGAAGCCTTGAGTTTATTCAGGTATATACAGAGAAGTGTGATATATTCTGCTCCCTTTTCTTCACAAGCATAGCTGGATTTCTCTTTTCTCTGAGCCCTCTGGCATGATGCAGGATCAACGGCAGGTTTTGACTTTGGATGAGGCCCACGGGGCACAGATAGAAGTCTGCCCTATTGTCACATCATGGGTAAAATGGTTCTTGGTAGAATAAAAATCAGCCTAATATTTCAAAATATATTTTTAATATTTTTATCCCATCTTCTTAATTTTGAGTTCTGTAATTTCTCATAGAAAACCTAAACCAGGTAATAATGCAAAATCTGACATCTTGGACATGCAGGAGTCATGTCTCCCCTTGTCTTGTGACTTGTGTCTGCAAGATTCTTGGCCACTTCCTACTGACGGAGAAAGTTCTTGTAAGGTCAGAAAAAGCTTCAGAAAACTGGAATACTTGAAGACTACTTTCAAGACTGCTCTGCTATGGCATTATATCCTGAGATCAGGCTGCTATGAGAAGACCTGCTAGAAGCCTTTCCCTCCATATAGAGTTGTCACCCTTGGTCCTGTCTTGCTTTCTCTTGCAGAAAGCTCTGTCCTTTAGCTCCCTGACTCCTGCTCTGTGACTTCTCAGGAATGTTGGTAGTTTCTTATGCCCCGTCTTATTCACCCTAATTAACTTGAGACAGCTGACAATGACATAACACACTCTACATCTCTGGCAAAGTAGATATAACTGTGGAGATTTTTTAAACTTGTTAACTACACATGAAGAAGAAAAATGTAACTTTGAACAGAATTAACCCTGAAACAGTCAAGGAAAATGAAACTTTATTTGAGGTGTTGTACTGGGTTTGCGTGGCAAGGTTTTCATAGTTGGGGGGGCTTTAGGGATGGCTCCTCTGAAAAGGTGCTAGAAGCATGGCCAATAGAGCTGATGCCAGCCAGCTTCAAGACAGACCTGCCACTGGCCAAAACCAAGCCAAATCAGCGATGGTGGTAACATCTCTGTGATAATGTACTTAAGAAGGAGAAAAGAAGTTGTCATAGGTTTACTTGTTCTAAAAAACCAAGTGGGAATTTTTTTTCTTTCCCCTTCATCCTTATGAAAGAAGGATGTTGAACAAGGGAGGAGGAGAGTGGTTTTTTTGGCTGGGGTGATTGACATCTGCAAAAGAACTAACTAGCAGGCCTGCATTCCAGACTGATGGCTGTCAGAAGACTTGGGGGGGGGGGGGGGGGGGTGAGGTTTTTTTCCTCTCCTCGGAAACGGCAGGCACCTCACTTTTGCCCTGACTCAGGAAGGGGGGGTGTGTGGAGGGCTTTTTCCATGGTTCATTTTGGTTTTGGCCAGGTCATCTGGCTGCTTCTGGCCCCAGTTCGCCTCCGTTCTCCTGCGCCCTGTTCTGCCCCCAGCCCGGACTTGCTCAGATTTCATCGGAGAGGCTTGGCCCTTCTGCGAAAGAACCTTTGGGGGAGTCCTGGCCGGAGCCAGCCACTGACAGCATGAGTCTGCGGGAAAGTTTTTTTGTTTTGTTCTTTTTTCCCCCATTCTCCCCTTCCCCTCCTCGGTGTGGGGGAATCTCCATTTCGGCTCCTCCCGCGCTCCGGGGCCCTCACGCGGTGACCGCCTGAGCCCAACAGCGCCCTCTGCTGGTCGTGTTAAAATTGGGCCAAAAGGCAGAAAGTGCTGAACTGGTTTTTTTTGGAGGGAACTTTGGGTGCAGAATTATTGTTTAGTTGTTTTTGTGTTCTTTTTGTTGTTCTGCCAATGCACACATATCCTCTAATAAAGGGTTGATGTCTTTTTTTCTTTCTCCATACTTCCTCAATTGGAGCCTCTTAATTTCAGATTTGTAATTGCTTGGAGGGAGGAGCTTGGTGTTCCTCATAACTCATCCTCCTTAGCAAAACACTTCAGTATCATTAAACTGAGATCATTAAACTATTGTGAGTATCATTAAACTATTGTGCAGAAGTAATTGAAGCCAGAGAAGAGTGTGAGAGAAACAGCTCTGCAGACACAAAGGCCAGGGAAAAAGGGGGAGAAGGTGCAAGCTGAAGTTCCCCTGCAGCCTGTGGTGCAGACCATGGTGAGGGAGGCTGGTTCTCTTGCAGCCCATGGAGGTCCACAGGGGAACAGTTATCCACCAGCAGCCTGTGGAGGAGCCCCAAATCAGAGCAGGTGAATGTCCGAAATGTCACCATAATGGTGACTGGTAAGTGATCTCTTCGTGCCCCAGTCTCAACCCATGAACCCTCCATTATATTTTCTCTCCTCTGTCCATTTGAGGAGAGGAGGGATAGGGCAGTTTTTGTGGACACCTGGCCTCCAGCCAGGGTCAACCCACCACAGGTGTGCATTATACACCATGTATTATATGGGTGTGAGGAAGAGTTTGCCTGGCTGACGTCTAATTGCCAGCCTTATGCACACTATGCTAGCTGCTAATTATTTTCCTGGACTGATGGAAATACCAGTTGGGAAAATCAAGCAAAAGCCATAACCAGCATGGAAAGCAATCTCCTAATTAAACAGCTTAATCTCTCACTCCTATTTTCATAAAGAAAGAAGATGGCAATCAAGATATAATCTTACTGCTGAAGGAAGTGAATGCCAGTGTCTCCAGTTTCTCAGAGTAAAATCTGGGGATGACAATTACTGTGAAAAACTGATTTACCTTTGCTTTTTAACAGAGTGTATACATATATATATATATATATATATATATGTATATATACACAGCATGTGGGCCTGAAGACAAGCTTTTTTTTCTGAACAGTCATTTTCCTAGCAACATCTACTGGCTTTTCATCTGCTATTTGTGCATGCAGCCTACTTACTCACATTATGTCCTGTAAATAATGCATATCTTTCTATTTATTTTCTCTTAGCTGGCTGAAATGGGTTTTCTTGAGTAAGCAGCATCCATTTATGCTGCAATAAAATTTAACACATCTTTCTGATAGTATTCTGCATCTAAAGAAAGTTATGAAGAATGGAGTTTTATTCCAGGAAAATCAAGAATCATAGAATCACTTAGGTTGGAAAAGATCTCTAAGATCATCGAGTCCAACTGTTAACACAGCACTGCCAAGTCCACCACTAAACCATGTCCATAAGTACCACATCTACATGTGTTTTAAATACCTCCAAGGATGGTGACTTAACCACTGCCCTGGGCAGCCTGTTTCAATGCTTGACAACACTCTCAGTGAAGAAAGTTTTCCTAATATCCAACCTAAACCTCCCCTGGCACAACCTGACGCCATTTTGCTTGTTACGTGGGAGAAGAGGCCAACACCTGCCTTGCTACAAACTCCTATGAGGTAGTTCTAGAGAGCAAAAAAGTTCCTTCTGAGCCTCCTTTTTTCCAGGCTAAAGAACCGCAGTAACCTCAGCTGCTCCTCATAAGACTTGTGCTCTAGACAACTTAAAATAAAATTGATAGAAGGAAGTGGGGGTGGTGGGGTGGGATGGGGAGAAAGCCTTAAAATTGCAAAGATCTTAAGCTGTAACTGGCTGAGTGGTCAGGGAAAGTGGTCCAAGGCTGGCAATCTGTAAGCAGTGTGGAAGGGAAAGCAAGACTGGCTAAATCCAAAGGATTAATATCCATCTCATGCTTTCCCATTCAATAGGATTTAATAGGTTTTAGATCAAGCTCAAAATGCTCAAAACATGTAGTCACAGGTCACGGCTCCATATTCTATTCCCAGCTCTGCTATTCACCAGCAAGGAAAGTGGCCTGTCTTACTTTGCTTTTGCTTTTTTCAGGGCTTCCAAGGGGGCCTTCCATATCTACCCTCAGTCTCTAAAGTATAACAAAATTCTTGAGGGAGAAAACCACATAAACACAAAGTGGTCGTGTTTGTTTGGGAGTTTACAGTAAGTCTGTTCACTGCCAGTACATACTGTTCACACAGACGTGTGGCATGGGAGATGGAATTTGGTATGTAGGAGTAGAGTGGACCCACAAACTGAAGCATTCTTCAAATTAAAATGTGTTTGTCAAAGCAAGATCAGCCTATTTTTTTCACATGAATTCTCTAGGATTTTTTGCTTTAAGGTACCTTCTTCAAATTTATCAAGATTCCATTTATAACAGGCCTGACAAGTAACAATATGTTTCAGGTTTCACATTTCTTTCCTTTTTTTCTTACTAACCAGCTCTTTGATCTGCCTTTAAAAATAGAAAGCCTCAACATTCAAACACTGGGTTCAAACAGCTGAGAGTCTAGTAGATTAAAACATGGTGAGACTGCATTATCATACCTCTTATAGGTCTTTCTCTGGGCTAGTGAAATTCATTGCAATAAAATATGTCTCATAGCCTAACTGAATGCATCTCTCATGCACTTACATAAGAGAAAAACTTTTTTAACTTTCAAGGAAAAAAAATCCTTTTTAATTAGATTTCCCAAGTCTGTTTTGAGCTCCTCCCCACAAGCATGTCAGTCTGTCTCAGAAGAAGGATAAAACTAGAATGAATTAAACTATAAGTGCATTTCTGAGCAGCTTTACTCCAGCATATGTTTTACTACAAAGCACTTCAGCAGGTGTTTCAATTCAAATCTTAAAATGGCCTCAGTAATAATCAAGAGTGGCATTCATAGGCTAAAAAGGAACCACACAGTCAAGTGCTTTGCTAAATGAGGGTCTTGGTGAAATTGGTAAATTCAAATTGTTTTAAAGTACTTGAAATTTATTTTACATAGTACTGAGAATCTCACATACTCTTAAGATTATAATTTCACTGTACAGCGGACAGGTGAAGGGACTGGATGTGCCAGAGCTGATAAGGAGCAGTCCCTCTGCTGAAGCGAGAAAGCCAAAATGAAGAATTCCCAGGTTCCATCACTCAGTTTTACTTGCCAAAAACCATAGACTTTGCTGTGATGTGGATGGTGTGAAATAAACAACATTAAAACTCTGCATCTTATGTCTGTACTCAGGACACTCCTCAGGAAAACTTTGCTGGTTATTCTAAAATTTTATGGGTAGGCACAACACACAGACAATGCTAATTTAGATTTCTCAGAGTCTCCTAAATGATTCCTTAAAGTCAGTTGGGTCCCAATGTTCCTCTGAGAAATGTTAGCCTTTGAAATAATTCTATTTCATCTCTACTTAAAAACAATCATTTTATATTGCCTCTACATTATACTCTAGGCAAGAGTTTTTCAATTTTTTTAAAAAGAATTTTCAAGTAAAGGAAGCAGATGAACCAAAAAAAAAACAAAACCACATAAACCTACAAGTTAAATACTTACACTAAAATGCAAGATTGAGAGTCTTGATTAAATATTTAAAATATATATACACTTATGATTTTACATTGAAAATAAAAAAATATATTATGGGAATAATGATAGGATGTTTATAGAAATTTTGGAATAACTTTTGATAAATAAACTGTGTCATCATGTACTAAGATTCAGTATAATCATTTGGAATAGCCTGACAAAGAAAATGACAACCTGCAAACTTCCTTTTTGGCAATTTTCAGAAATATCTTGCAATGTCTAGCAATTTCTTCGCAACAAAAATGAGGCTGCTCACCTATAAGGTCATGCAAAATGGTCTTTACAGGCTTCTTGATACTCTAACCATGTCTTTCACAGAGGAAAATGAATCTGCCAGAGATAAGCTTACTAGACAAAAAAATACTTTATCCAGCGAGTACTTCATAGTTACTGACAATGTCAGTCATTTACCTCTTGCCAGAAAAAGTGAATCATGTCAAGACATTCCAAGATCAACAGCATCCATTACTACCTGGCAGTAAAAGATAGCTCTTCATTAGTCATGAGGTTTAATAAGCACTGTAGTGTTCACTCCCATCTCCTGGACAGATTCCAGTTCAGGTAAAATGCCTCCTGCCTCCCCAGATTCTCTTTGCAATTCCCTTAGGTCAGACACTCTTCAGTCTGCTCTAAGCTGCCCATGCACTGTTAAACACTAGAAGTGACTACTTTGAATGAATTAATTACACAGTGAGCCAAAATCTCCAGTTTTCTCAGACTAGAATTCACAAAATGCCTGCATGTGATATGAAACGTAACTGAAATTTTTAGTAGAGCGCACTAGCATCCATGAAGAATTTTTCTAAATATTACTGGATCAATCAGTATGTTTTAATTAATCCTGAATTGTTTGAATGTATTCTTTATTGTGTTTTGTTGGCTTGCAGACTGAGGCCAGCCACTACTGTGATCAAAATTAAACGTGTTACATCTAAGTGTATTTCACCAAGATATCAGTGAGATGGCCTATGAGCCCCAAAGCATGTACTTGCCTTCTAAAAAGCATGACTAAATTGTGCATTTTTCTCTTCTCTGCCAAAACATGGAGGAAGAGGGAGGGGAATAGAATATGCCAAAATGTTCTGTTGTAAAGCATCAAACTCTTCCCATTTCTGTCCAGCTGCTATCATTTCACCATGTATTTCCATGACCTCTTCCTTCCAGTGTATTACATTCATAGCACTCAAGGTCAGTGCTACAACTCCATTGGAACTCCCTTTGAAATAAAAAAAAAAAAAAAAAAAAAAAAAAAAAAAGGAGACAAAAGAGGGATAATACTCTAAGTTGAAAGAACTATCAGTTACTTTTGCTAGATGTGTATGGCCTGTCCCTGTCCCTTTTGGCCATGGAAAGTGTATTTCCCAATTGTGAAAATTAAAGATATACCCCTAGAAGTCTGCATCTCCAATATACATAATACTGAAAGACAAGGGAATCTTAATATAACTAGATAAGCTTTAGGCAGCAGCAATGTTCACTATTACTTTTCTTATTTATTCCTCAAAACATTCAACTACATGTCAACTACTATGCCTATTGATTAAATTTCACTCCTTGCTTCCACATACAAGGATGTAAGGGAAATTCATACCTACTAAAGCAGATCCTGTCGTTTACATTCCCTTTACATTGCAATCGCAAATTATCTTTCATTTTTTAATTGTTTAGTGTCATTGTGTTGGTTTTTGTTTATTTGAGCATTTTGATAATAAAACATCAATAAAAACTTAAAAAAAATTCAAGTGCTATACAAACACTGGAATAAGTTTCTCTTACAAGTAAAACAGATGGAGAAAAAACTGCTTCCATTGGTAAACAGAATATTCTAAGATCCGATTTCATATTTGGTTTAGTCATGAAGACGTGCATTTAATCCACAATACACCATCATGAATTTTTTATTATCTCATTTCAAAGTTATCACTATGCAAGCCCTTTTCCTTTTAGGTCATACTTTTATTAGTCTTTCAATTCCTTTGCAAGTTGCAATGTTCAGGGTCTATATGGACACCATTTCTCAGGGCAACAAACATGTTTCTGGAGAGTTGTAGAGAGGAATCCCAAATAACATATGGCCATTTCCTTTTGATGATGAACAGTCATCTGCAACAGTCCCTCACTGAATGGGACTAGCACACATCTTGTTTTCCTACAGAAGTAATGAATTAATGAATTAATGGACAAGGCAATCCAATCAGCTCATCATTACATCAACTGTGTGACACATTCCAAAAGCAGCTCCAGAAGCCATAACAAGGGTTACCTCATTTGCCTGCAGTTTCTGCCAAGAAATAAAATACAGCCACTGGTAAATATCTTCCATTGTCTAGTATCTGGCTGCTTGGATTTCTATTTAAATACAAAGAAGTAGGACAAGAGAAACAATTTCTGAACAAAATTGTTTAAATATGTCAAATGTAGCTTAAAGGAAATCAGATATAGGCCCCCAAAAAGTGAAGAATAAAATCAAGCACATCTTTCTAGAACCTCAAAAGCAGGCCAAGAGCTCAATTCTTCATTACTTTATGCAAAAATGCTTAAAGAATGTGTTCCTTTTATACTGGCAACCTGTTATGACACAGACTGCATTTATTTTCTTCAATAACAAAGATGTTCAGTTCAAGATAAGATCTGAAGCTGCTCTGGAAGTGCTGAAACTCCTCAAATTCAGGGCTCTTCTTAAAAACAGGAAGATGCTCACCAGGTAGTTTTTAATATAATAGCAAGAGATAAGTATAAAACTCCTTTTAAACTGTACCCATCTGAAATTGTACTATAAATCATTTTGAAACAAAAACAAACAACAGCAACAAAAAAATGCTTTCCATTAGAGAGGAAGACAGGCTTTGAATGTGATGTTCAGATTGAGGTATCTGGGCACAGTTCCCAGCTCCAACAACTCTATTACAGTGACATCTGGGAAAACCATATGATGCTCTGATCACCCCCTCTTCTCTAAAACAAGAATATCCAAAATCTTCTTTCTTGTCATGTTACTCTAGAATATAAACCCTTCATGTCCAGAAATGCCTAGCAATGTAGAGATGCACATCTAACCTGATAATGCTCCAGTTGCTGCTGGATGGCAGATGCAATAGAAATAATAACTAGTTACCATGCATGTCAAATAGGATGAAAATAGGAACAGACCAGCTTATCACTTAAACTCCTCAAAGTGAATTTAAATCATTTCAGCAGTGATTATGGGACACCACATTTTTTTGTATTTTTTCTAGTATCTATTTGACATCATCAATTCACTTAATTTCTTCCCATCATAAGGGAACAAATAATTGCCAACAAATAATTAACTCAAAAAGAAATTAAACTTTCCCCTCCACCTCTTGTGTTTACAAAGCTTAAACTAACAAAATGTCCAGAATAAACCACTTGTTTTCTAATTATAAACATGTTTCCATCAGTAAGATCCAGCTTTCACCTGTTGAGGCAAGTACTGCTGCACTGAGGACAACACCAGTTATGCATTGATAAAGCCTTTTATGGATTGAGTTCATCTGCTCCACAGGTTTTAAACTTGGGGCATGAAACAAAAAGGAAGGGGAGGAAAAAAAGGCAGATAAGATTACAGGGTTACAGAAATGTGTTTCTCCAAGTGCGTGATCAAGACATAGGATCATGAAATTGTTAAGGTTAAAGAAGCCCTCTGGGATTGGTGAGTCCAATCATTAACCCAGCACTACCATGTTCACCACTAAACCATGTCTCCAGGTGCCACATCCAGAGTCCTAAGTGCATACCTGAGTTGCAACTTGGCTCTGGTCACTTTCCAGGAAGCACATAAACATCTCAAAAGATGGATGATGCATTGCTACTCTGTACAGATGTAATGCTCAGAAGTGCAGCAGTTGCTTTCCAGGAACAACAAGAAGAAAATACTAGGACAATAAGATTTCACAGAAGGGAGAAGAGTTTGTTATTTTTTGCTTTGGCTTGTTTGGTTTTTTTTCTGCCGTTTAGGCATTGGCTCTGTCTGCAGAGCCCCTCGTGCTAGTCACTATGTTCCAGCTGGACCAAAGGACTCTCATAAACTACACTCAAAACGAAACCAGCACAGGTCTGGGAAATGTTGCAAGGCTTTCTCTGGTAATAGTAGGGCATATCTACTCTGGTTTTCTGTATTATGCCCTATGTCTGTTTAATGTCCTTTTTTGTTTTGTTTTAAAGTTATTGTTCTCTTAATAAAACTAGAACAAGAAAATTCTTGGCTTTCCAAGACTGGAAGGGTTTCTAACCATCTGATATTGTTTTCTCTTGGCTATGAATTTATATAATCATAGAATCATAAAATATGCTGAGTTTGGAGGCACCCATCAGGGTCATTGAATCCAACTCCTGGCCTTGTGCAGGACACCCCAAGAATCACACAATGTTTCTGAAAGCATTGTCCAAATGCTTCTTGAACTCTGTCAGGCTTCGTGCTGTGACCGCTTCCCTGAGCATTCTATTCCAGTGTTAAACTACCCCTGCATGAAAAACCTTTTCTCCAACTTAAACCTCAGCTTCATGCCATTTCCTTGAGTCCTGTCACTGGTCATGAGAGTGCAAAGATCAGTACCTTCCCCTGTGCTTCCCCCTGTGAGAACATTATAGACTGCTATGAAGTCTCCCCTCAGTCTCCTCTTCTCCAGGCTGAACAAACTAAGAGACCTCAGCCACTCCCCATAAGGCTTTCCTCCAGAATTTCACCATCCTCATTGCCCTCCTTTGGACACTCTCTATCAGCTGAATGTCTTCTTTTTTTGTTTTGTGGTGCCTAAAATTGCACACAAGACTCAAGGCGAGACCACACCAATGAAGAGTAGAGTGAGACAATCACCTCCTTTGACCGGCTGGCGATGCTGTGCTTAATGCACCTCAGGACACTGTTGGTCCTTCTGGCTGCCAGGGCAGGATAAGTCACATGGCAGTCACAGAGGATATGCAACACAGATAATGTGACATGCCAGAACAGGGGAACTCAGCACAACAGAAATTCTTACACACACATTTCTGTCTTTCTCTGGTACCAGACCTGCAGTTTTCTGGAACATTTGGAAAGTGTGGGAGCTGTTTGTTTTCTTTTCAGCCTTTCTCAACCCATTGCCATGAATAGTGAGATGAAAAATTGTTCTGCAAATCTGCTGGATAAAAATATCTGCATGTATTTGAGAAGATTTCAAGACCTCTCTGTATCACAAGTTACAATCCTTTTAATCATTAATACTTCTTTTTAGTCTATTACAAGAGCATATAAATAGCAAAAAAAAAAAAAACAAAAAAACAAAAAAACAAAACAAAAAAAAACAAACAAACAAACAAACAAAAGATATTGAATGATAAACCAGACATACTTTAAAAAGTATTGATTTGCTACACCTGCATTGCTCTCATGGGGTTGTCTCTCATAGATTGCAGCAGGAATAAAATGCAAAAATTATCCCCAAAGAAAGACATTTAGCCCCACTGTAAAAATAAGGTTTGTTTTAAACAGATTTGCATCTGGGCACTTAAGATTTAGAAGGATAAAGAAACAGAATGCCTATACTAATGTCACTTAAAAGGCATAACTCAAGAACAGAACAGCCGAATAAGATGGAAAGAGCACATGAAGGCAGTGGGTTCAGAACAGCTACAGAGTCACCCAGGCACCACTGCACAGCTGGCAAAGTGCAGTGCTGTAGAGCTCCACTGCATTAAGGGTACTTCAAAGCATGAAGAAAACAGCCAGCTAGTCATGGCTGTTAAAAAAATACAATCTCTACTGCAAATCATCTACAACACACAAAAATAAGATTCCAGATCTATCTGGTAGCCAAAATGGGGAAGGAAAGCATGATCTTCCCCATCTATTTACCTCTTCTTCCTTCCTCTTTTTCTGAGTTTCATTAGAAAGAAATGAACTATTGAGTTAAAGGGTGGGGGTTGACAATAATTTCAGTCAAGTTAGGAAATCACCACACATGGCCCTTCTAAGTACTGATAATTTCATTCATGTTATGAGTTAGAGTTTGCACCGTCCCAGCACACAGGAGGAGCTGCTCTTGCTTCTCTAAGCACACATATTGTTCTGTTGGAGGCTGCTCCCCACCACCAGGGACTAAGTTTGAGCCTCCCACAGCCTGCTGCATCAAGGAAGAGATCCTGCCTGCTGCACTAGATGAACAAGCATTGCCTTTGCACACCCTCTGCTCCACCACCACCAGGAGCAACCACCTCCTAGGAACTAGTCTGAGCACGTGCATTGCTTTCTCTGACACACATTCCATCAGCCCTATGCAACTTTCTTCAAAATATATATCCTGGCACTAAATTTGGCACTGCTGTTCCTTCCAACACCTATGGATGGAAAATGATGTTTTTGAAAAAACTAAACAGAAAAAAATGAAGTGAAACATTATTTCATTAAATTATGCTCAATAAGTATGCCGTTAGCAAAACAACATTAAGCCTCAGCCTTTGCCTTATAATTTTTCTTAACCGTTTCTGTCTAAAAAACAAAAATTCTCAAAACTTACAGTATTTACACTAGAAAGTGAATCAGTAAGATTTAGGATACCCACTGCCACTTGAAGGAGATGTAAGACTATGTTTAGATAATATTTACTATATGTACTTTTTCTACTGACCATGGCAACACACAGTGAGAGCTTTAGGTGGAATTGAATTTGCCTTGCAATATACTGAATACTGATCATATTGTGTAAATTCTGCTGCACTGTGCCATTTCCTACGAGATGAAAACAAGCTCTTTTAGTCTCACAAAAGGTAATATGAGGCTCAGAAGCCTGAATGCTTTGCATCTATCCCTCTTTGCTTCAGAGCACACTCACACTGTTGTCTGACAGCCAATTAACTTGGTGGCCCCTGGGAGAGAAGTTCTTACTTCACTCTCAAAAAATGGACATAAAAAGGCTCTAGTCTCCTTAATATACTGCAATGTGAAAAATACTTTAAGGTTGGCTGTTAACTTTCTTTGTTAACTGTTTTTGTGAATTTTATGTTGTTTTCCATCTGATCATATTGCTACAGTGGCTGCACATTATGGAATGCTCCTGTCAGCAAGGGTTGATGTGCATTAAGGTAAGTCTTTATTTAAATTTGGTGCACTGAGACTTTGTATTAAAGGCACCTTCATGGAGAGGTACTCATGAGAGTTACACTCTTCAGTGAGCAAGTGGGAAAAAACATAGTATGTATACACTTTGGTCCAAGTGCCTGAGGCTCTGTGATACACATCTCTGAATTAGCATATGAAGTCAGACAAGAAACACAAAATTCAAACACACACCAATTCCAGGATGCACAAATTGTTCTGATGACCAGCTACCTGGGCCAGGTTTGATTGTTTAACTATATTAACTTCATAGGCAAACTGAGATCATTAAGAAAGAAAAATCTTAACACTTTCTCAAGAATTGTCAGAAATAATTTTTATTATCTATAAGAGCTTAGATAATCTAGGAAGAAATTTACAAGCAATTTATTGTATATCTAAAATTACCTTGTTGTAGAGATCAAAAAACACCAAGGGAGAAAAAAGAAGAAATTGTAGTAAACATGAAAAACATCCTCATTACACTCTGTAAAAACTTATGGTCTGACAAAAGGGGTTACTTAAAAATTTTTCACATAGACTTGTTACAGTTTTTAGTGGGAAGTGCATTACACCTATTACATTTGATCAGTTGGTTGTTTGGGGAGCTTGTAGAAGCCATAGTGACTCGCTTCCACAAAGACACCCCTGTGAGAAATGCAGAGCTAACAGCAAGAGAAAATGACTGTGCTGCCCTTTACGAGAATGGGATGGTTGGACAAATGAAGGCAATTTATCACACATACACCTAACCACACACCTAGGACCTTAAGCTATGCTTTGTTTCTCATTGGCTGCCGTTTCCTCCCATTCCTCACGCAGCTGCTGGGCACTTCCTGGGAAGCTCCACACCTGCACTAACTTCTTTCAGAATTCCCCATCTCATATCTCATCCTGTCTCTTCTACTCCTAAATATCTTTTGTTTCCTCTCTGCAGTTTCTTAGGTCATTAACCCCACTGACTCCTGCCTATACTTTATCCCTCTCCATCATCAGCTCCCTCCTATGCTCCACAGCACTTCATTAGTGCACTTGCTCAAAAGCAAAAAATACCCAGTAATACTTTTTGCTTCTATCTAAAGTTTAATTTTCTCTCTTTGTATCTGATTTTCATAGTCAGATGCACCTTTTTCTCCACATTTGTCCTGACTTGCTCTCATTTTTTTCCCTCTCTCACCTTTTAAAGTTCTTTGTTAGTGTATACAACCAAAATTTGGTCTGTGCAATGTTAACCAAACCAACAAAAAACCAATAATTATTGAGTTTCACTTCCCTGACCATCATCATACTCTCTTCTGCATGTCCCAAAGAGGTTATTTATTTTGTTGCCTAGATCTGTGTTGCTCCAGCTTTCTCCTTTATTTTCTTTTAATTATGTCACTAGTAATTTCTGTCTAATTCACTATTTGAATCTTGTAACATTTTGAAATTCCTGAAATCTTACAACCCAGCAGGTGCTTGAGGACCCAGAACAGGGTCAGTACTTTCCAAGAATGAACACCAAGTTCACTTCCATATCCTTTCTCTTCTAGAAGTCATTAGAAGTTTTCATCATAGGTTGCAAGATTAGGAGTGGGACCAGTCCCAGAGGTTGCATCTTAACAAGATGTGCTCTAGCTGTATCCTGAATTTATGGTAGATGTGAACCAGTGCTGCTTTTTCCATTCCTGGGGAATGAATGGAAAGTACTAGTTGATCAGGAGAACAAGATTCTGAAGAACATGCAGGTTAGTTTAGATGCAGTGTATAGCAAAGGTTTCATGTTTCTTTTGAATTAATAGATCATCATGACATTAACCAGTCCTTCAGGCAAACCTCTCAGTATGTGCATACATCACAAACCATGAGGCCATGAAAAGAACATTCATAAGATATTACAGTGAATGCAAAATCCTTCAATTGTTGTTTTCTCCCTTGCTGTGTCTGATTTGACTGATTCAGGCTCTGAACTTCCTCCAGGATTTGTGGGCTCTTTTGTACCCCTATAGTGGAACTTAGTAGAGGAATAAATCAGCTTAAGGAATATAAGGCTTTAAATAATCATATTTTTAGAAAAAAAATATAATGTATTGTACGTATTTAAAATTGCTTAGAAATGGCAAGCACAGACTATCAACATCAGTCAGCTAAGTGGTACTTTTTTGTAATCTCCTTCACAGTGAACCAGATATTTTAAAGAGGAGTATCTCGTGACTAGTAATCATGGACTCTAAAGTAGTAATTATATTCTCTGCCTTTCAAACTGTCCTCTTATGATCTCATTTTATCCAAACACTCAAATAATTTTGGAGCCAACATTAATCTTAAAATATATGCCACTGAAATTAACACATTACCAGATAATAGGAGTTCAATGTATCTCAAATTTAAAGAAAGAGTTCCCTAGAGTAATAAAACTCCAGCAACCACCACCCACAGCTAATTTCTTTTAGATGTATGTATATGGTTCAAATTTTGTAATATCCCAGCAGAACAAGGCAATCTTAACCTTGACTGGATTATTATAAATTCCAAATTGGTTGCCCATCCTGCTTTATGCCTCAGGGAAGTTTCTATCAAATGCATTGTTAGAGCAGGCAAACCTCTGGAAAGGGATTTGCTTTGGTGAAAATTATTAAAAACAAGGAGGGCATTACAGCTCCAATACTGTATTTTTAAACTATACAACTGACAGCTGTAATCTTAACTAAGTAACTGATTGAAACATTTAAACAGATGTAAACTCCTCCTTTCACAGTGTCTCCTCCCTCTGCATGGAGGTACACTGTTGTGGGTGCCTTCAACAGTCATTCTGAGCCTGTATAAGGATATATTATTCTATAAAATACGTGATGCTGCTGACTTTACAGTATATATATTTTATATTGTGCATACTCAAACACCATCTGAATATAATTAAATTATCTGTGTTCTCTATGCATTAAAAACAAACACACACAAAAAAAATCCCTTCTAAAATATCCTTCTCGATTTCTACATGTACAAACTACTAACCCTGAGAGTCTGCTTTTCTCTGACAGTCCTCTGTATCAGCAGGATTTCCTGCTGACACCATACGATAATTCTTACATGTAAGAAGTTACTAGCATCAGTATTCTAATGCACACATAGGAATTTCTACCACTCATATAGTTGTTGTTGAAAGAAGAACAGTCACAGTCATGCAGATACATTTTTAAACACCTCTGTAAATATATATACACGAGCTCTTTTTCATAAGTTTATGAGGCTTGCAGAACTCTGGAAATCTGACAAACACATGCATCTGCCTTTCTGTTAAAGACTTCCTGCACTTGTAAAAGGGTGTCTATTTTGGAAGCTGGGGAGTTACTTTTAATTAAACAAACCAATTTCATGGTTGCTTATTCATATGAGCAGATGCATGTAACTGCCAATGCTACTCTCAAAAAAATATAATTACGTAAGTGTTCCCAAACTGTGGGGTATTGAATCACGAACTCAGCTCATCAGGAATACTGAGACGTTTATTTTTTACAGTCACTAACTTTTATACCATGTTAATGTCACTATTTATATCATGTTTCCGCCCCCTAGTTCCTTATGGCAGCTTTCCAAAGTCTCTGCTACTCCCCTCTAGTAACCTCCCACTACATCCGCTGAACATGCACTGATCACATGCTGCACACCAGCACTTCTCGCATCCTTGACCGCTCAGCACTCCGCCTGTTCCCACGGCTTATGCAGCAACAATTCTTCTGCGCTTAGCCAGGGTCTCGGCAAGGTCCGCAAATCAATCTCATCACTTCCCACATCTCCCCATTCTTTGTTTTTTACATGTGCTTGCACTTGTAATACCTGCTTTAAGGCCTTATCGATAAGTGATTGTATTAAGTGCAACAAGCATGGAATACATAAAAGAATACAAAAAAAACTTATAGCTACCAAGGCAAAAATCAGTACTACTTTCTTAACCCAAACATCTAAATTATGAAAAAGGCCTGCAAAAGGATTCCATCCCTCTTCTAACGTGAGTTTACTAGTAAGCTGCTTCAGTTTTTGTATACTTTTGTGAACTGACTCTGAGTGATCAGATAGGTTCATACGACAGAAGCCATCAAATTCCTCACACCCATGGCCTTGGGCGAGAAGTAAGAAGTCGATGACTGCTCTGTTCTGTAGGGTAGCATGTCTCACTGAGTCTAAATCAGTTAACAAACTTCAGAGAGTTCAATCACTGCATTTATCTGCCATAAATCCTGCAACAGTTGCCATTTGCTGCTCTTCTTCTTAATAACAAACACAGGAGTGTTCCACAGACTGGTGGATGGAACGATACGTCCAGTACACAGCTGCTCCATCACCAGTTCCTGGAGATGATGCAGCTTCTCCTTATGCAGGGGCCACTGATCCACCCAAACAGGGGAATCAGTCTTCCACACGAGGGCAGGAGTATGCTGCACATCAGCAGCCCTTATGGAAAATTTGTCCCAATTCTCATTCCCCATTGTCCCAAACAGTCACGGCCCCACAATGAAGACAGCAAGGGAAGAACAAACAGTCTAATGGTAGCAGCACGGCCCTCCAGTCCTATGGCCAGCACGGTATCATGACTTTGCTGTGGGGCAGTAGTACCACCTACCCCAGCCAGTGCGGCCAAAGATTGGATCAGTGGCCAGGACTGTGGTCACACAGCTGAGGCAATGACTGTAACATCAGCACCACTGATCATAAGGCCAGAGATGGTCACTGCAGTTCAGAGGCCGTGATGTTGAAGCATGCACGCGTTGTTGTTGAATTGGTTGTAACCAATATATGTGAGGCATGCCCATAGATCCAAAACAACTGGTGCCTCGGCGTTGTTTAGGTGCATGTGGTGGGTTAGCCTTAAAATATATCAGTCCCCTGAGCAATTTGACAAGGGGGGCTGGGGGTCCAAACCATTATTTTAATTTCCCCTTCATAATCAGAATCAATAAGTCCCAGGAGCACGAACAGTCCTTGCCAGGAAACAGAGGATCTCCCAATTAGCAAGGGGCTTATGCCCCTACCCAAGGGGCCCTTGACCCTCATAGAGATGACCTGAACTGAGGTATCATTTAAGTCTTCATCGCAGGCAGTGGCCAGATGCACTGCTGCGCTTCCTGCAGTGCTTGTGACAAGCCTGCTTGCATCACTGCAGGATACCGGGAGGCCATTTGTGTTGTGGTGCAACCCCTGGGCGTGCTGTGATTCCAGTTTCCTGGAGATCACAAGGGCTGCCTTTCTTTGGTATACTGTGAGTGGCATTTATTAGTGAAGTGCCAATCCTTCCTACATCGAGGACAAATCCCAGGTGGTTGGATGGCCACGCCCTTAGAAGTTTGCTGACAATTCTTTTTGAAATGCCGTTTTTGCCCACACGCAAAACACTGGCCCTGTTGAATCTTCATTGCTGCAAAAGCCTCAGCCAACAATGCAGTCTGATGGGATTGCGAGCCTATATTTTGGCATGCTTTCATCATCTCCGTTGTGGTCGGATTTTGGTTCTTCATAGGTAACAATACCTTTTGACAATCCGCAGTAGCGTTCTCAATCTCCAACTGCTTGAATAAGATGTCTCGAGCAGTGGGATTATCAACCCCATCGTTCAACCCCATCTTTCAATATAAAAATTGCATGAACGGCTCCCTGGCCTCCTGGCAAATATTGACAGGTCATGTATGTTGTTCCACTTCTGGAACGGTGCATTGCACTGGGGAGAGCAACATTCAAGTAATCAGTTTCCAGTCCTAAGAAGTAAGATAATGTCCCTCCACAACTCCCTCTAGAAGGTTCAGCATAAAGGGTGCGGTCAGTCTAGGTCTGTACCGATCTGTGAAGTTCCTTAATTATCTCATAATTGATAGGCTCCCACTGGGGGCCCTGTTTGCCTATTAAAATGCACCGGAAAAGCCTGCAACAAGTCAATACCACCCACAGCTCTTGCTTTTTTCTGGACCTCGCTCCACCGATCACACTGATTAGACGGATACAAATCCGGCTCCTTCTTAGGGTCAGTCAGTCCTGGATCCAAGGGGCCATCTGGCAGCGATGATGGTGGCAGTGGAGGCGGTGGTACACACGCACCCATGGATTCACTAGGAACCTCAGCTAAGGATGTCTCCATGGGCAGTGGGTCAGATTTCTTGGACCTGCATAGACTTTCAGGGCCTCATAGAGGGTCCACTATGGGCTTAGAAGTTCTGTGGCTTCTTTGTTGTTTTTAGTAGCTTTGTCCCAGAGACTGACTCCAACATTGTCCCATCGTTCCACATCATAAACAGTGCGTGTATTTAAGTTAGGATCACTGTCACGAGCCCATGCTAACGGCTGCTTTAAGTCCATATCTGATGGCACTCGCTGTTGCTTATACAAAATGTGTTTAAGTACTTCAATTACATTCTTATGCTCTACAGGCATAGAGTTCCCCATCGCGTCCTCGGCTGCTTACCTTCTGTCCAGCAGTAAGGTAGTTGTGGTGCACCTCGGCTTCCTTTCAGCCTATCATCCAGCCAAGCTACGCCACTGATAAGACATCCTCCCTCTGGCATCTTATTCAGGTCCCTGTTCGGGTGCCATTTGTGGTTCAATACCAGGCAATGTACTGGTGTCCATCTGTCTTCATCAGGAGGAGGCACAACACTGAAACACTTGAAACATGGCTTTGGAATGGCATTTAAGTCTCCCTAGGTACTAAGTCAAACCTTGTGTTCACAGGGAATTCATCTTTCCTCACTGTGTGTGCTCTCAGAATTAGCACAACCTACCTGGGAAAGGAAGCAGAGTCTGCAGAAACCACCATGAATGCAGTGGGAACTTCAGCTGGTGCATTATCATCAGCTGAGAGTCTATTCCCATGTTTGTAGTTCAAATCTATTAAAGGCCATCTACATTATAATTTGCTTCTGCTAAATTTTAAACTCCACAAGCTAAATTGCTGCAAATAAGTATGTAGAACATCTTATTTCCATTAAAACCAGATTTTTGGTATAGCTCAATAAAATTAGGAGCAGACTTTCTTAACTAAGTCTGTCCACAGCAATTTAAATCACTTGTAGTGAACCCATGTAGTGAACTAGTGTAAATTTGCATGCAGACAATCCCACCTTAACTTTCTTGCTATCACTGATCAGAAAACAACGATATATTTCTAAATGAGCATTTCATGTAGACTTTTGTCTAGTATACTTTACCAATTATTGTCTTTTCCACATTAAGAAATTTGATTTTATTATATATATATCTTTACTGAAATTTGAAAGATGCCCATTCAATAATTCTTGATAACGCACACTCTGAATGCAGACAGACAAGCTTTCCACGTGACCTGATCTGAAAAGATGAACTAATAAAAATCACTTTACCTTCACTTTTCTTGGTCACTTATGCCAGTCACAAAAAGTTAGCAACAATAGATAGATAGATAAATAGATAGATAGATAGATATAATATAGTTTTATAGATATGAAATTTAATTTTTCTATATATATAAAAAGTACGATAATATACAAGTATGTACTCATGATGAGTTCGTTTGGTTAGCATAAGGTGCTGAGAGATGCAAAAGAAGGTTGAAATATTCTGATTTCACCAGTATTTTGATCAACTGCCCAAAAGCTGTGAAAAGAAAGAGTCTAAAGAAAAAAAAAGCCACTACTCTCATGAAAGATGTGAAATCAGATGCTTGCTTTTTCTTTCTTAAGAAGTTCAGGAAAGAACAAAGGTGTTAATAAAACACAGTGCTGAAGTCATTAGCCTCATCAGATAGCAGTGCTATCTCCCTGCAGCTACAGATTGCTGCATGCTTTATTTAACAAATTCCATTCTCACAGATGCATATTTATGTGCAGATACTTCTGTGATTATATACTTGTGTGAATATAAATCCCGACCTAGAATTTATCAAGCGTTATCAGCTTTCATTCATATATACACATACATAGTCATTCTGAACATAACTGTGACAGTGACAAAAAGATTCTCATAAATTTTGTACATGAAAACCAGCAGATTTTAAGCTCACTAAAATGCACTTCAGTGTTCACACATTATCTGACTAGAAGAGAGGGTTCAAAAGTAACAATCTTAAATTCCTAGATTGTTTGCAGCATTTCATATTAAAGCTACAAATATTATCATTAGGAGGCATCAGTTCTCACATAACACCAGAGATTTGATCAAATAAGGTGACAATAAGGAACTGAAAACAAACTGAATTTGTAGCAAATAGAAGTTATATATCAGTTGAACACAATTTAGTGATGACAACTGGATGGAGGCAGTTTGGAGAAAGAGAAGGAGGGAAAGCAGAGCATCAGCTTTCTGTAAAAGGCATGACACAGATCCTCAACTAGATAAAAAATTTACATCTACATGGCATGTAACAGCTTATAAAAAGAGACTGATATTGTAGAACAGCAGAAAGAAACCAACACTGGAAACATTATCCATCTGAGAAACAGCACAACCACCAGGATTTTCCTCTGCAAAACCTTACCAAATCTCAATACTATAGGCATATATTTGACATATGATGTAAATTTTGGTAGTCAAATCACACCCCCAGGAGACATAGTGGGACACTATTTGCTTTGTAGTGCCCTGGTAAGCAAAAATATCACTGCAGCCACACTGTAGAGGTTACACTGCTTTCAAAGACCAAGATTGAGAGAAACAGTTTTCCTTCACGCAGGGGGTCTGACTGATGAGAGATGTGGGGTCTGAGCTGGAGTGCAAAACCACATTTTCTCAAGTTAATCTGAACTAGGTACTTTTTTAGAGAAATAGCCACTGCTGGTGAAAATTTCTGGCAATGGAGAACACATCGGGGGACGAGTTGCTCACGCGTTTTGCTACCACATGACAAGCACCATGACTTTCTCCACTTCAGTCTCATATTCATCTGCTCTTAAATCCAGCTGTTGTATTAGCCGCCAAAGCCTTTTCAGCTGGTCTGTATCATTACATTTTTCCACAGGACAGAGATTCCCAAGTCCAGTTTTACATGTGGCCGTACTGTCTTCTTATGCCTTGGCTTATCGAGCATTACTCAGAGGTTGTTCTCCTTGCCAGTGACCGACTTCTCCAAAACTGGAGTTTTCTACAGGCTTAAATTTGTGATGATTTTGCATTTTCACTTGCAGAATAAAACAAAAATATAAAATACTTATGGTTAAAAAGCAGTCCCTCTAGGCACTCCACCAAGAAATACAGATGTGTAAAATCTATTGTCTGTTTACAAATATATTCTGAGACACATTTGCCTGTTTTATTCTGTTAACCGTGAGCCATGGAAATACTCTTTTTTAATGAAAATGCCACGGTCTATTGAATTCAAATCCCTACAGACATCTGTGACTGACTAAATCTGTAAGGCAGTGGGTCTCTGAATGAACCACTACAATGGACAAAATGAACCCCTACAACTGACCAACACTCAGAGAAGATGAGCAAGGGTTTTGTGCCCAGGAAGCTCAGAGAAAAACAGAAAGCACCTGGCTCTGTGTGATCACAGTAGTGATCTCCACACAAAGGGGACAAGAATGTGGCCTCTGATTGAGAAATAGCAGTCACAGCTGAGTGGACCAAGTGGTGACGTAAATGCCCCCTCTGAGTAAGGCAGACCAGGATGAAGAAAGTGACTACAAGGCTCAACCAGAACTAACAAAACACTTTCAAATAGAACAATAGGCTTGAGCTGGCTTCAACTCACATATTCCTTCCTGGTAACTGAGGATGCCCACCTAGCATGTTAAGACCGGTAAAGGGAATCACACTGGTATTGTGATTTATTTATTTAAATAAACAAATTTATTGCAACTATTACATTTTTCTAAACATAATTTACAATTGCATTGTGTTTTCAGTATATTTTGTATCACTCTGCTAAATCAAAAATCGCATGTAACATCAAATATCTTTAAATAAGTGATTTGACATTAAGCATTACACTCTCCGTGCCTGGAATATCGAAAAGAACTGGTCTGACAATATCGGATGCTGACAACTTTTATTACAGACTTTAAATCAACACCATTATCAACCAAACATGGAACAGCAAAAAAAGTGATGTCTAAATTGTTAGGATCTATTTCCCACAAATCCATGTACATTAGCATTCATTATATTATGCTTGTTAAATTCTTTATCAATCACGTTTCACATCAACAATTCCCTTGGTATGGATAACAGACTTACAGGAAGTCCATTTATCCTTTAAACTTAGCATTACTTTTGTCTCTGGAATTCCCCAAATATTACAAGATTATTAACAAACAAAAAAAAATTCCAAAGTTGAACTGACTCTTTTTAGAGTCAGGCAACTTTACTGAATCCTGTTCCTAATCCACAGAGACATTTGTGCTGGTAAAATGTGTTCCACAAGACACCTCCAGTGCTAGTAGAGAACATTTTTCTATATATCAGGGACAGATCTAAGATAAATGCTTTTCTTAACAACTATCTGGTGATTTGCTGCCAGCACTATGTACTACTACACCACATTTCATTTGTTGGGATTCAATTCTGCATTTTCAAGATAATTTGCTTCTGATTTATACATGACAAAAAGCAACACTCTGACTGTTTTCTCACCTGATGTTTTCTGTGCTGTGGATTTCAACACTGAGACATGCACCTCTTCCAGGCCTCCATCATATTGTCATCTTTAAGTTCATAAACAAGGATTTCCCATCCCATTTGCTTATCATCTGGATTTCTCCATTAGCACCTTGCTGACCAAGGAATCTTTCTCCCTGTATCCTTTCATGCCAAGGATATTCTCCTACCTCTCCTGGTGGTTTTACAATGAATGCTCTCATGTGTTACCCTTTCACTATAGTTCTACCCTAAAAACCAATTAGCCATCTATTGAAATAAAGGATTCAAAGTATTGATCCCTCTATCCTCAAAGTTCCAGAACTAAATATACATATATATATATTATATATATATTTTATATATATATATATATCTCCAGACCCTCCATGACACCAAATCCATTATCTAAACCGTTTGTCTAATCATCAACACATATCCAGTATTTTCTGCTCACTTTCTTGGATGATTTCCTTTTCAAAATCAAATACAATTCCAGACCAGTTTTCTCTGTCTTGTCAGCTGATGCCATCTGAGTCAGCACCAATGAAATCAGTGGAACTGCAACAATTTACACCAGAGGTGCCTGTAGCCATCAGTTGTTACAGATCTGACACATTATCTAGATACTATCAAAAATGAAGTTTCCATTACACACTGTAGCACCACAATTTTAATTGAAGAAAAACATACATATTCCAATACATTTCTTATTTCTCCCTACTGGTTTTAGTTATCAAATCAAATTAAAATGAAGCAGATTGTGACATCTTAATAAATTTATAGAATTTGTTTTTAATTAAACAAGATTAAGCATCTTTAATTTTAAACAGAAAACAAAGTAAAATCACTATGATGTAAAATTCCTTTAGTCACTGTTGTAAGCAAAATGTTTAACTCAGAATTATAAGAACATTGCAAAGCAATTTTTGGTTTCTTTTGCACTAGAGTTTGTCTCACTTCTTTGAATCAAGCCTGTCTGACATCCAATGGTTATTTTCACAAAATAGAGAAAACTACTTTTCCCTCTCATTATGCCACACAAAGCAAAATACTTCAGCAAAGAAACAAGAAGACTCATCTGCTATGAAAGAACACTCAGCCAAAGCAGAAATCCACTTTTCCTTCATGTTACCCCATACCACATTATGCCCATGGGCAGACCAAAGCTTTTGAAAACTAGGTGTTTACAGTTAATTTCAAAAAGAAAAAAAAGTGGCAGATGCTCAAGCATCTTTGAAAATTCAGCCAGGACTGCCTTAAGAAGTGAAACTGTTCAGCATTTCTTAGCATCAAACTGCTCAAATGCGAGGACCAAATACACATTTAGGAAACAAAAGTTCTGCAAGGTCTGAAGATTAAAGTTGAGGTGAATAACTGCTGTCCTTCGTGTCCACTAAACACCCAGGGGAATGGGGTAGAAAGGGTAACTGTCTTCACCAGCCTATTTTGTTTATAACCAACCAGTGTGAATCAATGGACTGAAGTCAAGCATTTAAATTTTCTTTAACACTTTTATGAGCTACTCAGAACACACAAGTTAGATGTCTCACATAGCCTAAAACATCTCACATCGACACCTTGCAAGCATTTAGACAGCTATTTGCATTTTTAAGCTACACTGTTTTAATAGCAATAACCGGGAAGAAAAAAAAAAAAAAAAGAACCCAGAATCAAAGAGAGGGCCTGCATTGTTACGCATGCTTATATTCAGACTCCATTGATTTCCATGGCAGTTAGGCACCTAGATGCAAATGTCAGGACCAGGGCCTGATTTGTAAAGGTGCTTACACCTAGCAGTAGAACAGTAATGATTTTGAAAATTCCAGCAGGTCCTCAATCTTTACAATCAGTGACTTTATTGCCTCATTACAGTTGGCCCAACTCGCAGCTGAAAGCAAGGGCTACGTTCCTAAAAGTTCTTCAGTTCAAGCTCACCTGGCTGAGCCACCTTTCAGTGCTTTATCTCTGGTTTCAGTCATCACAGAGGCACCTGATAGACAGAGTGGAAAGAACATACGAGATGCAGTAGTAACTTATTATGAATTAAGGGTACACACGGTATAAAACAACATCACTCTCCAAAAGTGTGTCTTGCAACCTAAAAGTTCTATCAGAAGAGTTCAGTGGACTTTGCTCTAGGTCCCCTCTCCAAATGTTAGATCAAATTTGCTGATCTGTTACAAGTCTGGTTAGGTCTTGCAAATCTGATGGAAAACAACCCAAAAAATCGTTCCAGAAGTGAGCAAACTTCATGGCTGTTTGTCACGTTTACTGAAATACAGGTAAATCAGAATTTATAGCAGTCTTTAATTCTCCAGATCCTGTCCCCTCTGATTTTTAACTTCTTTATAAATCACATTCAGTCATATGTCATACGTGTACTCAGGCAAGCACTGCACCCGCAGGATTAAACTCCCATTTTCCTCTCATTCTGTTAATGACTCAGTTTATCAGTCATTGAGTGGGACAATCTATTATAAGCCAAATCTCTCCTTTTGCGGTCTCAATAACATGAGAGAAGCTGGAGCCTCTTGTGTGAATCTTCTCACTGTCATCAAATATATCCAAACAAAAAAGCCCACCATCCCAGCTCGGAAAAGTCCATACACCATGAATAAACATATAGGACTACCCAACCATAAATCTTTGAGAATTAAACTGATTGCTGATCACTGACCTTGCATAAAATCTCCCTGCTTTCAGGACAGTAATATTGTTCCAGATATTATGATATATTCTTCCAACACTCACAACACATTCTTATCACAAACTGCATTTATTTTAATGTGATTCTAGGCAACCTTAACCTAGAATCTATAAACTAAGAATTTTACAAAGCTAAGATACTGATAGTCTATATTTCTGCTGCATTACTATACCCTGTGTTTCCAGTGACCAAGGCTTCAGGGCTCCTACTCAGCAGGCTATGCTATGCACCACAGTCAAAGCCAAAATTAAATCATTTGAATACCTGCTACCTGTTTCAACTAAGTCCTTCACTGCAAAACAACTGTGTTATAATAATGGACACCAAATATTAACTAAAAGCAAGACTTTCACAATTACTAGATAGAAAAGAAATCAAGACCTGTCACCCTCTTACAAATGGCTTTTATAATAAAACTGCTAGAAGATAAATCTTCAAACCTCGAATTTGCACTTAAGAACTTTCAACATAGCCTGATCAAGTCAAGTAAATTGGCAATGAAAACAATTTATCTGCAACAGCTCCACATCTAATTGTTGCTTATTGTGGGTTCAGTGGTCAAAGCTACTTATCTTTTGGTAGAGGGAAATGCTGATAAGGCGGTGGATGTCCAATCCATACCTGGAAACAAGCTTGGCAGAAGACCAGCTTCAATAAGAAGTGAGCAAAGTACCACTGCTTGCATCAGGAAGCAGATAGCAACTCTGGCACAAATTTGTGTAATAAATTCCCCTTTAACACTATTCAGAGTTTAATTAAATCCACACTTTAATTACTACAGAAAAAAAAAAAAAACCACTGATCAGGGCCACAACACCATGTGAAGTAGCTAGAATGCTAGTTTAGTTTTTAAATGAAGTGCCTGAAAAAATACCCAAAAGAAAATTAAGTCTTTCTATAATAAGCCTGTGAAACATATCACAGACACATTTAAAACAAGCGTAGCTTCATTTGAGTAGAAAGCAGGATAAAATTTTAAAGTTGTTTGGTAATGTTTGAAATATGGTATGGTTATATTTACTGACAAGTAGGAATCTATGTGAAATGTGAAAGTATTTTAAAGTAATTCCTGGGCTTTGGGGTTTGACTTGGAGCTTTTCATAGAAGATTCTATTAAAGAAGCCCTTGTTCATATAAATAATTTCATGTGAAAGATGACATAAATACTCTGTTATTCCAGAGTTTTAAACAAGACTCAAACCCACATCATTGCAATTAAGAGCAAAAAGGAAAAAAAAAGGAATCAAACTGGTTTTATGCAGACATGATAGCAATCATCAGAGTTTGTTGATTTTACTGTTGCTGGCTGACAAATTTATGTGAAAATATTTATAATAAACCATAAATATAGCTTAGAAGCAGTCAAAATATACAAGCCAGAATGACATCCCTTACTAAGAGAATGTCTAGATAAAAGTATCACTGGCGTTCTGACAGGCCTGGTAAAATTTTAGCCAACTTCATGCACATTTGGTCCTCCAGAGTTTTGGGCAGCACTTACCCACACGAATACTGATTAAAGTGAACAGTGTGTTTCTGCCTTTCAGTTGCCACCTTTATGCAACTATATATTCCCTGAGGTTCTCAGATCCACATTATCAGATCTTTTTCAGACAAACTTACTCTTCCCTTAACTCATAAAATTCAGAGGATTAAAACAAACACTACCACTTCTGTGAAGGTAGATGGGAACCTTCTGGAGTTACCATATCCCATGTCCACCTTTACTAAAAATGAGACCTCTAATAGCCAATCTACTTAATGACAATTTGTATCCCAGTTACACACATGATATGCTGGTCTTGATGATACACAGAAGACATGGCCTCTTTTTGTCATAATGAAAAAAACCACAGATTTCTGTCTTGCTAACCCAGAATACAAATTTTTGCCCTGCAACACAGAACTTCACAGATTCTAATATATTTTATTAATTCAAAGGAGGTTTTTGATTGTCTCCTCAGGACAGGCTGGATATCACACTGAAAAAATAACTTTCTTGCAGCATGAGGAGATGGTAAATGTGCTCTATATCAGTCACTTTGACTTGCTGTAGAAAAAAGCTTTGAATGAGTGGAATGCCTTTTCCAGATAAAGCCCTGAACACACTTAGTTTTATATGCACTTTTTTTCTAACCATTACTCTTACTTTCCATGAAGAAGACATCCATGGCAAGGCTGCAGACAAGCTGCCCTATGTATCATGTCTGATACTGATTGAATTTATTCTATTCAAGTCAATTTACACCAGCAAAAGGTCTTATTTTAAGCATTAATCCCTTTCTCAGGAGGTAAATGTTTTAGACACTGTCATTATTTCTTTCATTTGAAAGAATATATTTTAATTAGTGTTTAATAAAAGCTACTTCATACTGACTCACCATTTATGACTTCAGTTACTAAGAACAAAACCTCAACAAGCAAAAAAACCAAGAAAATATCAGAAAAAGATGTTGACAGATGGAAAAAACTGAATATATCAAACTGTAGTCTTTAATAAAAGTAGCTGTTCCCCAAAGTTACCTGCATTTCACTTATTTTACCTTCTTTAGCATTTACAGCTCCTTCATCAATGGGTTTGGTTTTATTTATGTCAAAGAAACAACTTCCTTTTTGAAAGGTCAAACATAAAACATTACCTTTAACATGAGACAGAGAAAAATCTCTCAGCTGACTTAATACCCTGCAAAGGGACCTGAAGTGCAGTTCAGAAATTTCAATATACCTGTTGTTCCCTGAAGTGAGGATAAAAAACTTAACAGTAAACCACTTCTTTTAACCATTTACCAGACAATAGTAGATTCAATAAGGTTCAAAGTTCTCATTGTTATGTAAGGCAGAATTCTTTGTGCCTGAATCATGAAACAAATCCTGAATCATGAAACTGCTCCTGGTTTCCCTTCCAGAGCTTAAAATTATGTTCATACACTTCCACAGAGGTCTGACAAAAAAAACAAGGTATATTGGCATGTTTTCATAAATAGGCACAGAGGCATGCCAGTCTTAACAGGGATGATGATTTTGTACTTAACTGAAAATGAAATTATTTTACATAGTTATTAACAAAAGATATTTGTTTAATTTGCTTTTCTAATTCCCAAATCTACAGAAAATCTTACACACATTTGTAATACCTGAAGATCCATTGCCGAGTTCAGTCAGGGAAGAGTTTATCTGATTACTGCATAACAAACAATTTTATCAGCCCTCTCCAAAATCCATTACTAAATATGCTGTAAAAGCACTGCAATCAGGTACTATCCAAAACATAAGGAAGAAAAGATCATCCAGTAATTTTCTGATAAGCAACTGAAAATACTCCTGAAGTTAAAAAGCTCTCCTAAAAACCATCATTGGTTTTGACTCCATGTGCACAGTTATTTCTTTCCTGAAGATCACCTGAGGAGAGCTGCCTGGCCAGCTCCAGATCCTGCGATACAATGCACTGGCCACCCTGGCACCACTTTGCCCCAGGCCAACTTGCAGGAAATGCCAATGGGAGGTGGCAAAGAGAGAGGGATGACACACCTACTTGACAAACACCAGATTCAAAATATGTTACATACTCTCGTAGTCAACCAGAGATGTTAAGAAATGGAAGAGATTCAACCACATGCACAACTTTAACTCAGTCCCCTTCCCTCCCTGGACAGGCACTGTTTACAGGGAATTGCATCACAAAAGGTCACCTGACTTGCTTATCACATTTGTAGAAAGAAATATATGTAATAGTTGCTAGTATAGTCAGGCTTTCTTGAAAAAAAGACACACACACAAAAAAAAATAAATATTTGAGATTAAAATCTAATCCAATATCCCTGTAGCAGCAACAGTTTCTCCAAGTTTTGCCCTGGGCCACATGGCACATGCAGACATGTCCCAGTCCTCTCCTTCCCCTCCGTGCACCCATCACGCACACCTCACCTCCCCCAGATGGGACCCCAGCCCTTCTCAAAAAAGCACAACCTCCTTCCTCTGCAGCAAGACCCTAGCCTGGTCCCTTCTCTGAACATTCTGAGCCAGTCTCCCCCTCTCGACTTTCTTTGACCTCCATGATACAACCTGGCCAGCAGCCAAAGGGTGAATGACCAAGCCCCACAGGAGGCATCATGGTGGCTTCTCCCCTGCATGGCAACTGTGTCCCCTTGAAATCAAAGAAGGATTCCTGAAAGTGCAAAGGACTAGCTGGAAACCTTAGCCCACCCCCAACCCCCCCCCCCCCCAGCTACCAGTGCCACAGTGATACCTAAGGAGGCATCAGGGAGGCCCTTTGTGGTGCCCCCGGGTCTGCCAGCAATTAGAGCCTTTGAGAAGGGTCTCTTCACTTCTGCAAGACAGCCTTGGCTCACAGGTGTGGTACTACAGGTTGTCAAAAAGAAGGCAGTAGAAAGAAAGCAGCTCTTCAGGTAATGATCTGTTTTCAGCGTGTTTTGTTAGACTTCACTAACACCCCTCCAACGATCAAACAGTGCTGACATGTGCGTGCACGATGTGTGCGACTCAGTCTCTCTTTTCTGCTCCTGTAACACCTCTCTGTTTCTATCTCCACCCTGACCATGTTCTCCCAAGCTGATGTCTTGGTTTGTTGCTCTATTGCAATCACTCTTTGGTAGACCCACCACAGAAAGGTGAGGAGGAACCTATACAGCTGGTTTGGACGTTTGTACTGATCTCAGGTGTTTCTGAGATCAGTACATTTGTACTAATTGGACATTTGTACTGATCTCTCTGTGGGCTACCAGAACTTGCTAAGAATGTGCAAGAGAGTGGTTTCAGGCTGCCTCAGGACTAAAATGTATTTAATTCCAGCCCAAATCAAAAGAGGTCTTTTAACATTCAAAGTTGTTGTAAATCCTTTACTCCAGCATGGGGTCCATCTGCCACTGCCATTTCTTACTTATTATGTTCTTATTTCTCCAGGAATTGTTAGATGCAAAAGCAGTAACATCAGTGACACTGAACACTGTGACTAGCTAATGGTTTACTACTTTGCCTGGATGGTTATTTTCTATAATTTCTGACCTATGAATTAGCATTTATCTTGCTGATAGGGACTATTATCCAGTTGAAATCCATATTCTACTGAAATGAATCACTTAATTAAGACCATAGTGTGATTCTTATTGTGTAGAGAACTACTTTACCAGTCATTTACAGTACACTGAGTACAGTTATAGCTACAGGAGCAATGCAGTATAATAATATACTCTGGAACAATAATTTGCACTTATACAGTGTAGAGGTGGTTAATATTTTTTAAAGAACACCACAGGATGTGTCATCAAACTTGAACTTGTTTCACTCAAATTCTGCTAATGTGGTTTGACACATAAATGCGTTTTCAAATAATATTCCCAGTAATTGCATCAGCTCTTTTCTGACTAAAATTTCAAAGAATCTTTGAAGCAAGTGTTCAGGCTGAAAATTCTAAAGCCATTCAAACAAAATAATTACTGTTTTCACGACCTCTAAAATTGCACTTTTTAATGAGCGGATTGTAGTCTTTCAAAATTAGCAGTTTTACATGTTATTGAACTTCCAGTAGCAGCTGATTTTTTCTCTTGGACACCAAAATGGTAGACTCCTACTGATCTCAAATGAAATATGTATAGTCTCATGGAGACAATGGAATTTTTCTTTCTCCTTAGAAATTGTCTCAAGCCTACAGCTGCCAAGAAAATATCTAACAGTGCAAATATTACTTTAACATTGCACTTTCATAAAAGCTACAGCATCACTGAGGTGGTATGTGACTTCCAATGGGGGAAATATTGATCTCTATGACAAAAAATAAGAGGAGTGATAGAAAATAATACACTTGCAGGAGTAAATATCAGAGCTATGCTTTGAAACATCCCTACTTGAAAAAAAAATGCAATGAAAAATCTCTGTTGGATCACCTTTGCACATGGCCTCATCCTTCAGTCATAAACAAAGTGCAATTTCATCTTTCATAGGTATTCCCAAGAGTTCATTTTAGCACCTCGTTTTATTCAAGTTTTTCAACGGAGAGTAAAAAAAAAATCCACATATAGTAATTCCATAGCAGTATAGACACTTTGAATACATGAAACATATGCAATATATATTTTTAATATATTTTCTCAAACCTCAGGTTCATTCCCTTAGTTATAAAAAGTGAGAGAGTTCAGATCTAAAATACAATCTGTTTCTCCAGTGGAACTACTAACTCAAAACTGTCAAAGTTCCCTGACAATTCCCCTTCTTTCCCTGCCCTATGTCTGTCATTTCTGTGCCTGTTGTTGACTCAGAGCAGCATGGAGATGGAACTCACCTGAGGACCAGCTCTTCAAACCAGCCAGCTCCTGGTGAACTTTTGCATCAATTCTCCTTTAACCCACAAACAGCTAAAGACTGTAATCATTCTTTAACAACAGTGTTAAAGAATGTTGTTTTATGATTGCTACCACCACTGCTACACAATGAAATATTTCACTGGCAACTGGAGAGGAGACCATGAATCATTTAATATGGCAGAGTGGTAAGGATCTTCACCATGATCTCAACCAGGCTTCTCAGACTTCATAGTGAGAGTGAGCTATTTCCCTATTACTCCTTTTATGGGTAGGAAGCAGGTTGTGCACTGCAGGCTCTCCCTTCACCTAAATTTCTCGGCAATTATAGTTTTACTCTGGCACTATGACCGTTTCAAAGAAGCAGTAAGTAGCTTTTATCCATACCTTCTATTATATGTTGAATCTTCGGTGATGGAAGAGTAATATGATACAGAACCTCAAAGAGCTGATGCTTCAATTTCTTCCAAATTAAAAGCAAATCAAGTATATATGAAGAGCATTTGTGTGATTAAAATCTATCACTACTAAGGAATTCATTTTCATATCTATGTTTAAACAACTAGACTTAAGAAGTAGCAAGGTGATCATAAAATTCAGTGAGAGCTTTTATTAATTTAATGGTAATAAACAAACCTTTTATTTATCTAATCTGTATAAGTAAATTGATTTATTTATATAAACTCAAAGGAAAAAGTAATATGTAGCAGTAGTAGAAAGTAGCAATAACACTGTTCAGCTACAAGGCTATTGTAGATACTAGCTACGATAAAGCTAGTGAAAATCTTATTAACATACCTGCAAAAGAAAATTTACAACATTACTAATTAAAATTATTTCAGCACATTTCATGTGGTTTCAACAACAAAATGTGTCTTGATAGAATGTGCAAAAAGTTGAAGGCACTTCTAAGTTACATATAGGTGCTAAGAAAACAACAAATTTTTCCTGTTTGTGTTACTATCATAACAAAAAGTCTTGACTGCAAAGGGAAAAAAGGAGGGTTTTATTTCATGTGTATCTGAAGTGCTAATAATGTGGTGTTATTTAACAAGCCCAACAGGGCATTGAATTTCCAGACTGCCTTGCACATTCTGACACGTGAAATGTTCAACACGTCTCTCGCACACCAGATTTCTATCTCATGCTAGTAATGCCATATATTCTAGTCCAAGGTCAGATTACCATAGTAAATGCACCAAATTTTTAACCACCAGTTCACTCTATGCAAAGCCAAAGCCACACTGAAGGAGGAGTGATTCAGAGGACAAAATGACATGGAGAACAGATCCTCCTTTGAGGTCCCTACACACTGGCACTTCAGTAAAGCAGAACGTAAAAAACTGTGAGTGGCTGAGTAGTAAAAATGATTTTGCCAGTGTTTTGCCCACCCTGTCAAGCTGTTTTTATGCAAGAATACCTCATACTCAGATCCATCAGAGGAGGTACTGAGGTGAACTCTTGCTAATCCACTCACATCAGAGCTAACTTTGTAGGTAAAGGAAGAATCTTTTTGTTTTCTCATTTTGTCAGCAGTGTTGCCCACTGCTCACCTAAAGGAAGTTAAATATTATCCATTTTTTACCACTGTGTAAGTCTCCTCACTTTCGCACCTGAGCTTATAGGCTTCCCAAACACCTTGGGCTGGCAGGCTTAAAAATAATTCTTGTTATTTTTACACACAGAAGAATTTATTTTGATGATTTTAAGCATACTTTTGCAAAATACAATTATGGAGAAATGATCGGAGTAAAATTGACAAGCTGATTACCTAGTTTCCAAACAACATAAATTAAAATGGCTGCATTAACACACAAAGCCTCTATTACAGAGATTTATAAAGGAAAAGCTGAGTGAACTTTAGAGCAGCATTTCCCATGCCACTGTATTACTGACAATACCTCTTGCTCCAAGGTAGGATTATGGCTTTACTCAAAGGCTTTCTGTTTGAGAACCTCTGGCATAAGGTTTCTACAACAAAGTGCATGAGGAAAGTGCCTAGAATTTCACTGTCTAAATCAGCATAACTCAGTGTTTTTAAAAAGGAAAATCTGGCACCCTGCAGGAGTCCTGATCTCTTCTAGAGCAGGCCAAGTCCAGCAATGGCACAAGGATCTGAGACCCTGGGACTGGGAGCCATGAAACAACAAGGTGAGATTGGTAGTATTGAAAAAAACATCAAAGCAACATCCCAGCTGAGAAATCAAGCACTCAAAAATCTGGAAATTCAAGTATTATGATTACTTCTTCACCATTAGCTCATATACCTTGTACATAGCCTACTTTCAAAGGCATAAATTAAACAATTAAGAAAAAGGTTTGACCGAAGTAATACCCTGAGTCCCATCTCCAGCTGCTACAGAACATCCCTTCTTCATTAAAGCCAGTGCAGTTTTGCTGATTTAGATCTCCTGAGAATCTGGTGTAATAGTCAATAAGTGGCTGAGTCAGAAGGTGCAGAAGCAGGCCATAAATTTCAAAAGCCTGATTCTTTCTTTTCCTCACTTATCTCAGAGGTAGTTGCTGAGGGAGGGAAATCAAATTTGTGGATGTTTCTAAAGAGTAAAAGAAAACTTTAAGAGCATCTAGTGCCTAATACTGCTAAGGATGAAACAACAAGCCTTCTGTCCTCATGCTCTTACTGATAATCATCATAAAGAGTCACTAAAGGCCATGAATTTAAAGGTAAAGCTGACAGCAAATTGGTCACTGGGAACACTAAAAGTGAAGTTGAACATTTATAGACCTTTATAGCATAACAAACTCACAACTCACGCAGTGCTTTCATGGATCTCTTCAGACTCAGCTAAGGCTGTTGGGAGACTGCATCTTGGTGGGGCTGTATGACAGAGAAACAGAGGAAGGCAAATCAGAAAATCATGTCACCTTCTTGACTCAATGCCACCTGCAACCTGTGCACACATAAATTCTGCTTCCAGATAGCTTTAACTTCAGTCATTCTTTGAGGTCATTAAGGATTTTCATACCTGGGGGACAGCCATACATGCAAACACAACCCTTACCCATCTCTGCACATCTTTCTACCAGAAAGGTCCTAGTGAAGCCAGAAATTTTCCCCGTAGAGATGATTTTCCTCCAGGCGTGTGCTGTGGAAAGCCTAAAGGTAGCTGCAAAATCAAAATCTTTGTCTTTAGCAGATTTCTGCCTCACAGAACAATCTCAATACACACATAGTAAAAGCCACAAAAAAATCTCTGTATGCAAAAATTAGGTAGTGATGAAACCATCTGTAGTTAATGTGCAATTACACACTCTATGTCCAGCTGAACAATCATAAATATCAATGTTTTTTGTGATATCTTAACAATTAGATGCAAGGACTGCAAAGCCAGTTGTGAGAACATCCAGAGAAATATACGATATGTGATTTCCTATGTCTCTGACTTATAAGAGTGTTTATTTAGTTGCTGCTTGTCCTTTCAGAGATCTAAACCTCCAGAAGATAAAAATACATGCTGCCCTGAGAGGCTGAAAATATTCTCATTAGCCACCCAGATGTTTTTATCTCACACCCCAGGGGCAGACCCGCAATGAAGGGTGTATTAAAGCAACACAACTTCACTCTGGGTCTCAATTCTTGAGTTATTGTAACAAGCTTGTCTAGGTCAATTTATTTATTGTAAAGTTATCACATTTGGACTGAAGTTCTTCACCTTAAACCTTCAAACTCATTCCTTCAAACAAGCGCCCTCTCCTTGGAATTCATATGAGTAATAAAGCAACCTTTAAAAGTATCACTCTGTGGTCCAACAAATGAAAAAATTCTTAGCTGAAAATTCCATCAAAGGCCACAGCTTTTCCTTGGACCAGAGCGCTCTCACTTCTGTATTAGCACATGGATAGAGGGGGGGAAAAAATCAGTCTGTTATAGAAATTCATAAAGGAAAATTGGAGGGCTCTGACAGGGGACTAAATATTGACTCAGGACTTGTAATAATCACATTCTGAGACTCCTGGGGAGTCATTTGTAGGCTCAGAAGCACAGGGAGAACAGTTAGTTGAATAATTCCTTTGCTTTTCCTTATCTTTCAAATCCAAGAAGAGGATTTCCCTTTCTACTAATTCATGTTTCCTGATTTTGCAATCTGAAATCAATATAATTAAAAGAAAACAATGTTGTGGAGAAGTACCACACTCATGACCATATAAGCCATATATCTGTAAATATGATAAATAATCAGAACTAAACTATCAATACTTACATCCAAGTAAAAACGAGAACTTTCCAGTTTTTCTCCTGATTTCCACCATAAACAGAAACATCTTGCATAAACCATGCCAAGTTTCCACCATAAACAGAAACATCTTGCATAAACCATGCCAAGTTTCCTCACATACCAAAACGAAATGTCTCTTTGAGAGTATATCTGATCTGAATACCAATGCTGTAAATGTTCTTCATAGGTGTTCAGGACAAGATGGGAGGAGAACTGGTAAGACTTCTGCTAGCCCACAGAAATCTCTCGCTGGTGCCTTTGCAATAGGGGCAAAGGCTATGAAGAATACCACTGTGAAGAGATCAGCTGAAAGGTGAATTAGAAAGGCCTTGCTATCTGGGCCTGAATTTTAAAAAGTACTAGTCAAAGCAGCATTTAGCATTTCCAGTACCAGAATATTTTTGCATCCCTTGTCCTCTTACTTCATCAGAGCTTCTTTACATTTATTTCCTGCTCCTCTTTCTTTCTTCCTTCTCATTCTCTACAGCCTTGTCCACTCTATTACTTTTAGCTTCTCCTTGTCCACTTTTCTGTCTTGCCTTACATGCTATGAATTCTTATCTTATTCAGGGAAGCTCAAAGCCTACAAAATACCACCAGGTTTATTCTGCATCCAGCATTCCTACGCAATGTCCTAGGAAAAACCTCAGCATAAACTAATTCACTTCAGGACCCCCGAATAAGATATTTAGAAAACCCTCGAGGGTTGTTTTGTTTGTTTGTTTATTGGCTTGTTTGCTTTTTTAAGTTCTAGATCTGTGGAGCCCATGTTTTGCTAATACACAGAGTAAAGGTATTGCTTCTCTGCTCTAGCCCTGCGTGTATCCACTCAGGACAGCACATAACCCTGCTCATAATAGTCATGCCTCTCTCTCACATCGCACAGGGATGCTCATCCTCATGCATTCTGCCACTGCTGATTACAACTATGCTACCTCCAGGCTTGGTGCTTTTTGCTGAGATCGAGAGACTGGCAGGTATCTGTCCTCATGTTGCTCGGTAAGGAGCTGAAATTAGCAACGCCGAGACAGCTGTAATTCGGTACCGTCATTACAAAGGTGATTGAGCCTTGTTGATAGCAGGTGTATAACACCAAAGCAAACAGCCGCTGTAACTAGGATAGCTGTAACTCAGGGACCCACAGTGACATCTACTGGAACGGCTGGCTCTGAAGTACCATTAGAAGGCGTTAAAGCCCACAGAGCCTTTTTTTCCTTTCAATATCAAAGGCAAGGAAATTGATAATATGAAATCATCTGTAATCTTCAAAGCTGAGCGCCTGAGTGTAAGGCAGGCTACTGAGTATTGAACGTGGCTCACACTGAAAAATGAATCCTAAACCCTTTGGCATGCCCCTCTCCTACTCAATTGTTTTCTTCACACAGAAGCCTGAAAAACAAAGAATTCAAGCATGCTGGCAGTGTAGTCAGAGATAATGTGTACACAATCTGGCATCTTCTTTTCATCATTTCTTTCAGAGCACAGCTCCTGATCAGAGTGGGAGAATCGCCAGGTTTCTAACAGTGTTAAATCCGTCCAAGTTTTCCCAGCCACAGATTTTTTTTTCCTGTTCTACCGAGCAGAGTATTAAAATCCTCCATATCTTAATTGACCAACTTGAGCATACTCCTACAGCATATCAAACACATTTGAAAACTTGGAACTGCTTTTCAGTAGCAGTTGTAACAGGATTTTAATAATATTAATTCCATTTAGCAGTTCTACCTCCATGGTCCTTTTCCTAAATTTTTTTTTTTTTTTTTTTTTTTTTTTGCTGCCCTTGTTGTTAATTGAAATGTCCTTCTTTAAAGCTGAAGTGCATCACAATATTAACAAGCAACTACTTAGGCACTGTGGGTCAAGCCTTTTCAGGTGACCTTTCTATATGCTGAGGGTAAGAGCAGGCACATACAAGCGAGATGCCTTGACAGTCCTGGGGATGAGAGCATGCAGTTCATTTCAGGATACAGGAGTGTCCAGCCCCAGCGTGTAGACTGGAAGAGGAGTCCTGCTAAGTCAGGATTGCTTTTTGAACAGCAGCATACAAGAAAAAAGAGGAACTGGCAGGGAACAACAAAATTCAGGAGAACAGAGAAGTTCACACACAGCTCACTTTGCAGGACTCAGAGCAGCCATGAGATTGGGTACCTTGAAGCTTCCAGGAGGTGGCAGCACGAGAGAGAAAGAGAGAGCGAGAGAGAGAGAGCGAGAGAGAGAGAGAGAGAGCGCTACAGGAGAAACAGGAATCACAGGAACTGGAAAGGGAAGAAAGCTTTTTGACAGTTCCTTGTAAAAAAAGCAGTAACAGGTGTTACACACCTTTCTGCATAAAGAACTTGCAGAACCATAATGCCTTCTCTCCCTTAAAATTGAACGGGAAATAGGAAAGTCAGAAGGAGTTGACTCATGAATTTTTGAAATCCAAATTAATTACCTAATTCTTAAATTTTAGTTACACAGGTGCAAAGTCTTGACCCATCTACTGCCACGATCATAAATTTGCTGTTTATCCAGGAATGCAAAACCTATCATTACAAGCATGTCACTACCTGGGGTACCCTCACCTCTAAAATGTGTGCCCAAAACAGTCACAAATAGCTCCTGTCCTGAAAAGTGTCAGGATGGAGTTGGCAACTTGCCTGCCCTATCCAGCAGGGAAGCACATAGAAAACAGGCAGTACAAAGACACTAGCATGGCATGTGACAGGCAGACTCAGTACGCTGTGCTATGAGGATTTTTTTGAAGTTAAGTGTATATATAGCTCAGTTGCTTAGACCACCCACATCAATTTACCTAGCCCATCTGAAAAGCTAAGAAAAGAAAAAAAAAAACAAAACAGAAAACAACCCCAAAATTACCAGTAGCCCTCTGATTACAACATTCACCCAGCATGTGTGAGATTGTATTTCAAATCGGTCACACAGAACAAGGATAATAGTATTTATAAAGTGCTTTATCCTCTTTTGGAAGCCTGGAGACCTCAACTACAACACGGTTTAACCAGAAAAAAGCCTGTCTGGAGAGAATTGTCACCAGTAGGTAGAACACTGTATGCGGACAGCTGAGGGACAATTCAGAATGTAAGTTACCAAAGGTGACCTGAGATGACCAAAGGGGCAAAAGGTGGTATAAATGGCTTTAATCATAGATTCAAAGAAAGCTTGAAAATGCAACAATTTTATATCGTATCCTTGCGTACTCTAGATTCAAAACTGAATCGACACATTACACAGCTATTCAGTTTAAAAAACAGAAGCAGGGAGGAAAACAAAACAAAACAAACCCAGACAGGACAGCTGTCTAGATATTTGCATAAACAGACCAGGTTTGCTGCTTTAATTTCAACAAAGTGATGTCTCACTGATGGAGGATCCGGCCAAAGTTTTCAGACTGCATGAAATTCTAACAAATTCCTATTCATGTGAATATGGGGAGTAAGAGATTTTTATTAAATTGTAAATCTGCTGATAATTCATCAGTCTGCTGTGCAGCTGCCAATTATAAAATCCACATATTTTGAGGATAAAAATTAAATGTTTTGACTTTGATGAGACTATTCATGTTTATCACTGTTTATGGGCCCTTCTAGCTGTCGGCCTAACCAAAAATCCTTTATTCTTTAGTGTTACTGGAATAGAAAATAAGTAATAATAGCAGTTTTCACTTTTCTGCAAGAAATTTTAATATTTGGCTTATAGCAGGTATTTCCCTGGGTTTCTCAAGAAACATTAAAACTTAGTGAACCCAGAAGCCTGTTTTTTTTGTCTGCTTATTTGTTTGTTTTTACTGTATTTAAAATCTGATCCATAGTAATACACATAAAAACCATGGGATTTTTCTGTTTGGCAGAATTGGTCAGAGTGGATATTTTTATGCTTATAGGAGATCTGGGGAGGAGCTTTGCATATCTGGGAAAAGAAGCATATGAAATATATCTCCATAGTATATATACTGCAGCAACACAGGAAGATTTAGTGTTTAAGCAATCCAACAAAACCCCTTCTGAATTAATGAAGCAAACTGAGCTACTTTTATTCAAGCAATCTAATACAAAGATAATATTTGGGTTGCTGTTCATCATAGAAAATGTTTGTTGATTAGTTTGGTTTCCCAAAATTAAGAAAAATTATTTTCAAATTACAAAAATAAATTCATCATCTTTTTCATTGAAAATTCAGTTATACAGGAAATTCACTAACTACCTTTGACCAGCTATCATCAACCTATTTATATGGGTTTTACTGCTATAATACACCTCAGCTGCTGACACTCTTACTGGATGAAAACATTTTAAAGACTTGATAACATTTCTATTAATTTTATCCATGTGGAAGTTGGTGTTTATGTAGATGGTACTGAATAAAATTCTCATTTTGTTCAAATTTGGATCCTTGGTTCAAAGTTCCTTATTATGTCAAAATTTTAAGTTCCTAATACAATAAAGTGACAGTCTGAATATGTCCCATTTCTTCTTATAATTGTTTTTCTTGAAAGCTATACGTGTAAGGTTTATTTTCCAGAACATACATGGTCTGATTTTGAACATTCCCTTGAATTATTTAAGAAAGATTCCACATGAATATGAATTAATATTGTTCACTTAAAAAAGGGGAGTACCTTATTTTTTTATAATTTCTGAAATTTGAGATTAAGGAACATTTTCTGAGTTGTTGTTTGATCAACGTATTCAACATAGTGAAAATAATGGTCTGATTTTCAATAACATTTTTTAAATTCTACGTATTACAAGAATAAATTTACAAAGCTGTAAACAATAGTTGAAATGTAAGGGCTTTTGTTTTCTTCAAGCCAGAAAGACCAGGATACAAACACTTCTTCAAAACAGTGCAGTAATTTCACTGATAACTTCTATTAACACTGGAGGAAGGACCATTTTTAAATGGCAAATCCCCAACTTCTGATTCAGAGGATATCACCAAAGCTGAAAAAAAAAAAAAAAAGAAAATTATGAAACAGCATGGAATCTGAGCAAACTATTACAGAAAGACAATTTGCTTATTATTAAGAAGAGGAAGTAAAGCCATCTCTGTACTAATATTACAGAATCATTTAGTCCAGCTGAGAGCTCTAATGCTTCAAGTGCTTCAAAAATTTCTCAACTAGAAATGTAGCAGTGCCAAAATCACAAATGGGCCTTTAAGAAGTCATTCTATGCCATCTGCTATGTTAACACTGCAATTTTTGATCACTGGCTTTAGCTCCAAGAGTTTATGAAATCCCTACAGCACAAACTTACCCTGTTATCTTGTCCACCCAGTAAAGCAAGCAAAATAAAAGGGACATTCTCTAGTTAGACTGCAACATTATTAGCTCATCTGGAAAACACTTGGCAATAGATCACTCAGAATAAGGTAATTATTCCTCTTTTAATCATTTCCAGCTGTTTGAGTGCAGTTGTCATTCCTTCATGCTTCAGACCAGTTCAAGCATTCTCTCAGGACCACCATGGCCCTGTCCCCTTGCAAGAAATAACACAACTAATACAAGGAGTTCTCTCCTCACTGCACAATATGTACACAGGCTCATATACCCATTCTAATTTGGAACTACTAGGTAATCAGACCCCTCTGTAGAATCTGTGCCTCAAGACATAGCAGCAATTGGTCTGATGCCAGATCGGTGGTGATTCCCTTTCTGGTGCTATGCAACAAAGCACCTTCTTCCTGGCCAGTGTATTCCATCAAACTTTGGTTATTCAGTGCTGACTGGAAAGTAATTCTCCTTGTTCTCTGCTCATGACCACCTGCAACCAGTTGATGATTCTCCTGGTCACAGAAGCACAGGCCATTGCAGCAGAGCAACAGAGCATGCTCTCAGGCACACCATGTGATTTCAGGGTTGTCCTGTGCAGGGCCAGGAGCTGGACTTTGATGATCCTTGTGGGTCCTTTCCAGCTAAGGAATGTATGATTCTATGATTTTACTCAACTAGCATACAGACAGGCTTGGTCATGTATCCCTCTGTGACCTGATAAATATTCATGCTCTCAACACAATTTCAGACTTTTCTCACATGAATATATGATTATTGTTTACTGCCTAAAAGTCAAGGTGGGACAGGCTGACTTCCTGCTTGGAAGGCACAGCACCAACAAATGCCTTTTGCTTTTACTGGCCTAAGACTGATATGTCCCTTTACCTCCAAGAACCCAAATAAGAAAGTATTGGGCATCTCACAGGATCTCTTTGATGTAGTGGTGATGCTTTCAAACCTCATTAAGAAACAGCCCCTACAAAGACCCAAGTAAAGTTGTTCTGCTACAAAAGTTGAAGAATGACAATGGTGTAAAGGTAGGTGAAGATACTCCATTCCCATCTGACCTTCAAAAATGTAAGCCAAAATCAAATGCAGCATTATCTAAGAACACCTTTTTTTTTTGCTAAACCACAAACAACCTGGGAACGTACTGCCTTGTAGGGTTAAGTCTCACTGTTTAATGTGAGCGTGCCCAAGTATGAACCAGTCCATTAGCTGTTTACTTAACAGGAGAACAGGCATATCAAATTAAATGTCAGGAACTAACCACCCCCAGCAATTCAAAGCCTGATTGTTCCTACTGTGCCACAGTGATACACTCAACCCAGAAATTCATTCTTTCATTGGTAAATGAATTACTTATAAGTAATTACTTTGGCAAAGCGCAGAAGAATTGATAAATCATGGCAAACAGAGTGGCAGGCACCTCTGCTTCTGAAGCTGGTTATTTGATCATCCCAATTCTTTTCTGAATGCTGCTGGTTTTAAACCGTATTTTACAGGGTAACAGACTGTTCTTCCATCTCTGCCAGGGGAGTAGGGAGGTACATTTGAGGTAGATTTATGAAGTAACAATAGTCCTCGAATCAGTTGCAATTCCATCAACCTTCAGCCAGAAAATTCTCATTCTATTTTGAAGAACCCTGGTGGGATGGAAGTAGTGAAGGCACAGCCCGCTGCTGCGACAAACACAGAATGATTACTTCGGTTTTTAAAGTATGACATGAAAAGTGCATGTAACAGCATAAGACATCTCTGAATCATGCAGAGAGCTGTTCTGAAGCCTCCATCAGCTCAGTTTTTTCTTTCCTCTCCCCCTCAGAAGACACTCATTTCCTGTAGACTCTACATATTTTTCCCCATAGATTTATATGTCTTTTACTATATACAGACATTGTTGAAGCCTGCAGAAGGAACTAAACATACTCCAGCAATATAATTCCAGAAGATGTTCCAACTCAGCTACTTATAAAGCAGTTTATAAAATGACAACTGAAGTAAGCTCAGTAATAAATATTACTATCGACATCCTTCAATTTTTCACCCTGACACATCAACTCTGTCTCACAAAGTGGTTTCTGATTCAAACAGAATCTACAAATCATAGATTTGTGCTAACATACTTCAGTCCAAACACATTTAAAGCTTCACAGTGACCAAAGATGACAATGCCAACACTTGCAAAAGATGTTCTTTAAAACACTCTGTTTGTGACACTAAAATTCTTTCCATAAACAGCCTTTTTTCCAGCATAAATTGTAAGAACAACATTTTAACAGATGTCATATGTTGGTAGTACAGTTTGCATTTCCTTCGTTGTGTTGTATTTTGCTTCCTCCTGCAAGCACTCCTGAAAGTTTTTCTCTAGTACAGTTCCTTGCTTTGCTTCTAGAATTCAGCATTAAAGAGAATATTTTCCAAAACCACAGCCAGTTAATGCTGCATTTCTGTCTTTTGATAAAAACAACCAAGCCTATTCAGCATTCTTAGGAAGTAAATGTACCAGAAATATTTGCAAGACTTTTCAGGAAATCACCTGGGAGGGTCAAAAATTTTAAACCTCTGGCAGGCAATAAAGAACATTTCCCCTCAAAACAGAACATTTATATAATATTCACATGTATATTACAACCAATTCATACATCACAGTCCCAGTTAGACTGAGAGTAACTTTCACAGCTTGATGAAAACAAGTTTTTCTTTCTTGATTTAGAAGGGCCCAATTAAAATGGTCTAGCTGAGCTGCAGAACACCAAAAGTCACAGAAAGTTGGCCAGTGGTTTCCATGTTGAGTCAAAATAATTCACAGGTGCACCAGCACACTCATCTGTCAAAAAGTATCCAGCTACATTTAAAGACTTTACCCAGGGAGCAATATACCATTTTCTGCTTCTTATTTTTCTTGTCTGGCTGATATTTGTATGTCATTGTTTCATAAGGAAATTTTCAGAGTCAGGTATCTCTCCCTCACACAAGAAATTTTAGGCATCAGTAGTTATTTTTTAACTTTTTCTTCAGCATATTAATATTTATACACTCTATTTATAAATTAAAGAAGAAAATCTCAAAAATATGCTGCTTAGTCACGGGGGATGAATAGCATGACTCATAAAGACTTAGATGATAACAAAGCTAATACTAATCATGCACTGTACCAAACGTTCCCATAGACAGGATCTAACAATCGTCAAAATTTTGCTTTCTGTGAAGAATGAAATGGCGTGATGTGTCTCATTATAAGGTTGCTTTAGCCATGGTGGTTTGGTTAGTTTCCGGGATTGTATATACAGTGCACATCAATGAACAAAGGCACCTTTTCATCCATTTTCCATGCAATTTTTGATGGCACATCATCCTGGGCACCTGTGAGTCACAGTGCAGGCTCCTCACAGCTCACTGATGATGTACAGAGATTCCCACACAGCTATCATTATGCCAGGAAAAGGTTTAAGTGCACTTATCATACATTTTAAATAAATGGCTTTCTGCTTTCTCAAACCTTTCAAAACACCTAATTCTGGTGCTAGTATTATAAAACCATCCTTTTGGCAAACATTATTTATCCCTGCACAGCTCATTAACACTTCTCCCTAATGGTTTGATTTTGGACGAAGGACAGGTCCAATTCTTCCTGCTACTCAGGTGATGCTTTAAAAAGGATGGGATCCCCTTTAGGGTGTGTAGGTCATACACACTCTAACAAGGGTTCGTGGACTCCTAAGGTATGCTCATACCATTAAATCCATTTTTAAATGCACTGAAAACCTGTAGACTCTGCTCTATGAAGAAAACTCTAAGGAGTGTTAACATAAGCCAGTCAACACCACTTAGCCTTAAAAGTAAGAACTATTCTCTGGCCTTCTCATATTTAGCAGTAACTACTCTTTCTTATAGCCACAACTAGGGACATTCCTGGGTGAGACAGGAGTGCAGAAAAACAGTTCTTCATTTTGCCTCAGTCAAGACTCAAGTTGAACCCAGAAAGAAATCTTTACGCAGTGTAAAGATTATTCTTGTAGTAAATGAAGAGAGATGAAAGTTGCTTGAGGAAACCACTTGTGCTGCTTGCAAGGTCTTCATGCTCAAAGGGAAAAGCTAGGGGGGAAAAGTATTTGGATGTTAGTGAAGAAAGAGGCTGTGATTGAGGGGGGGTTGGGCTGGTTGGTTTTTAGGGGAGAGGGAACAGGGTATACATAAGTCTTCAAAATCTGACCTAGTTTCTCACAGTTTAAAAGACAAAAATAGCAGATTAATTACATATCCAGATATTAGTTGCTACAAGTGTTTCATCTAAAGCCTGAAAGACAAATATAATTTCATTCGTCACTTTAAAATAGCTGCAAGTAGTGAATTGGCTCAGTGTAATTCTTGTAGTCTCCTCCTCCCTCACTCTATTTCTTTTTCCCATCTTGAGCACTGTGTTTAAAAACAACAAAAAAAATCCCAACACTCTCCCCAAAAAAACAAAGAAAAAATAAACACCAAAGGTAACAAAACAGACCAAACAAATTATTCTAAATATATAATTCCCAACTGCCAGAGACTTCTATTTCACTTTAATTTTAAGAAAAGTATAGAGAGAAAGGTTTGGTTTGCTTCCTATGCCACAGTTTTTAAATTCTATCTGCTCTCCTTGTTTCTGTCTGTTGTAGAACCTTTACTTTTGCCATCTCTTCCATCTATCTGGTATTTTTATTGATGTCCACAGCTACAGCTCAAGTTCCACAGTTCATCATATCCATTCATAATTCAAGTCAGCAATATCACTAGTGCATAAAACTTAATTTCTGTGGTTATCTACAATGAATGCCAAGTGAAATGAAAAAGGTACATCCATAACTCATTCCCAGAAGCCTCTATCCAGTCTTTCATGCCTGTTTCCAACCATGTCACTTGGTGAGGAAAACTAACATTTCTTAGCTTCAAACAAACTCTAAAGTAGTTCAGCTAGTGATGAAACATTGTTCTAATCCTCCATAGTTAGCAAAAGAGAGTGAAATAGATTGAAAAAACTGATGTCAAAATTACTTTCCACAGAGATTAGCATAGAAAGATTAGAAGACTAAGTAGTTTTCCAAAATCAGCAATTTGAAAGAGAAGATTGTGATGAAAATCTTTATATCCTGCATATGGATGAGAAGGAAAATGAATAGCAGACAATTAATCATTAAAAAAGAGGGACACTTCAAAATTGCTGCCCAACTGAAGTCTTTGTACTTTTTCCCTTTTATATAACAATCAAGGAGGAAGAGATAAAATCTGAAGTTACAAAAATTATAAAGATATAGAGAAGGAGGACATCATACTCTTGAAACAGACACACAAAAATTAGACATTAAGAATAAAATGAGAATAGGAGACTTAATTGACATAAGACGCAGTATTTATGCTCATAAACACCAATTAGATACCAAATGGTAAACTGGTAGTTATAGATAGGATTCAAAATAGTTTTGTCCTACAATTACTTTATAAATCATTGAGAGGAACAATTTTCCAGGAAATTTCAGTAGTGAACACACTGCTTAACCCCAGGACATCTGTGTGGGAAGATACATTTGGAGATTCAAGACACGAGGCAGACAGCTTCAAGCCAACATGAACATCAACTGAATTCAATTACTACTAAGTAGAGAAATCCACTGATGACCCGGTTTCTGAACTTTGCTATCAGCTATAAATCTGTTGACTGCAGAAAAGAAGCAAAGGTTCTTGACCAACAGCAGCTCCTCAGGGGTGTTTTCATGCCAGGTATGGCTCTTATTAGTGTTGTCCACAAAGATCGGATCTGTTACCCGGTGTGCAATAACCCAATAATTACGCACTTGAGAGAGACATTGATTATTTATTCTAGAGTTGTGCAAGCCTGGGTGCTCAGTGGTATTCCATAAATCAAACACACCAACTATCAGAACTTTCTGCTATTTATACATTTAAGCAAACATTACTGCTCATTAGATACTAATTAATAAGAGAATTACGTAACTTGTATTTTATCTTCTATTTGTTAATTATTCCCTCTCTTCTCATGCTAATTAGTCCACGTGCTCTGTCTTTCTCTTCTTTTGGGTCAGTGGTCTGTGAGTCAGTGGTCACGGTCTCCCTCTGACGGAATTACCTGTTACTCAGTCAGGGCTGATTTCAGCACAGTTGCTCAGTTGGCTTTGTTGGTTTCTTCCTTATCTTGGGACTTCTGCCAGATGTCCTTCTGGCATTCTTTCTGTCCACTTTCAGCAGTATATCCTTCTTCCCAAGCTTTGTTAACCTCCCTCTAGGTCTGAGATCATTGAAGCATGTCCAGTCCTTAACCTTAACAAGGCAATTCTACCATCAAATAATCTGTTCTTCTAACACATGAACATCACTTCGAGCTCAGTAGCTTAAGTTTAATTAATCTGTGTTTCAAAGATTATCTCTTCCTTCTTGTTGATTAGGCCTGAAAGTATACAAAGATCAAATATTAAAGAGCATCTTTTCTTGATAATATTTGCTATATTCCACATTTTGCAACATTAGTACAAAAAATATTGTTTGGCAGTTGAAAAAAAGAAAAAAGTTGAACAGCCTTAGAAATCAGTAATCAGTGTCAAGAACTGAATTTTGTCTCCTTGACAAGGAGAGCAAAAAACCTATTTATCAATTTTTTATATCTTAGTATTTTATCAAAAATTTTATTTTAACATAGTAAGGTTTTTGAAGGGGGAGGAGAAGGAAGAGGTTAAATATTATATGAATTTTTTCTGAAAGCCTGGCCCTGTTGAAATGAGCGATTTTGCTATTAAGCCCAACCAGGGCAGGATTTCACATGTATATTTTGTGAAATAATCTTACTCAAATTTCACATGCAGCTACTTATGGGAATAATCCAGAGCCTAAGACAAAAATTCTTTCTGGTTTGTGTGAATTTTGGATGAGAATCTGAATAGCATCTTATTTTAGCCTTCTTTTTTTTTAACAAAAAGAAACTAGCAAACACACACACACAAAAATACCAAAATCACCACCAAAGTAACCAAATCAAAGTGAAAAAGGGAAAATGTGAGCTAAATTTTTACTTTAACCTAAAATTATAATTTAATTTTTACTGCAATGTCCTTGGTTTATTAGTCAGTACTCTTATGTCGCACACCTGAATTCATTCACCACCAAAAACTAATAGAAAAAAGGAATTCTGTATATCTGAACCCAACACCAGACCTTGGGGAATGGAAAACCTCAAGTCAAAAGTAACCCAGCTGATTGCTTCACTGTATGCACACTCTAAGTTTACTCTTATTAACTATGGAATGTATGGTGCTTGGGAATGGGAGTGATGTATTATGTGTGAGGATGGGCCTATAAAAATTAAAATTAACCTGTGTTTTCATTAAATTAATAGCCCTGATAAGGTCAAGTAAGAAAGGGTGATATCACTATCTTTCAAATTAAATTCCTGAAATTCACCTCTGTTGAAATATCCTGTATGGGAATGGTGAAGGTCACCACACTGATTAAGAGGACAGCCAGTTCATTGTGGAATTAAAATCCCCTGAAATTATAAGGCTTTAAACAGAGGCAACAGAGGAGGTTTGAGAAGACTGGAGAGGAGCCCACATTGCACCTGACAATGATGTCAGCACTGAGCACAGTAATGTAACTTTTGCAGAGGCCAATGAGAGCAGTATAGCACAGCAAAACCACCACCAATGACTCCCATACTATCTGTTGAGTATCTACCAGGTAACATCATCCCAAGGCAGCAGCAGCAGAAATAGAACCTTATACATGTGCATATGCCTGAATCCTTAGTTTTTAAAGCTTAAATATGCATGCTGCATGGTAAAGAGCAATATAAAAAATATAAAGTTGATCTTTAGAGCTGCAGCACTATCCACAGCTGATCATCTACTGTCAGGGAAACCAAGGTTCTCAGAGCATTTCCAAAGAGATATAAATCAGGATTATGCTACAAAAAATGTAGCACGCTATACTTCACAAGCACTGAGTGAAAATATAGACCTTACTGCAAAATGTTTATGAACTAAATTATAATTAATTGCTTAAACCACATTCTTTTTTTCTCCCGTTGACCATTATCCAATAAATTTTTAATGCAAGCTGGCATAGGTAAATAGCTGTAACTAAACATCTGTTCACCTGATCCAGGAACAGCCTGATTTGTTTAGGCAGATTCAGGTATCACAGTAACATCAAAGAGTACACATAGATTGACCCTATGTTTATGAACTTCAGCTCTCCTGAATACTTCGATATGACCCATTCACTTCACATCAACCAGTCTTCCCTGATGAGTCTTTCTTTAAAATGAAAGAAAATTATCAGCCCAATATTTTGAATTGCAGAAAAGCCTAAGAAAAAACCGTTTGCAGCTCCTGCTCAGATGGAAAACATGAGCAGCAAATTAAATCCATATAATAAATTATTCCACAAAAGCCATGTAATCCTCTGAACTATGCTCATATATTTTCTGGTTTTCATTTTATATGGACACTGACCAAGAAAGCTATTTATACAGGAACATTTTAACACTGCCTGCAATTTGCATGCCACCAGTTTTGCTGCTGACTTCGAAATGGGAAGTAGAATAGACTGACATCCGTGGTGTGCAGATCACAGTGTGTTGGACAGTCCACAAAAGAATTGTTTATCAGTCTCTAAAGCTGGGAAAATATGTTAATTTGTTCCTGGGCCTGTGCATACTGAAAACACTAACGGTGCTAGTGCAACCTTAGAGAAAAACAGAGATTTTTAAGTCAGATCACGACATATAATCCTCCTCTCTGAGCCTGATATCTTATATGCCTGAGCAGTAGGCATCAGGCTGGCCTTTTCTATTATTATTTTTTTAAATAATGTCAGAGTGCTTGAAACCTATTTTGAAACTGGGACAGTACTTGTGTCACCTCTGCTGCTGCTGAATTGATTAATTTCTCATTGACACAAATGGCCTGAGTATGCTAAGGGTGGTTGTTCATTTCCTGCTGACAAGGAGGTTTTGAACCCAAAATTTGATTAAGTCTTATCTAGTTTTGGAACAATTCTCCAAGTAAACCTGATAGGCTATATCATGCATTCTGAAACTAAGACCCAAAATAAAATAACATTATAACGGAGTCTGTCTGTTTCTGAATGTTAAAGTGTCTGCAACAGGGAATGAGGATGATTATTTGTGCCTTAAGTCTGAGGGGATAAGGGGCCAGAGAAGATATGACCAAACACAGCTAAAATGATACTGCCTAAATGTAATACACAGGAATTCTCTGGCTGAATAGCAAAATAATGAGAAAAATGAAAGAAAAGATATACCGAAAAAAATGGCAGTAACATCCTTGATTCCCCAATGCCACTAACAGAACTGCAAACAAGATGCCCAGGCAGTCTAATTTGCAAATCCATCCCCAATATTGTCAAGCTGACAAACTTGCAGAAGGGTTCTAATTCATCAATATTGATAGCTACTAAATATCTTTTCAAAGCAAAGCAATGCATGTAGCTACATGTTATTTCTACGTCTGGAAAACAAATCTATCAAGAGGTAAATAGGGCTCTTGGATAAACTGTCTCCAGCAAATTTTGCAGCAGATTAGATATCCAATGTTGGAAAAGCAGACCACAAGTGAGCATAACACATAAACCACCTAAGCCATGCCACTCTCATGTGAAATAAAGGAAAGTGGATACCTCAAATAAAGCACTTTAAAAAGAACATGCATAATGTTTGACAAACGTAGATCATTACAAGGCAGATGTCCTTCCTCCAGAAACCAGGGAACAAGAGGGTAAAAAAGACTGCAGTAATGAAAGGATACCAAACAGCTACTGTATTTAAAGAGATGTGGCACAAAGATAAGAAAATAATTTGATTCACAGCCAACTCAGACAGAAAATGTGTTTGGGTAAAATATAGTTTACTACAGTCTCCAAGTTGACAGGTCCAATAAAATCATAGTATAACTGACAAAACATCCATAAATGTGATTAGAATTGAGACTTTTATATCAGAGCAAAAGACAGGACAACAGCCAGTTAACAAATAGCTAAATATTACAATTAGCCCAGTGAGTTATTCAGGTGATTTATCTTTCTATCTTGATATTGTTCATCGATACAGCTCTATAGATTTTCAGATATTCTGGTATTAAATTTGCTAACAAAACAGTTTTTATTGGGTGCCTTGTCAAAGGGAATCCAAGTTTTTCATGCAATGACTCATAATTTTTTATAATCCAACTACAGTGGCCTGAAATTGAATACAGATTTAAAAATTCACTTTGTGATTAAGACTTCATAGCTTCATATTCAAATTTGATGACTAATTTAATGACTAATATCTACACTCTAATAAACTAATCACAGTTACAAGGCTTTAGATAATTCTGGTCACTTTTTTAAATTTTCTTGGAACTAAAAGAGAAAACTACAATATTTTCACCTCTCCTTTTAAACAAGAATCAATTTTAGTATTGATAGTGGAGACAAACTTACTTCAGAAACTCTTCAAAGTATACTCTTTTTGTGGAATTTACAATGTCATATTATACGATCCATCATCATGGTTCCCTACTTTTATTTTTGTGTCCTGGTTTCATTTCCAGTCAGAATGCGCACTTTTTGTTCAACAAGCTGCACAAGCAATTACTAATTTTCATCCTTTCTCTTAAACCATTATATAAAAAACTGCAAGTCTTGAAAAGAAGTTCTTCTTATATAGTATCCATTATCTCACAGAAAAAAACCTCCAAAATAAAGCTTAGATGAATCTTACAGAAGAAGGTGTGAAAATTTACCCTATGTGTAATAGACACTTATAATACATATATTTCCCACAATTCTGATTTTGATTTGCATTCTCAACAGACAAATCATAAAAATCAACACAACTTTTTATTCAAACATGAGCTTAATGTCTGACTGTGCACTTCCAAGAAAATATAAGAAATTTTAAAGAAAGAACTCAGCCAAAATCTACCAATTTACCTCAGCCAAATATCACACACAAGAACCAGAATATCACACACTCTACTCATTTTCGCTGAGGTTGCACAGAAACATCTTCAAAACTATTTGGCAGCATGCTGCTATTCAAGTAGGTGTCATTTAAATATTTACAACATGATTACTTAGATAAAATTTCAATAATTTCTGTAAGCAATTCCTGGGGAATCAAACTTGGAAAAACATGGAAATTACTAAAGCACTACATGGTCACACCTGCGGAAATACCAAATTTAATGTGCAGCATGAATCATTTTTAGCCCTGCTCAGAGCTTGAAATAGGAGGAAGTTATCTAGGCTTTTTAATCAAAACAATTTTTTGAACATGCAGGTCACTCCATAAACCAATAAATAAACAGTCTGCATGGACAAAACATACCTAGCTCAGGACATGCTGCAGGAAAGCATGTAAAGAAATAGAACATACAAATCAACAGTTTCAACCAGTCAGCTTTATAGGAGCTGATTCCAATTTGATTTATACTGGTTTAAGTCAGAATCTCATTATATCTACATAACAATCCATCTTCCTGACAAGAGGCTAGGTACCTTTGCAGGCCCAGGCTGCTCAGCAGTTGCTGCAATCCTACAAAGAAATGTTAACTTGGCTATGCTGACTTATTCCAGCATTTGATTTATTTCAGCTGGCAATAAGAGGAGACAGAGTGTGTCTGTGAGAGGTGGAATTTGGCTGGGTAACTGTCAGGTGCGGAATGCCTTTGGTTTGTGGGTTACCTCATTATCAACAAAAAGTCTGTCACCATCCTCCACCTTCCCAGAGCCTTTGCTTGGGTGCAGAAGCCACAGAGCTATATTCCAGCCTAAAGGCTGTCAGAGAGCATGGCGGTTCAGAAAAGCAGAGGAACTCTGCACACACCTTCCAAATCACAGAATCATAGAATCAGCTGGGTTGGAAGGAACCTCCAAGATCATCAAGTCCAACCCCTGATCCACTACTGCTGCAGTTGCTAGACCATGGCACTAAGTGCCACATCCAGTCTCTTCTTAAAAACCTCCAGGGAGAATCCACCACTTCCCTGGGCAGCCCATTCCAATGACTGATTACCTTCTCTGCAAAGAAATTCTTTCTAATATCCAACCTAAACCTCCCCTGGCACAGCTTAAGACCATGCCCTCTTGTCTTGCTGATAGTTGCCTGGGAAAAGAGACCGACCCCCACCTGGCTACAACCTCCTTTCAGGTACTTGTAGAGAGTGATGAGGTCTCCCCTGAGCCTCCTCTTCTCCAGGCTGAACAGCCCCAGCTCCCTCAGCCTCTCCTCCTAGGACTTATGCTCGAGTCCCTTCACTAGCCTAGTTGCCCTCCTCTGGACCTGCTCCAGGACCTCCACATCCTTCCTGAACTGAGGGGCCCAGAACTGGACACAGTACTCGAGGTGTGGCCTCACCAGTGCTGAGTACAGGGGAAGAATCACTTCCTTGGACCTGTTGGCCACACTGTTCCTGATACAGACCAGGATGCCACTGGCCTTCTTGGCCACCTGGGCACACTGCTGGCTCATGTTCAGCTTCCTGTCAATCCAAAATCCCAGGTCCCTTTCTGCCTGGCTGCTCTCCAGCCACTCTGTGCCCAGCCTGTAGCACTGCAGGGGGTTGTTGTGGCCAAAGTGCAGGACCTGGCACTTGGCCTTGTTGAACCTCATCCCACTGGAATCAGTCCAACTCTCCAACCTATCCAGGTCCCTCTGCAGAGCCCTCCTGCCTTCCAGCTGATTGACACTCCCCCCCAGCTTAGTGTCATCTGCAAATTTGCTGATGATGGACTCAATCCCCTCATCTAAATCATCAATAAAGATATCAAACAGGACTGGGCCCAACACTGATCCCAGGGGGACACCACTAGTAACCAGCCACCAACTGGATGCAGCCCCGTTCACCATCACTCTCTGGGCCTGGCCCTCCAGCCAGTTCCTAACCCAGCCTTTGTCCAAGCCGTGGACTGCAGCTTTTTCGGGAGAATGCTGTGGGAGACGGTGTCCGAGGCTTTGCTGAAGTCCAGACAGACACATTCACAGCCTTCCCCTCATCCACCAGGCGGGTCACCTGATCATAAAAGGAGATCAGGTTGGTCAGACAGGACCTGCCCTTCCTAAACCCGTGCTGGCTGGGTCTGATCCCTTGTCCATCCTGTAGGTGCTGTGTGATTGCACTGGAGGATGATCTGCTCCATCAATTCACTGTTTGCATTTGCACATTAATTACTGTTTATATTTTCCTCTAATATGCATATGTATTTTACACCATCCACCAAAATTGTGCTTTTAAAATTAAGAGTAATCTTCAATTACTTCCAGCCTGTGTGTAGCCTGCCAATTAATTAAAGAGTTTGCGAGAAGTGTTTAGAAATTAGGCAATTGAAAGGCTAAATACAGCAGACTTCATCTTGATGAGGCAGGAAATAAAAATGCCCTCAGGTAATTTATGACTTTGTTCCTATGTCCACAACAAAAGACTGAAGGGAACACACTACAACTCAATTGGCAGTTTTCCAGGGTGCCAAAATTATGTTTCCTACATAATAGGTCTCCACAACTTGCAAGATAGGGCATTCCAAACTATGAGACTCTTAAGGGCAACAACAGATCAGTCCTTGTTTTACAAGTTACAAATGCTTTTTAAGAGCTTTTTCCTAACAGTCTTTAGACCTTGTAACAGCTGTAATTAATGCTAACAGGAGCTGTGCTCCCTAATTTTTCATGTTTTGTAGAAAGAAAGATACATTACTGATTTAAAAGCTAGAAAGAAAAAAAGGAACTTCTTGTAGGAAAATACCTGGTTCATTATGTTCGGTCACCTAAAAATACATTTTGTAATGGTTCTGACAACTTCTCGTGTTCCTTCTCCAGACTGCCCCTAAAAGTCTGACTGAAATTACTAGCACTGTTCTTCTAATTTCTAAACTTAAGTATATTAATTCTAGTTTATATCCACTTGCTTTTGTGTCAACATTTTATCCTGAATTAATCAGGTAGGATTTTTTTTCAGAAAAGACATAATTATATTGTGGGATTCAGTACCACAAGATTTTGGAAGTATAAAAGCATAAATTAGAAAATGTGGATTTACATAAGAAATACATAAACTCAAAACCTGAACAGGAAGTCCATCAAGGGCTATTAAAAACTTTATGAAGTTCCTGAACTTCAGAGAATGAAAAGTAGGAAAAAATACAATTCTGCACCTGTCAGTCATTGCCACAAGCATCCAATACTAGCTAGTAGCAAAGAAAAGGCAATGGGATAGAAGATACCTCTGGACTGCCCATAAAAAATATTTTCCATGTAAATATGAATAAGCAAAAGCTGTCATACTTAGTCAAAGGTTCTTTTCCACTTAACTGTTTTCACTTTATCTAAATTACAAAAAAGAAAGCCCTTTACTCTAAGTATTGAAATATGCTGAAGGTCTCCATTGCAGTCACTGCTAGAATCTGTAGTGGAATGCCATTTTATTTTAGAAGAAAATAAGAGATAGCAGTGATTAAACGCTTTTTCTGTTTTCTTTCAATGAATTCTTGAAAAAGCCTCTAGACATTAAATAAGAGCAGCTAAAACCAGGTCCATGATGCAACTGTTCATAAACAAGGCCATAAATAGCAACCTTTTGATTAGCCTTGTCCATGTGAAAGAAGTTTTCCTTTGGATTAATTAACTTTGTCAATAACTATACAGAACACTGAATGTGACTTGACAGCACTTGGTGTGACAGTAACAATAAGACCGATCTTTGCTTCTGAATCATGCACTCTAAATGTATTGCCATGGGAACATTTACCCCTTTACCCCTTTTATGCTGAGATTCATTCCCTTCAACATGTCCAGATACATAAGGCTGTTGGCTTGTATATTTTAATAGCTGATGAGGAAAAGACTGGGGGCCATAGGAAGAGAGAAAAGATGCTTATATAGCCTGGAGCAACATGTTTATGTTTATGAAAATCCCCTCACAGTGAACTATGTCTCCTGACTTGATCAGGCTTTCAGTGTTGCCCCTAAACTATGATCAACCATAGATTCTTAACAAGTATCAAAACACATTACCATATGGAGTTAGCAGGCAGGCAGAAAGTCCTGCCAGAAAATTATATCTCCTGACAGATATACTACAGCAACATCTTCTTTATAATTCAATGGGAATTTATTCAGGCAACAGGTGCAATGGCAGCCTCTGAAAAACCGATGCCAGCTCACATGTCCAAAAAGCAGTACATGCTTCTCCAGAGACCAAGGAAAGCAAATGATTAGGCTATTGGCAAGATTAAGGGCTAAAGGGTGTTTTCTCCTCTCCCTGAGTATGTTTTACTATGTTTAAATAACAGGATTTCGATTGTTGTCACAGAAAACTAAATAGTAATCATAGAACCACAGAATGGTTTGGGTTGGAAGGGACCTTGTACATCCTCTAGTTCCAACCCACTCCATGGTGAGCAGGGACACCTTCCACCAGACCAAATGGACCACAAGGGCTCTCTAACTGCAGGTTTCAGACAGCATGTGTGATTTCAGCTGCAGTCTGGAAACAGTGGTACCACACTGTTGTGAATGAGTATTTTAAAGTCACTTAGAGAATTCTTTAAAGCACTCATTCATGATACACACCAAGACCAAAATGCTGATTTCTTTTAAGTTCTTAGCAGAATTCTTCAAATCCTAGGAGCTTTATCGCTCCTATCAGAGAAGGATACTCATCTAGAGATGAATGTCAAAGCTATTTCCTTGCCTGGAAAAAAGTTTCTAATTTGTAGTTACGTATTGCTATTCCAGAATTATCTAAAATACAAATGTATACATTTTCATCAAGGTATCATAGTTGTTTAATGAAGTAGAAATCATTTATTTACTTATAAATTACTGCTGTTCTCATTTAGATTTTTTTTAAGAGAAAAAAAAGTCATTGTTTACATCAAGTGACCATTTCTGGACTTTAATTCTTATGTGGTATTTTTACCTTGCAAAGGTTTTTGTAGTATTTGTTATCTTGAAAACTTCATCTCATTGGCTCAATTCTTTTCCTCCAGAAAATGCATCTATCCAATTTAGAGAGAGGCACAACCACTCCTAAATCACTACAAACATCCCTGCATCAGCAAAGTGCTAGCTGGGAGTTTCCCATCAGACTGTCTGCACAGACAGGTGCAGAGATCTCCACTATCCATAAACTGCAGGCTAAATGCCCAGGCATTCACAGGTTTAGCTTTCAAGTTTGAGGATTAAATGCAGAAGAGGAGTGCATTTATTTTTAGAGCTGGTCACATATTCTCTATTGCATTAAAGAGAATAAAAAAGCTCCTACCGACTACTGCCTTCAGTTGAGACTCATTGTTTTGAAATTGAAACCACATATATATAATTTTATGATACGCTTCAATAACAAAAGCTTATCTGGAGGGTAATGATGATTTTGGAGTAACATGTCTGAGAAGACTCTGGAGCAAAGAAGAGTCTTTCTTAAGTTTTCAAGAATAATTAACTAAATTAGGAATTTTAATTATGTTTCTGTGCTATCTAAATGTTATGAATGAAGTCTTCTTATATAGAGGGGTTTTCAGAAGTTAAACAGTTTATTGTTATTACACCTAAAAGAAAATTTAAAGATTAAAAAATCTGGAGAATTTTATCAAATCTCATTTTAAAAAGAAGGAAAACTAAGTGAAAATTTACCAGAAAGGAGCAGGTGTTACTCTATGAAGTGACAGTAGAGGAAATGAGAATTACAGCCTGAGAGGAGCTTTGCTCAGAGCCATAATTTCGGGCACTCAACACCCACAATTAGGGTCAGATTCAAAATAAGTTACATGATGTGTGAAATTCTAATATATTCAATTGGATTTTTTCCTAGTTAAAACCTAGCTTTCAATATTAAAATGAGGAAAAAGGAACATATGCTACTGTTTTGGGATGCTGAGCAGTCATTTGTCAGAAACTTTTCAAAATAAATTTTTAATATCATGATATAAAGATAAATTCAAACTCAGTATCTTGCAAAAATAGGACTTTGGTCTGCAAAATATCCCTTAATCATTTGTTTTAACATCAAAACATTTGTATGTTTCATTTCAATACTATTTTATATTTGAAACTTTTTTATTGTACTGCGTTATCATTGCTATTATAATGGAAGTTCAGAACAAAATTAAACAAAAACTATTAAAAAACACACTGTCATTAAAAACAGACAAAAAGAAGACCTCGTTTCCTTCTTAGATATTAAAAAAATGTATGTCTTCAATCAGATTCAGAAAAAAAGCAACGTTCTTTTTCACAGTTCCCATCCTCCACACAGCTCAGCATGTAGCATTTCTGCTGGGATTTCTGCGTATCCCAATAGAATGTCACCAAAAATGTACCTGTTCACCTGAAGTTGAGAGTCAATAAATATTTTATTGCTGGAAAGAATTGCCCTTGGACCCATACAGTGTTACTGTAATTAAGTGAAAAATATATGATTGTTGCAGAGGGCACTTGTTGCCTAGGTTTGCAGAATCTATCCCAGCAATTATGCTCATACATGTCATAAGCTGAAAATTTCTTCAATAACTTGTTTGCTAAATTTGACTCCTACCTACAAAAGTGCTTTAATTCCTTAATTTGAAAAATACCTTAGCATATAAGCATCAAAGCTGTTTTAAGAGCTACAGAAGTGTCATCCACTATAAAAGATAACAGCAAATTAAATTGGGAGTGGGAGAGAGGAGGGAAAAATTATAATGGGTGTTTGTATAGAGGTGTACAGAAAATCAGAGTATTGAGTAAGAAAGGTACATTTAGACTAAAGAAGGCTTTCTTTCAACCAAGTGTACTAACCAGGATTAACCCACTGTTAGATTTTGACTTGGCACTTGGGCTTATTTATGGGAATAGAAGTTTGAGCTGCTCTTAGGTCAGAGAAATCCAGTATCTGTCACTGGGAGACCATATGTTCCCTCCCAATTCAAACTCATCAAACATCGGTAGGTGAGCAAATTTTTAAAGCAGCATGTCTAAAAATATCACAGTGAAGTGAAATATCTCCCATCAGAGATACCCAGTGCAGAGAAAACCACTTCCCAGAGGTTTGGGGGAAGGACAATAGCATGAAGACACAGTTGAGTCCAGTGAATGAGATCAGCCACAAGACAGAGAATGCTGCATTTCTGCAATGAATATTATTGCCTCTGGAAGAAATAAAAGCTGGATAGCATGCAATCTTTATATTTCTGAGAGCTTGAAATTGTTGTCAATCAGAACAAGGTGAACTGCCTGAATAAAAGACACTCCTCTCCCAGAAAAGCACAAAGACAAAACACCAAACTGGCAATAGAGCAAAGAAGAAAGAATTGATGCTCCCACACTATTCTCAATCTCTGCAAAATTTTTTTTCCTGCTTGTTTATTCTTGTTCCATCTTATATAAGTAATCAAGTAACCATCCAAGATTTATTCTTGTATAAGAATTTATTCTTATATAAGTAATCTCTTACTTTAAGAATTATCAAAAATGAGAATGATCAGTGCTGGAATGTAAGAAATTCGGTGTCTAATGACTTTTAGTAGTTCCTACATTTAGTTACTTTTTAAAATCCTTCTTAGCAGGGAGAATTGGATTAAAATCAGATTGCAGAGCAAAAACTTGGTAGTGAGTGACCATGCCAGCCTTCACCATGTGAATGTGGTATACAGTGGCAAGCAACTATAGGCAGTAGATATGATGGAATGAATTATATTTCAAAAGGGAATTTCACATTTCCCAAGATGCAACAGGACATAATGCTGCACTGCTTTACACATATGTGCACAAGAATAAGTTAGAGGAGGCAATATCAATATCTTCGTTTTAAAATATATTTCTTGTCTGTTAACTATTTTCCATATATATCCCACCTTAAAATTCAGTGCATGCCTTCAGTTCAATGAGACTGAAGTGTTTTGCTAAGGAGGATGATTATGAGGAAGACCAAGCTCCTCCCTCTAAGCAATCGTAAATCCGAAATTAAGAAGCTCCAATTGAGGAAGTATGGAGAAAGAAAAAAAGATAACAACCCTTTATTAAAGGATATGGCAGAACAACAAAAAGAACACAAAAACAACTAAACAATAATCCTGTACCCAAAAGTCCCCTTCAAAAAGGAAACAGTTCAGCACTTTCTGCCTTTTGGTGCAATTCTAACCACGACCAGCAGGGGGCACTGTTGGGCTCTGGCGGTCACCGCGTGAGGGCCCCGGAGCGTGGGAGGAGCTGAAATGGAGATTCCCCCACACTGAGAAGGGGAAGGGGAAACAGAGGGGAAAAAGGGGCTCTTCCCACAAACTCACGCTGTCAGCGGCTGGCTCCGGCCGGGACTCCCCCAAAAGTTCCTTCGCAGAAGGGCCAAGCCTCTCCGATGAAATCTGAACAAGTCCAGGCTGGGGGCAGAACAGGGCGCAGGAGAACGGAGGCAAACTGGGGCCAGAAGCAGCCAGATGACCCGGCCGAAAACAAAATGAACCACGGAAATCCCTCTATGAGAAATAAAAATATGGGTTTATAGGCGTATCGCGAAGTTGTAAGATATCCAAGTCTCGGAGTGGACTTGAGTGTCAGGGTCTTTTTTTAGGCCGGTTAAGGGAAATATAAAATTCCTAAAAATTAAAATCTTTCGGGGCCATGTGAGAGTTTGGTACACAGGGGTTTCTTTTCTCTCTTTGGGCTAAGAACAAAGGAAGATCCATCACTTTTGACAGGGTATGGCCAGTGGCCAATTAGAAAGAAGGGAAAGCCCTTTTTCAGAGAAAACAAACCTTTATAGGTAAAAGTGAATATATTAAGCTTATCTGAAAAAGGTGGGATTTTGTAAAACTATAAAATGCATGAAATCTAAACCCAAAGGGTCTTTTCTCCCTAAAGAACTTGGTGTGAGACTAGACCCAGCACACTGAATAAATTCTTTCTTTTTGTTTCCTCAGTTTTTGTTGTCCTTCTAAATTCAAGGGAGAAGTTTTTCTCACAGCTCCACACACACCCCCTCCCTGAGTCAGGGCAAAAATGGAGTCCTCCCGTTTCCTGAGGAGAGATAAAAAAACTCGATCACCTCGACCCGCACAGTCTACTGAGGGCTATCAACCTGGACTGTGGGCTGTGGCCAGTTCTTTTGTGTGTGTCAATCACCCTAGGAAAAAGAATCACCATCCCCCTCCCTCGTTCAACATCCCCCTTTCATAATGATGCAGGGAAAAGAAAAAAATAATCCCACTTGTTTTTTTTACAACAAGTAAACCTATGGCATAATAAATTTAACAATTTATTAGATGGAGTGCACTGACGATTTCTCTAAGTCTTAAAATGAGCTAAATCAAAAATGGAGGAAGGTACTCCAAGAAATTCCTGGGCAATTGTTTTTTCAACCAACTTCAACCCTTCCTTAAGCAGTCACACTGCCTGAGAATCTACTGAAGGCAGAAGACTATTTCATTGTGGGATCTAAACATCAAGCAAATATTAATAGGCAATGGAAGACCTGGATTAAGACGGAAATAATTCTGTAACCTCAGCTATAGGCTTCTGCTCAATGATTAAAGAGAAAGCAGTTCTAACAGGTAGAATCATTAGTGTCATTGCACAATCTCCTCAGAACAGGTTTATTAAACCAACAAAGGTAGACCTGCATGCTTAGAAGAAAAACCTGCTTGTGCCATTCTGAATCTTCTCCAGTAAAATAAGTCCACCTTTGTAAATGGGGACAGAGGAAAGGAAACTTGAGATGCAGGAGAGTAATAAACTCCACAACATTCCCTTTATCACTAGAGTTTTCTTGAAGAGTGTTCTTTCCAAACAAAAAGATATACTGCAAGTATTGAACAAAGTACTGTACTCAGTCATGGTTTTGTGATGCAATCAGGTTTTAAACATTAGCGGGACAGTAATCTTCCTTACGGTGCCCATAGAAATGTGTGTTTTCAGCAAAAAAAAAATAGACACAAAGTCTATCACATCTAACACTGAAGACAGAGAGCCCGTGCCTAATGGGCTGGAGAAAAAGTCTAAAAGCAGTTCATATCTCTGAACTCCCTGAGCGACCCCTGTAATGCCGTTGCATCTAGCAAGACATATTGAGCAAAATGAGCAAGGGACAAGTGCGTCAATGACAGTTAAAACTTGAGCACTTGGTCAGTTTTTCAAAACATTTTGAGGCAAGATGTCAGCTTGCCTCCTAATTCATCTGAACAGCCTAACGTGGCCACCTTCAGTACTGTCGACAGATTAATCTACATGCTGCCAAAAAGCTTAAAGCTAAAAATGTAGCACTTAGCCAAGAGAGCTCTAAATGAGATACATTATTTTCTATCTGTGTTTAGACACTATGTGCAAAACACAAATAGGTGTAAACCTATAGTTACTGCCAAGGCTTTACCAAAGCTTGTAAGTGTTGTACTTCCTACAGCCCCCAACAGCATCACATCCCCAATCTCCTTACACCACAACAGCATCAACAAGGAAGAGCAAGCAGTTGTTACCCCCAAGACAGCCATATTCACACAGTGTGAATGAGACAGTCACATAACCCACTAGGCAAACTTAGGACAGATGCAGTGTCAGACCTCTTTATTGCTGGACACTGCTTTGAAAACAGTACTGGCTCTCCGAAACAGAAGAGATGACCAAGTGACAGAGGGATTACTTTGTTTCATCCAAACTCCAGCAGTCTTTTGCTTTCCAGGTTGTGGCCTCAAAATGTGGAGCACACAAAATCCAAGTACGAATTCAGCTTAGTGAATTTGTATGTTCATTCAACATTCAGTGAATGTTGAAATATTTACCCTAGAAGTTTCTTATAGAAAACCCTGGCAATTTTGCTTCCCAGCTAGACTGCTGTCTAAACCAAAGCAAAAAACCCCAAACAAACCAACAACAAAACAATGAAAAAAAAAGAAGGCAAACCATGCAGGATGGACAAGTCTCCTATGAATTTTGTTGCTTTTCATTCAACGTGGATACACAAAACACTCCAGTTTTGTGTAGGTATGTCTTAGGGTAGGCATGTCCCTGTTCACTAAGAAAAAGGACCAAAATCACAGGAAGAAGATCAGGTTGGCCACTGTCTGCCCTCTGGCATGCTGAATACACCAGCCTGCCTGGTATTGAGAGGCAGCATCACTGGGAAGTCTGGTAAAAAACAGCTTTTCTTTCTGTTGACTGGAGCAAGTTACAATTAAGTTGGTGAAACAGTCAAATTAAATGGGGTGTGAAATTTAGAGGGGAAGGGAGAGTGAGTAGAAGTTTTTTCTTTGTATTGTTCACAAAGCCCAGCATTGGTAAACTCTGAGAAGGGGCAGTGATACAGTGACATTTTCCCACCCTGCAGTTCAGGACTCTATTGCTCCCAGCTGTGAAGCAAACAGAATACTACATCTCCCCCTGGCACATACTTTGTCAGCAGCAGCAGCAGCCTCAGTTGTCCCTTCTCTCTCAGTAGCATTTCAGGTAAAACTGAAGGAGTGAAATGACAGAGTCACTTCGGGATTACATCTGACTTGCCAAGCCTCTTCTACTGTCTGTGATCTGCAAATCAGGAAAAAGATTGTTTTGTGCCAGGTTGTTTGCAAAGCTGGTAGGAAGAATTTGGTGGTTTGGCTATAGGCCCCCTGAACTAGGTTAAAATAAATTAGCAAGTTTTAGGATAAAATAACTTAGCAATTATTTTCTGATAACAGAAACAATTTCCTGAAGTCCCACTTCATTCTCACATTTCCCAGAACAAAAATTTTGCGTGGGTCTTTATATAATAAAGAAATGGACTCAGCTCCTCTATGAGATGGCAATCAAAGAGGTTTATTCAAACTCGGCGCTCCTTCTTATCCCACATGACCTTGTAATCAATGGGGTTGTCTATTTCGGCACATGTCCCTTGGGCTCCTCTGCCCTCAGTGTGTCCTCTGCACCTTTGGACACACCTCCTACACAAAAACATTTTTTGAGGGGAAATTGTCTGCAGAAAGAGCACTAGGTGTTTTGCACCCCTTTATTCCTTAAATTAAATGCCTGTAGTAATTATTAAGAGGCCAGCAAAATAGGAAAAGGATATTGCATCTTCCCATAGCAAGCAGGAAGAAAGGTCATCACTGACCTTTATATTGCAGTTCAGAAACCTTGAAACTTCTGTTGAACTTACTGGTACCACCCCACACACAGAGCCCTTTGAAAAGCAGATCTGTGTCTCTGTTAAGGTCAATTCTGCCAGCAGTGTCCTCTCTCAGGGCTGGAGAAACTCCCAGAAGTCTTCCAATAAATATCCCACAATGAAACAGAAGAGAGGGTTGGTGTTTTAGCTCTCTTGTGATTTTCCTCAGTGTTCAGTGCACTAAGCAATAAAAGGCAACCTTAAAATTACAAATCAGAGCTATATATCAACTCTGCTTGGCTCCACCACAGAAAGAAAATTCTGAACTACATCCCTCCATATTCTCTCTTGCTCTCTGGCTGAGGACACCAGAACAACTGCTCTGCATTGAAATTTTGGCTTAAAAATATTGAGCTGTAATTTAGCACCTGCAGACTACTGTAGTGATGTTGCACAAAAGGCACACATTCTTTTTTCTTAACTGTATTTCTAAGCAGCTTCTTACTGCTCTAACCTTTTTTTGGGGGGGGAGGGGAAGGAGGGCATTATAGAGATTTCCCTGGCATTGAAGAATGCAAATTCTGCCACAGATTTCAATACCCGGGATTAGTTTTAGCATCAGGGTTAAATCTTTACTCTTCGTAGCCTGAGAGGAGAAATTTTTGAAAACTTATATCAGTCAGATCACTGGGGTTTTTACTCCATTCTAAGCCTGGTTTTGTCCCAGAAGACCTTAAGAGTTATGAAGTATCATTATTCTTGTTGCAATATATGTTTGTACCTGGAAACATTGAGGTGAATTCTAGTTCAATCTATTCTAATTCTGATTTTAAAATAATAACAACCCTTCTTATTTAACAGCCAGTTCATTCCTGAAATTCATTTAATCTTGAGATTCAAAGTACTGCCACTCAGATAAAAAAAGTTTTAATTTTACCCAGAAGCAGGCAGACTAGATAGGCAAAGCTTTCTTTTTTTCCTTTCCTTCTTATACAAGAGTAGAACAGAACTTCAAAACAGCTAAGGCAGAGAGGAAGGTCCATAGCCTTTACTGTCACTTGTTTTGAAAGGAGAACGATTCCCCCCCAGCCCCAGCCTTCAAATCCTCAGCATTGAATTCAAGCCCAAAACATATTTCCTGCTGCAATTGGTGGAGGAGCTGAAAGACAACAGAAAAATCCATGTGCTCTGACATGTTCACTTATCTTGAATCAATAGTCATGAAATAGCAGTACTAAGCTCTTATCTATGTGTGTAATAAATAGGGGAGATGAGGTGGACACAACATACCCACAGGGGTGCTATACATCATCCACTTACATCTGGGGAGCGGCAAGAGAAGAAATTAAAGGGTTTTACGTGATACTGAGATAATTCTACATGATTTGCCTTTTATCCCTTCTCTTTCTGCTGTTAGCAATGTCAGCATCACTGACCAATTAATGGACACTTGAGTAATGCTAATCAAGGCAGAGAACACGCCTATTCGATGCATAAAGTTGATTTTACTGCACCAACTTGTCTGCGGAGCACATGGAAACACAGGAAAGGCAGACACCGTGAGAAGCAGGGCAGACCAGCAGAAGGAGGCCCCGACACTCCTGAGGGAAGGTGCATTGCCGGCACTAGCTCTGTCATTGACCAGCTGCCTGCATTTGCCCTCTGCATCTATAACATGAAGACAAAGGTGTTTACTGCAATTTTAAATGATTTTGGGATGTGAAGCATGCATAAAATCTGTCTGGCAGTTTTGCATCCCTACCAACAAGTCCACTGTCTCCAGTTATAGGGGAAAGAAGAAAAAATGAAATAGTAATGGTTTCCTGCGCTATTTAGAAAATCATGCCACATCCCTGGGCCCTGAACTGCCTACTCATCTCTGCTGCATCCATTGACTACCAAATTCTATTTAATATTTCATTAATGTCTTGGATGATGGACTAGAACATACACTTGTAAAATCAGCACAAGGAGAGGGTGGTGCAAGCGGGCTGAGGGACTGAATCAGAATCCAAAATAAACCTGATAAATTAGAGAGATTTATATCAACAAGATATATTTCGATAAAGACAGGCTCAAACCACTACACAGAGTAAAAAGAAACTGAAAACAGAAATACAAACTGGTGATGCAGCCATGCAACAGAAAAAGAGATGAGACCTAAGTTTGTAACACAGAGAGGATACGTACACATCAACCACTGGACAGTGCAGACAAAACAGCCAACTGTAATTCCAAGTACATTAATGTCATGTCACACACCTCCTAAGAGTTATTTTTTTGTCACTCAGGTGAGGCCTCAATATGTAGCCAGTTTTGCATGGAGTGCTTGCAATAGCAAACAGATTGATTTGACATAATCCAGGAGAAAACAAGAGGACTAATCAGGGTGGGGGAAAGAATTAGGAGAAAAGTTAAAGAGATTGATAGCAAACACAGAGGTTTTCTATGAAAGGAGGGCAAGAGGCAGCTTATTTGGAGTGGTCTTAAGAGATTATGGCAACTCTAATCATCAGAATCATGAAACATGGAAATTGGCTGTGTAGGACTGTTGTGGCAGCTCCATAACTGGAAGCTATTAAGGAAAAGGTCAGTAAGGCATAATGTGGGTACGCTTGTCCGGGCATGTCAGAAATATGGTTTCATGACCTATTGTGGTCCAGAAGAGCCCTGCCTAAGTCATAAAGTGGAAAATTCATATTTTTATCTAGTACTGAAAATGTACTATGTATGATGGGAGTTCAGTGTCATAAAATTTTGTTGTTTCATTTTTTGGGGGGATAATTTAAAGTTCTGAGAAATAACATTTATCTAGAGCAAGAAAAGGAACAAAAATGAGGACCAAGCATATTAAAGCAAGGGTAGGTTGAATCTTTACATAGTACTGAGATAGAGATCAAAGAAAATGTAACAGCAGGCAACATAAGAAAATGTGAGCAGACAAGGAGAAGCTACATAAGCCTAGAATGTATGAATCTGTGCCAACACAGCCTGCTGTGGCAGATTACACTGGCATGCACAAGAGAACTCTTGCCTGTTTGGTGTTTGTTCATTCTTTCCCTCATTCTTGCCCCCAGTGCGGAAAACATTCAGCCCTTGAATTTCAAGTGCCAGTGTTTGCCAGCCCCTTTTCTGATTGCTTCTTCTTTGTTAAAATTACAAGCTTTTAGCAGTAAGCACATTGTTTCATATTATGCTACAAAACACCCACCACTGTGCTGATATTCTAACAAAGACAGACAAGACAATGGTATTTCAAAAGGCTGATTAAGAGAAGCTATTACTCATCTCCAGGGTCTCAGAGAATTCCCTTCAGGAAGATAAATAGTGCTACAAATATAGGCCTTTGCGAATAAGGCACTGAGATGATAAGAACTTAATTTCCATAGGAGGAAAGATACACATTTGAGTTATAACTGCTTTTATTTCTTGTGTGGGAGCTTCCAGCCAGAATTTAGCTGCAGCATCACTGAGAAAAAAAAAATTTTTAAAAAGTTGAAGTTATATTAAAGCATACGGCATCTATACATTACTGAAGAGACTTTGGCAGTAACCACCATGCAATAAGAAAGTATGTAGTTAATGCAGAAGTCCACAAGCAAATAAGTTTGTTGAGGGATATGAAACTGGCCTAACTAACCTTGAATCTTACATGAATCTTCCAAGCTTCCAATCTTCCATCTTCAACCACTCTGCCTCAAACAGCTAAAACAAAGGCTCGCACTGGAAAAAAGAAGAGACAAAATAGGCAGTTCATGAGTTTCTAAAGACTCACGAAGACTAGTTTCCCCTTAAGGATTTACTGGTATTACTGGAAGTTAAACGTGCATCCAGAGGAGAAAAGGACTTCAGGTGTATAATCTGCAAAAGTAATGAATGTTCAAAAAGACAAATAGATGAACACTGTGTGCTAAAGGGAGAAAGGGAAAGTGCAAGTTTATGCTATTGAAGTATTCTGCCTTCTGGTTTTAAGAATAAGGCCCATCTGGATTTTTGAGCATTTCACAACAGTGTCAGAAAAAGAAGTACTGTAAATAAAAGTTCCAATTTAAATGACGCTAGTATGTTTTACGTTGTTTGTGGCATTAAAATTCCACTGGGTAGGAAAGTTTGCAGGGTAAGTACACTTTCTACAAACCTATATTTGTTTCTCTTCATACAGCTTAAAGATGTAGCCATTATAAGAATTCTCATAGGCACCATATATACCAGTGTAACTAAGTTGACAGCCTTCACATACTGCATGATATGTTTGACTTGAGTTCTTCCCAAAACTACTAGAACTCCATCATACAGAAAAAAAATTGTCTAAACAGTCCTAGCATCTTTTCCATTCCAATTCGGGAAGCTGGGCAATGGATCCTATTCCCAGCTGCACCAAAGGGACTACTCTGAAAAACCCTCCAAAAAACAAGAGCAAACATTAAATGTGAAGGAATTCAAGGGGGAAGTTGGGCTGAATTTCTGCAATCTGATGCAAGAAAAGTAGTGAGATTCTAAAGATCTCATTTTTTATGACACACCTCTCCAGTGGAGGAATTCTTTACTTTAAAATACTACCACAGGCTGATTTGCCTTACTTTGCCAACACCTTCAGAAACGGAAATCACAGTTAACAGCCAAGGCTGTTTCCATATTAAAACCTATTTAAAAAAGCAGAATTTCTGAAGAGGAATTGTTTCCTAAACAATTAAAAACTCAATTAGCAATTCCTCCTGCATTTTAAAAGACTTATCCAAAGACTTATAAATGGCTATCAACTACCTGGTTATTCAACAAGAAATGTCAAAATGTATCTATGCAGATTTAAATTCCTCCTATTTAGAGGGAAAAAAATACTAAAAAACTAATCACAATGTTCATATACCTTATACTGTCAAAGACCAACAGGACCCAGAAATAAAGATTCCCTGATGTCAAAAAATATCTAGAAAGCTCTTGAGACAGATGTCTTATTTAACGATTCCTTTTAAAACAAGAAAAAAACAGCCATTCTCAAGCACCCACCTCATTTGGGTGTTCATCCAACCAAATGTAATTTCTACTTTCTTCTTTTTCCCTGAAAGGAAATAAAGATCTCAGAGTATCTTTAATGTGGGTTCTAAAGTCTGCTAAACTGAAACAGCAGAACATCTATGTTGCACGAAATTAATTAACTGTGTAAACTGCCAGCATGTGGAACAGGTAGCTGGACTTCTCCTAATAGACCATCATAAAGCCTGTGTTTAAATTTACTTCCATATAATATTACAAAATATAGATATTAAAAACAGCAGCACAGCGTGGTTGTGCTCCATCCAGCATGGATTTCTCCTGATATCTATGGATTTTTTTGATTTTTAGCTTTTTGTAGATTTTAGAAGTAGCTGTAGGCAGCTCACCTGTAGCACAGTAGTTTACACATTTACCCAACCCTATTACCCAATTTCATATCTAATTTTCTAAATGCCTTTAGCTTGTTTAGACTTCTCTCAAGGTAGGCCTTCTTTCTGTTTAAGAACATCACACCCCAGGCCTCTACAAGAAGATACCATGACAGACAAAGCATCCTTCAAAATCCAGAACTTTGGAGGAGCTCCAAGGACTGAACGTGCTGTGATGAAGAGGAAGATGAGGAAGAGGGGGTCTTAGGACCCCCAACTGAATTTCCAGATGGACATGCCAGGGGCAGAACTGGGAGGATCTGGGGAGCGGATAGATCTGGGATTGGATGGACAAACACCTTAAATTGTGGAACTCCCTGGACACATGGCGTGCAAGCATTCTGTACTCCCATGGTGGTTGAAGGCCTTCTATTAAAGCTGCTCTCTTATCTTATCTCTACTAATAATTGCCTGGTGAGTAATTTTTTGGCTCCCGATCTAAGACAACACTCCAGACATGTTAAGTAGCCACAACAGAAGAGTGGGGAGGAATTTAAGTTGTATTTTTCTAATAACAAACATGGAATATGACAATAATGTTCAGGAAGAGATCACCCACAAAGTAAAAACTGTATTTTCTACTCATCAGGGTTATGTCAGGATTGTAGATTTGAATGACAAAAGCGACACACAGCTGCTATTTTTTATTCTGATGAGGTTTGTGAAACAAGAAGAGCCAAGAGAGAAGGAGCCCCATTCTCAACACCACTGCTAATGAAGGCTTATTTGTTCTCTTCTCTATGGAAATCCACTGAGATGACTCTGGAGGCAGGAAAACCTTAACTATTTTCCCTAGTTAACTCTGGGATTTTTTTAGGTTTTACAGTCAGACAAAAAATAAAGTGCATATCCAAATTTACAACTCTTTCAAGCTCCACTGTGTCTCTCAGCAGTCATTCCATGTCTGTCTGCTACTTAGTTCTCAAGTCACAGTGTCATGGACAAAAATGTATCACCAAAAATCTTGATGTGGGGAGGGCAGATACCTGCTGTGACCCCTGCATTTTCACCAATTTATTCTGTCACACTCAGCCTGCCCTTCTATATGGAGGCTCTTTATTTTGAGATACTTGGGGGTACAAATCTCATTAGCACTATCAGTATATTTCTGCACAATAAGTCTACCAACATGTAAAGAAAAACAAAGGGAGGAACACTGCTGGAATTTTGGTTGCCAGAATAATTTTTCAGGCTTGCCAATGGGGAGAAGATATGGAAGCCTTCAAAATTAATATGAAACTCTGTAATGTATTTTCTACCAAAAAAAATTCCTTTTGACAGATGTGAGCTTTCAGGCTTGTTTTTCTGTACTCTGCATATTTAAAAATTAATATTAATATGAACACTTAATGCAGCTTTGATCTTTCTTAGTAATGCTCCCTATAAAAGGGAGTTAGTCCCAAAGTACCCTATTCAGCACATGGCTCAAGGGAATTAGCTTGTTCAGAGCCATCGAGGTGTTAGCTAATACAACACAGAGATGCCTTGACTGTCTTTATGGATCTAACTCAATTATAATTTATTGATACAGATACGAAGTACGTAATTTGCACTTGATATAGTAATAAGGTAATCTACTTTTTTAAAAAGTCTTAATTTTTTTTTATATAAAGTAATTAATGGGGTTTTTTGAATACTGTTTTGGTATAACAGAAGTTTTCTTAGTTTTCAGGCATTCCAGTCCTTTTCTAAGTTTCTGTTTAAAAAATAATTGAAGTTTCTTTTTTATACCAGCAGATAGATATGCTATATAACTATTCAAGAAAAACAGTCAGAAATATTTAATTAGCTGAAGCTCCTGGAGGAATTGGAGGTAAGCAGAATGTAATGACCCAAAGCAGAACTTACTCTCAAAATTATGATTAATTTCTGCAGAGGACAGAGAGAATTTTAGAGGCAATAAATCAATGGAATCTGAACTTTACATCACATTTGAGATATTTTTTTCCAGCAAATTAAGAGACCATTTGTTTCGATGAGGATATGTGCATACAGATGTGTGCACAAAGGAAGAAGAGAAGGGTATTCTTGCCTACTTTAGAATAAAGGGTCAGCATCTAAACAACAGCTGATACAACTCATGATTTTTCCTGGAATATCACTGATTTTTTAAATTAGTGTGATTTTTTTCTTAATTATAACAAAAAATTTTTGAAACAAAAAAGCCACATGGAAATATTCCTATGAGTAGTTTTCAAGAAAATGCAATCCTCATCCATCTCACCTTCTACCTACTGAATTTTTCTCTTACAATGACATCAGTTTCTATATTCATCCACACTCTAAAGAACAATATTATTTACTAATTTCTTAAATTATTTATTTTTTTATAAAAGTCAATAAACTCAAGATTCCTCTTTAAATCCTCTCTCATATGTATTATTGACACAAATGAAAAGATATTTGGTTGGACACAATCTGTCTCGCCCAAGATCCCCTACATTTACCCTTTCAGTTGAGTGAAAAACACAGCCTTCCATACTTTCTTAATTTAGGCAACCACATGCCCCAAGTTTTCTGGCAGAAATCATCAGGAATATGCTGTGACTGAAATGGTATTTCAAGGAAAACCTTGTGGGGAGACTTGGGATTTTTGTGAACCGGTTAAACACACAAGAACCTGCAATGGACCTGGTAAATTTGGAGGTGTTTGTGGCTTTTGTTAGACAGCAGGACATCATTAGCTTAAATTTGGTTTGCTGTGCTCATGCATTTTAGGTTGATTGTCAGGAGAACTACATTAATTTAATCAAGCAAAACTGATTATATGTATGCATTTAGACACTGATTTCTACCAAGGATCTTCAATGCTCTACTCCACACAATAAGAATGACTGCAATCAACATCTTAGGAGTAAACAAACCATAACCCTAAAAATTCCTTTCTTTACCAAGGACTGTGTCATAAATTTTCTATTTTGTGGTAGTGTTTCTTGTTTATAGTAATGCAGTATTCAGAGTAGACTTAATTTTGCATGTCAGCAAGCCTGCCATTATATTCTTACTGGAGTTTTAATTTTTCAATACAGTAATTAGTACATTTGTATTCTAATTGATAATTTTCACTGTACTCTCATGAGCAGTAAAGTTTCTCACGTTTCAAATATTTCAAAATCACTTGAGCTGTAAGATTTTTTTGAGGTAGCTAAATTCTACTCAGCTATGTACTGTCTACTGCAGGGCCCTGCAGGCATGTTGTGGTAAAGAGGTTTTGATGTTCAGCTGCTAAATAACTAGAAGGTAAAAGCCAAATGGAAATTTACTTCAATTCAATTACACTTTATACCTTTGTATTTATATCTAGAAAGTTGTCAGGTGCTGATTAACCAGGGCTGTTCAGAATTCTTTTGATGAGGCAGTCAGAATATGGGGAAGACCAAAAAAACAAATAGATTATTTTGTGAAGAGAAGTAAAAAGGGGGGGGGGGAGGGGGAAGGAATAAAAATTGCTGACATGATGGGTTTGGACATATATCTTTTGGAATTAATCAGCATTATTGCCAGCATTTTATTTAGATGATGAAAATGAAATAATTTGATCTGTCAACAGTAACAAGATAAAACCATAAAGTATTAAACTTTTTACAACAGGACCATACATGGGCACACTGTATAAGCTTCAGCTTGTTAATAGCCTGGGTTTTTTGTACCTATAATAAAGACAGACATATAATTCATCTCTGATGAAGCTTCAAAATCTCCTTAATCAGTAAAAGCCACCTGGATAAAGCAATTTAGACAGCTGTATAGAACCAACTAGTATTGTCAGCATTATTGTTCCCCAGAACCAAGAAACTGGAATATTATAACCAAAACCCACACATAGCCGCAAAGAAATGACACAGTTATCTTAATGATTAGTTTAAATAAAATCATAAGCATAAATGAATAGGCAGCATAAATGAATAGGCAGCTATTCATATCACTATGGAAGTAGCCGATGGGGGGGTTTTGTCGAAATGTGATGTAAAGGATCACTTTTACACAACTCTTGCCCCACAATGCTACAAGAATACCTTTCATATTTCTTTCATTTGCTGTTGGGGAAAGCCTTGAAGGCTTCAGCAAAGCTCAGAGAAGGAAATGCTAAATATCCTTCCAGTAACTGAACACAAGTAACAAAATTGATGAAGTAGAGCTATGAAAGAAGAGCAAATAGGTATATAGTCAATTCAGGTGAGTTTAGAACTACTTATTACCTACAGCAGAAAATGTCTGGTTTTTTTTTTCCTCCACAGATTTAGGATATAAGTAATTTTCCATTAAAATTAATGAAAATTCTCATCAAATTCAATGAAACAGGATCAATCCTATAATTCTGTCTAACTCTAATGGCAGTTATAGCTACAAAACAGGTGCCTAAGGGGACTTAAGGCAAAATGGCAAAATGCTGAGATTATTTAGTGCAGGTGAAAATGACACTGAGATCATAAAACACAAGAATAGAGACTGCTTAGACTAGGGAAAATGAAGACATGGGGGAAAAAAGCTCCAACCTAACTGTTGTTGCCGGTTGTATTGATCAGGATCAGAAAGCAGAAGAACTTTCCAGCACAGAGAGAAGGCAACAAAAAGAGATCTCTAAGTTGAAACTGATGAAGTGAGTGATAGGTTAAAATAATCAATCCTGTCTGCCCCTCCATGGATCAATCCACATATACAATATGACAACAATTCATTGTTACCTATTCATCTTGGTGCTTGCTATCCCAAAGATGGCAACCCCAACATAAAGCTTATCTGGCTTAAAAATTTCTTCCCCAGAAAGAATCCACGCCTTGCAGTCTGTAATGTCCGTGCCCGTGTGAAATGCCACAACCTCTCCTGGGCACAGGGAGGGTGGGACCCTCTCAGCCTGTGAAGAAACATTCATACACTGCTCTGCAGGCTGTCAGGGCTTCAGCTGCCCTCTCTCTATTCCAGTGGTCTAACAGATACAACGTTTTTCCCCACAGTGAGATTACTTCTGATCACCTTAAATCAATCCTTCCTTGTCTTTGTACCTTTGAATATTAGTTTTCAGACTTCTGCTTTGCTTCTCTTACCTCCCAAAGTCCCCTCCACTTCATTAGAATTGTTTTGATTCCAAGTGTGCTTCTAAAAGACAGAATTTAGTTTCAATAAAACACTGTATCTTATCTCTTGAACACATTATTGGGGCTCTCACTTCCTTCTGTTTTTTTTTCCTTTCCTTTTATATTCTGGGGTGTGCACACTTTCCCCTCTGTGATGCTAATAAGGTATTCATTATGCACCTCCATGCTGAGTCCAGGGATTTAATTTCTTAACTTTTTCCTTTCAGGTGGTTTCTAATTTCTTTTAAATAAAAAAAAAGTTTCCTTCTTGCAGTCTACTATTGCTTTTTTACCCCATGGTGTGATACCTCTGAACAACGTTTGAATTGCTGACCTCGCCCTGTCACTCATCTCCTCATAGATGCTCAGAACTACAGAGAGACATACCTGGCATTTTTACCTCTGTCATTGTGGTTAACTGACTTAGTAATTCTACAAAAAAAATTACTTTCACAGAGGTGTTAACACTGTTCGTTTTGTGGAGTAGGTGGAGATCCACAGACAGACACAACCAATACCCATGGCGAAGTCCTGAGGAGCTGTGGAGGGCTCCGGTGCAGTTTCTAACCATAGCTCTTCACACAGCTTTTTTGAGGGCCAGCTCAGCTGCCTAAGAGCATTGTTTGGGCATCTGAAGTACTTTGAAAAATGTTATTTTATTGCTATTCTGTTACTTACCTGCCTTGCACCAGGGCTGCAGAGCTGTATGTATTGTCTCAAGGGAGGGAGGGACCCTGACAGTGGTGTCCCAGCTGGTGACAGGAAAGCGGCAGCTCTGCAACCCGGAGCTCCTGCTCCCGAGGCAGCGATTCCCTCCTGAGGCATGTTGGCTGTGGGGAGAGATGTCCCCTGAGGAGAGACCAGGGCCAGACACACAGGAAGGAGTTGTTTTAATATACATAATGCTTTCAGAGTTTACCTTTTGGTTTCTCTCTAGTGAATTGTGAGGATCAGCTGCAAAATATATACAATTATCAGCCAGGTTATTGAGACAGGTAAAGGTTATTCTGCTAGGTAGAGGGAAGTAGAGAGTGGGGCTGCTGAGGCTGTAGGTGCAATTAAAGTCAGTGTATAAATGTTTACCTTTCATTTAAAAAACTGTGAGAAAATACTTGATTATATTCCTAAATTTAATTCTCCATGGTTGTTGTAGTTGAAAAGGGAGAGGACATTTTCACGAGGAAGAGGCCAGGAGCACTGTGCAATGGGAAGAAATGTGATCTGTAATGTGACCTCTGTGAAAACCTGTGAAACAGTGTGAAGACATCTGTTTTACGATGGTTAAGTAATACCCAAGCCTACTCATTTTCATTTGTGTCAGAGCTGCCTTGCCATCTGACTGTCATCTGGCTTCCTTTCCAATTTTATTACATTAGGGAAGTGGATGGAGAAAACTCTGAAAACACACAATAAGCAATAAAATAAATAAAAGAAAGCAAACTAGATTTATTAAATCAAGCAACTTATGCAACATAAGGCAGTTACTTATAGTGCTTGCATTTTAAAAAGGTCAAATTAAATTAACCATTATTTTTTACCAGCATTGCCCACAATTGTCTCAGAAATTTAATCTAAATGGGACGATATAAAGCATTAATTTGCTCAAACACTCTCAATCACTTTCTTACTGGACACAAACCAAGTGCAATGAAGGAGGAGACTCATTTTTGGATTATTTGTGTATCTGATAGATTTGCAGTTAGGACTGCTGTTATTATTTTTTAGGCATGATCAGAATTAAACAGGCTGGACAGAAACTGTTCTTTCTTATTGTTTCTTTGGGTGAAGTTACAGAAAGCAAAAGAAAATGGTTTTACTCCTGCATAGTAGAAATGCGTTCATAAAATTTTTAAATGGCTCAACTGAAATGCCTACAAGCTTCACTGCTGCCCACATGAAATGAAAAATTTTTTATATGCTTATACCTCCATGTGCCCAATATATTATTTATATTGGAGAAAGATGAGACAAGAGAGAAAAAGGCTGCTGTACTCAGGAAAGCAGACTAAACAGTCTCTTGATAAAAAATAAAACAACAAAAGATCCCTAAGTACATTCAGTACTTTTATTTACCTCTTTCACTATTTTAATTTTAGCTAGCAAAGTAAAAAATTATTTGAATTTGTTACTCCAGAACAAAACAGGAATTCCTCCTCTGTCTATTAGCCACAAATATCATTTTGTCAATGTTTTCTGTGGTATTTTTTCAGAGATATTCAGAAACCTTTGTGACTCCTCTGCTGTGCCCAGGAGAGAGGGAATCACAGCAGCTACCAGACAATACTTCCATTACAGAATATCCAACAATTTCAGAAATATCCTAATATTTTACAGGGAACTTTTATCCCTCAAGGCACATAACATCGCATCTGACATCAATCTCTCCAATAGCTAGTGGCATTTGAGGACTAATATCAAGCATCTACAGAATATGTGAAAGATTACAGAGATGTTGGAAGTGATGCAATTGCTTCACAATTTAAACCAGAGGGTCTGTGAAGTCACCACCACCTTTTTAGGGCTGTTTCTTGTGCCACAAGACATGCACGTGAAAAATGTAAGCAGTGTCCTGCTCCACTTACTGTGCCCCATCTTGCAAATCTAGGCTAGATTTAAAATTTCATGTGATTCTATTTCAAACTAAAGTTTGCCTGTGGTGAACTTAAATTCTTGCTAACTATACTGGCAGGAAAGTTGTCACCTTTCACAGCAAAGAAGCCAAAACTGGAACTAGGATAGAGAAAGAAGAATCTTCCTGATTACAAACTCTTTAAGCAGGTTCCTGGAGACTCTGATGACTAGGTCAGCTTGGATGGATGCACAGAGAAGTGCTCTGTTCAGTCGTGAAACAAGGAGGTAGTAAGCTCTCAAAGGTAACAAACAAGTTGTTCCGAGACAAGTAGAATGAATGCCACCTTTCTCTGTGGATTTGTGTCTTTAAGTTCCACACTCTGGAAGTAAAAATGTCATTTAACAGAGTTAATGACATCAGTTCCCCTTCCTATTCACTGTGCTCTTGCTTCAGTAACCATTAGTCCTATTCCCTAGCCAAGAGAGCAGTATCTCCAGTATACCCCATGCTTCTTCCCAGTCCCTTGCCACCTTCCCTTCATACCCTATGCTTCCTTTCCCTAGTTGCAAAGTGATATGAGGTTGCATTGCTGCAGTTTGAAACTAGACACCTATGCTAACTGGCCAAACATGCGTTGAATGGTGAAGCGACAGGCCAACAAGAACAAATATACTACTTGGCTACTTTTTCCTGAGGATAAAACTGTCACGGTCTCTTTCTTCTACAAAGCCACTGATTTTCATGAAACTTGTAGAAATGTAATTATCTTTCAGATCTCCAACCTTTTGTCTGGAGTGCTTAAAACTTGACATTGCTTTCTGGGTAATGGGTGTGTAAAACTCCGAGCCCGGGGAGCTGCCGGCTCACAGGATTGGCTATGAAGTTTTGCTTTAATATATTGATATAGGGTTCTTTAATACCTCGAGATAGCATCAAGAGAATAAGCCACAGCCTTGTTCCCAAGGAATTTTTTTATTAATTTAAGGGAGAAAATAAGGGGACTTGGCCAAAGTTCAAAAGGACACCACACAAGCTAGACAAAATATTCCACCACAATACTGATTCAACATATACTATTAATCCACAACAGTTAAGTCAAAATCCAGTAAACTAGCAACACTTAAATGAAGATCCAATACACCAACAACACAATGCAAAATCCAACCAAGTCCACAATGCCTAAATTAAGATTCAATCCCTCCAGCTTCAAACCACCCTAACCCTCAAGAAGGGAGCAGAGAAAGAGAAGCAGAGGGATCAAGAGAGGAGAAAGAGGGAGAGACATATTATATAGCTACCACTGAGGCCTTGTAGAAGACCAGCTCTCACAAGTCATTGGACCATAACAGGGCCACGACACGAGGCAAACACACTCTCTTGGTTTTATCTGCTCTGGTCTCTATGGCCAACCCCTCCAGGAGGGGTCTCTGACCCACCAGCCACCCTGGGGGTTCCAGGCCAGGGTGAGTGTCCTCACTCTCCCTGCCAATCTGAGCCTGGCTTAGAGGCTCAAGGAGCTGTGGTGTGTTATGGTTTTCCTGGGCTGTTCGTGACTGACAGCTACTCCAGGGCTTCCCCATGTGGGCTCCAGGGGCTGCCATGAAGGATGGAATGCCACCCTAGGTGGAGGTTCAACCCATCCCTTCACCCTCTACACACACACACACACACACACACATTCCCCACAAGTTGGTTCTGATCCAGTAATAACTGATCTGGTGTCTAACAGGGTGGGAGGAAGTCCCCTGGCAGAGAGCAAACTTAATTTTTCCTTCAGAAAATAAGATAAAATAGTATCTGGAATGTGTTCATCCTAATAAACTTACCCTTGACCAACTGATCATGTAGGTTTCTGGGACGGGAACAGCATCTATCACAAGAGTGAAGTTCTTGAGTGCAGCATATGCTGCATATCTTCCATTCTTGCAGTTGTCTTTACAGAACATGTCTTATTCTTCAAAGATCTCAGAATAATCTGTAAAAATGGAGAAGGAAAGAACATTTTAAGGACAATCACACCCGAAATCAGGGTTAGGAAGAAAAAGGAAATAGGAACAGGGCAGAAATAGGCAACTCTGCATTAGTCAGCAGGAAATCCTGCTGTTAGGCTTTGACAATTGATTTAATTTAGATTTAAATTTAGCCTGATTAGTTTATTTTTAGTTGCTGCAATTAACATATCTATTAAAACAGATAATTAGACTTATGTTTAAATGTAGTTCCTGGAATCAACAAGAACAAGCACAAAAGAGTTATTCCCATGGGTGTTACACGTGTTTGTAACCTGAGCCTATACTCCTGAGTGAATCACTGGGAGCCTGACAGTTGATATACCCAGGCACTGACATGTGTATAACAGGAGTTAAGTATGATCCACATTTGGGTTTCAGGTTTTCTGTAGTTGCAAAGTGAATTGCATGATGTGGGCTACCTTACTCTGGGTGTGAGCAGAACCCATCTAGACCATCGCTACCACTTCACCTGCAGGAAGGTGCTGGGCACCGCATGCTAAAGTTACTGCCCGTGCACTAGGGCAGGGATACAAAGATGTCAGACCTATTGTAGAAGTATGTCATTCCTACATCACTCCTGCACACCAAATCCAGTACTTTTCACAGTGCCAGTCTTCCTGCACAGGACATCGCTGAATTCTTTCCTCTTGGGCGGCTGGACAGACAGCAGCCTGGCCAGACCTAACAAGCAGTCTCCCATCGAGGTCGCTGCCCTTCTCAACAGATGTAGGAAGGGCTCAGAATCCACACTGATAAAATTTCCACGTGCAACATGTTCAATAATATCTAGATGTGGGAGTTTCAAGCACCACACAATGTGAAAAGTTTAGCCCTGAGGCCTCTGGTGAAAGGAGAAAAGAGGAGATCTGGTGGGAATACCCAGATTCTCCGTTTCCAGTATTCTTTAGCCTCACAAGGCATAGGTAATGAAATACAGAGAAATTAGTCTGAGTATTTATCAGCTAGGCAAATTGCAGGCAGGAACATTAGCACAGACACCAGATATTTAATGTATTTTCTTGCTAATCTTAATTTTTCTGACACACTCTACCAATGCATATCATTCTAAGAGAGCTTCAGAATACAAACCAGGTAGAAGTTCATGGTCTACACTGATCTTTTGTCCTAGGTCAAGCCGAAATGCTTCTCTCACACGGACAAGCATCTAAGTTCCCTTTTAGACAGATGTTAGAACAATGTTGCCATGCAAATAAAGTTCTACACTGTCTTTGACACTCCAACCAAACGTTCATGCATTGAAAAAGCTAATTACCAGTTTTTTTTTCAAAGAACACAAATCCTATTCCTTAGGCTTTCTGTAAAATAGCTATATTACGAATACCATTTATGAGCTGCCCAAAAAGCACAAAGCCATGTTCCCTGACAAAGGCCTTCACACTATTTTTATAATTTGACATTTTCAAAACAAGCTAATTAATGGAGTCAGCTCTTAAAACTCTAATTGAACATCAAAGTATGCCAGTTAATTAAATTACAAAGAGTACATTAGAGCCAGGACCTGGACTTCCTTCCAGCATTCTAAGAGTTTGGTACGAATGTTAGCATTCAGACAAAAGGAAGTTTCTTATGTATGTGTATATATATATATACACACATATGGATTTATATTTATAAGGCTCAGTATGGTGGTCAAATTTTTGTCTTCAGTTAACATTATAAAATAATCAACTGTCAACATAAATTCAACAGTTTCACCTCAAATGAGATAAATATTAATGCAAACTTTCTCTGCCCTTTGGGCAGAACAAAACTGAATATACTCAAACTTATGTCTTGATTTTGCAAGTGTAAATTTTTCTGCATGCAAGAGAAAATGCAGGATCTTTATAACATAAGCTTGTAATGTGTGCAAAAGTTCTATCATATCTGTAAATGCTTACATACAAAATCCATATGCTAGGATACAGACGGGCTTAATTTGCTTAAACAAAAAAATATAGAAATAGTTCATAACAACTTGTCATTACTGAAAGTTCAGTGATTTAGCACTAGGTTCTGAGTGTGATCTGGATTTAATTCTGTATCAACAGCCACCATTGATAAAACTGATTCACACTTTAGTTAAATAAATAAATATTTATTTGACAGAGTTTTGTTTTTCAATTAAAAATTTATCCTGACCAAAGAGGACACATTGTTAAAAGAGCTTGCTACTAGAAAAAAAAGTATACATTCAATAATTTGGGGAGGTTCTGACACACTATCTAAACAATAGTTGTATTCTATTTGTAATGTGTAAGGCACTGAGCTAGATGACATTGCATTACAGCTGATAATAAAGAGGCTTTTCCAAAGCAAATATATCATTCATCAATAATTTCAGATCTTTCCACTTGAAAAGTCTCTGGAGATTATGCACACATTTTATATCTATGTATACATACACCTCCTTATAAATAAGTATATAATCAACATCACACTTTGCCAAACCCCCTGCACTCCCAGTAGAACATAAAGGGAATGAAAAAGATCACAAAATCATAGAATCACAGAATGGTTTGTGTTGCAAGGGTCCTTAAAGACCATCTAGTTCCTACACCCCTCCCATAGGCAGGGACATCTTTCACTAGACCAGGTTTCTCAGAGCTCCATCTAGCCTGGCCTTGAACACTTCCAGGGATGGGCCACCCACAACTTCTCTGGGCAACCTATTCCAGTGTTTCACCACCTTCACAGCAAAGAACTTCCTCTTAATTCTAAACTAAACCCTCTCTCTTTCAGTTTGAATCCACTCCCCCTTGTCCTGTACTATATGCTCTTGTATATAGTCCCTTCCCATCTTTCCTATGGTTCCCTTCAGGTACCAGAAGGCTGCAATTAGGTCAACCTGAAGCCTTCTCTTTTCCAGGCTGAACAAACCCAGTTTCCCCAGCCTTTCCTCACAGGAGAGGTGCTCCATCCCTCTGATCAACTTGGTGGCCCTCCTCTGGACTTGCTTGTTCCTTCTGTGCTGGGGGCCCCAGACCTGGACACAGCATTTCAGGTGGGATCTCACCAGAGGAGAGGAGAGGGAGAGAATCACCTCCCTTGACCTACTGCCCACGCTGCTTTTGATGCAGCCCAGGACAAGAAGGGCTTGCTGGGCTTCAAGTGGGTCATTTCCAGCCTCTCATCCACCAGCACCCCCAAGTCCTCGTCAGGGTTGCTCTCAACCTGTTCATCCCCCAGCCTGTATTGATACTGGGGGTTGCCCCAATCCAGGTGCAGCACCTTGAACTTGGAATTGTTAAACTGCATGAGATTCCCACTCTCAAGCTTGTCCTCGTCGTCCTGTATGACACCAAGATAACATTGTTAGAATTAAATGTGTAATGTAATGTTGTAGCGACTGATTTCATGGACCCAGGTTGTATGGACAAACTGAACCTTTTATTGATTACAACCTTTGGTATATATAGGGTTTGGGGAAGGGGTGGGCATGCCATTCCTTTCATAGCCGGGTTTGGAGGAATGGACACACAAGGGGTATTTTTCCATTAAATAGGTAAGCAAGCAGTTTTTCATTACAATTACAACCACTGATGGGGCAAAACAAAGCCATAAAGAGAGCTATCAGGTGTGGTTTACAAGACTGTTGGTTTGTCTTGCTTATCACAGATGGTGCAAGACTTCAATCAGTGAGTGCAAACAGTTCTTCCTTGCTTTTGCTTAAATCCCAAGGCTTTTTGCTGAGATCTCTTCTCACTTCTGCAGTGTCATGAAGAATTTGCATTCCCACATAATATTTCAAAAGCAGTCTACTTGCTTCAACACTAAAAAATATCAAGGAGACTAAATTAATTTGAGCTTTAAACTTAAGAACATTTCATGGCTCTGATTTCTGTATTCTTTGCTATTTGGTATGGAAAAAGCAATGAGATTAAAGCTTTTGAATAAGAAAGTGCTAACTTGTTTATACTATATTTTGGCAATAATCCAAGTGGGGGAAAAGAAAAGGTGTCTGGCAAGAAGCTCCAAACAAAGGAATTAAAAATTAGGTTTCATAATGCATAAATAAAAAAAAGAACTCAATTGTTTTCTTAATAGTCAAAAATTCTCTGAGGTTCAGGATATCCTTGATCAGTTCCCTTGTGATATTTTCCAGAAGAAATCCCACCCCCCCAAAGTTCCAAATTAATATGAAGCATTCACTTCTGCTTGGCAACAGCTAATTATGCATTTGCAGTACAACTCATCATAGAGGAATACAAGGTAATTACTGTCCCAGAGGTATTCCTTGTACTGTAGTTGGGATGACATATACTGTATACTGTAGTTGAGGTGATGCATCTTGTGTCCAAGTATTATTTCTAAAAGCACACACCTCGACTACTCTTCAGGTGCATTTCTCTACTGATGAATGTACTAAAGGTTCTACCTCAATGGGGAAAAGAATTAGCATACTTTCTACCTGGAAAGTGACTTAAATGTTTGCAGTGTAGACAGGTCAGAAACTTGCTGGGTTCCACCTAATCATGCCAAGGAAGAAAAAGTCATGAGGAACATGTGACAGACAGCAACCTACCCTTAGAAACCATGTGTATTCCTCTTATGTCCAGAGGCAGGGTTTTTCGGAGCAAAACCAAGCCTCCAACAAACCAGAGCACTAGTTCTTCTAGACACAAACACCAGAAAGTACAGCTGACACTACTGATATGGAAATGACAAATGCATGGTGTAAGGTTTTTTGTGAATGGAATAGAAGACAGGAGCAGCAGGTTTATGCAGCTGGTGGAGCAGGATGGGGCATAGCCTGCTTGTCTGGAAAACAGACATCTTGACACCACCTTGCAGCACTTCCCTCCAGCAGCCCAAGGTCAGTACATTTCACATTTTCATGATCAAAGATCAACAGGCAGTGTAGAGCAATTCACTCCAGGGAATGCAGAAGGTGCCTGACAACCAGACCTTCTCCATTATTGTGGAGTTTAAAGCAGCACAACAAAATGGCACATTACCCAGACAGCTGAATGTCTCCATCAATGGCTTGAGCATGGCAGTGAGATGCAGCAGAGAAGGCTCTGATCTAGAATACCTCAGATTTCAACTGCACTTCCAGCACAAGCATTGACCTGCTGGGTGATCTTGCACTAAACCCTGTTACCTCCCCAAGTTCGTTTGCTTTTTCATCCTTTCTTAACTCTGAGGGAGCAGGAACTTTGGAGTTTGATCTGTAAGCTTCAAGGGTGCCCTGAAGCACTCCAGGAACTCAAATCAAAAAGTTTACATCAAAAGTACAAAGTTACAGATTTTTTAGTTGTCACCTCGGATGCCCCTAGTGTCCAGCAACCAGCCCAAACCTACACTGAGGGTAAAAGGCAGAAAAATGTCCTTACTGTCTTTCTGGGTGGGCAAGATTGTGAAGCTCCTATAACTAATCTCCACAGTGACACATGTCAACTGATCAGCCATGGGCAATTTTAGACTTAAATGGAAAAAGACAGTGACAATTGAGTAAGAGCAGCATCATCTGAGGCTAAAAGATAACAAAGAGTTGCTGAAGTGAAAGCAGCACCAAATTCCTCTTCTACTTTATCTGTTGGCTTCACCTCCAACTCTTGGCTATTCTTTTGTCTTCCAATACTAAAAGCCATCACCAGGTCCTGCATCAGCCAACAGATGAAGAGCATGTTACCCACTTACTTAGTCAGCAAAGCTCAATGTAAAAGCACAAAGAAAAGCTGACATGCAAGGTTGCAGCAACACAGGGTAGTGAGGGATCACTCAGGAATTCTCACATACCAAGCCAATGTTTAACAGCAGTATAAACATAGGCTCCAGGAATGTCTGTAAAAATGAATCTGCTCAAACAAAAGAGCTTATAAACTAAGTTAAGAGAAAAGTGAAGGAGAAGGAAGGGTGAGGCAGAAGGACACGGGGATTATGTGGTTGCTTGGGAAACTAATACATATCAATAGAAGATAAGACAGTAGAATTGTTTGGGGATTTTTTAAATGCAACTGTCTTAACTTTTAGTCTATAAATAGCCACGGTCAAAAGTCTCCTTAGGGAAACATGCTCAAGGAGTAATTTCAGCAGAAGAATGTAGGATGCCTGTCCTGTGGAAGCAGGCATGGAGATTCTGGCAAAGGAGACATTGGGCATGAAAGGGAAAATTGCAGTGAGCTTAGCTTACTTTGAGCAGACCAGGCAGTCACGACAGCATATGTCAAAGAAACAAAAAGTAAAAAAGAGATGACTTCAAGTGCTGAGAGTCTCTAGACTGAGAAAACCTTAGAAAAACCCCTAAATTACATTTTCTATTTGAATTAAACAAAACTAAGGCACTGGCTACACTCATATGCCACTTACAGGTTTTTTTCTGACTTGTTGGTTTATTTTTGTCCTAGTTAAAATGCAACATAATTAAACGAAATTTAACACACCTTAGTATTTAAAAAATATTATAAATAAATATCTGAAAGGGATATGCCCATCAAAAAACCCAATAGCCCCAAGAAAGCAGTAGGTTGCAAAGAATGTAGATATCAAGCTTCAAATGGTGTGGCAATAAGGTAAGAGGAAAATGTTCCAGCTTGAGCAATCTGAAAAGTAAGTAACTGTCATGGTTTCATCTCAGCCAGCAACCAAGCACCATTCAGCCACTCGCTCACTCCCCCACCAGTAGGATCAAAGTAATTGGAAGGGTGAAAGCCAGAAACCTCATGGGTTGAGATAAAGACACTTTAACAGAGGAAGCAAAAGCCATGCATACAAGTAAAGAAAAACAAATAACTAGTTCTTTGCTACCCATGGGTAGGCATGTGTTCAGCCATCTCCAGGAGAGTATCATGCGTAACAGTTACTTGGGAAGACAAACACCATCATTTCAAACGTCCCCCACCACCACCGCTTCCTCCTTCTTCCACTTTATATACTGATACTCCACTTTATGAGGATGATGTCATATGGTATGGAATATCCATTTGGTCAGTTTGGCTCACCTGTCCCTGCTTTGTCTCCTCCCAGCCTCTCATGCACCCCCAACTTCCTTGCCAGTGTGGCAATACAAGAAGCAGAAAAGGCCTTGGCTCTGTGTAAGCACTGTTCAGCAATAACAAAAACATCCATACCATCATCACTGTGTTCAGCACAAATCCAAAACATAGCCCCACACTAGCCACTGTGAAGATAATTAATTCTACCCCAGCCAAAACCAGCACAGTAACTTTGATTGCCTTTTAGACATAAGCCACACAAAAAAGAAATGTAATGTGCATGGGCCAACGATGGCTCATACATAAGCTTATATATATAGATTATATCCATGAGTACTAAAGCACAAACATGGAAACTGATGCCTTAAGCCTTTAATGGTTTTTTTTATTTTTCTAATATTGGTAAGCCTTATAAGTTTTATAAGTAGATTTTAAAAGCAGCAACCCTTCCTCCCTTGTTCCTTTCCCTCTAGCACCCTTAGTTTACACATTCCTTAACCCTCTTACCCCATTCTATGCTCCCTATATCACTCCTACCCCCGAATACAGCAGAAATGTTTAGTCTTTTGTCAAGGCAAGGCCCAGATTGTTTGGAGAATGCTTGTATCTTGGCCTAAACCACAGAACACGGTCAAAAACTGGGTGACTATATACCCTTTGTGCTCTGATGAAGATGAAGATGGGATGAACAGAGGGTCCCGAAAACCCCCAGACCCATTTCTCAGGGGGTAGACCCGGGGCAGTCCAGAGTAAAGGCCACAGAGTGGACATATCTGGGATTGGATGGATGGTATTATAAAATGTAACATCTCAGGAACGGCCGGCGGGCGTCTTGTAACATCTTTGCCTTGGCATAATAAACCCTTTCTTATCTCACCCCTAGTTAACTGCTCCGGGAGATTTTTTCAGCACCTAACTCCCACGGCAACAAAACACTCCAGAAATTTCTAAACAAAAAAAGGGAAATAGCAGTCATATACTCTGTGTGCTTAATCAGAGAATCACAGAGACCTCTGCTGTGAGAAGACCACAAAACCACAAGCTTAAGAGAGAAAAGTAAACACGGAGAAATTGGTTTGGTAAAGTCTGATAAGCTCCAGACAAATATTCCTGCAAAATCAGGAAGAAATTATAAAGTTGGGACAAACTTTAGTCTGCCAAAAAGTCTGCCAAAGTCCAGATGTCACACACTGGCATCAACACGGTGGCATATACATCTAGTGGATGAAGAAGCAAGCCCCAAAAAGGTGGCGGCTTGCTCAACACAGGTAAAGACGACAAGACTGTACTTACACCTGTTGAAACACAGGAGCTTCTCAAGGACCTTCTGAACATCTATCTACCCATCTATCTACCCTACCTATTTCCTTGCATGTTAGTATAACCCTCCTTTTGCCACCCACACTCAGGGAACAGCTGGCTGAGTCAAGTCTATTGTCTGTCAGTAGGTGACATATTATCCATTTCCTATTTTGAGATTTATGAGGCTGTTATAGGTGAAGGGGGAGGGTGTATGTGTGTTGCACTCTCTCACCAAGATGAGGGGAAAAAAATGAGGGAAGTTGGTGAATAGGCATTCTGCCATTATTGCCACATTTGCAGACAATGAGTAATTTGTGAGCAGCTACTTTGTTTCTGTCAGTCTGAGGCTTCCAGTGAATTCTGAACTGTGTTTGCTTCAGTCTTGGCAACACTCAAAAGACCATATTGAGGAGCCCCAAAAGTAAAGGTGTCCACTGAATTATATAAATAAAAAGTTCATGCAAAATTGAATGTATTATAATGAGGATACTATCTAATCAGCAGCTCAGTTAATGATGGTGCACTGCCAGTGACCCTCTAGTCTGGATAATATACATAAAGTCTGTCTTTTGGTGTTCCTGAGAGGCAGAGTCCAGTGCTATGATCTACTGTCACTTTGCACCTCAGCAAACAAAATGACACATCAGAAGCAGAAACTACTGAATGCCTGACTCTGTGGGACAAATAACAGACACTCTTCTGTCTAAAGGACAGACCAGCATGCACCCAAAACATTGCTTTTCTTTCTCATCTCTGGTTTTATTTCTTTTCCATCCTGTTATTATTCTTTTTTGTATTACCTCAATGTCCAGAGTCCACAGTACTTAAATCATGCAAACATGTAATGGGGAAACAGTTGAGTTTCCAACTGAAACAAACAGAAAAAGATGTAAGCTTAAAAGCACATGCTGAGAACAGAGATGCAGATAGTTTAAGTGACTTGTCCAAAGTCAGAGGTGAATTCTGATGACAGAATTAATCTATGCACTTTCTTTGTGATTAATCCAATTCAGGAAGAGAATTTATATTTTCCCCAAGGGCTGTGTATAGGAGAACTGCTTTGCTGAAAGATCAGATCAGAGTAATTTCTTCTGTAGTGAACAGCATGCACCAACACCCTCCTTCAGAAAGCTAAATTTAAGGTCATGGACTTCAACCAGATTAAAACTAAACACATAATTAAGATCTTGGCTGGAAAGGGGGTTAAGTTAAGCTTGCAAACTGGTGGACAACCATCCCCTGATTTCAGACCAACTGTACTTCTGCAACAATCCCTGTTCTCAGATATGAAAAGGAGTTGCACGCGGATGTATCAACAGGAATCACATTTTTGTGTCAGGAAGGTATAATTTGCTTCACTTAGGAACCAATGGAGTTCTCCCAGATTTTCATCTGCATAATAAAATGAAAATTTCTGTTCCGTTTCATTCTTGATATCTTGCTGATTTTTCCCTCCCACTGAATAGCTAAATTATTTTCCAGATATATTAAGTTCACTTCCTTGAACTTTATTTTTTGTAATATTTTTTTTGCAACATATTTTTTGCCCCCCTCTTCAGCTTCTAAGTGCTTGTGTAAAATTAAACTTGTCCACCCTCACCAGCATTCACCACTTTTCCTGATTTAGCTACCTCTGGGAATTTCCATTTTATTTCTCTTCCAGATCAAAACAAAAGATAATTAGTAAGATCTGAAAGTTGCTCAATTAGATGTCTTTCCTTTGTATCTATCACCAGATATTCCAGTTTTCACACCACGTGACAATACCCTTTATAAGTCAATCTGAAATAATTTTAAAATAAGCATTCAGAAGGCATTTAAACTTCTGTCTCAAATCTCCTGTGAAGTTCGTAGGCACATTCATAGGCACAATATAGTCAATGGTACAATGGGATACCTGTGGAGACTAAGAGGTTTATCCAAATACAAAAGATGACTTACTTACAAATTTATAATTATGGACAGTGTATGGTAAGACTTGGAGTGTGTCACCCTCCCTCCATCACCTTCAAAGCATCTCCTCTGAGTTCCCTCTCTGAAGCCAAAGGACTTTCCTCACCTGATTCTCATCTGTGCAAGCACCAGTTACACAGCCTGAATGAAAACCCCATACTGAGCAAAGAGCTTTTCCTCAACTACAACAAAATAAGTGACAGAGGTTTTTGTGCACACAAATAGCCCTTCCCAACTTTCTAACCTCTCTCATTCCTCTCAGTGGATTTGTTTGTGATTTCCTCTAAGTGCGAACTCTTAGCACTGTTCCTGACTTTTCATTGAGTACATTAGTAGAGAACTCACATTTTATCTCTAGCACACACTGGAATCTCTGTTATCTCACTTAGTAATACATTTCTGCTTCTGTTCTTTAAAGCATTTTAAAACTCAAACATTTTTGTATTTCTTTAAAAAACACAAGTATTTTCCCTAACAGTTCTGTCCCTGCGGTTTCTGCTTTCACATCCAGTATTTTATTCCTGCTGATGTGCAATTTCAAAATGACTAGCACATTAAATTATAAACATCCTCTAAATAGATTATTTGCTGCCAGAGCACTCTATTAAATCTATCAACTCCTCCTTTGGATTACTAATTCAATGCCAATTTTGAAGGACAAAGTTATGAAGGTACATACAGCTATTGCAGCATTTATTATTTAAAATAACCTATTATAAACTCAGGTATCACCACAGACATCTGTGAAGCATGAAAAAGGTAAAACCCACCAAAACCAAACCATATGACCCTTGAAGGATGGCTTCTTTTTTCTGACTTTTAACCAGAACACAGGTAGTAGACGCATGATCATTTATATACATCCCACTTAAAAAACAGATACTTTTACTGTAAAGACCAATTCTTTCTTTATCTTTGTATTCCTTGATTTTTTCACATAATTTAAAATATGAAACAGAATGGAAGATCTTTCTGGATTATTACACTCAGGTAAGAATTCTGTTTTATGAAATTAGAGTCAATCTCAAGAATTTTAAAGTCATTCCAGAGGAACTATGCTAACTAGAACAACAGGGTTAGAAGTACGACAAAAAATATTTCCTTCTTTCTAAAACCAGATTTTTAGTGAAACTTGTCTGCTCTTTTATAATACATATTCCTCCACTTTCCTTCATGAGAAACATCTAATCTGCCACCTTGTTTTAGCTATTCATCTGTGCACACAAACCTGGTAAGAGGTATAAATATGCAAGTTTTTTTTGAAATTTTGAATTCTGTACACTTTTTAAAAGACCAGGCCATAGTGTCTCAACTACTTTCCTCACTGTCTTTAATCAAGTGCCTTATTCAGTACTTAAACACAATACTCACAACTATCAACAAGGTAAAATAGAGAAAACGAGAGAAAAGGATAAGAGCTCTTGCACAGGAAATTAACAGATTTATGACAACAGCAACAATTAAATGTGAATTAATGTGTAACCAGTGAGTGATAAGTCCTTAAAGCAATCTGTCATACAAGTATGTCTGAACAGATAAATCAAGGTAGAAGAGAGATTTACTAAGTGTTTGCTTACATTTGACAGAAAATGTTTATTTTAAGAATAATTCATGATGTACTGTGATTCAACTGCTCCTTTCCTTTTTTGGACTTGGATGTTGTGAATGTTGTGACTGTCATTTAACAAGCTGTACTTATTATTTAAAATAGCATTTCTTCTAGACTCCTCATTTCCAGAAGTATTGGCAGAAAAGAAAAAGCTGAAAAAGGAGCACTAAAGAGATTGACCTACAAGGAAAGACAGATCTGCCAAAATGGATATACTTTCTCTGAAGTACCTGGACAGACTCAGTCAGCTTTTCAAAGGTCTGTCTTACAAGATAGCATAATGGTTCAGTTGTTAGGGCCCAAAACTAGAACTTGAGGCAGCCGGTTTCAGCTACACCTGTCATGGATGACCACTCGTGTGACCTTGGGTAGAGATACTTGGGACTGAGAATAAATCAGCTTAACCCAAAGATCAACTGCAGCTCAATACCAGACCAGTTTTAGATTGGGCACTGTAGCCCTTCAGCTGATGTGACATGAAGTGACTCACTTGAGTGGCCACCCAGGTACCATGTGGCTTTTGCACTAGACTTCAAATTGAAGGTGGTCATACGAGTTTCAAGCCAGCTCAGACAGGCCTACCTTTGGAGCTTTGCTTTTTTTCATTCCCACCTCTTCCTCTAATGGCATTGCAAGTGTAAAGGAAAGCTTGTTAGCACTCAAATTTCAGGAACAGAAAGAGGGAAGGAGTGAAATAGTGTCACCTATAATGGGTAAATATGAATATGAATATTAGAGAAATAACCTGTCAAGTTCGGACTGGCTCAGGAGTAGACTTTTAAGTGAAGCTGCAGAAGTCCAACCATCCATCAACAATTTTCGGACTAATGCCATTGCCATTATAGCTAACACAGAGGAAAGACTAACCACAAAAACATGGAAAAGCTTAGGTTGTACCCCAGTGCATCTGGGTTTTTTACTTTTAAAAGCAGAAAAAAAAGGAAAACATTGAAAACACAGAAAAGAGGTGAAACAGTGACATCTGTCTGATTTTGTGAAGGACCTACAAGAGCTCTCACCAAGACATCCCATTCATTTCCATGTGCATGATCTCAGAAGTCATGATCATAATTTACTGGCCTCAATGATGTCTATGTCAGTGCTCATCAACAAAAGTAAGTTTGGAAAGGGAAGACCATACTCCAAAGTTCTACACTGGTGACCCTTTTATAGTCATGCTCTGAACAAATACCATACAGAAAGAAATAAAACATACAAATACAGCCTACTCTCTTTAAACAAAATCTGCCTTCCAGATCTGGGGAAGAAAAAAAGCAGAGCGCTGTCTTGCATAAGTAAGGCAAAAGCAAAATGGAGGCAGAAATCCAGCACTGGATGGCAGAGGTCTCCTGAAAGATATTTCTCTTCAGCATTATTTGTATAGTGATTTGACCTGCTGCCATCGGAATGACTGGATTTCACACCCTGCTTTCCCTGCTCTCCTGTTAGCTTTTATTTTTGCATGCAACAGTCTGTGTTTAACACAATTTCAAACCATATACAGTACTGTGTATCACTGCTGTAACATGATACAGAAAGAAACAGCTACTCCTCTCAAAAGCCTGAAAGCAAACCTGGTAGCAACCACCATGTGAAAAAAAAGAGAGAATGGCACATCAGAGCAGTGCTGCTCTCTGCAGGACAGGCTGACACTTATCCCAGGTGCCACTGCCTCTGAACCCCTGCCAGACAATAGGTATCTACTTCTTAAGCATCTTTTAATGGAAGCAGGAGTTGTGAAATCCTTAGGAGAACATAAGGCCTGAGATACAAATAAATCTGGGAATAAGAATATATTAGAAAGAATAGAAAATAATGTCTATCTATCTTTTAAAAGAGCTTACTCTATACATCAGATTGATCTACTGGGTGTGCTTACAGGTTTTCTTTGTTAATTAATTTTCTACAGCAACAAGACCTTTGTCTTATAATCCTTCTGCTATTTCTGACAACTTGTGATGTTGTAGACATACTTTTTGAAATGCAGTCCCAGTATAAAATTAGTGGTTTGAGGCTCTGATCTAGGTGGGGACCTCATCTGCCAGGGGTCCTGGAAAGTGTGAACCAATTCAGGCACACAAGAGTTAACAGTAGGATGCTGTGTGATTTAAGGGGGATGTGAATCAACTTGTACTGCCTAAAGTAATAACAGTGCTTTTGAGGCCAGATGAGACAGAAAGTATAATGCCTTGAATTTAGGTGGTTGGAACCATAGGGACACAACAGTGCAGAGGAGAGGGAGGTCTTCAGTTACTTGGTTTTTTACTATACATAAATCTTGTAATTCTTTTTTCTCCTCAAGAGTATATCCATAATTTAGATTTCTAAAGCCCAAACTTAAAATCTACAAAACATGCATTTAAACAGTACAAATAAATTATGTATATGCCAAGGATGCGTAGGTGTAAGTCTATAAGGAACCACAGGATATTCTTGTCTTGGCATTAATAAATCTTGGATTAGGAAAAGTGAAATTTCACCAGCTACCCAAAATTCAAAACCTGTCATCACTGCTCACTCTATTTTCATTTGACTGAGTGCTGGTACAAAAGTATTTAGAACTTGATATTCTTCCTTGTACTTACTAGCCATAAAGTTTCCCATGGCTTTTATATTCTTCTCTCTTTGTCTTGATTTTATCTCATTTAATATTAATTGATATTCTCTTTAAATACACAGAACCGTGGAAATGTGGAAATTAAGGCAGGCAGTGGTCTCTGGAGCACACCTTGGCTGCCATGGAAAAAGGGTATAAGATGTGTCTAAAGGGTTGGAAGAAAGTTAACCCGTCATTCCCATGAGGGCAATACCCAAGGAGCAGGAGGCTGCAGATACTGGGAAGAAAAAAAATATCTTTTGCAAATTTCCTCTTGATTTGTTGAGAATCAATAATTTATTCAGCCTTCCACCTGTAACTGTCTTCCCTCTTGTGTACTTCTGTCCAAGTAGAAAGAATAATTCATAGTCAGGTAAGGCAAATATATGTTAGAACAACCTCAAAATTTCCATAACAAAACCACTTTCCTATCAATTTTCCTACAGTCTCCTGGTGAAGTAGTTGCACGGCTTAACATTTCATTGACCTACAGGAAAAAGAGCTTGAAGGCTACATAAATGGGTCAAGGCCATCACTCTAGGATGGAAAAGCTGTCTCAGTAGTAAAATAAATTATCCCAGGCACATGTCTGTTCTACTATACACAGATTATTACACGTATCCATCCTAGCTAGATTTAAATCCAATTAAAGCAAAACCTAAGTGCATAAGAAATGCCGCAGTGTACTGGAGCAGTCATCCTCCCAGCCCAGCACTCTGTCTGTCTGTCTGTCTGTATGTGGTAGGAGGGCACACCGGTCAGGACATGTCTGGGCACTCGCTGCTATTGGTTCCCCAGCATCCACAGCTATTGCCATTGGGTTGAAGGAGGGCACCCCCCTTCCTGTTCCTGATGACAAAACTTTTCATGAATGTGGTAATGCGTCTTTGATCCTGCTGATACAGCCTGCCCTCTGTCTATGACTCAGCTTCTGTGAGTCTATGTCCTCTTCTGGCAACAAATTCCAGATGTTCACTAGCCCCCAGGTAAGGAAGTACTTCCTTTAACTTTCTCAGGTGATAGTTTTAAGAAATACCCTTAGAACTGAAGTTATACATTTGTTCTATTCACCACCTCCTAGAATTTGTACATCTCAGTCCTACCCTTCTCAGCCTCATACTGTTTAAAACATGTGCCAAACCAGTCTCCCTACTGCCTCCTTGTACAGCAGAAGTTACATCCCCAGCATCAGTCTGGTTGCCTTTACTCATGTCTGCTCTTAGCTTTGTCCTGTCTGAGATGTGGATACCAGAATGGCAGCAGTCTTGTACCCACCACAGATCTGCACAGGAGTACAACCATTCCCTCCATCTTTTCCCACTACCTCTTCTACTGAGCAGACACTGCACAAGGTGTCTGCATATAACCCATTTAAACTGTTTGTGAATCAAACACAGAACAATTTATGTGATTATTCCACGTCCTTCCTTCTGCTTCCTAATTCTCTTTTCTGCCCAAAGCAGAAGTAAAATGGCAATTTTTACAGCAGATCATAATACTTTTAAGCCAAGGGCAACACATGCAGAAAACATATGCATCTTTTTTATCGGATTAGGACCATTTCCATGTTTACCATTAGATCTTTCCTCACAAACAGTGGTTTAACTGTAGCCTCTTCAATGCTAGCTCCAATGCTGTCAGGACAGAGCTGTACAGGAAGGCCTTAATGCAATTTCCCATTCAGGGTCAAAAGGCAGAACAGATCATTAATTTTCCTGAAAGTAAGCAAATATTCAAACACTCAGAAGGGAAATGCTTAAGTGCATTCTCAATATTAGGCACGTTATTTAAATATCAGCAAGAATAAAGGCTCAAATTAGCTACACCAGCCACAATGTCTTTACCAATACCTGTGTCCATTAATTACATCTCATCCTAAACCTTTTCATCAGAGATGACTGTTCTCAAAACATGTTCATCTGAAAAACTATTTTCTGTTTCTCTCAACTGCAATGAGCTGTACAAGCAGCTCAACTGTAAAGAGATTATGAAATGGCAAATATAAATAGTATAATCCAAAAGTAGAACATAGTATCTTTTAAAAGTCTTTTCAATGTAAAATTATTAACAGCAATTAATGCTTTTTGAATAGCCAGCTCACTTGGGTTTTCAAGTTTTATTTTCAGAGCTTTACATACATATATACAATTCTAAGGGTATGCTTTAAAGGAGGGAAAATAAAGTTAATTGCCCAGTGTTAATACATCACAGTCATCTACAATCATCAAGGAACTGTCACCAATCAACAACAAACAGCAAATACAAAATCCAAGAGGAAACCAGTAACATAAATTTGTCAACTCAAAAACTTGAAGTTAGGAAGATAAGTAGCAACTGCATCTAACAGAACATGAAAAGAATACATTGCCATAAATTAGCAGCTACTAAATCAAGCAATCTCATGATCCTGCAGGTTTGAAGAATGAATAACTCTTTGCATAGGCAGAGACTAACAAGGTCGGTTTTTAATAATCTTTTTTATTACTGCATAAAAAAATCCTTACATAAAGGCTGACAGCATTGTGTAGAAGTAGTTCATCTGACTCTTCACATCCAATTGAGCTTCAGAGTGGGGTTTTTTGTCCATCTAGGTCCATTATCAATGGCTCTTTTCAGGACATCTCTGGATAAAACAGGTCCCCAGCAATCTTTCAGCTCTCAAATTTCTTCACCTGAAACTGTTTTCCCATTTTATTTTCACTTCTCCTATTTTGTTATCTGCCTCCATTTGTCAGAGGACAATATTTTTTCTTTAGTCTCCCAACACTGTACTTAATGCCATACTCCTGCCAATATTCTCTGTATTCTCTGTATCATTTCTTGTGCCTTTTCAGACTGGAGCTTCAGGAGGATGCTCTTTCTCTCTCTGTGAATAAGACAACACTGGCATAATTTTTTTCCTAACCTGCTGAAATCTGAACAGACACATATCAGACATCAATACTAAGTCTGACCACAATTGAGAGCTTCTTGCAAGCAGAGCTGCACCTTTGAAACTCTGTGGCAAACAGATTGGGGTCCTTTGATACTCGGTAAATTTACATTAACTACAAATATATTCTAGTGAGAATTAGTCATGGATCTTTCCCCCTTTTTCCTGAAACATCTGTCTTTTCACACAGTTTCACATGGTTTTAATCAAAACAGAGAAAGATTTTACATTTCTGCATGGATACTCAGTAAGAATATTTAGCTGACAAGACCTCGCAGGTGTTCCAATATTTCTCTGCAACAGGAACATATTTGCAACATTTTTTTCTCTACTTTTCAGTTTTTGTAATGCTTGTCTCGCAGCCAATTTAAACAAAACCTCTAAAAAATATTTCAGAACTTTAAGGTTTTTGACATCTATGTTATAACACACTTACCAATGTGTATTTCTGAGCTAATTAAAGAACTGCCCTTAACATATCTATTACTGCAGTTTTACACCTTAATGAAAACTGACAAGAAAAAGATTAAATATTTTGAACCTGCAACCTCAACAAATACCCTACAAGCTGCCTTAAGGCCCATGTTTCTATAGCAATAAGCTACTAAAATTTCTTCCTCACTATCAGCCACTGTTATATGTTTGATTAACTTAGACCCAAAATGTTGCCCTCTCTTCTTTTTTACTAAGAAAATGCTAAGAACTTGATTATTTCTTTTTGACTAACCATTTCAGTTGTCAAAGGTGGTAGAAAATATCTTGGTTTTTTAATAGTTAAATTTAGAGATGCTAATAAGTAAGCTTCTCAAACTTTCAGTCCCTCTTTCTTACAATAATCAGAATTTTTAGGATTCTGTCTCATAACAGCATGCCTGAATTCTCTTACTCATCTGAGACATCTGACATTTACAAAGGAAAAAAAAAATCCTTCCCTAATCAAACCTAAAAAAGAAACATTTTTTGCATATGCAAGATAGAATTAATTTAAATGTGTGAAGAAAGGTATGATTTCCCTCTCTAAGCCGTAAGGATTTGTACAGAACAAAAATCTTCAGAACTACTAGTATATCATTTTTCCCAAAATAATTATGGAACTGATTCACTCTTGTATTACTTCAGTCCCAAAATACATTGAAATCAACTGACTTCAAAATTAGAATTATACAGCAATGAATCAGTTTTTACATATATTTATAAACCAAACTATTTCCAGATATGTGTCCTTTTAATATTAAACACCCTCTACAATGCACGTGTTTCTGCACCTGAATATCAAACTACCTACGTGTGCTCTAACTAAACCTTAGAGATTCCCTTAGCCACTTATTTTTGTTTGTACAAGACACAGAAATTATGAAATACTGAAAAATTATATAAAAGAATAATGAGGAATGAAGAGCTCTATTTTCTCATCTTCCCTCATAATGGCCTGCAAGTTCTGCTCTGTTTTTAGCTTCACAAAGAGGCATATACCCCTTTTCCTTAAGGATCCCTTTCCTGGCCAAGTATTATGGGGCTTTAAAAATCCATGTCCTTTTCAGTATCTTTCCATCTCATGACTACAGATGAATGTCCAAACTAGAAGTTTCCTTACAGTATGTATTTTACAAACTATGGAAGTATTTATGTTATCTATATAACATGGAAACCATCTTGTTCCTCAGCTACTACTGAGGGCAGCCGCACTATAGAAAGGCGAGTGGATTGAAGTTGTACATAGTTTAAGGAGGGTGGGGAGAAAGCATCAGATGCAAAACTACAAGACTCTTGTGCTACTACTGACTTTTCAGGGTTATCTCTCTGTGCACCCTGTAAATAAAAGTATTTTACATACCAGAAGGGAAAAGTAAAAGATGGGGAAAGAGCTCTATTATTGCCTCTTCCAAAATATACTTTCAAAAGTTGTCACAAAAAGAGTCATTACAAAGAAGGTGGGTGGAGTTTTTTAGTTCTGGCTATTCAATGTCATCCACATCACACCAGGGGGGGCATGGGTTGGTGAGGTTTTTTTTGCCAGGAAAAAGAAAGAAACACCAGTGCCGGAAGGAGGAAGGAGCATTCCTTTTCTCTCTCTGCTGCCACCACCAGAGCCAGTATTTTCAGCAGCATAACTCCTTTCAGATGAAACAGCTATCCAGGTTTTGATTTGTCCCTGCTCTCCATTGTTTTTCTGGCTGGGAAAGGGCGTTACACCGTGGAAACTCCTTTGCCGCATTGTTTTCCTTGTTCCCCTGAGCCATGTGGTTTCATCTTACGAAAGATATTAGCAGAACAGTGAGCTTGAATTTCTGCTCAACTTATTTTTTCAGTAGGCTTGCTAAAAGTAGCAGTTACATTTACAGTTAGAAATCAAGAATTACATGAGAAAAAGAAATTTTAAAAAATCCCCACTGCTGAAAATATAGCTACTTATAGACCAAACTCTCTCAAGCTATGCTTGATTTCACAGATAAATCCACTATGTTACAAACTCAGTATCAAAATTGAAATTAAAATTTCACATTATTCATCAATACATACATAAGAATATACAAAGAAAGACACATTTTCTGAGCTGCGTATTCACCTGTCTAACCATGACTTCTGATACAGCTAGAAAATCTTTGTATTTACTCAGTTTTCATATTAAATGTATCAACTCTTTACTGAGTCTTTAGAAAAAACAAGCAGATCAAAACTTTAAGCAAATCACAACCACTACTTGATGATGATTTTTGCCTATGGGCATCTTAAATTGACACAGATATTGGATTAAGTGCTAGAGAAGACAGGATGAGTCTGTTTTCTGTACAATCACAAAGAGCACGATTGAGACTTAGCAGCTTCTGTCCAAGTCTCTGCACCATGTTGGAAGCTCACACTATGGCCATCCTGTGATAATGGCTGCGATAACAGATATTCACTTCTATCTGCCTCCTCAGGCAGTTGTTATTGTCACTTACTGTCTAAGCAGTAGTCAGCAAGGACATATGTGTCCAGAATTTAGATCAAACAAAATAACAGTCAAAAAATTAACTGGTTTTAAACGACAGAAGACACATATAAAGCACTCATGCATGTGGTCTGGTCTGACTGGTGATAGTAGCTCGAAGCAACCAGCAGTTATAAACAACACCCAACATCACTGTGCAAGTTTGGAGTTGGCTTCCTGCCAAATCTCCGAAACTCGACAACAGGGTCTCCTTCCCAGAGAGGGAAGGAAAAAAAACCTAAAAACCAGGCAGCCAAAGTTCTAGCAAAAATATATATATATATTATGTATAAAACAGAGATATACAATGAGAATTATATATATGAATCTATGACCCCAAATAGCTTCCCGAAGTTGAAGGGAAGAGGGGGGAAGGGAGAAGGGAAAAGGATAAAATAGGGTGAAAAGGGACAAATAATAAAACAGATCTACACAATCTAAAAACCCAGCAAAGCTGAAGAATTGGCAAGAGCTCACCATTTCCCTTGAAAGAAAGCAGTACGTCTGGACACGGTCCAGCACTCCCCCCTCACGCGTGGCCGATAACAGCAGTTACTGTAGGCCTCAGCTCCAGATAAGCCAGGCCCAGACAGGGACCACCGTTCTCCAACCTCGCCGGAAGAGAAGAGAGCGAACTCTCTTATCAATGCCTTATTTATACCCTAGGTTACGTAAAGGAATAGCATGGAATACTTCCTTGGTCACCTTCCCAGTTCCTTCCTGGTTACAAGCTGGTTTCCAGGAAGGCCTAGACTGAAACCATCACAATCGCTTCCCGCAACTGCACATTAACACAGGCACTGAAAAGACTTAGGAGTTCTATCTCTCCTGCCTCATATATATATATATATATAAATTCTACTAAAGTAACTAGGTTCTGATTTCCATGGTCCTCAAATATCAGTGAACAGTTCCTTGACAGTTCAAAGCCTCCAACGACTTACTGACAGCAAGGAGCACCAAGAGGAAAACTCCAGCTCCTGCTGATGGGGCAGCCATGTAAATAAGTTGCCTGGGTTTGGCCATATGAAGAAGACAGTAGGAACTGAAAAGTATGGGATGAGGGAGGAATTGGTGACCTAAAGCATTTGTAAGTGTGCAAGTTTGCCAGATTGCAGTCTCCTGTATTACTTTTACTGCTCCACTGTAAGAAGCTTAGTCTGTAGGACACTGGTAATGCAGGACACATCTACAATACTCTCTAAAGTCTACAAAACCTACAGAAATAACCCAACAGAAATTTGGAGGCAGGATTTTTCTCTGATGTGATGCAGGTTAACGTACCACGGCAAGATATTACATAGAGCATGGAGCATCTGATTTATTCATAGGAACATGCTACGACCTCTACTTTAAGTTTCAGATGATCAGAATAAGGTTACTGTTCAATAAGGATGTTGCTGTTCAAAAAGGATACGTGATGCATAATAAAAATGTACAAGTAAACAAAATAGGGTATATAAACCCACAGCATAGTCCATTTTTCTAAGTAGTAGGTGCAGGGGTTTTTTTTACATGCACAATGACAGTGTGAAATGTCAAATAAAACACTACCCCAAGGAATGTGGTATTGATCAAATCTGAGGCTTTAAAAGTAAAGATTGCTGTTGCTGAGTAGATCTTAATTATAAGGAAAGTGAATTAAAAAAATCACTTTTACTATTCGATGGAACTGAAAATAAAAGTATCTTCAGTTGCGAAGCCAAATCAACATGAGTTAATGGTGTTCAACAAGATATTTGCTTTCAGTTTTCTAAAGGACTGTGTGCAGGCCTAGTGCCTGATAAAGAATCCAAAGACCTCAGTGTGTACACATAAACAGCCCAGAATTCAGTACCTATTGATTTGGCTGAAAACCTGTACCTAACTTGAAAAAATGTAAATATATATAAATGAAGAGCAGGTCCTCTTGGACATATTTTTGAGAACATGAATGAGAAAATACTGAAAACAGCCAGCATATATTTACTGCAAGTAAGTTACGACTGACCAACCTGATCACCTTCTAGACTGAAATGAATGGATCTGGGAATCAGAGAGAGAGCAACAGAGGCAATTTACCTCAACTTTTTCAAAGCTTTTGACACTTTATCCCAAAACAGCCATCTATCCATATATGGACATTACAGTCTGTATATGTAACCCACTACGTGGATGGAAAATGGTAAAATGGGCAGGGTCAGAGGGCAGAGATTCATGGTTATGCTCTACCTGAAGATAATAAGGAGAATACTGTCTTGGTCTGAGACAATTTGGAGGGGCGGAGACCTCAGACAGAAGTCTCCTCCCTTGGATTCAATACCCCTGGTTTCTCCAATACAGAGGGAGAGACCAAATACACCTGGATGTAAGTGAAAAAATAACTCTTTCCCAAGAAGAAGGCTAATAACAATACTGATAAAAGTGGGCTAAGCCAACCGATGAGGAGAAACTTCCCAAGCCCTGCACCCCTGACCAAATTAAGATGGTGGCCAGCCTCCTCCATCCAGAAAAAAAACCCCACACATGGCTACAGGACTGAGACAAGATGTCCGCTATTCCATGTGGTTTGCCTCCCCCATGCCTGGAAAACCTGGCAGGAACGGTTGGAGAGTCAGCACTGGGAGGAAATGGCAGATAGCTGGGATTCTATACCGGCAGACAGTTGCACGGCGCTGGATTGAGGCTGTGCTACCGGTACCGGCAGTTGGAGCAGGGCTGTGGATCCCCCCAGGCAACTGCAAGAACCCACAAGACACCTTCTAAGATGTTGCAGCTGTCCCTTATGTTAGTGTAGCTGAGTCTATTACAACTCATTATATCAAGAAGACATTCAGTCTGGTTGTGAATGTTCCAGGGAGATATAACAGCCGAGTCATTTGTGCAAGGAAAAGAAACACTGTCACATCCTGAAGGGTTTGCCCCTTTCCTTACCTTGTTTAACACCCAGCTTATAGCCTGAGATGTTGGATGTGCACACCTTCAGCACCTGGTCTGGGTGGCCACTCTGCACCTTGTTGGCAAAGCAGGCTGAGGATTGAGTCATTAGCACCAATAGTCCAGTCTCTCATAGCACCTGGGCGGTCACTGCAGGTGGTCGAGTGTTTGAGTCAATAATGGCTAGCAGTTCAATCTCTTTAAAGAAGGCAAAACAGCAAAAAGCCAAAAAGACATATTTGGAGAAAAGAGAAAAGAAAAAGTAGATTACCAGAATTTTTGCGTAACCCAGGACAATATTCTTGAGGTCTATTCTGGGATCTGCCCTCCTTCATACAATCATCTGTAATGTGGAGGAAGGAGGCCATGGAGGCCACTCTCATCAAACTTGTGCCAAATTGGTGGTGGTTTCAGTTGTTTCACTTAAGGGCAAGGGTGCCATTCAGAGTGAGGCTGAAAGAATGGACCAACAGGAACCCTGTGAAATTCAACAGGGACCAAGGCCAAATCCTGCACCTGGGAAAGAGGAACCCCTTGCCAGAGCACAGCCTTCTAGCTCTGTGGAAAAGAAACATCAGGTCTTGTCAACATTGACCTGGCTGTGCATCAGCAAGGGCCCCCTGGCAGCAGCGAAGGCCAAGGGCATCCTAACCCAATTTTGAGGTCTCAAACACAACCCAGCCACCAATACATTGGAACAAATTCAGCAGAGGGCCATCAAAATGATTATGTCTGGAGCACTTACCCTGGGAGGACAGACTGAGGGAGTTGGGTTTATTCAGTTTGGACAAGAGATACTTTTTGTCAAGCAGCCTGACAGTGCCTATGACATGGTTATAGAAGACACAGAACCAGGTTCTTTGCAGTGTTGCATGGCAGGAGTGACTTCAGGGTTTAGAGACGTAACAAGAACTAACAGTGTTTGTGTTTTGGTTTACTGACACAATGTCCCAGTTTTGATGTTTGGAAAACAATCAGTTTCACAGATATCGCTATATTCTAATATTGCCTCAATAATTCTGACCTCTATACAAAAAGGCATGTACAATTTTTCTTGTACGACACAGCCTCTGAATACCACATGCATACACATATATTACCATTAAAATGCCATTATTTTAGTAGCTGCAGTGTGACAACAGCCATAAGAATTAGCAGGGGAAACCCTGCAAGTATTTTCATGGAGTTTATTTAAAATCTTTTATTGTTAAAAAGTCTGGAGGATAGAGCCTCCTACTAAATTAGCTGAAGAGTTTATGAGCCTTTGCAGGCCAGATATGCATTAGTCTTTGGCTTGTTAACTCAGAATATAGTTTTAAGCTTACTGAATCTACACAACAATAAAGCTTTGGTCTCTAAAAAAAGTTAAAATGGATATATTCCAAAATAACTTCAAATTCTGACAATCTTAAATGATTAATTAGGCTACTGTACCCAGTTTATTTTAAAATTATTTGCCTAATTAAGAAAAAAAATCCACAGTTTTCTAACTCTTAAGGCCTCTAACCTGATCATTCATTTAACAACATGAAAATATGGCCTTTTAATCAGAGATTATAGAATCATAGAATCGTAGAATCAAACGGGTTGGAAAAGACCTCTGAGATCATCAAGTCCAACCCTTGATCCAACACCACTGTGGTTACCAGACCATGGCACTAAGTGCCACATCCAGTCTCATTTTAAAACCCTCCAGGGATGGAGAATCCACCACTTCCCTGGGCAGCCCATTCCAATGGATGATTACCCTCTCTGTAAAAAATTTCTTCCTAATATCCAACCTAAACTTGCCCTGGCAGAGCTTAAGACTGTGCCCTCTTGTCCTGCTGTTGGTTGCCTGGGAGAAGAGATCGACCCCCACCTGGCTACAACCTCCTTTCAGGGAGTTGTAGATCTGCAACAAATCCATCCTTGACTGTGTTTATGGTTCACATGCAATCTGCCAGAAGGGACACAGAAGAGATACAGTTTCTACAGAGTAAAAAACACTCTGAACACAGTAGGAGCCTCTCCAAAAAAATGTGTTACTGAAAATGTTCTCCATATATAGCATATGAATATAAAACCTTGATTTGTTTTGTTATTTCAATGCCCTTATGGGCATAGGAGCATGGAGAAGAGGTGGTATAGGTAGATTTTCACCTGAAGATATGACTCTTCCCTGCATTTCAGTTGTTTTTTCTATTATAGCAGTTTCTCACTCTGCAAGTGCATAGTAGCTCTTTAATTCCCTGAATACTATGTAAAGTTTTGGGATGTATCTGAACAGACATGGTTTTCAAATCAGAAATTAAGACAAATAGACATCTCTGCCAATGTGCTCTGGGTGTGCACCAACTCTGACAACCGAGTTGTTACTATGCCAGTGTCTGATTACAGAAGGACAAGACAAAGAATTTCAGGCAGTTACCATTCATTCATCTGTTGCATTTGTATTGCTGCTGTTTGATCAGAAGAAAGGGCTTGAAAATGCTGAATTTCCCTTTTTACTGCATTTTGTCAAAAGCTTTCTGAGGTTTTTGGAGTTTGTTTGGGTTTTGTTTTGTGTAATATGTCTCATATTTTGCAAATTATCAGTTCAGTGGAAATAAAATGTTACTAGAGCAGGACAGACTTATTCTGACAGCTCAGCAGCTTCACAGATTCCCCAAACCACAACAGCAACTCATGAGAGGACTGGTCTCTTGTTCCTCCAGTTTTCCACCTCTGCATTTTTATTTTTATTTTTTAAATTTGTCTAAAGAAGGCTGCATTTTCCAACTGTTTTCAAGAAATTACTCCCTCCTTGCTGCCCTGGTCCATGTTATCTCTCCACCCATAGCAAATTTTCACATCTCCTTTTTCTCATTAATTTATTTGGGTACCAATTTGCAGTAAGAAATTACTCAAAGGCTATGTTATTGCATAATATTTTTTTTTCTATTATTTAATTAAATTTCCAGCCCAAAAAACTTCCTTATGCCTTGTATCTTGAGAGAATACTGGGGACCCTGGGAGCACTTCACTCATACCCAGAAAGCCAAAATGGTCTACACAGAGCACCATACTGTATCTAGAGCTGTCAGCAGCTCAACACTGCCATGAACTTACAGTATAGCACAAAACCCCAGAAAGTGCCAGTACAAAAAAAAAAAATAAAATAAAAAAAAAAAGAGAGAAAATCATAAAAGAGAAAATCACTCGTGAACAAGAAAAGCACAAAGCTGATTGAAGTTTAGTGCTGGATTCAGAGGGCTTATGGATCAAGACCTCTGAAGAGAAACAGATTTTCAGCTTTGTACCACACCCATTCCTTAGGACACAAAAAAGCCCATTTTTTAACGAAAAAATGAAACAAGGGTTATGACCACCACTAGCTAAAAACAAAGAGGAAAAAATCATCAGACATTCATGAACTTAGTCTCTCCAGTATAATATCACTACTAGAAATCCCATGGAGATATAGTGATTTCAATCAATTAAAAAAACAAAAACAAAACCAAAAACTTCTAAAGTACAATATTACATGTTATAAATATTTGCGGAGTCACTTTATTTTTCAGCCCTTCAGGAAAACTATTTGAAATGTCTGGAAAGTTGGATTAAAAAAAAAAAACAGGCATTATTTAACCAGAATTTCCAAGAGAGATGGAATAAATTCTTCTCTCAAGAATGGCAAAATTGGAGCACCATGATCCAAGAAGTACAAAAGAGCCTCCATCCCCCAAAACTGGAACCAACTGAAAAGAGACCAAGTGTGCTAATTATTATCTACAAGAAAGAAGGGTATTTTCTGGTTTTCCTTTTAGCCTTGAAGAATGGCCTTAAGGGGGCTCTCATTTATACCAGGTTTTTGCTGATAGCACAAAACTGTGCTGCCTTTGTTGTGGAAGCCAAAAAAAGATTTTACTCTGCGTTCCCCTGATATCCAGAAACTAGATTAAATGGCACACTGAAACACGGGTTAGTCTGGTTTTATTATTGCTCTGTGTATATGCGTCTGTATATACACATATACCAGAGCAAATTAAAGTGCCTACAGCGTTTTGAATTTTAGGATCTTAAAATGATCAACTTCTGAGTCTTTATCAGCCGTACTAGTACATTAAAACTACACTATTCCCAGAATATTCTTGTGTCATTCAATAACTCTGCATTTACAGCTGTCTCTCTCCCCCTTTTCCTTTCTTCATATCTATGGTTGCCTTTCTGTTTCTCCATAGCCGATGTTATCCCTCCAAGGAGCAAAGCATAACAGTTCAGTATTGCTCAGGAAAATGAATCCACCTCCTGACTCCCAGTTGTGATACAAGAGTGTGCACTGAACATCACACCAAGCAAGATATTTCACCTGCACATCCCTCCAAGCAATCAGATTAAAAATAAGAGCCAGTAATTCATAACAAAAATATTCACATTAAAGTGACAATTAGAGGCATTCTATGTAGACAGCTCCAGCAATACCAAAAATACTACAGCTGAAGAAGAATTATTGTGGCAAACAAAATGGCTGTGGAATATTTGTATTTCCTGACCGGGTTATGTTCTGAAATGCAACACCAAAATTGGTTTTATTTTCCTCCTTCACTATTTTGCTTTTATATCACCAATGTTTTTGTACCACAGATATTGTATTAATTCTTCTCAAGGTTATTCTTTTTATTTATGGCACTGTAAGTTCCCTCCAACCCCATATACCTCAGTCAGGTTGCTTCCCAGAGGCCACACACCTTTCTGGGCACCAGGGCTTTGTTGCTGAAGTGCTGTTACGTTTAGAGATTTTATGGTAGGCTTTTCTGGTTCCAGCATTGGAAGAGAGCTGAGGTGAGGAAGGAAAGGAAAGAAGCAGGTATAAGGTCTAGGTCCAATATTTGAATTAATGTTTTTCTTGACATAACCTGAAAGCCCTACACCAGCATTCGGCCTGAAAGGGTTGCTAAGTAAATAAATGGTTTAAAAAAAAAAGGAGTTAAAAAAACCTGGTATTAAATCAGAGCATCTGACCAGCAACAAGATTCCTGAAGAACAGCGCAGTATGGAGAAGTTAAGTGTATTCCCAAACAACCATAAATAAACACATACATCTATGCATCTGTCTACATCTACATGTGGAGACAGAATGTATTTTCTGGGCTACTTATGTGAAAACTTATGCATTTCTTATCTATTGCCCTGTTTCTTTTTCCTTCTCTTAATCTATGTCCATGAAAAGGTGAACTGTGTAAGCCTCAGGGAGGAGCAAGACTGGAGCTCTCAAACACAGAAAGTTGAGTAACTGGGGGCATCATTTACCCTTAGCAGCTGGAAGGCAGAGCCCCAGCTCTCACAGAGGTGGGGTTTGATTGTTCTGAAAGTCCATCCTCACCCTGCTCAAGTTCAGGAAAGATTTGGAAAATCCCAAGTGTAATATACAGGCTCTAAACTGAGAAATGCAGAAAGCTCTACTGGCACAGATTTCCCGGCTTATTGGTATCATTTATTAGTCATTATTGCAATTCCTCCAAAACAAGAAGCTTCTCTATTATCCTTTTGTTCAGCTTTTTTTTTTTTTTTGAGAATAATCTTTAAAGCATTGTTAGCAGAAATTATCCTGCATTTGTGAGATAATTACTGATTTATGTCTAGCGTAATGTTACATATGTCACATCCTTAAAGCTTTTAGAATCAACAGAGACAAGAGGACTAAGAAAGACCTCAGTATGCGAATTTTCAGCTTTATTTGTAGGACCTGTATTTGTAAAAGACAGAATGTTATTGACTATCTAAGTGCCTAAGGGCAATACTACTAACCAAAGAAACCTCAAAATACATATATTAAATACTCAAAACTCCTATTGGAAATATAGTCCAGTAAATGTCAAGATGAAGTGAATCCTACATTTAACTCATTTTTATTTTCTGAAGTGAGTTGAATTTTTATTCTCTACAGAGCTATACTTCCTACATATACATCCTTACTTATTGCCATAACATTGCATGTGGATCAGAGCAATAAATCTACAGAGTTAATTGACTTTTGGGGATCATTTTATCAAAATATTTCCTCCCTTCAACAGGAATTCCAAGTCTCCAATTACAACTCTCCAAGAGAATGCTGGAAAGGGACAGACAAGGTCTGGGTTCTCCTGAGTGCTGAATATTCATAGAAAATGCCTACAATGATGTAATCAGATGAATGATATCTAGGTATTCATCTTATACCTATTTAAGATAAGTTTGTTTTAAACCTATGTCAATACAAACACACTGGGTATATTCAAAATATGAAGAGTTCTCCATGAACAAGTTAAAGAGCATGTGACTGTAAGTGATCAGATAGCAGAATTCCTGGATATTAATGAGACTTTTGGCCAAGTGGGAGGAATAATTCCTCTTAGAACAAAGACCTTGGTATATCCAGCATATATCAATGCACATGGCTTTTGGCTTGGTGCAGATTTATTGTTTCACTGTATACAATTCCACCTGACTGGGCTGCACTATTTAACAAATTTCTTCTAGACATATAGTTCTATAGTCCTTTGACTGTCTAGGACTCTTCCAAAGTAGTTCTACCTTTTGATCCTATTTTTGGAGCTGAAAGCTCTAGATGTGGTTATCTGACTGTTTGTTAGTGACTTAAGTGAGAATACAAAGCCCAAGGTTTATGCTGCTATTTGGCAGACTGAAATTTCACTGTAGGTTAGGCGAGTGCTCTCTCTGACACCTATCATGTTTAATTCACTAGTCACAAATAAATTGTCATGATATGTCAGATGTTTCTACTATCCCATTGTAGAAAGTAAAGTGCAAGAAACCAAATTAGACATTCTTAGGAGGTTCACGCCCCTCTTCTGAGAAGTGGCATTATATACAGATTTTTGCTTCCTATAACTTCCCAAACTACAAGCAGCTACAGCTTATGGCGTGTGTAGTGCCATAACTCACTGTGTATTTACTTTAATGCAGTAACTTGGGTTCCTCACCTCTATATATCTCACTACAGCCACAAACAGATCCCTTCATTCTCAAGTAATAAAAGACAAAATTAGAGCAGTGAACTGAAGTATCAGAGGTTGTCTCAGCTGCAGCGATTACTATAAGATGTAATGATTGAAAGTAGAGTGACCTCGGACAGTGTCACTGCACAGAGGTTCCAGAGGAGGATACAAGTTCATAGCAGAGATTAAATTGTCATCCTGAGATCTAAGGGAGTGAACAACTTCCCTCTCTTAATGAGTTACACCTGACAGTGGCACCTAGTGAGCACCCCAAGGAAGAGTCCTGGGAATGTGGCACATCGAAGGTTCAAAGAAAACCAAACCAGCTACATACAGAAGGACTAAACAGAGGCTCTGCTTTTTGAAAACCTTGGCCCAAGTATTGCCAGAATTGTCTTATTTCAATAATTATCATAATTTATGGGAAGAGTATATGCCTGTAGTGTGCAAGATGCTCGTATGGTATTCATGGGGGTTTTTTGGTTCGCACTTGTAGTGGGTTTCTGTGGCTGGCTTTTGGTAGCGGGGAGTGGCTACAGGGGTGGCTTCTCCTAGAAGCTGCTAGAAGCTTCCCCTGTCAGGTGGAGCCAATACCAGCCAGCTCCAGGACGGACTTCCTGCCACTGGCCAGGGCCAAGTCAATCAGGAGTGATAACATATTTAAGAACAGAAGGTTGTGGTGCAGAAAGAATACCAGCCAGGGGAGAGCAGAGTGGGAACATGGGAACAAGGTAGACACCAAGGTCAGTGCAGAAGGAGGGGGAGGAGGTGCTCCAGGCACCAGAGCTGAGGCCCTGCAGCCCGTGGTGCAGAGCATGGTGGGGCAGCTGTGCCCCTGCAGCCCATGGAGGAGCCCATGCTGGAGCAGGTGGATGCATGAAGGAGGCTGTGATCCCGTGGGAGGCCCAAGATGGAGCAGGTTTTTCCTGGGTAGGACTTGTGACCCCTGTGGGGGACCCACGTTGGTACAGCTCATTCGTGAAGGACTGCACCCCATGGAGAAGTGACCCATGGGATAACAGTTTGTGAAGAACTGTTGCCCGAGGGATGGACTCACACTGGAGAGGTCCATCAAGGACTGTCTCCCATGGGAGGGACCCCATGGGAGCAGGGGAAGGACTCCTCTCTCTGAGCAGCGGCAGAACTAACCTAACTCCCCTTCCCCATCCTCCTGCACCACTGGGGGGGAGGAGGGAGAACATGGAAGGAAGGAGGGGTGGACGGAAGGTGTTTTTAGGATTGTTTTTTTCCTCACTCTTTGGCTCTTATCCTGTTAGTAATAAATTTAAGTACTATCCCCACTTTGAGTCTGTTTTGGCCATGAAGGTGATCAGTAAGTGACCTCTCCCAGCTGTTATCTCAACTCATGAATCCTTCCTTGCTAGTTTTTTTCTCTCCTCTGTCCGGTTGCAGAGGGAGAGTGAGAGAGTGGCTTTAGTGGGTATCTGGCATCTGGCCAGGGTCAACCCACTACAGCACTTCAAGAACAAACACAACCTTGGAGTGGAAAAGAGACACTGCAGCTATAATTTACTCATGATCACAAAATATATAATAAAATGGGAGCCTTTAACAAAAAGAGAGTATTTACAACTCCAAGAACGTGATGTAAACAGTTAAGGACTTGCTGCTCTTTGCTATTGCTTAGCAGTGAGGGAGCGTGTAGCACATGACATGAATGATTACCAGACTCTGGTGAAAGTTTCTGTGCTGGCGTACAAAGTTTCTATGCTGTCTTGATTTAAAGCTACCATATGAAAATAAAATCTGTAAGAACTAGTTTTCAAATCTAACAAAGTCCCAAGCTTAACTGAGCAATGCTTACCAAGGGATACCAAAACAGTCCAGCTCACATTTAAGAGGTTTACACACAAGCATGAAGACATTGAGCCCTTTATTCTAAATGATATTAGAGACAGTACAAATGCTGCAGCTGTGGTATCTGTAACATATGTTTAGCCAAAAGAGAAATTTATTTTTCCTTTCCAACTGTTCTCTCAGCCCTAATTTCTAACCCAATTTCTCTTCAGTTCTTTCCCAATGCTGACTCGAGTCACTAGGGGACAAACATGCCAAATCCCACATATTCTAATTAAAGAGATCTTGTCTTATATTGCTATACATAAGATATATAAGAGCTTATCTTATATTCAGCCTTCCCCTGCTCTTCCCCCACCCACTCCCCTGGAAGCTTGATGGTCTCTATTTTGAGAGATTATCAAATTCAAACAGGACAAAAATGAGTTTTGGCATCTTTTTTCCTCTTTCTTCCCTATGGTAATTAAAACTGGCAGACAGAAATAATGCTCAGGCTGACTTCCTTTTATTAGGGTCAGCTAATTAAACTGTGATGTTTTGAAAGTGCCTATCACTTTTGTATCAGAGGAAGAAATTCTGCAAAATATCTTCATGACTCAAGGCTTCAAGTAACAATGATTAAAAATCTTGAATATTTAGGACCCTGAGTCCTGCTGATGAGAAACATGTTTCCAGCTTCTAAGTCATCTCACTATTTTGAAAAAAGCCATCCTGAGTGCAAAGTCACAATTTGGGGACATTAAAAGGTAGGAAAGCACATGGGATGTTCTAAGTACAAGGGGTACCCCATGGTAATGACATGCACTTCCCATGCCCACTGTCAGGACAGAATCAACAGATCTAACCAAACCCAGCTTGGCCCTCATACAGATCCTCCCTTCTTCTATCAGACTTGGACCCCATCTTGAGCAGCTCTTCATGACAACAGGCAGTGCCCCAGCAGAACTGATTAAAGACCAGGCTCAAAGCTAATTTATAAATTGCCAGAGTAAATTTACATTCCAAAAACTGCAGGAAAGCATTTTTCATCTCTTAACAGAACTATGCTGTGTTTAGTCAAAATATTCAGAGCAAGCCTTTTCCCCAGCAGACACGGAGGCACAGCTCCACTGAAGCTAATGGAGCTGGACTGATTGACACTGGTGGAGAAGCTAGCTCAGGATTTGACTGTCTCAATACTAAATAGCTTTCATTTGGACTCTAATTTCAGCACACTGCACCCTCCCTCAGGCATTCATTTGATTCCCTGCATGGCTAATTTGTACTAAACATAAAATATGCATGTTTGCTGTTGTCTACAGGACTAAAATATTCAACCTACCCGTGCATACTACAGTCAGTTTCCCCTGTACCCTTCAAAGTCATAAGAATGTGATATAACAGGCATACTTGTGCATTTGGGAATGCATCTGAAAATTATAAAAACATTTTCAACTTCTTACTGAGTCTTTAATTGCAGGCCCTGATGTGTTTACTCTCTGTACAGTTGCACAACAATTAAATTTGCACAGCTACAAATTCTAAATTTTAGCAGATTCTTGTTTCAATAAGAACACAAATGCCATCTGAGCAGGGGAAGAAAAGTTCTTGCCTAAGGTATTTTTTCTAACATGAGGAAAAACAGAAGTAAACAAAAATCAAAGCTCTAAAGCTACACCCTTCCTTGCCATCATACCAGCAGAGCACACACTCTAACCCCTGAGAATTACATTTCTATCGGAGACAAAGTCAAATGAAACAGCCTAATGACAAGCAGGGCACCAAGAGCGTCACCAAGAGCTGCAGCATGCTCTCTGATGGATTGTCCAGCTGTTACAGGGCTAAGGCAGGCAACCTTCTCCTCCTAATTGCAATTTGCTGCATTTTGGTTATGCTTCACTAAAAGCAATAAGAGTCAGTCACTGACATCTGAAACAGAATGTGCTGCTGACCTCAGTGTGTGTACACAAGAGAGTAGAAGAATAGAATTCAAATTATTATTTTGCACCTGAATGTGTTTCCTTACTAATTCCCTCCCTACATTAGCCATAAAAATTCTGTCTGAAGAAAATATAATTCACGAGTCAAGCTGAAAAATCCAAAGCTTTAAGCTCTCAGAAGCCCCAACCTTATCCAGTCACCCAGTATTCAGAGGAGAAGGCAAGGAGAATCTGTTTCCCATTCCTTCTGACGGGTAACTTGACCACCACCCGAGGCTGTTAATAGCCCTGAAATTCCTTGGCTAGCTACTCTTTTCCTATTATAATCAGGATAAACAACTTCTGAAAAATTAGGTTCCTTCTTGTTTTTTATCTAATGGGAATGGCAAAATCTTTCAATTGGCCCTGCCAGCCCCACTGTGCTGCCAGAAGCCCTATCATCTCTCCAAGCTCAGGGAATGGAGCAATCCTGGGGCTTAGTGCATCCGCAGTAAAACAAGTACCTCCAAAGCACATCCCTCCATTTGGATACCGAGGCAACAAGATAGGTCTAAGACTGGCACATGACCCATGCTTTACAATCAACTTCCAAATTACTTCAAGTGAGTCATTTTAAGGGCAAATCTTAGGCTTCTCCTGCTTCAGCTTCCTTTTTCAAATCTCATATAGCATTGGTTTGGATCTGACATTTTGGAAGAGTAGGAACGATGCTGCTTTTAGCTCAATTCCATGCAATAAAACCCCAGGTGAGATTTGTCAGAGGATCTTCTATTTATCCTGGCAATAACTGGAAACTATTCAATGACTAAAATGTTAAGACTGGCAAAATGAGGCAGCCAGAATAAGGACTCAAGAAAGGCAAATTCAAAACAGGAAGGCCTGTGTCTGATAGTCGGCAAAGGTGGAAAAGCATATGGAAAAAAAAGCTCTGCCAGCTTATGCTCAGGAGCAGCCATGGAGCCAGAGAAATGCTGCGGTTTCAAACTGCATGATGTTTAACCTGATAGAGTCAGAGGTCCAGATGCTAACTGACCAAGTGGTTCACAAATAAATGAAGAGCAGCACAGCACCAGCAATCTCACCAGTGCAAAGAAGCACCAGAAAAATACTGTTTACCTTATAAATGGAGCCATCACCAGGTTATGGGGGCTGTTGCAACTCTTTTTTGCTCTTCTCAAAATACTATATGCAGTCTCACCTCATGATAGGAGTTTTTTTTCTTTCCAAGAGAAAAAAAAATATTGGCATACAGTGAGATACACACTCTTAGCCTTTAAGCTATATAAACATAGTAGCTATATGTCATAATACCTTACATGATAACCAGGCTGGGGAAATTATATCAACCCACTGTTATGGACTTCAACTTACCAAAGACTTTGCACTGCAAGGTACCAGAAGATCTCAGCAAGTTAACAATATTAAGACAAACTTTCACTCCTGTATTGCACTCTATATTCAAGCCATAGCCTACACAATTTTCACTGTTAAGCAGACTGGCAGCAAGAGCCCCCTAGTCTTGTCAGTATGATCTATATTTTTTTAAAAACAATTATTCTATGACTAATTTCTGTCTCCTAAAACAATGAGATGATGAAATCTATGGTTTAATTCTTCTGCAGTTATAGCTCTGACTACAGCCTAGAGTTTAAAATATTCTTTGCCAACTATCACAGGTTCTACTGAGCACAGATCTTCCACTAGCAAAGATTTCATGTGAAGTTGAATTTTAAGTACTAAAGTAGATTTTCTTGGCAAATAAAAGTATTACTAGGCATTCAAAAACTCTTCACACACAGCCTGATGAAATCAACATCTTGACAGAGAAAGAGCATGACCACATTATCATGATCAGCTTTTTCCCAGAGAGAACTCTGAGACAACAAATAAAGAGAATTTATCACTACCAGCTAACAGAGTAATTCGGCTGGATTTAGATTTGGTTCAAAAACAGTGCAGGGTAACAAGGCACCACCTCTGTGCAACCAGGAACTGCTCTGGGTGTGACCCAAGGTATGGCAGAGCTGCCTGCCGACAGTAGCACTGATTTTTCCCTCAGTAATGAGCTTCCCTTTTCTCAAGGCTTCAGTTCTTAACTGAAAAGTAAAAATGCTGTAAAGATATTTTTAGTTGTCTACAATTCATAAAATACCTTACATAAGATATCATTCATGTTCAAACCACTGAGACAATTACACATCTTAAGGGTCTAGCAGTGAAAAAAAAATTAACCATCTCATGTACAAATGGAGAAGCCCTTTTTGCAAGCATTCAGAACTGCCTCTGTATTTTTGTGGTTATAATATGAACATTAACAGGTGCATGCGTATCTCCATGTAAATGCAGATTCAAACCAAGAGGAGTATGAGGTAAATATATAGCTACTCAGCCATATTTTAGTCAACAGGTAGATCACCTCTGATGGCACTCAGCTCCTCCTAACCAAGAAGGCAAACTGTGTTTACAAGTCATAACAATACCTGAAAGACTTCTATGATTAAGGAAACAGCAGCACTTAAAAATAAGGGCCACATCCCACCATGAGTACAAAATCTATTAACATTGCATGTTTTTTGGCGTATGAAAAGTTGGCATATTTTTTTTAGAGGAAATCTACCCCTCAAAAATTCTGGGGAAGAAAAAACCCATTTGAATCATTAAAAAAAAACAAAACCAAACAAACAAAACAAAATTCACAGTTTTGTCATTAAGCAATATTTTCCTGTAATACTTACAGGATTTTCCCTAATGCAGCACACTTTTTTCTTCTCAAAAGCAAAATATTTTGCAACAAATTTCGTATTTTTTGGTGAAGGAAAGGACATTGCTAACCAAAAAAATACAAAATCTTTCCTGCTTTTGTGACCCTATATAATTTCTTATTATATAGGCCCCAAACTTTTTAGTTCAGTTGAAATAATTAACAGTGACAAAGTTTGATTTGCTCATGAGAAACGTGGATGATGAGGCTGATCCACTTTATTCAGCTTCACAGACAAAAACACTATGCTGAGCATTAGATCTGGTCTCTGCATAACCATGGAACCATGAAGCCAAAAATGTTAAACTGTGCTTAAAAGAAAGAAGGACAGCCCAGATTTACAAACCAGAAGTCAAGGGTTATGGAGTAGGGATGAGAAATATCTGGTTGCCAAAGCTAGTACATGGAAGGAGAGAAGAGAAGGAGTATAATACTGTAATTATATTATAAAATGTCATGCCAAAGAAGATCAGGTACACCCACAAAGTGAAGAACATGTCAAAGACTCTACAGAAGTCCTGTAGTGATGTAGTCACAGTACAGGATGGGGAAATGATGTCTTAAACAAAAGGAAAGATTTAAGCTGAGGAGAAGCCATGCAGCATCCTGCGTAATCTTTACAAAGAACAAAGTAGTAATTTTTAGCCCGTAATGTCAGCGTAAAATGGAACTTAATGGAGCTCTGTCCCTAGTAGAAATAAACTGTGCTCTTAAAGTATCAGTTTATCTCCCTGATTTTTGGAAGAACTAAATGACACCTGAAAAATCAACTTCTCCCCATTGCCTATGACAGAAGTCTAATTTATCTAGGCTTCATACAAATGTCTGCAAGGTCAGATAAACCCTACCCAGTCATCCTGGCAGGAAATCGAGAAGGTAAGGAACAGAATGACTGTTTTGGATAGTTTCAAGTTCTTTTCAAAAAACCACAGAATTGTGTTTCTCCAGCAACTTCTGATTTCATGTGTTCTTCATCAAAGGGTCCTTCAAAAAGGAAATAGCTCCCTGTTGTTTACATGCAAAGGTCTATTTGTTTATAGTGGACTAAAGAAGTCTACAAGTCATCAATCTTTTACATGCAAGTTTTCAACATGAGTTTATGATAGACAATTATAAACAGATCAGAAATCAGTGCAGTGCAGATGTGTTAATCACATCAGTTACTGATTTCTAAGTTAAGGAAGTTTAAATTCAAAATGCTTCCTCTGGATCTGTAGCCAATTTTAGGTCTCTGTAGTAGGAGTTGTACATTTTATTCTATTTTACTCATAAATACCATTTAATCCTAAAAAACTTTTTTTTTTGGCCATGAAATACACCAAAGCCAGTGACAATCCGTACCACAAGCTTATGCTTAATGCAAATTTCTTCATTCTGTATAAGCAATATGCAGCTTTCTTTTTCTTCAAAACATATCTTGAAGGGGTATTAGCTTCCATGCCCAGAAATCTGGTCTCTACTGAGTTCAGCACAAGTATAGTGACTTTGTCTGTGAAGCTGATAATTGATTTCTCTTTAGTGAAACCAAGTTAAACCTTGCTGCTTTCCATACTAGATCAGTCAGGATTTAAACTAATGGCAAAAATGGTAGCTTTTTCTCAGTTCTACTAACAATTTTCCAAGTCATGCATTGCTTCTCCTTCCCCTTCACATTTGAGATACAGCAAACACTGTGTGTTTGGGATATATCTAGCTTTGTCTTAGAACCATGAAGAGTGCAACAGTAACATCAGCAGAAGAGGGATGACTAAGTAAAGAGTAAGTAAAGAGACACCTTTGCCTTTATATGCTCATTTTCAGACTGGTTTAATTGAATTTCCTGAAATGAAGAGAGCTATTTCTGGTTATCTATTCAGCCTATTGCCTTGGAAAACATCTACAACAGGATGCCATAGTCAGTTTTAACAGCACAGACTTGGAGTGAAATTAGAACTGTAAAACAGAAGCCGGTGTAATTTTTCCCTTTTACAGAGATATGTACTACAGCTCAAAAAGAATCATCACAAATGTAATGATTTTCAGAGGAATCAGACATGCAAGAACAACAGAGATCTTGTGACCGAGTGAGGAGTGCACTGCATAACCCTTAATGTGATGGTAATATATATATTTTTCAATCATGCTACAAATTCTTTGTCACAGACATATTGCCACAGCATGAGATGTTCCAAGGACATAAATAGATTTACCTCTACATTTCGAGAACTCCTGTACTTGTCTAATCTTACATTTTACTTTCTATGTGAAAAATGCATGTTCATTTATGTCTCATTTTGATGCCCAAAGAAAACAGAATAAACAAGTCAAAGTAACATCTCCAAAAACATCAGCCACTAAGCTACTGCACAGTAAAAATAAGGCAGATATTTTGAGGCATGTTCTCAGTATATAGTCCTTCAGGTAAGATTCATTTCCTCAGTAGCTTTGCTTTAAAATAAATACACGTCCAGCACCATTGCCAAAGATCAGCATATTCAGGCTATTTGAACTGGTGGGATGGGAATAATGTACTGCAAAGGAAAAAAGCCTTCTGCAAGAACTTCCCAACAGCAGCAATGACTGGTTTATAGTAATATAAAGTATCTTGTTTGCCTGAGGACCTTGTATGAGCCAGTGTTTTGCAGAGTAAAGCAACACACCACAACTACAGCAGCACATTTGTCCAGGCTGAGGTGATATGACATCTGTTCAAGAGATCAAAGAACAGAAAAATCAGCATTCCAGATCCTTCACTGTAACTACCACTCTCAACACCCAGAAGCATGTCATGTTCTAGCTATGTGTCAACAAACTCAGGGCTTGAATAAGTGGCTTCTTAGCAGGCTTTGGTCCTGACTTCCTCCAGCATTCAGATTCTGGCGGTGGGGGTGAAAGGAGTCTCTACAGCAGAAAGTTCAAGAACAGCTAAATATGTTTTTGCTGCTTTTTAAATAAGTTCTGAAGAAGCTCTCACTCTTATATCAAAAGGTTTTATTCTCTCTCCATAATTGAAATTATGTATTTTCATACGAAAAAAAATCCATAATGTACATGAAAGTGATGAAATGAGGGAACAAAGAGCTTTCCATGGAACACCATAGGATGAACTGAAGGACTTCTTATTTTGCTCTATAAGCACCTGCTTTACAAACACCTTTGCATCAGCAAAACAGTCAAATACCTTTTCCACTATCCCAGACATCAGCTGGGAGTAGATGTAGAATGATACCAAGACAATGGGAATTCAAAAGCGGCCAAAAGTCCCCAGAGTGGAACCATGGTGCATTGTGGGGTTTGATGTGAAGCAATAAAAACCTGCCAGTGTTTTGGATTTTTACATAGGCAGACAGAGAAACGCACCATGCATTATAAATATCTCTGTCTTGCTTCTGAGACTAAGTTAATGCTTTTCATGTATTAAAAAATAACTGTGTTTCAGCACTGTTTTGGTGACCTCCGTGAGACTTTTAATCAAATCTTGCATATAGCTGGAGTTTCAGAGATTATTTGATTTCTTCTCAAGAAAGAGAGAGACAGCTCGTTTCAATTAATATTTCAATCTCACAGAACACTAAATAATCAAAAAAATGAGAACTCAGTAATTAAAAAAAAGATTAAAAATATCATGGAATCCTTATGTGACCATAGCAGTATAAATACACTTCCAGATACCATAGCAACGCTTCCTCTTTTATTATTAAATAAAGTATCTTGCAGGCTCATAAAATGCCAGTCGACGTAGATGTATTTTAGGCATCACTTCATAGAGCATTCATTCCTCTGCTGCTCTTCTCTTCTCTTGAGCTTGTCGTGTTGAGGCACTAGAGGTCAGCCTCCTAAAGAAAACTAACCACTGCTCAGTTTTAAATCCATGAGGAACTGTGGGACTTGTAATTTACTGCATTCAGAAGATGCAGCAGAGATGCAGCGATCATAGAATCATAGAATATCATGAGTTGGAAGGAACTCACAAGGATTATCAAGTCCAGCTCCTGGCCTCACACAGGATAGCCTCAAGAATCCCACCATGTGCCTGAGAAAATTGTCCAAACATTTTTTGGACTCTGGCAGTCTTGCTGCTGTGACCACTTTCCTGGGAAGACTATTCCAGTGCCCAACCACCTTCTGGGTGAAGAATCTTATCCTAACATCCAACCTAAAACTCCCCTGACACAGCTTCATGCTGTTCCCTTGGGTTCTGTGAGAAGAGATCAGTGTCTACCTCTCCACTTCCCCTCATGAGGAAGTTGTAACTGCAATGACTTCTCCAGGCTGAACAAGCCCAGTGACCTCAGCTGCTCCTCATACTCCTTCTCCTCTAGACCCTTCACCGTCTTTGTGGCCGTCCTATTTCAGGCTCAAACTGCACACAACCTTGCAAGGGCATCAGGCCAGGGGAAAGATTTTCTTCTTAAGCCAATCTTCTTCGAGTGTTTGACTGATGGGGATTGAACCAGCTAGATAAACACAAATTTTGCATTATAATCCACAGACACCTGTGCGAAGCCTCGAGAACTGTCAAGCACAGAGACTGAATAAACAAAAAGTACCGCTGTATTTTTCCCAGCACAGAGAATTCAGATTCCTCCTTTTGGCCATCTTAGATTCACAAGAATTTCCAAAAATATGCTTACGTTATCCTTACTCTGCAACATGATGACTCCTTCTATTTCTGGTTAAAAGGCTTTATGATAAGGCAAAGCCTTATCAGACAGTGCGGGAAAAAATTCCTCCTTCGAATTTAGAAAGACGGCATAAACCCGTGAAACAAAGGAACTGTAGCAACAAGGAAGGATTTATTCAGCATGCTGGGTCTTATCTCACACCAAGCTCCCGGGAGAAAAGACCCTTTGGGTTTAAATTTCATGTATTTTATAGTTCCACAAAATCCCACCCTTTCAGGTCAGTTTAATAGATTAATTTTTGCCTAAAAAGGATTTTTTTCTCCGAAAAGGGGCTTTCCCCTCCTTCCGATTGGCTGCGAGGCATCGTCTGTCAAAAATGATGGATCTTCCTTTGTTCTTAGCCCAAAGAAAAAATCCCCTGTGTTTGAAATTGGCCAAATGGCCCAAAAAGGTGTTCATTTTTGGGAACTTTATATTTCCCTTATCCCGGCTGCAAAGGGCCCTGGCATCGGGCCCATTTGGGAACTGGACACCTTACAACTTCGCAATGCACCTATAATTTTGTTTGTAATAAAAACCATATTTTTATTTCTCATAGACAGCACTGACCTGTACTTCTCATCCTGAAGAACAACTACAAGGACTTTAAGGAGGCAGAAGCCACTCGACATGCAACAGTTGCTCAAGAGTCTGCAGCAACACTACACACGCCAGAAGGTGAGGCAAAGTAATAAAGCCATTAGAAAATCTATCAGCAAAATATTAGGACAACCACCAGAACAGAAGTGCCCAGACTGAAAATGGGGAGAACTCAAGGTGAGAAATCTCTGTTTTGAAAAAAATCAGTCATTAGGTCTCATAGATAAGTGCAGGGGAAGGGCAAGCCATGCTGGACCCTGGGATCCTTATGGCCTCCTGCCACCTACTGTAAGGGTAAATATCCTTTTTGCCAGAAGAATTCACTTCGATGAGACAAGTGTTCGCTTAGGAAGTCTTTCCTGACTGGGAAGTGCCTTTCTCAGGAGTAGTTAGATGGTTTTTTTTTTTCCTTTTCCTTCTCCATTCCAGAGAAGAATGTGAGGAGAGAGATAACCCTCACAGACATGCTATGGGCCTCTGCAGCCCAGCGGGGAGGGTCAGTGTGGGGGGAGGCAGCGATGATAAAGCTCGAAGACGAACAGCTCAGGCCCAGTGCTTTGCAGCACTGTAGCAGTTTTTCTTCGAAAATCTAGCATTCTCGACTTTTTGGAAAAAACTTTCTTGAACTCCCACTGCCTGGCATTTTGGGGGGTATCAGTGTATTATCTTACTTTACACCTACTAACCAGGCTCACTTTAATTTGCTCAGCCCAGTGGAATCACTGCCTGCGGCATTTCCTTTTTCTGCTTATTTCCTTACTTTGCTGAATGGCCTTTTGATCTCCAGCCATTCCCCTCTCCCTCCTTCTCCCACCGTTTGTCTTTCCCATCACTGTTTTCATGCTCGATTGGCTCTCCTTCCTTTATCCCTTTTCCCTAGGCAGGCGTCACTGCACTCCTTGCCTGGCCATAACCACCCCCAAATCTCTCTGTCACCTCTAGCTCTTCCAGAGCTAATGACCAGAATGGACCACAGGAAGATACAGGTGACATCCCACCCACCTTAACTAAGATCTGGAAAGACAGCAATGTGATAGAGCATGTATATCCTACAGCTGCCAGGTGACCATCAGAGCAGCTCAATGTTAGTGACTGCTTCCTAGTGTAAAATCTGCAGTTTTAGTTTCATGACTCAATGAAAATAAAGGTGGAAGAGAGAGGAAAGAAAGAGGATAAGGCTAAATGGAACTATTTTGATAAGCTACATACATCTAAATTAGGATGTGAGAGAAAAAAATGGAGAATGGGTGAACAATATTTTATCCTCAAATAGAAATAAAGAACATCATTGCAACTTCTAGACAAAAATAATGAAATGCATAATGTGTTTCTATCCTTCATATCTCAGTGGGGGAAAAAAATCAACACAAATCCACTGCAGACACAGTAGCATACATCAGCTAAAGAAGCACAAGTTGTTTTATTATAAGAAAACTGTATTTTTAGAAAGGCAGAAAATCTTTGGGCTTGACTGTTAGTTGGGGTTTTTTTTCTCTCCTTCTTTAGTGCTTTCTTCCCTCATTTTACAAAAGGTTATTACTTAAACTGGGTGTTTGGGATCTATATTGGGGATCAGAGGCATAAAAGCACAATTTCAGTGAGGCTGTAGTTTCTGAAATCCTCTGCAAAGCAGGATCTTACTGAACCTGCCTGACACAAGGGACAAAACCAGCATTACTGTGTCTCAGGCTCAGCAAGATATTGCCTCAATAATCAGTTCTAGCACACACAGTGGGATCATCTAAGAAAGAAGGCTAAGAAACAGCTGTGGAAGTAGACAGAAAAGAAGACAGACAGGAAAGAACTAGAAAGGACACCTCCTTCTTCCCTGCATAATTTAAGCTGTGTATTTATGAAACACAGTTAAAGTCTAATTATGTTAGCTTGTAATGAACACTTAATTGCAATTAGCCACAGTTTCAAGCTGGAGGGAACAATTATTTTCATTACTGCTAAATACCATACAGGATGCTGTGTAAGGTTACTTTTTTCCCCTAATTCTAACAAAGCAGCCTCACCAGTTTCACTGCTTTCCTCTTTTAATATGGTAGGTTTCAGCTCTGCCTTCTCTGATGCTCATCACAATCTCATTCTACTTATTCTTTTGCTTTCATTAGTCCTTTAGAATTTTCAAGCTGTGTAATTTCTATCCATATCACAATACAGAAAAGTGCTAAAGTATTTAAGCGTTTTCTTAGCATAGGTGTGTAGTATCACTAACCTCAATGGGTTCCTCAGAACTGGATTACAAAGAATTTAATTTCAGCACATATTTTCCTGAAAATTGTATTTTCAATTTTTTTTTCTTTTTTTATTTTTTTTTTTTGACTGAGACATTTTGATTCTCAAAATTATGCTGGAAAAAATCCTTATTCATATGGACAAAAAGTAGTTGAATATGGGACTTTTTTCCCTAGAATTTCTTTTTGTACAGCACCCAGAACTACCACTATGAAGACCATTTCCTGCATTTTCCCACTATTTGTATTTTCTTATCTTCAAATGCCATCCTCACTGAATCAATGATCAGCTCATTTTTCTCCTGTCTTCTCCTGACAAACAAGAACTGGGACTATGGAGTCAGGTCCAGCTTCACATCTTTGATGTCTTCTTGGTAACATTCCAAAACATTCTGCTTTATGATCATCCAGCAATTACCTTCTTATTCCTCTTTGTCTTTGGGGTTGAGTAGGACTGTGTCTAATTCTTGGGAAAATTTATATTAATTTGGCTACCACATAATTCCCAACAGTTGTATTATTATAACAGAAAATTATAGTCTTTTACCAAACCCAGCACATTCTGAACACTGAGAATGTGAGCAGCACTACTGAGCACATTTCAGCTTGGCAATCCTTTCAACAACAACAAAAAAAAATTGCATTTTAAATTGGCCTTTCCTGATTTGTGGCATAATGATATGCCATAATAGGGAAAAGCTTGCACTCCTCTTGTTTTTCATGTGGATTGTATAAACAGAAAGATTACATTGTCCAGAGAGTATTTGTGAGAAACGTTAAAATCCACTGGAGCAGTCACAACTCAGACATATGCTTGGTACTATTTCAAGGCAAAAGGAGTCCAGGATTTTTAACCATATATGCCACGGTCTTAAATGTTACTCTGCTACTCAATTCAGTTAATGAAACAACACAACAGCACAAAATGGGAAGGACAAAAATCTCAATTTCTCAATAATCAGAGTCTAATAATTAGAGATTGGGATGAGGCCAAAGAGGAGGCATTACCTTTCCTTACATGTTCATCCTGGTACTGCCCATTACTGTTGGACATGGACACCAGAGCAAATGGACCACACAGTTAATCTACCCAGTATGATGATTCCCAATGTCTTCTGCTAGTTATTGCCATGTAGGAGAAGGGAATATTGATCTCTATCCTCACCTGCTGCAACTAAATCCAGGCATATAATGGCCTTTGGGAACCCTTGCAAAAGAATCTCACTGCAGTGAGCCCACAAAAATAATCATCTCTCTATAACTACTGAGCAACAGGAACCACCATCCCTGACATAATCCTATAATCCATAATTCATAGTCTCTGCTACACCATAAACTCTGTACAGATAAATGCCAGGCCTGGTTTTCCAACTGCAGTAAGACCTTATTCAAATCATCAAGGCTTGCTAAATAGGTTGGTGCTTGTCACAGCTCAGGAAAGTGAATCACTGAATATTCACCTGTATGGATGCCATGGGTTACTTCCAGGAAACCCTTGTGTGAAAACTAGTAGCATGATTTTCCCCATGATTTCCACCTTATGTGATAAACCCACAGTAACATACCAAAATGTAGGTTAATGTTAAATGCAACTTTAATATTTTGTGTTTCTTTCCTGCTGCATTTCTTACGTTGGCTTATGTTTGTTTGGAGCGTTTTTTCGAACCAGTTTCCCCACTCCAGACAGTAATGAATAAAAAACCTGCAAAGGTGCTCAAAAGAGGTATTTGAAATCCTCCACAGCAATATATAGGTTCACTAAAATAGCTCACAGCATTCAAGCTATTACCAGGAGGCATGTTTTAATATGACAGACACACAGCAGATCTTCTTCTCCAAAAGCAGGAGAGAAGGAACACCAAGTTCTGTGAGTACTTTGTGGCATCCCCAATTTAAGTAATCCACAAGTTTATGCAGATTCCTCTCATGAAGTCCCAAGTACTTAATATATGTCCCTCTTCTTATAGTGCTTTAATTAAAATTAAAAAAAACACTAGTAACTGAAGATGCCATGAGATTTCCCTGCAGCGTCTGAATAATTTTGTGATTTTGTCCTTGACAGAAGGTAAAGAAATAATGCATATCGTGAGGGCCAAACCTATTTCTAGGAAGGTGGCCTTCTCTGCAATTTTTTTCCATGGAGAATTAAGAAACCAGAATCTTTGAACTAAGGTCAGCAAATCAAGTGACCAAAAAAAAAGAAAATTAAATCATAAGCCATGTTGCTATAAGTCCTGAAGTGCAATGCAGCACTCCTTGCCCTCAAAGCATTAACACTAACATGTATAAGAACTACACAAGCAGAAAGACACTTTATAGCTTGGCTGTCTGCCTGAGTGTTACTGTGCTGAAATACAACATACAAAATCATGTATTTGCTGCTTTATATTCATTGTGGTGATTACACGCTCTCAGGTCGAATGGAAGGGAGAAGCCCTGGCACACAGCCTGGAAAACAATGTTATCTGTCCCATGTGAAAGGTGTCTTCAGCTGCTGGAAGTCTGGAATGAAAGAAATTTTGCAGCTCTGGACAGTGGAGCAGCTCATCAGGAACTTCCATGCCTAGCAGGGGAGCACAAGGGGAATCTTACTGTGCCAAGTTAAGATGCTGCTCTCTGCTCTTCCTCTCCGTGGGAAGAATGCACTGGACAGGCAACCATGCCTTAGCAGCCACCACATGAGTCACAGCATCTCAGTCTGCACAAAAAAGGCAAAAAAGAGGTTTTAGCAGAGGCAACAGATCTTGAACCACAATAACTACTGAAGACACAGATTTTTTTCAGCATCATTCTGCTGCTCTGTGTTGGGGACAGCAGCTCTGACATGAGTCAGTCCTCAGAGGGGCAGGAGAAACTTACACTGCTGTTGCCAGATGCATAGCATCTGTAAAAGCCTTAGGAAGTACTGAGCAAAACTTGGGTCTTCTATGGCTCCCCTGACACATTGTTCTCCAAATTCATTAAACACTGCTGTGACTTACTTAGCAATTTAGCCCATAAAATTTGAGATCATTCGACCTACAGCATAGCTGTGAGGGGCAATAGATCTACTCTTTCTGATTCCAAATAACAGGAACAAAATTATGATTTTGATTTATTTTTCTCTTTTTTCTCCTTTATTGCAGAATAGCCTGAGAACAAAAGAGAAAGCAGCAACTTTAGATCAGTATCAGAGGGTATGTCAGATCAAGCAGCTTCCAAGAAAAACAGAATGACAGCAGAGACAGCAAGAATTCCCTGGCTTGCGTCACTCAGATCCCTTACACAGTTTTCACCGTTTTCCATGTTTATTTTCATACGTTCTAGAAATGCAGACCTCTGAAGTTTGATGAATCTTAATTATAGAAGAATTCATATTTTGGATGGACAACAACAGAGCTCATACCATTCACAGGGTTCAAGGCACGTAAAAGGAAACTGTACTCCTCAGGCATGTTAAGTAACAGGGTTGGGGAAAAAAAAAACAACGTAGTGATGAGTTTAAAAGTTTCTAAGCAAGTTGAAATAGTTGAAAGCAAAGGGAGGCTGTGGGAAACTCTTCTGACTGGAACTCTCAAAATCTGGTTACGGGACAAAAGGGACCACACTACATATACAGTGAAGATTTTGTTGTTAGTTGAATTAATACCTTGCCAAACTAGTTTTAAAATCACTAGTTACTGTTAGTTATTACAACTGCAGTAATAGTAACAGTCATAGTCCATGATAATACAGAAACGGTACACAGTGAAAACTGTTACATACCAAAAAAATCCCCTTAGTAATATCTATGATCTGCACCTTTTCTGTGGTATTATATTCATCCTTCCAATGTCCACCTGTTTGATTGCTTTAGTTTTCTTCAAGCAGAGGATGAAAGTGCTATGGTCTAGTAATCACAGTGGTGTTGGATCAAGGGTTGGACGTGATGATCTTGGGGGTCTTTTCCAACTTGGTTGATTCTAAGAGAGAGATGACAAGTCAGGAGCATCCTGAGATCACTGAACTCCTGTTCAATGTTCACAGTGTCAGTCCCTTCTTCCTTCTCAGTCCTCAGCTCCACTAAGGTCATTTTCATGTCTCCTTGACAGAGTTTGCTTATATGACCCTTTTTTCTTTTCCTTTGGTTCCCCATTATTTTTAGGGTTGAAGCTTTTTTTGTTTGGTTTGCTTTCTTTTTTTTGTCTCTCTCTGTTTCAACTCAAAGACAAGGCAGCTCTGCTGTAGTGACTACTAACTGTCTGGAACCTCCAACACCACCTTCTCACTCCGCTACACAAATTTTTAGTTTTACAAATGGTTGCTTGCTATTACTACAAAGTAAAGCCTATAAAGTGAAGCCAAATGATCCCATGGTCACATGGACCATCACAGCTAGAATCAGCCTGGCTGGGGTAAGCCCACAGAGTCCCTTGTACCACTGTGTCCATACAAACTTGCAGCAACTAGACAATGGCACTAAGTGCCACATTCAGTTGTTTCTTGAACACATTCAGGGATGGAGACTCTACCACTTCCCTGGGCAGCCCATTTCAATGCTTGACAACACCTTCAGTGACGAAATTCCTCGTGACATCCAGCCTGAAGCTGCTCTGGTGCAGTTTGAAGCTACGTCCTCTTGTCCTGTCACTAGTTGCATGAGAGAAGAGACCAATTCCCACTTGCTACAACCTCCTTTCAGATAGTTGTAGAGAGCAACAAAGTCACCCCAGACGCAATTGGTCCAGCCTGTCCACATCTCTCTGCAGAGCCTTCCTACCTCCCAGCAGATCAACACTCGCACCCAACCTGGTGTCACCTGCAAATGAGGGGCCAATCAAACCCCTTATCCAAATCATCAATAACATATTAAAGAGGAGTGGGCCCAACACCGATCCCTGGGGGACACCACTAGTGACTGGCCCCCAACTGGATGTGGCACAGTTCACCACCACTCTCCGGGCCCAGCCATCAGCCAGTTTTTAACCCTATTCACCGAGCTGTAACTGTTTGGATCAAGTCTGATCCATTGAATGTGAAGCTTTAAAAGTGGGGAGACAGCAGATTCTCTTGCAAGAAGTGCCAAAAATGTTATAGCCCATGTTTTAACAAATTTCAGGGAAGGTGGGTCTATCTGCTTAGCAGTAGCAAGTACCGTTCTCAGTGGTTTATTAAGATAATTCCACTCAAAGTGGAGCTCTCAGATAATTTACTGAAGGTCAAACTTCACTTTCAGCAACTATTCACAGCAGCTGTAGACAAGTGACATGTAACAGCATGAAGGTTTGGATTAAGGCCACCTTGGTAACCCCAAATTCCACTCACATCCTGAAGAGAGCAAGAGTCTTCCCCTACTTTGCCACTTTATGCTGCTGGGAGAAGCCACCAGAAATTCCTAAGAGAAAGTACTTCTGCTTACTGCAAGGTATAAGGAATTTCCCTATTACCTGGAACAAGGAATTAGTAACAGCTGGGGAGCAGATTAGGAGACCTGACTTCAGCAATCACAAAATACAGTTGCTTCTGTTTATTAGTATGGCTTCACAGAGCACACCTTAATGTCCTAGGCCTGAAACCTTTTCTGAAATTAACTTCTTCCTCACACCCAATAAGTGTGAGACTGGGATTTAGGCATTATGAAGTTTGAACACTGTATTTTCATAGAGGACATGGTTTGCTGTTGAAACTCCCCATTTGGGCATACCCATACTGTGTCTTTATATCCTCATTTCTTTTAATTAGTCTGTAAAATCTTGTTGAAAGCTTAGCTCTAAATGAATCACACTTTCCAGGGTAAATCAGGGTTGAAAGATTCCCAGTTGCCAGTAGGAAAGCTGGAAGTTAAGCACCAGTAATGGCAATGACTGTGACCCAAGCTCTCCCACGTAATTCTGAGCCTCACTCAGATTTTAAATTTTCCTATTAACCACCAGCTCTTGCAGATAATTATAAGGTTCTGTTATAATCACAACATTTTTTTGTGATCCAATCCATAAAACACTATAAAGGAGAAATAAAGGGTTGAATTCTTTTTTTAAGTGTTTGACACAAAGAACCAAGTATGTGGTTAATTTAACAATGTCCTCCTAAGTTCCCCTTACAATATATGACTGAAATTGAACAAAAAAAAAAAATTTAGTCTTTTTTAAGGAAATGTCCTTTGCCCTTCACCACAGGATTAGCAAAACTCATCTGTCTCCTCAGGATCTTATGGCTCTCTCAGATACAAAGATCTTTTAACTTGCCAGGCAGTGTAAAATCTAAATATCTTTCCTAGCAAGGGGCCTAAATAATTCTATTTTGTAAGTTATGAAAGCCTAACAGTCTGTCCTGATCTTATCTGCCCACAACTTTAAAGTGTCTGAAACCTTAATAAATTAGCCTTCTCTGATTCCCACACTCCAGTGCCTTAGTGATCAGGTCTGCAGTGAGCTTCCACAGTCCAAGATAAGAAGGGATGCGTGTTTGCTGCGTGAGGTAAAGAGAGAAGACAACAAGATCATGGTTTAAATGTGTGTCAATAGAAGGCAACTAATTATTTTTGAAACAACTGTTGTTCTTCTTGATTAGAATTTCTGGCAGTACCGTTTGTCTGAGTAGTTACAAAGGACAGCAAAACTAATCCAAATCTTGTTGCTCTGGGATAATCTAGCTCCCATTCAGTTCCAAAAATTTGCAGAACAATCCTGCATTATCTCCTGTCTCCTCAGGGAGGTTAATACACCCTGAGATTCTTTTGAAAGCATCAGTCTTCGATGCCAGAATGAGCTAAAACCTGTAGCAAGGGAGTTGGTGGAAAGCACTATCCAATCCAGCATGTTGTAACAGAATCATTTCTTGGCTTTACATCCTTCAGATGCATCATCTGCTCCCCATGAAGACAGAACACATCTTACACAACCAGAGTTTATTGGCCTCTCACATCCTACTAGGTCAGCAAAACCTTCTCCAAGACCAAGTCAAAATCGTACAGCTCAATTAAGGAAAAAACCCCAAATGAATTTATGATCCTGAATATATTCATTTCCACTTATCTACTGATAAATCATAGTAATACTAAAGAGGCATGGCATACAGATATTTTATTTGAGCCATTATTAGTACTGAAAGTTATAGTGATTCTTTTGTTTCCAAAGCTTACAGACCAAGTTGCCATACTGTCAGCTTCATTTTCACCTGTACTCGAATGGTGATATTCAGGGGCCAAAAAGCTCAATTTACTACTAAATTGACAGAGGCCTGCTAAATTACAACAACAAGGAATGCAGCAACAAAACTCAATGAGCTCACTCAAGTCACAGAGCTGATAGCTTCTATCTCTCAAGTCACCTTTCAGATCAGCAAACTGGCAATGACACAGTCCAGCAGCATCCCAGCTCTCCTGTGCCAGAAAGCAAGGAGCACCAAGAGGGAAATGAGGCTGTGAAAACCTGTCAGGACAACCTTAGGCACAAGAAATAAAGCTCAGCCTCCTGTGCTCGGCATCATGAATGTCTTGTTACTCAATAAACTAGAAATAGGTGCTTGGTTCTGATAATCTCCACTCCACTTGCACAACCACCAACTGATTATCTCCTCCCTATTTCAGAAGTAGACAAACTCATCCTGCCTCTTACAAAGCGATTTTAAATCCTACAGAATAAAGCATTAAATCTTATTTATTCTTACTGTATAACTGTCAGGGGGCTGCCCCTAATACAGTGGTGAGCCAGGAGCTAGCAGTGGCTGCAACTCAGGCTAGGCAGTAAGCCCACCAAGAGGGTTCAGCACAACAGCACGGGAGCTGGGTGAGCAGAGTGGAGTGGTGATACCAACATGTCCTATCAACAGCCCAGTGACTGTCAGGCAGATGTAAAGCACCAAGTCAGGTCAAAGGTCTGTTCAGGAAAAAAGCAACAATCCAGGACCAGACCTAGGATCAGCTACACCTAGAACATGATACAAGGACTCGATCCCCGAGCTTGAGCTTTCAGTGAAGCCCCTACACTCATGTGCAGAGGATGTGGCCAGGGGTCCCAGATGAGGCTGGACAGAGCTATTAAGGTGTGTTAGTGGCAAGGTGTGAGGGCCAACAGAAATTCCAGAAACACTTCTCAGCCAAGCCTTTTCCACAAGAACTCTGGGCTTCTTTCACATGACCAAGCTGCAACAAATTGCTGATTGATAAAGTAAGTCTCGAGAAAATTTTTCTGTTCAAAATCTGATGTAAGTACTGATACACTGTGCTTGAATCCAGTTGGCCATCTCCTGCTTGAGATAGGCCACCTAGATCTGGCCCCAGGCTCTTCAGGATGAACCTGCACACCCTGGAGAGAAAAGCTCTGAGTCAGCACCTGCGTGGAATAGCACTACCCCCGAGAGAGCAGAAGGAGCCAGATAATGAGTGAGTAACTTTCACCTAAATATTGCAGAATATCCCAAGGCTGTACAGTTTTCTCCACCACCTGCACCAATCCACACCAGCATTCAGTGCAACAGACACATCTTTACCTCTTCCAAGTTTTTTTGGGGTCAAATTGTGCCCCAGAGTGGATGGGAAAAATATCAAGGTGCTGAAGTTATCTTAGGCTGGGGACATTTCTGCTCACTGTCCATTACATGCAAGTGACAAACACGATGTCCACGTGCCACCAGTGACTGCACAGTTACCACGTACCACTGAGGGGTTGGAGACTATTGCCACTCTTACCATTGCTGGGGTGAATCTTGTGAGTTTACCCTTCTCTGCACTTCAGGAAATGCCAAGATATCAGCCCTTCAGACTGCTTGAAATAACTCAAGAGGACTCTGCTTGCAGGGGGTTAGGAAACACTGGCACAACATGCCTTGCTGGCAGGGCTCTGGAGACAGTAACCTCTGATGGAAGAAGGATTATAAGGAGCATAGGCACAAAAGATAAACCTCCTTCAGGCAAGCTTCAGAAAAGGCCCTTTGCCTCTCAGTTCTAAAAGTAGAGATAAATTTCACTTCTGATTGAAGACTGATATTACGCTTTAGCAGCTTCTGAGCAAAATAAAAACTGATTAGAAATTAAGTGCTGGGCACTGGCTTGAAGTTAATGAAGTCAATTTATCACAGATCCTGTTACAAGTGAAAATAATAGAGTGTGTCTCATGAAAGTCTGGGATTATGGTTGTTCTGGCCCTGGTCAGCACTTCTAGAGAGAACAGCAAAATTAGTGGTCAAGGAAATGAAATCTACATAGTGATTTATATACAGCCCTGGGTAATATCAGTGAAATTAGTGAAAATAGCTCTAGATATTATTTCTGCTCCTTAGGTACATTATTTAAAACAAATGTTCAGCAAAACCTAATTTTTATATTAACTGAAATAGGCCTGAGTGATAATGCATTTCCAGGGGTATAAACCTGGAAAAAAACAAACAAACAACCAAAAACAACTGTAAAGCAAGATTAACGCATCGTGATGCACAAAGTAAGGGAAACATAACAGTTTTCATCATTAAGGATTTGTTAGAGAATTAACTAGATCACTCACTCAATAAGTTAAAGTACATGAAGGAAACAGTGCAATACTGAAGGAAAAAAAATCAGGAAAAAATAAAATACAAAGACTGTATTTGTAGAAATGATAAAAACCTAAGGGCCTCTAAGTCAGACAAGTGGCTTACAAGTGTCCACAAAGAAGTGGCTCTGCTCTTTTCACTTCCAGGTGGAAACTGTTGTGAGTGGAACGTGATCAATCAATGCAGGGCAGTGAAAAGAAACTGGAATGGGAAGCATCAGCTAAGTTAACTCCTTTCCATTATTTTCCCATCCCAACATATTTTTTGTCTTTACCCTCATCCAGCCACTCTTCCAAATAAATAATCATCCTACACAAGTTTTCCTTCTAAGATGTGGAAGCACAAAACCACTCAAATAGCAGTAGCATGTCTTCAGCTGTGTGTGTACAACTGAATGTCCTGCATCCAGTTGCTGCATTGACTGAAATATTTTATAAGAAACAACAGAAAATCCTGAACTTCACATCTCAAAAACGCCGCTCTATTAAAGACAGGAATGTCCTCCTAACTCCTTGAATGCACCTTCAAAAATTATACCAAGAACCAGAAAAGCACACTTAGAGGTTTTGACATTCATAGAGATGCTGACACATGGCCTTAGACATTGTCTCAGCCAGCTCTGAGAAACTACTTGGTTTCTTATTTTATGCCTTATTCAAAGAAAATTACCAAGTCAAAAGCTTTCATGCCAAAAAGCAAGACTGGTGCTGTCAGTCAAGAGTCTCTAGTCAAGAGCTACTCCTTGTCCTAAAGAGCTTATCCTGCACAGACATTATCAGCCTGCACTATAGAGGTCTGCAGGAAGAACTTGCATTTCATCTGTCAAGCAAGAACCACAGCAAACAGCACAGAGTAAAAAAAAAAATAATGTGTGTCCAAAGGACCTGACATGACAGGTGAGCAGTAAAATGCAAGTTCCCAATGCTGTGGGAGAAATGGGCAACAACTGCATTTGTCATAACACCGCCTGATTTCACTCTGTATTGTTTCTAACTAATTTAGCTGACAGTAGTGGTGATGGGAAAGCAATACCCCAGTGAAGGCCAGGCAGCCCTCACCCAGGGTCAGCAATGAGGACTATGCAAATACTCCAGACACTTTAGCATCCATTATCACCCCTTCTGTTGGGGAAAGTAAAAGGGGTGTCAAAAGCAGATTAAAAAAATAAATAAATCACTGCAATAAGAGAAACAACAATTTCCACCAGCATCTTAAAGCTACCAGATTCAAAAATTATGTGCAAATACACCTTACCAGACTTTAAAATAAAGCTTCAGATGTGGGAGCTAGAGATACACCTAATGTATTAGTAACTTGGGTGTCAGTAACTAAGGAGTACTTTCTGAAACAAACACTTTATGATACTCCAAATAGATTTGCATAAAGCAGACAGGAGGGCTGACCCTCTCGGAGCAGGCTGAGAGCATGCTCAGCATTCCCAGCTGGTTCTGGAGCCACTGGGTACATGGCAGTCCTTTCAAAAAAAAAGGCTTCCTAGGCAGAATTACATTTTATATGAAGGGCAGTGATCCTCATGCAGGGAATCTGACAAGCAACACAGCTTTCCACAAACACATACTGCCAACTGGCAAGAGTACACAGTGACTGTTGTGGGCTCCAGTCACATTGGAAAAGGGAAACTACAACTCAGGAGCTTCAGCTCTAATGAGCCAAAATACACTCTAACAACAGAAATCAGCCAAAATTCCTGAGACTTACTTGTACACCTTTCTCCACCCTATGTCCATAAACAGGTTGAGCAGAACACCACCAGATGGGAAGAAAAAAATTAAATCAGATTACACTGACTCATATGATTAATTAAAACAAAATCCCAGTGAGGGAAGGAGAGCAAATAAAATTAAGTGACTGAAGGGGAAGTCAGACCTTGCTGCTTATTTTACCCAAGTTCTTGTACGACACACTTCTTCCTCCTGCCATGACATTACCCATCAGGAAGCAGGTGGCTGAAAGATCCAGTGAGCATTTTAGGAAAAAGAGTCAATGGGAGAGGTAAAGCAGGCAGGTGACAAGGAGATCTCCATGCTTTGGATAAGAGTCTGTTCACAGGAGAGTTCTTTGACACAAAAAAGGCTTAGAAAAAGGGGAGGGGATGGTACTTCCACAATTTATAATAAAGTATAAAAGGCAGGGACATGCTATTTTTTCAGAGTTTAAAGGTAGGTTGTAAAATAAAAGGCTTTTTTTCTTTTTTCTTTTTTTTCTTTTTTTTTTTTAAACCACCAGAAAGCAAACTTCACTTAACAAAGATAAATATTAGGGCTGCAGTCCAAAGTCATTGCATTTGCTCAGCCCTCTGCATCCAGTACTATGGTTAAAGGTTCCTGCTGACACTTATGCAGATCTAGCCCAATATGCTAATTCTGCTGCAATAGGGTCTGTCACCAGTAATCAATTTTATTCCATCCATCATCTTCCCACTACCTATTCATGCACCTTCCCTTTCCTTCTGTGGGGTCCTAGACTGTGCTCCGTACACTGGAGCATCTTTTCTGAGGCCCATCACAGATCACCTTTTGCCACAGATGATCCACATTAATATTCTTCTCCTGTGACCTCTTTGGAAAGAATTACTGATTTTGGAGGATCATAATTTTTGCATTATCTAGCTTGTGTTTCCCACAACTGCATTGTTGTCTTTGGAAGTATCCCTTTCAATATCCCTCAGCCTTCCCTTTCTGTCCCATATCAGCATTTTCTAAAGGCCCAAAACCACTTTTTCCCCATATCTCATACTAAAATAGCTGCTGTCTCTAAATACAGACAATATGCGAAAGAAACCACATTGTCACAAGTTTATTCCTATTTGGTTGTGCTACAAATAATCACTCTGACATCATTTGCAGCACTATGGATCTAATTTTCAAGTCAGAAAGACTTCAATTTAGCAGTGTAAGACTACAGAATATGCAGTCGTTCTGCAGAATTGCAGCTTTGAACTCCTACCTGAAGATACAGCAGAATTGCTAATATTCAATGTCATTTGCTAAAAGTGCATGGTAACTGAAGGCTCATCTGTAATTATAAAGCTTGTCTTGTCAGGGAGAAGAAAAACATTTGATTCACACATTATGAGAAATAAAAATACGGTTTTTATCACGAACAAAATTATAGGCGCATCACGAAGTTGTAAGGTATCCAGTTCCCAACTGGGGCCAATGCCAGGGCCCTTTTACGGCTGAGATAAGGGAAATATAAAGTTCCTAAAAATGAAAACCTTTTTGGGCCATTTGGTCAATTTCGAACACAGGGGTTTTTTCCTCTTTCCATGGGTTAAGAACAAAGGAAGATCCATCATTTTTGACAGAGGATGCCTCGCAGCCAGTCAGAAGGAGGGGAAAGCCCCTTTTCAGAGAAAAGAAACCTTTTTAGGCAAAAATGAATATATTAAACTGACTTGAAAGGGTGGGATTTTGTGGAACTATAAAATGCACGAAATTTAAACCCAAAGGGTCTTTTCTCCCCGGGAGCTCGGTGTGAGGTAAGACCCAGCGTGCTGAATAAATCCTTCCTTGTTGCTACAGTTCCTTTGTTTCACGAGTTTTTGCCATCTTTCTAAATTCGGAGGAGCAATTTTTTTCCCACATCATCACTATCCTCTTACAAAAGTTATTCCCCATTCATCCATGAATGTAAGGGGAATTTTGCCTCAGCTGATAGTGCCCAATTCATAAGCCATAAAGTACCTCCTATCTCTCTAAAAGAGCATCCTTGTCATAGGTTTTGGTTTTTAAAGAAAAAAAATCCTGCTTTGAATTTTTTCCCTTTACCACTCTGAAAGAAAGGTGTTGAGCAATGGAAGGGGGAAGGGGGCTAGCTGACTGGATTTCCCTGGACTGAAGGGATGGCCAGCAGGAGCCACACACAAAAGGACTATCTGATAGTCCCACATTCCAAACTAATGGCTTCGGGAGACTGTAGCGGGAAGGAGGTACTTTTTTTTTTCTGGTAGCAGGACTGCGCTTTACTTTTTCCCTGACTCAGGGAGTGGTGTGGAGAGGGGGTCTCCGAGTTCGTTCTTTGGCCGGGTCACTGGCTTCTCCTGGCACCGAGGGAGGTCCCGGTTCGCCTCTGATTCCCCACAGCCATCTCTGCCCACTGCCTGGACTTGCCTCGGACCTATCGGAAAGCGGGTTCCATCTGCGGTGGAACCTTTGAGGGAAAAGGTTGCCCTTCCCCTCCCTCCTTTCTCGTGTCGGCGGCAGCTTCCACCCATTGACGAGGAAAGGGATCCCAGCCAGAGCCAGTTTTCGACAGCGTGAGACCACGGGAGGAACCAGCCATCCCCCTTCTCCCCTCCCCTGCCGGTGGTGGACGCATCCCCAGGAGGTGTCTTGGACTCACCTGGCTTCCTCCCGCGCACCGGGCAAAAAAAGTACTTAATTGTTTCGGTGCAAGTTTGGTTACGAAATTGTTGCTTGGTTTGTTTGATTTTTCTCCTATCCCGCCCTCCTTAGAAAACACTTCTGTCTCGTTAAACTGAGACAATCTTTCAGGCCCTGCTGTATTTACTTGTTAAAACGGGCTCTTAGCTGCATAGTGTTTCAGTTAAACTTCCAATATCAGTGTGTGGCTCTGTAATAAAGGAATAACTACCTAATAATTGCTACTCCTCTCTCCATCTAGAGCGAAGATTTCAGGTCAGTCATATGATGGAAGATTGTGGACAGCAGAACACCATGGACCTATTCCAAACAGATAAAATTCTCTGGATTATAGTTAGTAATTTCCCTTCTACAGGATGGAAGATTATCTCCTAGAAAATTTTTATAACCATCCAGCATGTCAACATATCCAAGCATACAAGTTTCGTGTGCTACAGGACCAATTGCCACAACCATTTTGGCAATGCTCGTTTATCAAAGCACTAGAAAAATATTCTCCATGTCTCCATACCCATACCCCTAGGACTCCTAATTTAAAATACTTACCAGCGTGAGACTTTTTGGACTCTTTTTCAAACGTGAATTTTTTTGGCAAAGCGTGTTTGGTGCATCTCTAGGTAACTGATTATTTAGGTTAAGAGTCCTTTATGTTAGAACAGGGTTATCAGCATGAGACAGCAAAATAGCAGCACTCCACAGGAATAAGAGATAACAAAGACTAAGATCAAAGTTTGGACCATTCAGGGCAGACAATTCTCAGCTTGTAACTCTAGATATAATTCATTACCAGAAAAACTGAAATGAGTGAAATCATTTCCTCTCTGAAATACCTTATGCCAGTGTCCAGGGTTTTGAGCCATCTGTCTGTAAAGATGCAGCACAAATAACACCCAACTGTTCATAAAAACCTTCCTCCACTAGAGCACACTGCCACCATCAGCAGGAAAAGTGTTTCTGACAAATTGGCAAGAAAAGTGTTTCTGGCAAAATAGGGAAGAATGGAGAGTTAAACCAAGAGAATACTGACAGACCACCAACTCAAAAGAAACAGATGCTACATTTCTTGCAATTCACATAAAGAGGAAGGAAAGAGTAACCAGTGAAAAGGAACCAAGAGAAGGTTTTACAGTATCCTCACAGTTTTTGCAATTGGTAAAGATTCTTACTCTGACATTTCAGAGTAAGATAGTATGAACATTTTGATAGTATGAACATTTTGGAGTTTCTGACCTTCTTCAAGCCATTTACAGAGTGTGGTTGAACCAACAGCTCTAACCAAGACCTAGATGTAGTCCTACACTACTGTCCTTCAGAATTTTCCTAACTGCTCAGGAGATGTGATCCACTGGCCCCACTCAAACTAATGTTTCATTCAGTCCTTTCAAAGGAAACTTCCACTTCTGCTCCCAAACCATCTCCGGAACAGCTTAAAGCCTGAACAGCAGCAGTTCAGCAGATCTGAATGTACCAAGAGAATGAATTGGTTGAAAACTTCGTGTTACATTACTCATAGAAGACAAGCAAGGTTCATAGGAGATGAGGGCCAGTAAGAACAGCTCAACTAAACTTCATCGCCCCTTAGAACAAATCTCTTATCACCTCTACCTGTTACAAAAACACAGTTAATATTTATTCCTTTGTTTATTTGATATTAATTAGAAAAATGAAAGACCTGTTGGGTTCAAGAGCTTCTGTGGTTCAAGAGGCACTTCTGTGCCTCCTGCATTTCTTTTTGAGATGTGCTGGTTCATTTGCTAATGCTAAAGGCTGATAAGGGTTCCTAAGTGATATATCAAGATGGTTTTCCCTTTGATAGAAAGATACCTCCATTGGAGCATCATTATTCCCTAGAGACGTTTGTGGTTGTGGGGCCATTTTCATCAGTATAAAAATCAAAGTTGCAAGGATTGCATTTGGGATACTAAACCCATCCTGTTATGTCTTGACTAATTTCAACCAGTAATAGTAGAGTAAAACAGTATAACAATAATAAAAATATAAGTGCATGTGTGCTGTGAAATGAAGCTGAGAAATAGCTCAGAAAGGACTCACTCAGAATTTCGTTTGACTTTCAAGATGGATATAAAATATTGACTCAAAGATGTGTATTTTTTGTACATCACATTTTAACAGCAGAGTTTAAAGGTCTCATATGAAACAGTGTGCAATGTGACATAGGCTCCAGTGTGCAAGAGACAGAATGACAAACTGAAAAAGCAGCAACTTTTCAAATGCTGTATTGAGAGCAGAGCTCTTTGTTCCAGTTTGACACAAATAAGAAATAAAAATAAAATTGCGGCAATTTTATTATGTCTACCAAAAGAATGCTACATCTTTCTGTCAATGAAACTCTGTTCCAGGAGGCAAAGACCCATCAGAGCTTTTCCTCTCTGCAAAACATACCACCAGAAATAGCTCTCTTTTCTTTTACTTGTTCATGAACTGTGGCTGATTATCAAAACATTTCAACTTCTCATTTTCAAGCTTCTAAAAAATCACAATACTTTGGTAAAATCACTGTCAGGTTCTGCTTTTTCCAGGATGCAGGATTACATCTATCTTACTTTGCTACTGAACTCTTCAGTGCTTTTATTGCATTTCAAAGCAGTGAGTCTTTACGCATAGCTATACCTCAAGCCTGTCTTGATTATTATTGATAATACTTATTTAGTTTCATTGTTGGATCAGTCAAGACTGGATTAAGGCAAAACATTCTCAGTTGAAGGTCATGAACATGAAATTCAGGCAGAGCACAGCACACAGTCCCTGGGACAAAGCCCTTGAAATTGTTGTCTGAAAGTATTTTTGACAGCTTTATCCTTAATGGTTTTATGGGAGCTATTCACTTTTCCCTTGATTTCATTTCAAAAGCTGTCTTTTTAATAGGGGTTTTCCAGCCCTCTGGAATCCTTTAAAAAGGCTTTGTTCTGACACTTTGCTTTAGTAATAATAGTCTTTAGTAATAATACTAACTATCTTGCCAGGGTTTTTTTTTTCCTTGCAAGTTAGCTCATTATTGTGAGATTATCTTAAGCTGGAATTACCGCTACATGTTTATGGCATTGAATGACATGCTGGCACCTATGAACCAAGAGCACACCTCACAAACAATATATATTAAACAGGGGTGACAGCAAGAGGGAAGAAGCTGAAGATGGAAAGGCTCTACATTAATATCACATGAGCTAGGAGAACAGACTGCACAAACCAATATTAATTCAACGGTGGGGAAAGGAACAGAGGACCAATACACAAAGCCAAAACTTTATGGTATGAAGGTCTAAAGTTTGCCCAATAAAAGTGGGTGTACATACACAGACACACACACATACACACACACACATTCCAGGAAAAAACATTTTTATTTTAAACAAATGTAAATGGAAAAAATGCTAGTCTGGATGCATGGCTACTTGATATACATGGTTCCTACAGTGGTGGAGGCACCTCTTTTTAAATCTAGCCTCCTATGGAGATGGAAAGTGGATTTTATTTGAATCATGAACAGAAAGGCTGAGTTTCTTAGCTACAGTATTTTCTTCACCACAGAGAGAAGTGATCTGTCAGTCTCCATTTTCATCTCTCTCACAACATCTTGGCTAAGATTCTCTTTTTCAGCCGGTTGTAGAGAGCTTCCTGACAAATCAGTGCCTTCTGGAAGATAGATATATATATATACTTATATATGGAATTTTTATGAAGAGAGAGAAAATGCAAGAGGAAGAAATGTGTTTAATTAAAATGCTTGGAAATGCGACTGCAACCTCAGTAGATACAAACACCTCCTCTTTCAACCCAATCACTGAGAAAGATCTCAAGTCCCTACTGAAAGTCAGTAAGCACACCTCCTTCTTTCAGATTATATTAAGTTGGAAGCTTACTGAAGAGGAAACACTTTTCTCTTGCTATCTCAAAGAGTTCCTCTCTTGCTTGAGTCAGACCTTGGCCAAGCTTTCCTTGCTTTCAGAGAACTAAATAGTTTCTTCTTTAAATTGCATTCTCTTGGGAAAGTATTCTTGCTCAATTACCAGTATTATTTAGACAAATGCACAGAGTTCTTTTCCCAGCTGTACAGAAAATCTTTTGAAGCCAACTCATCTTTCATATCGCTCAGATGCACAAAGACATACTAAAACCTTTAGGTTACGTTCCCTGTGCTCTGACTCCAGAAGCACCTACAAACAGCAATTACCATTAACAAACTAAGTGGCTTTAAGATCAACTGTCAGACAAGGAGCATTTCATCTTAAGTTTACTATTTTTAATATCCATTTATCCACAAACTAAACCGTGGTTGGTTGAACTGCAATTTGTTAAACTATCATTGCTATTTGTATAGCACAATAACAGCACGTTATTCTACTCTAACAATATGTATTAGACAAAAAGCTTGTGTTTATATCATTCATTTGATAATACTGAAATGTACCTGTATACATAATAAGCCAGTGTTATAAGCAACAATTTTTCTAATACTTCTTGCAGTCTAAACCTCAGTGTACTGTAGAGCTTCTTAGAGTCTCTCAACAATGAAGAAGAGTGCAATATATAGATGTGAAGTGATTTACATGGTCACAGAGTAAGTAACATAGCCAGGCCTGGAGCTCAATTCAGATGGAGACTAATTAGCAAACCAGAAAGGCACTGGTATTATGAGTCTGGAAAAATTGTTTGATTCCTAGCAAACCAGTTTTGATACATATTTGCTTCCACATTCTTTGCTTTCAGTCTGTGGTTAAGCTTTATAGAAAATAATGACCAAACTTAATTGTAAAAAGGTAAAAAACCCACTTCCAAAATATTGTGATAGAGGTTTTACTAATGCTTGCATGGCCAAGAACAAATTGTAGCCACACTCAGAAGAGATTTAGAACTTTAGCCACAAAAATACACACAAGCTTGACAAAAACTCAAGCCGTGTTACCTTAAATCCTTCAAGTCTGTGTCAAATGTTCCAGAATACCTGTAGGAACTGCATTCTCTAAAGTTAAAACACCACCATTGTGGAAAACTTCACAGGGATAAAGTACAAAGTACCTATGCTTCAAAAGAGAATCCTAAAATGATCAAATGGCAGCACTTTGGTGCCATTTTCTGAACTTTGAACTAAATGTCATAGGGCTTCAAATCTTCCCAGTCTGTATCACACAACTCCAGAGACTGTTCCTGCATTTACCAACTACATTCATTTGTTTCAGTAGGACCCAGGGAAGTTTTGTCATCACAGAGCTTTCACATAGGGAAAAAACAGCTTCAGCTCTGAACTTTAATCTGCCACCAAGCAGAAAGCTTCAGTGACCCTAGAGCTAAATGCAGCAGAATTAAGGTCACACATTCAGTGACTTTGAAATGTCAACACTCAATATCCATCTTCTTATTTATTTTTTGGATAAATACTTTAAATTTTATTATCTGTGTTTTCAAGTCCAAGCACAGATCAGCAAGTCCAAGTGTTATCTAGGCATCCAAAGCCACCAGTTATTCATAAAGACAGTCAAAAGCAGATAAAGTCAGCTTTTAAAAATTACAATTCCTGTTTTTGTCTGACTTAAAATGAGAAAGACCTGAACTATCTACTTTTGGATGTCTGAAATATTCATATCCCTGACTAGAGACTAGAAGTTCATGTCATCCCCACTCCTCAGCTAGAAAATGTGATTGTACTTTAACCTACTTCATTTGAAGCTGTCCAGTTTAACTCAGTCAGTGTAACTGGAGGTTAGGCTAAAGCAGCTGGCTTTACCTTAAAAAAGATGAGGAGGGTAATAAAGATCAGCCAGCTCTAATATGACAGGACTAGGAATAACCAGTAAATGGTTTTAAGATGCTCTAGAAGCAATTACATCTTAAACCACCCTGAATGTCTGCAAAGAGGAGTCATTTCCACTCTCAGACATGCAATCAAATTAACAGGGCTTAATATGCCTTAGTTCACACTGACAGTGAACATATGCACAGCCATACTGACTCACTGCTCCATGACGAAGTATACAAGTTCTCCATATTTTTCCTATGGAGTTTAACATATTGACTTCCAGTTTAATTTAGGATAGGAAAACATCTGAGGATGACAGCAATTGGTATGAGCACACCCAAACAAGTTTTAGTTCCAAGTAGGACAAAGACAGCCCCTACCATTCATGAGGATACAGAAGGCTTGAATATACAGAAGTTGAGGCTACAGAGGAAACTGTGCAGAAAAGAAAGCATCTCATGCTAGGCAGCGGTAAGAAGTGTTAGATCAGCACCAAAACAGAAAAGAAATGGGAAGGTGCAAGGACTGACAGCAAACCACAGGACCTGCCATGAGCTCAGCCAATGGAAAACAACAACAGCACTGTGAAACCTGGAATTTTCAGAGGAATGAAAATTTCAGTATTTTGAAACACTACTTAGCTTGCCCTCTACATTGGAGCAAAGGTTAGAGGTGTTGATACTTCCTCTGTGAATATTTGTTGCTTCTAGGGGAAATTAAACTAAATTAGTTTAAAAATTTCTTTAAAAAAAACCAGAGACATAATCTTCTTCATCTCTTCGTGATTGGTGCTAAGATCTCTCTTCCCCCAAAGAAATTAATGTCAAACAGTGGTTCTTTCTGCCATGGAGCACAAACCTACAAATCTTGTCAGCCTTAGTCTGAGCTGAAAGCGTAACATTAAGTGGTTTGAGAGCTTTGCAAGTTACACTGGCTTCCACAGCTAAGGGACATATTCTACCCTGCATCCCCACATCTCTGCTGGGCTGAGAAAGCCTCAGGCAAAAGCAGATAATATTGCAGGAAGCACCTTCCTTGCAACAACAAACACGCACAGCAAAAAGACTGGATTTTGGCATATATGGTCATGCCACTGCTGGAATACAGCATCCAAAAGCTTCCAGTCTGCTGGCAAAGAAAATGGCCAGCAGTCCTGCCTCCATAACAACACATACCATATGCTGCAACATGACATCCCTGCACACTAGCAGGGAGCAAAGGACTTCTCTTTTGAAAAAAAAAAAAAATCAGCATGTTAATGTTGCCTGTCCCTCCTTTAGTTTCTGAGACTTCTCTCCCCACTCCAATAAAATAACAGAATTATAGTCAAAACTTACCTTCTAAACACAGGTAATATCACTGCTTCCTATATATAACCACTAGCAACAAACTGAAAAAAACTTTTAGGGCCAAATAATTTCTGTATGTTGTCTTGACATCGGAAGTCCACATACACAAGCACACTATTCCAAACTCTTCATTTTTTAGTTAGTTGACCATTTTATTTTGCTTTTGGGTTCATTCTCCCTCCCCTTCTTTCTTTCTTTTTATTTCACCCCACTCCTGAGCATCCTGGATCATGATGCCCACCAGCAGTACCATTCTGTAGGGATGTGTCTTCCTCCTGTTTGCTACTCATTAACAGAACACATAGCCGTGCCTTTTGACTCCTAAGTTTTGTTAGTTTTATTTTTTAAAGCCCTGCTTTGTGAAACACAGAGTCTGTAGTGAAAAGGATTCATCGAAGTCATCATTATTCCACGTTTATCTACAATGAACTATCTCATCTATTATCCTTTAAATGAGCTAAAGCCTCCTATCTGCTGTGTTTCTCTTCAGTGCCTGCTGTTCCTTTCTCATGTTTCTTACCAGCATCGTCTTTCTTCTCTTTCATTCTCTGAGCCACATATCAATACTGCTCACCATGATCTAGAGGTTCACAATGAGGAGCCACACAAATTATTTTCTAAGTGTGCTGTGGGTCACAAAACCAGATTTTTTGCTGCAAGTTTGGATACTGTTATTGTTATTCAAACTGAGCCCTGCTCTGCAGTAATCGCCCCAGCTGCTCCCTGACCCTCCAAGTATTTTCTTCAGAAACACTCCGGAAATGTCACTGCTAGACTATAAATAATGACGGAGAGAGACTTTTGTATATCCCTGCCTTCATCTTTCACCTCCATATTTACTGCTACACACACTTGACTTTGTGGCGCTTTTTAAATTCATAAGTTGAACAGCATACACACATTAGACTGATATATGTTTCTCTATAGACCTGACACTGTTTTACTAACAGTGGCTGAATTACCCTTGTCATACATTTATTAGCCTTTTAGAAGATGCCTCTGTGAATGCATAAGGCAGCTGCATTCTTTGTCAGCATTCAGCAAAGTTACTGCTGTGGGAAGCGACTGAGCTAATCAAGTTGAGCATGCTACACGACTTTCTGCTATTTCATTGCAAGGACTGCATGCTGTTTATCAGGTAGCTACTGGTTTTCAGACACCAGAGCTAACCTGCCTCTTGACAACTCTGAAACATGAATTTCTAGCTCCGGAGTTGCTAGTAGGACGGAAGGAGTTCAGTGCTACCTTCTACCTACCTCTTTTCTGTACAGCTACAGGTGAAATATATGTATGAAATACAGCCCAATCCACAGAAGGAAAAGCATGAAGAATATGGCACAGGAAAGCCTGTCCTAGAAAAAATAAAAAGAATTTCAATGCCTGCAATAGTGGCTTCAGAGTCCATTGTTCCCATTCAGTCATCTACAAGAGACATAAGTATTTTTAATATAGCAAACAGAGACTGTTGGCTGTTCACACTGCCAAGGAAAGATGAAGCCCAGGCATTATTCCATCTGGATTTGCAGACTGGGAAGCTTGCCCTTTTTTCACCTGCCTTTGTGTTTTTCATTCTCTGTAGTTTTATGACTTCTGAAACCTTCTCAAAACATAACACCAGCTACATCAGGAGAGCCTTAATATCATATAAAACCCATAATGATTGTGATTGAGGAAATTTTCCTGTCCACTGGGAATTAGACAGTGCCTTCCCATGACTCAAGCTGATTCAAATGAAGAATTTTGTGCCCAGTGTGGCAGGAGAGCCTATCCCAATCAGACCTAAAATCCAATCAAAGAATGCATAATATGTAAGCCATCATGCAAGCTATCATTCAAGTTCAACTGCTGGTGCCAGGGTGCTGTCTTGGTGTTGATTATTCTAAACTAGCCTGGTTCACCAGACGTCAAATACACACTCTGCTTTTGAAACAGGATTGGAGAGATAAGCTGGTAGCTGGCCTGTAAATTTGTGACTAGCAGTCAATCACTTCATACTGTAAAAGTCCAGTCCCTTTTCATACAGTCAGGTTCTTCTAACATAACCCTTCTTGGGGTGTATGTGTGGAGATTCCTCCCTTGGGTGTGGACACCCTCCAAGGATACTCCTCGAGGTTGAGAGAAGGAGATCTCCCCATGAGCGTTGGTATGGGTGAGTTACATCAAATCTCTACTTATTATTTCCTTTTTGCTAACTTTAATATAATTGTTTCAATAATTGCTTCAATATAGTGCACTACGCTATCTTATACTATACTACTAGTAGTTTCAGAAGTTATACTGTGTAGCAAATAATTCTGATTAAGATCTTTTGCCTGATCATTTGTAATAAGAAATGACTCATTTTATATAAATATTCTCATTTTGTCTATCATTAAAACCTGCAGTACAAAAGTGGTTCAATCACACTCCTGTAATTCCTTAAATTTAAACCACTGACATAATGCAAGGCTAAGACTGGATTCAGCTGCACTTAGACTCCTCTCTGAGAAGGGTTTTAGAAAGTAAGAGAGTCCTTTCTGCACCTCGTGACTCAACAGCAGGGCTTTTTAAAAAACTTTGTCTAGGCCTTCCACTCCCACTTGTGACATCCAGTCCTACCTTGCACCCAGGCTTCCCAACACTTGCTAGGCAGAGGTGAAACATTCCCATCGGTGTGACCAGACAGCGTTGGTCCAAAGGCCTTTTGCTTTGTGATTAGACTCGGTGACTTCAGTTTACGAGATTCCTGAAGTGTATGGAGATAATTTCCTGTGGCAGCAACCTGGTTGATTCCGTGATTCATTATAACTTCCTAGGAAAATTGTCTGGAACTTGTATGGAAATCTGCTTTGCTGTCTGCTTTGGTTTTACAGCTTATAGGAAAGAGGGTCAGCCCAAAGGGCAGAAATGACACAGCCTTACATTCACTGCAGAGCAACTGCAGACAAATGATGCGGATTGCCAGAATCAACAGGCTAATAGACTTTGCTTAAACCATTCTTACCTTAAAGCTCACAAGGGCAAAAGCTGAAGACAAAGTTTGAATAGGGGGAGGAAGTTAAGAAAAAAAACCAGATAGCAAGTGCGCATCACTAGAAAATCTGTTCTATCAGGTAATTAAGCACATTGGCATCAAAGTTTTAATTTATCAGACTAAATCAGCAGACATTGAAAGACTGCGATAGAAATAAAGGAAATCGAAAAGGAAAATCTCACTGCTTTAACTACCTCGCCCAGGAAAGAGGACTTTGGTGTGGATTCAACTTCATACTCACAAATACCACCTTATTCCTCCTGCCCTATAGTCAAGCTTAGGATAGCTTTGTCCCTCTGCCCCTGTTGCAAATACAGCAGTGATGTTCATGCCTGTACTCCCTGAAATAAAGAGACTGACACCATGTCCTGTTCCTATACAGGAGGGGAAAAAAAAGGAGAAAAAAACCATAAAGGGTTTGGGTTTTTTGCTGTACTTTTACATTCAAAACACTCCCAAGCAGTCGATCCTGACTCCACTTCACCAACAGGTCTAATTTGACATACCTACCGTTCAAAAACAATCCGAGATAGATTCTTCCCATGCGTGAACGGGAATTTCAGAGTACCAGAATGTGACGTGACTCGAAACCAGGAGCACAGGAAACTAAAGCACATACATACAGAACTTCAAGTTCTTTCCAACAGACAGGAAGGTTTGAGAGCGCTGTCTTTGTCAGCACAACTTTGTCACTTAGAAAGGCGGCAGTTTTGAACACTTCTGATGATTTTTTGAAATGCAGGCAGCCTATGTTGCCATTGACACACAAATGAAACAACACAAATGAAACAACGTGCTGTTTTTCAAAGAATAACCCTTGATAACCGTTGTCATGGGATGTAGCAATCTATTTAATAAAAGACAACGAGTCCAGATTTCAGCTGCCATAGATCCTTGTTGCAAAGCACTTGATAACAATAGGGCTATGTTGGCCTGGAGCAGTGCAAGTCTACAAAATCTGCCCCGATAAATTTACAATGTGTCAGAACATCACCATCCTCAATAACAAGCTGAAATTACCTGGATTAATGGAACAGAACTACATTTTTCCTTTCTCCTTTGGAAATTCATGGGACCGATAAGCAATAAATGGAAATGGGGTATCAAAGCAAACCATACGTTATTCTATAAAATCCAAAACAATACAAAAGATAGAGACTTATTCCTTAAAGGGCCTGAGGATTTCTCAGTTGGAGCTGGCTCACAGGGAGAAAGTTGGATGGTTTCAGTATTTTTTTTAAGTATTATTAGTAAGCAAGGGGTACTGGCACATGTGAGAGTAAATTAGATTGGAAAAGCTTCTCTGAGCATCTATTGTCCCACTCTGAAGGTTACAACTACAGGTTGGCATGAGTTTATCTTAAAGGACATGAGCAGTTTATCTGTTTAGTCTGTTTATCTCTGTCTAACTGGGCCTGAAATCAGCCTGGTTCCTCTAAATCTAGCTCTAAAACTCCACTCAGAGAAAAATCCTTTTTATATATAGTGACTCTCACAGTTTCCCAAGCACTTTTAGCCAAAAGAATTTTCTGCTACCTTTTTTACTATACTTCCATAACTGTCAGTGGATCTACCTCAACATTCCCCACTTGAAGAAACTGCTTACCATGTTATCAACGCAAGAAACCTACTATGGAAATGAAAAGAAAAAATGTTTCTTGGTTTCTTCTTTTCCTCTTCGAAACTGTAAGGATCTATTTTTTTCCGACTGTGAGAGTGGTCAAATACAGGAACAGTTGTCCCAGAGATCTTTTGGATTCTCCATATGTGTTGCTGCTTGAAACTCAACCAGATACAGCCGTGGGGAAGCTGCTCTAGCTGACCTTTCCAACCTGAACAATTCTGTAGTACTCAGTTAAATAAGTGCAGAGTTTTAAGGCCTTATTTCAGTGGATAAGCAGTGAACCAGGCAGATATCTGTTAGGTACATTCCAGTTTCTGTATCCCTTTTATATCCTAAGTGCACTACTATCTCTCTATGACACACTGCTTTAATATATACATCTGGCAACTCCAGACGAATCATAGCAGGGACTGTAAATGAAACTACAGTTTGTTTTTTAGTAAAGAAAGACTAAAGAAAGCTGGTTTTACTTTGATCTGTCTGCTAAGAGAGAGGTTGAAAAAAAACATATATTCACCTTAAGGAGTTAAAACTACTGAGTGTGTCACAGCCCCATGGGGGTGAAGACTCTGAATCTGTAGACTTAACAGCATGAACTTCTTGTGCACAGCTAATGCAACTGCACATCAGAGGTAATAAATAAAGACTTGCTGACTTTAGTACCTTTTGTTCATCCAAGAATCCATAAAGAATATTTGAAGCAATATTTTATCTCAGCATTCAACTCTGACTACACTTTCTTGGTTTACTGCAGGAATACCTTTAGACGCATTTTTCCTGTTAGACAGTATGTGCATGTTGTCAGACGAGGGTTCTGTGAGGACAAACCTCTGTGTTCAAAGATTCTGAGTAACAGTGATATTCAAAATTGTCTTCCTCCCAGTTTTCAGCTACTTTCATAAGCATTAACTAACCATATCATACAGACTTCCATTAACTTAGCAGGAAAGGAAAAAAGTTAGCATAACATACGATCACTCAGAAGATGCCCTTCTCCCACTGATGGTTATTTACCTGTGTGTCCTGATACATTCAGTCACTTCCTACGTCGAGATTTGACTCTGGCAGAATAGAACTGAGCTCTGTCGGGTTTGGTAACTGGGCCCAAGGCTGTAGAAAGCTTACAGAAAAAAAAAATTAAGATGGTAGGATGAGGGATTGGGAAATTACAAACGAACAAAGCCCATTCTTCCATCCAGACATTAAACATTTAAAAAAAACAAACAAAAAACCCCAACCAACAACACATGAAAAAAAAAATAAATTAAAAGACATAAAAAGAAGTGGAAAGAAGCAGCAGCATCGGTGGCAAAAACAATTTGTCCAAAAAGTAATACTGCCCATGAGACAGCAATGCACCACTGTGGCAAAGGCAGCTAACAACATCCTAGGCTGCAATGGGAGTGGTGCCAGCAAGTCGAGGTGGATGATCCTTTCTCTCCACTCAGTGCTGTGAGGCCACACCTGGAGGGCTGGGTCCAGTTGTGGGCTCCCCAGTACAAGACATGTACACTTTAAGGAGTAATTTCAGCAAAGGACTAGAAATATGAGGAAAGAACTAGAGCACCTCCCATACAAGAAAAGGTTGAGAGATCTGGGATTGCTCAGCCTGGAAAAGAAGAGGGAACCAGGCTCTTGTCAGTGGTGTTCAGTGACAGGACGAGACAAAAGAGAAAAAAATTAAAAGACATGAAATTCCACCTAAACACATTAATCAACTTTTTACTGTGAATTGTCAAACAGTGGAGCAGGTTGCCCAGAGATGCTGTGGAAACTCCATCCTCAGAGATATTAAAGCCAAAGTAAAAAGAAAAAATTCTGTATGACAATGTACAATATATATAATTATCAACAAGAGCAAACCCAGCTTTAGCTGCATGTATGTAAAAGAATAATCCCACTTGTAAAGAAGTATGAAGAAGGACAAAAAATCCTCATCTATCAGAAACTGTCCATGATAATTCATCCTCTTAGCTTAACTTTATATTTCACTTCTCCTCCTATGAAATCATTTCAAGGATGAAGCAACTTGACAGAGCTAAACCAACAATTTTACTGAGTATTCTTTCACTGTCTGTATCAATGCGTTAACTGGAGAAGGCTGAGCTAAATGCCTGCAAACTACAGGGGGGGGGAGGGAGCAAGAGAAGCAAAGTAGTATTTTATAATCTGTAATTAATGAGTCACACAGCTTGTTGACAAACATTTTGAACACTGATTGCAGCAATCATCATTCCTCCACCCATCATTTACACCAGCGATAGCGTCACAGCAGCAAGAGTTCTGTGATCCCCCAAAGCCTGAATTCACAGCCTTCCTGATACAGCTTACAATTGCTGGAGACAGAATGTTATAGGTTCGTCTGTTTTAAAGAAAGAAAGAAAAAAAACAAGTACCAGCTGGGAATTTTTCCCTATACCACTGTGAAAGAAACGTTTTGAACGAGAGCAGGTGGCTGGAGTGATTCACACACACAAGTGAGCCAGCCCACAGCCCCACATTCCAAGCTAATTGGCTCAGAAGACTGGGAGGGGGAAAAGATGAGGTTTTCTCCTGGGGAAACGGCAACTTTTTACTTTACTTTTGCCCAGGACTCAGGGAGGGTGTATGTGGAGAGAAAGAGGCCCAGAGTTTCATCTTTGTTTCCAGCCAAGCCGCCTAGTTGTCTTGGCCCCGGTTCGCCTCCGTTTCCCTCACCCCCTGCCCTGCCCACTGCCCGGTCTGCCTCGGATTTCAACAGAGAAGCCAGTGCCATCTGCGGAGGAACTTCTGAGGGAAAAGGCTGCCCCTTCTCTCCTCCATTCCCGTGTCAGCAGCAGCTTGTACCCATCGACAGAGAGGGGGACCCCAGCCAGCGCCAGCCGTCGACAGCGTGAGCCCATGGGAAGAGCCCCCTTTCCCCTCCCCCCTCCCCGTCGGTGGGCGGGGTCTCCGTTCGGCTCCTCCCACCACTGGGGGCGCACGTGGCGGCTGCCGGAGCCCAACAGCGCCCCCTGCCGGCCAGTACGGAGCGACTGCAGGTTCTGCTCCTCCGGTGATCCAACGGCGCCCCCTGATGGTCCTGGTTGGAATTGCGCCGAAAGGCGGAAAGCGCTGGGTTTTGGGTGGGAATTTGGGCGCAGGATTGTTGTTTGGTTTCGTTCTTTTGTTGTGCTACCTATACACATACATCCTTTAATAAAAACCTGTTTTTTTTTTCTTCTTTCTCCACATTTCCTCGACTGGAGCCTCTTAATTTCAGATTTACAATTGCTTAGAGGGGGAAGCTTGGTCTTCCTCATAACGTGCCCTCCTTAGCAAACACTTTTGTCTCATTAAACTGAGAAACAGAAATAGACTTCATGACAGGGCAGGAAGAGATACTGAGGCTTCGCCTTAAGCATATTAATTGTTTAGTAGGATACCAAGGTTATTCCAAATTATTACAGTCACCTACATTAGAGCTGCTCCTCGTCCTTCGTTGTCAGGCTAGATCTGAAGGGCCTGAGTCAACGTGAAATAAATATTTCTGCTGCTGGCAAGCAGTGCTCAGATCCATACAGAGTAATTTTAGGCTTTATCATTTTCCCTATAATCAGTGTTACTTCTGTTCTTAATTTACACATGGAATCTGAGCCAGGAAGGGAATCTGATGTACCACCGGTTTAGAAGTAGGCTTGGTCTGAAGCAGGAGACAGGCACTCACCCTTCCAGCAGCTTGTTTATAATTGTTTAATACCAAGGAGCTGTTCTCCTCTGGGGCAATGTTTCACTGCTCACACTCCTCCCTGCCACTTTACAGGAAAAGTCTGCTCATGGGGATGTGACAAACATCTGGTTGTTACTATGGGTGTGTACTGTACTAATCATCTAATGACAAATTATGCCATTAATATGTAGTGGTTAGCACTCCCCTACAGAAGCCACATCATTTCCACAAAGCTCTTCAGGGCCATTTCCCTGCAAGGTGAGAAATCTCATGTGTTTTACAGGAAGCTTAGCACAAATGTTAGCCGTATGTTCTTTAGCACCTGTTTGAAAGACAGCTTATTTTACTAGTTTTTTAAAAAAGGAATCAGATGTTTTGAGAAGACTGTAGGCTTGTTTTACAGAGCACACTTCTTCAAGGTTTCCTGTCATATCGTAGCCCTCTGATGTATGCAATGTTGTAAACAGTTCTCATGGCAATTAAAAATGGTGTTACTTGCCTGGTTAACCACTTATCTCTTATCTGAATTACCCATCTCATGAGGTGAAATTACTGCTTAAGACATGGTGATCTGCTCAAGAATGGCAGCCACTGGGGGTTCAGCACAAAACATTGATGTCTGGGTGCAGTGTGACCTAAACTTAATACATGTCAATGTATATCCCACGTGTTGTTTTTCCCCTTGCCTTTTTTAGTGATTTTACACGGGGATGAAATAGGGAAAAGCAAAGAATTGCAGCAGTATACAGAAATGGGCTTGAAATAATCCTGTACACGTGCCTGTCAACAGCTCTCCATAACACGACAGCAAACAAAATCTATAACACAGACTCAGCCACTGGGAGGGAGAAGTGCTGGTTAAATTCAAATACACAAAAGCCTGAGCAATTGGATTTCTCACAGGTACTGGTATACTTTAAACCCAAAGTAATACACATGCAAAACTAACAATAGCAGCGTTCCCAGCTACCTCAATTTTAATCACAACTCTCATGATACTTTGTGCCTTCCTTAGAGGTCTATCTCAGTTTTCTTTTTTTTAAAAAAAGAGTAGGTTTTTAAACCTCATTGTGGAGGAAAGGGTAAAAATTCAAACTAACCACTTTTTATGAGATAGATTTTGGGGGAAAAGCAAAAAACCACCACATATGTATTGACTTTTAAGCTACTCCTGGAATTTGGGAAAGCCTGAGGTTGGCAGTACCATACTGATATTGAGGCAGTCTGTCTGGTTTCCTTTAACACTCTTTTGGGAGAGGCAAGCAGACTAGGGTTTTCTCTTACATTAACCTATTCAATATACATGCTCGTACTCTCTGCCCAGATGTAATACTTCTCTTGGATAGGTAGCATTTTTGGCAGTCCAAAATTCCTCCTAAATTGGAAGGAATTATTCTGTTTTATACTACTGCCTTCCTCACCTGCCTTTACTGGAACAAAATCAAGCATAGCACCGTTGCACAAATTTGTTACAGGAATACCGCACTACACATGCACATTATCTACACTATATAACCTGGATGTGAAAACCTCATATCAAAATGTTACCAGCTCTTCCAAAGGATTATATAGCAGGGGGAATAAATAAAGAAGGAGTCCAATACTCAAGCCAAATGACTGGCTGTCTCTACCCTAATACAAATAGGCCAAATGCTGCAGATAAAAAGAAAGAAAAAATAGAAAGAGAGAAGATGAGCCTCAGCCAGCCTACACTTCACTTGGAAACACTGAGCAAGAGTCCCTGTGTGTACACAGACACACCATCACCATCAGCACTCAGCCACAGCGCAGCTTACCAAGTCCAGGGACAGAACAGGTCTCACCAGACAGACAGGCATCCTTGCTTTGAGTGGGCAGGCTGTTTGGATACACTCTTCAAAACCATACAGCAACAGCAAAAAAGAACATACAAAAATAAATCTATTCATGATGCTATGAGTGCCAAATAAGCAAAGAGTCTGCTTCAAAAATCCGTGAGATCCAGTTTAAATAATTCTGAGGAATTATCTCATCTCTGAGTTCCTACATTGCACCTATGGATGCATTTTTGTCTCACTAATAGGCACTAGAAAATTATCATTTAAAAAGAAGCCTAGAAGACTTTGCAAGTTTTTTTTTAGTTTCAGTTTTAATACAGGAAAGAGGCACAGACACTAAAACACATAGTATAATTACGCTATGGGTAAAACTGGATTTGTTTTTCTATCTGTGCATGTGTTGCTATCTCTCTAATTAAATAGATCAGAACTCAAAGTGGCCTGTATTTCTGGATTACAGCTATTGGCAGCACTGGAAAACACTAGATACTGCTTTGCTCCAGCTGTGCCTACTCAATTCTAATATCATTCATAGACACACAATGTCACAGCTATGAAAGTGGTACTCTGCAGAGATGCAGCTATGCCAGTGTCACCTCAGCCAACAGCATACAAATCTAAGCCCTTCTGGGAGCATTAATAATGCAAGGCAGAGTACAAGGCTTGGCACAGCCTCATGTGTGCATTAGCTGAGGCAACCAGGATGAACAAAGTTAAATATGGTTGGATGAGTCGACAGCCTGTGTGGATTCCTAGTACCCTTTTCCATCACCCTCAAGGGCTTCATGAATAAAGATAAGCTACACAAAGGTATCCATTTTTGCCCCCAACATCATTGTACATGCACTCGTAATAAACTTCCTTATCTCTTTTGGTACCAGAGACCTGACAGATTAAACAAACCCAGGTCTGAATAATTTAATAATATCCAAACAAATAGCTGAGAAAAATGATAAGGGAATGCTTAGCTGACAGTGGTGGATGAAGGAAAACTTATCTTTAGCTGACAGTGAGGTCAGTGTGTGATGTCAACACAACTACAATTGCATCATGCAAACAACAAACAAAAGTTACCTTGACTTTTTTGACTGTCATTCGGTGAGCTCAAGTTAAGTGTCTGCAGCAATGAGAGACAAAAAAAAGAGAGGAAGGAAAACACTGAAACTTGCTATGGCTTTGTACTATGAGGTTCAGGTTTTGAAAACCTGAGGATTTTGGTATTCGATTAAATGCAAAGCCCTAAGCTTCTTCCACTGTGGTTTCAGGGCTTGTGAGCAAGTTCTACTCATCACCCATGCTGCAGCCAGACAACATACCAGTGTTCATCAGAAAAGAAAATTACAAGATGCTGTGATTTTCTACAGAGTTACCACCCCAAGGCATTTCCCTTTGATAATCTTATTTACTTAGCTGCTCAGATTTCACAAATCCTGCTAAAATTAATGCATCCTAAAAGTGTTTGGTATCACTGAGCACTAATCAGTGAGTAGCTGAGGCTTGATTCAAACTACAGAGTTCTGCCTCTGTATCAAAACCAAGTTGTCACCTTGTTGAAAAACCAACAAGGTTTTTCATTGTTGCACCAGAAAAACCTTCATATTGGGGAAGCAGCTACAAGAAGAAAGAGGAGATTCTGTTTTTGTTTAAAAATGCTGTATTCATAACTCTACCATCTGACATTCCCTGGCAAAGGTTCAAGTCAAACTGGAGACAGAGGTAATTACAAAGCTAATATTGCATGTGCACTTTTATTGGCATGAAGAAATTCCAGGTAAAATTATGGGGAATCTGTCTGTAAAGGATCTTTGAGACTTCACTTGTTTAGCAACTCACGATATCCCGATCTTTACTTGCTCTCTGAACCATCTTTCATAAAAAACACCACAACCCTCCGAAAGCAAACGGTCAGCTACTTAGAAGTGTCACTTTGGCAGCTTTCAAAAAAATGTGTCCTAGACTGGTTTCTTTCTCCAAGGCTTTTACAGCATAGGTATGCTGTTTCTTCATTATAGTTGTTTTATCGGAAGTCCTGGGTGGTTGGGGCAGGATAGGCGCTGCCACCTTCTGTGAAGCACACAACTGAATTTGTTGAAGCACATCGAATTTGAGGTTGGTTTTAATTACTGTTGTTTCCTGTCCATTTTGACAGACATGACAATGTCCTTTCATGTTTTTTTGCGCTGAGATAGAAGGTTCCATTTGCATGAACAGCAAGTCTCTTTAAAACCCAAGATCTCTAGCTAGCAACCTCTCCTTCATCTCTCCATGTACACAAAGGTATTCCTGTCTCAGCAGAATATGTCCATTCTCCTATGCTACACACTGATGGGAATCAGCTTTTTTTCCTTCTAGACTGTAAAGTCAGCTGTTGCACTGACTGCCATCCTTCTTGTCTCTTTTCTGTCACTGGTTCATTAACATGACATTGCTATTAGTGGGGTTGGCAGAGGAGGGAGTAGGAATATGGTCAATGATTAAATCTTCTCAGCCCTAATGAGTGTTCAAAATAAATTAAGACAAAACTACCATGAATATAGTAACTATTTAGGTATTGGAGAAGTAAGGCAGAAAAAGCAAAAATCACTAATGCATCAGGATTATTTGCCCTGCCTTGCATGAGGAAGAATGAAGCTGTTGGGATGAAGCAAGAAAAGCAGGATGGGGCCGGAGAAGGTCACCACAGAGCCAACGTGGAATTAAAAGCACAGTCAACTAGCTGGAGCCAGCATCACAAGGTATGCGAGACAGCAGGGTTCAAAGAGTGAGGACCTTAGAAATCAAGTGACTATATGAGACAAAAGAGACATCACACTCAGCTGGGAAGACAAAGGCAAAGCAGGATGCATGACTCAGAGTGAATCAAACTACTTCATCTTCACTGCCATGCTTGCTTTAAGTCGTGGTGTTTCCTGTTTCCAAAGGAGATGGAAAGCACTCACCGGAAGTGCATGAGCCCCATAAGTTTTCTTGTGTTTCATGGACCTCACAGATGTAGTTAAGGAGATGTAGTTAAGGATCCCTGGACAGAAACATCTGAATGAACATAAACAGCCCAACAGACTGGAAAAAAGTAGCCAGGCCCTAACACACCTCAGTGCTCATTTTCTACTTCGTTATTAAGCAACAGCATAACACTTCTTTTATGATGCTTCTGAAAAATACTTCTAACCAACTCAAAGAGAGAGAAACTACTAAGTATGACATGATCATCAGTTGGGTAAAGCATTATTCAGTGTTATAGAGAAAATGGTGCTTCATGCTCATCTTCAAAATCTGAGAAAACAACACCATTTCAAAAGCTGCAGTAATACCTGATGCCCGGTAGAATAAAGAATGTAAAGGCCAAGATCTTTTTCTAATACTTCCTGTTTTATAAATCTTTGAATGAACTTTGGGCCTACTCGAGTGTTCAAATAAATGCTGCTAAGAACAACTCCACTGCCCACTTGCGAGGTTAAAGAAGGTTTCTACATGTCATATCTTGTGCATTACATAAAAATAGCTGTTTTTTTAAGCCAACTACTAGGGTGCTATCCTCGGCTAAGAGAAAAAGTAGTACTGTCAGTTTAGGCATATCTGATTAAATACTTTATAATCACAGGAGACATATTTTTGAAGAATCTGAGAAGCAACCTAGTCTTTTATCATCAAAAAATATATAATTGACCTTTATAGTATACACACATCAAAAAAAAATGAAAGAGCCTTTAGGGAAAGGGCATCTTGTTCACCACTGAGATATTTCAGCCAACTAGGCATATGTAGGAGATTGTAAATCATACATATGTTCAGGACTGCTAGGGAATTAAAACATAAAACAATATGGTCTTTGAAGCAGTTTTGCTCTTTCAAATACAAAAGTAAGTAGAAATGATTGCTAGGTGTGACTTTTTACTGGATACCTAATGGAAGATTATCTACCTTTGATAGTAGTGACAACATCCCTCTCTGGTGTGCCTTGGAGGTGTTAGTCATCCAACTCTTGTGATGTTCCCTGGTTTTCACTGGAGGCTGCCATTGGAAAACATGCTAATGGCTGCACAATAACAACTTATAAAGGTCTCTGGAGTTCATTTGTTTCTAGTGTACCACAAAGCCATAAGAAGGACACTTACGGACCCAATCGCTTGCTGCATTTAGGACTTACCTAAGCAATTTGATTACAAATGGAACTTTAAAGTTTTAAACAACTTGTCTCACTATGGACAAGACTCCACTTACCAAAGCTTTTCTATGCACGTGTACCATATACAGAGAGAGCATACACTTTACAGACAGACCGAAATGCCTCTCTGCACCTTGTATAGGTCCTTCCTGCCACATGTGGAATATACATGGTACCTTATCCTCTTATTCCTTTATGGAATTCTCTGATGTCTTCTGTATAGGCTTTGTATAGAGATGGCAGGGGAGAGGGAATGACCCACGATACAAATCCAAACTACCAGAACCCCTGAGTGAATGCGGTGAGGCCTTTCTTTATACAGAGTATATGCTATCTTTATACTGAGGATGGGAAGTGAACAAGAAATATATGCAGGAGACATGGGGGTTTCCTAAAGATCAGAGGGGAAACATTCCCAGACAGCCAAAGAATGGCATTCCTAGTAAGCAAAGGGAAGAGGATATTCCTCAAAAGCAGAGGGGGTTCTCCTAGAAAGCAAGGAGGCTGTAAGGGAACACTATATGAGAGCATCTGGTTCATTAAGCTACATATGAACTATAAAGTCCAACCTGGACTTCATAACTATAATGAGGGAGAAACAAAACTATCAAGAATACTGTAACTCTCTAGCAAGCTTTTAAGCAGGATTGGGAAAAGAGCAGAAGAATTGCATCTGGAAAGGCTCAAATCCAAGCTGGTGGTTTAGTAAGGAGACCAGGATAGAGATGTGCATATTAGGCAGAGAGAGACTATACGGATATTCCAAGGAACCCTGACTGTAAATGCGTCTGAGACAAGCGCATGATAACAGGCATGTGTCCCACTAACAAGCATCGTACTGGATAAGGAGGAGACCCACCTGCCGCACAGAGAAGCTCAGGATCCAAGCACAGATATCAGTCTGACTTAGAGGCTATGCTGATACTTGAGGAATGAATGTGAATCTACACAACTGTAGGAATAGATATATTTCTGGAAGAATCTGTAATGAGAAATTAGAACTCGTTTCACTAGGAAGGCTTTCTGCCTAAGGTGGTGGCTCTTTCTCAAAGGCAAGTTCAATGCTTTCCTCCACCCCTCCACATAGCAAGAGAAGTTCTCAGCCTTAGTCTCTGGTACGCAGAGAGAAAACATGTTAGCAGACATGTACGAGACCTCCTTGGGCCAAAGAGTGTGGGGGAGGAGAGAGAGAAGATACAACAAGCCTTGGAGGGGCTTGGCAGACACAATGCAGACCTTGAACTGCAATTCCTGATCAGCCCTAAGGAAAGAACAGAACTCTGCTGTCTTCAGTTGCTCTGATTTGGTTGCTGTTGGGTTAAAAGAAGTGCAGCAGCAGCCACATCCATCAGACTGGGATGAAAGGACCTCCTGGGTCCACGGCATCTTCTGCCACCTGGAAGTAGGAACCCCTAGGTTCCAAAGGCTGTGGGATTCTGCAGCTACTCACAGTATCCACATGAGGACTCCTAGAAAAGAAAAGAGAAATTCTTTAAAAGTGAGCTGTAGCTACCCCAGAACTCAGAGGCATCTTCACATAAAGCCTACATGATAGTTATAGAGAGAGGGAGGAGTTGTTTCTCAAAAGAAATGGGGAACATCACCAAGAAAGCTGCAGGAAAATCCCAGAAAAGCAGAGGGTGAGCAGATTTCCAGGAGACAAGAGATAGTCCCAGAAAGCAAATACAAGCATTGCTTGAAAGGAGACAGGAGATACCTAGAAAGCAAGAACATCCCCTGAAAGCAAAAGGTAGGAGAATATTCCTTGAAAAACAAGAAGTTGGGAGTATTCCTAAGAAGCAGAAAATAATTATTCCAATAGAGAAAATTAAGTGATTTTTTGAGGGGCAGAAGGAATTTTCTTTGGAAAAAAAGAGAAACATTATTCTGAGGCAGCTGAGATAGCTCATTGCTAGAAATCAAAAGCATGAATATTCCTAGCAAGCAGTCGGGAGACATTACTGAAATAAAACAGGGACATTTGTAGAAAACAGAGGAGAGACATTACTAGTAAGCAAGCAGGACATTCCTAGAAAGCAGACAGGGAACACAGGCAGAGAACAAAATTACATTATTCCCATGAGACAGCAATGGAGTGATACCTACAACATAAATAGGAGGTCCTTCAAAGAAAACAGAGGGACAATAAAACAGTGAGGGGATTGTCAGAGAAAGCAAAGTCAGATTACTCCTACACCCCTCTAAGGTGGAGAAATTCCTAGAAAGCGGAAGGAAAATATACCTAGGAAGCAAATGGAAGATTGAGTATATTCCTGTAGAAAAGGCCAGGAGATTTGTTGAAAGTAAGTAGGAAGTATATGGAAAATAAACTCAGAAAATGGAAAAAAATTATTTCAAAAGAGTGGAGGGACCTTTTTCTAAGAAGTGAAGGACCATTATTTCTAGAGATTGAAAGCAGAATATAGTCCTTGAGAGCAAAGTGGGGCTATCTGGCCAAAGCAGAGATAGGATATGCCCAGAGGCAAAATGAGGGAAGGAGAATATTTCTAGAAAGCCCATAGAGTGTTATATTCCTAGGAAGTAATCCCAGAAAGGAGATGAGAGAATAATCCTGAAAAGAGATGCCTAGAAATTATAAAGATTTCTAAAAATCCAAACCCTAAAATATTTCTGGAATACAAGATCATTATTTCTGAAAAGCATGGATTTGTTCCTAGAAAGCAAAGGCAAAAATAGTCTTGGAAAGCAAAAGAGGGGACATTCCTAGAAAGCAGAGGAGTAATATGCCCAGAAGGCAGATAAGGTACATTCTTAGAAAACAGATTCAAGGAAAACAAATGTTCCTAGAAACCAAAACCAGGTAATATTCCAAAATAACAAATGAGGTTTGATATTCCTAGCAAGTGAAGTGGGCATGTTGCTAGCAAGCCAGTCCACCTGCAGTGCTACTCCTAGGAAGCAGAGAGAGGACATTGCTAGGGAGCTGAGAAGATCTGTTCCTAAAAGCGTAACTGTTACCAGCCTAGAAAACAAATAAGGAAAATGGGGGAATATTCCCAGAAATCAGGTGGCAGGGGACTTCTCCAGAAAACAAATACAGGATAGTTCTCAAAAGCCAAAAAGGAATGTTCTTAGGGAGCAAAAAGGGACATATTCATGAAAAGGAGAGGGGATAATACTCCTGGAAAGCAGTATGTGGCTCTTCCTAGAAAGCAAACTGGTGGAAGAGGATTATTAGAAAGCAGCAGGATATTTATAAAAAGGCAAAGGAGAACACTCCTAAAAAGCAGATGGAAAATATTCTGACAACAAAATGAAAAAAAGGAGTGGGGGGAATGGGATGGGGATAGAACAAACATTGGGAACAGCCATGGGAAGCAATTTGCAGTGGATAGTCCTGGCAAGCAAAGACAGTATGCTTCAAAAGTAAAAATGGAGATATTAGCAGTTAGCAGTAGAGCATGTTCTTTAAGGCAAGTGGGGAGTATATCTAAGAAATAAAATTAAAAAAAAAAAAAAAACACAAATGTAGAGTGTTTCGTAGAAAGCAAGTATGATTCCACAAAAAGCCTAGAAAGCTGTGAGGGGAAATCCCAGCAAGAACCACAAGGAATTCTTAGACAGTGTTGAGGGGGATTCCTAAAAACATGAGAGGAGACATGAGGGGAAGAACCCTGAAAACTGATAAATGCTGGGGGGTCCTGGATAGAGGCAGGGAACAGATCCTTAACAGCATTGTGTGAGGACAACTTTCAGGAGGGAAAAATAAAAATCAAACTCCATAATTCATAGGAAGCTATAAGCAGTATTTCCCAAAGAAATGAGGACAGATAATGGCTGAAGAAACAAAGGAGAGGGGATTCTAGAAAGCAACAAGGGAGGGTGGCTAGTCACTGGAACAGGCTTCCCAAGGAACTGGTCACGGCATCAAAGCTATCTGGCTTCAAGGAATGTCTGGACAACACTCTTAGTCATACAGTTTAGTTTTAGGTAGACCTGTGACGAGCAGGAAGTTGGACTCTGTGATCCTTATGGGTCCCTTCCAACTCAAGATATTCTATGATTGTATGATTCTAACACTGAAAAGAAATGGGGCAGGGAGGGAGTGGCTATTGAGGGTGTCCTTGAGAAGCACAGCAGGGCAGGGAGGGTTTCTCAGAAAGCAGAGCAGGAACATTTCTAAAAAGCAGTAGAGGTTTGCTAGCAGACATAGGGGAATCTCTAGAAAGTGGTCAGGAGAATCCCAAGAAGGAAAAAAAAATAAAATTCACAGGAAAGCAATATGCAACACTTTCTAATAAAGCAATGAAGACATTTTAATGGGAAGAAAGAGGAGGTATTATTCCTGGAAAGCAGTTGGTAGAAATCCTAGAAAACAAGAAGTGAAATACACAGAAAGATATCAAGGAGATAACAAAGCAAAACGGTGGTTTCATAGGAAATGTGGAAAATTCCTAAAAAGCAACACTGGTGGGGATTCCTAGTCAAGGTAAACAATTCCATGATACAATTAAAGAGGGATGGGGAAATTCTTAGGAAAAAGTGAAAGTTTTCTAGAAAAGGATTCATAATAATCAGGGAAAACCAGGAAAGCTGCTAAGGTGGACCCCAGGAAGACATCCTAGTGGTAGACAAACAGAAGACCACAGAAAACACAGAAAATTCCTAGGAAGTATTCCAGAGAGATGTGTAGGTATTAGGGAGAAGTCCTCGAGAAAAAAATTAGACCTTTCCTAGAAAGCATATGGCACATGTGCTTTGGGGCTATGGGGGTTCCTAGAATGTGTGTGTGGGAAGGATGCTACAAAATGTGGGGGGTTCCTAGAAAGCAAAAGGGAGGAAACCATAAAAAACATTAAGGGATTCACACAAAACTAGGAAAAATACAAGGAAGCAATGAGGGGAAATTCCTGTAAAGCTTTTGAGGGGATTCCTAGGAAATTTAGGAGATTCCTAGAAAGCACTAAACAATGGATTCCTGGAAAATGTTGAGCACTTCTAGAAAGCATTAAAGGGTAGAATTAAGAGAAAACCTTAAGGAAGGGATTCCTTTGAAAGGTATATACCAGAAAAAGTGGTAATTTGTAGGAAGGTAACTGGATGATTCCTAGGAAATATTTGGGGAGCATTCCTATCAAGTGCTAAAAATTCCTAGGAAGCATTAAGGAGCAAATTCTAGAAAGTGAAAGAGGTGATTTCCAGAAAACAAAACAAGTGTATCCCCAAAAATTTGGAAAGTTCCTGGGGTGTGATGTCTTAGAAGTTCAATTAGTGGAGTCTTAGCAAATGTGGACAATTATTAAAAACAAGACCAAGACAAAATGAAATACTCTTAGAAAGCATCAAGGAGCAGTGCTAAAAGGCAAAAGGAGAGAAATCCTAGAAAGCAAAATGAATGGGTTCCTACAAATTGTGGAAAATTCCTAGAAATTAAAAAGCACAGGGAGAAGCCTAGAAAGCAAAACCAAATGGAGTCCTAGAAAGCATTAAAGAGTGAGCCCTAAAAACCCAATACAGGTCATAGAAAACAAATAGGAGATGGTTTGTAGAATGTAAAATAGAGGGGGCTTTAGTCCTAAAAAAGAGCAGAATAAGGGGAAGCTTCCTGTACTGCATTATGAAAGGAAGCATTAAAAAAAAAATGCATTATGAGGAAATCATTCTCGATTTTGAAGGAGAGGTAGCATTCCAGCTGCAGGACACTATACGTGCCTCACAGCTGCAGGTGTATATGCGTATGCTTTTTTCTGAAGAATGCATTTCAAAAAAGAATCAACAGAAAAACATCTCCATCTAAGCCCCTTAATCTCTGAACTTTGAGAAATCACTGAGCCTTGGAGAAGTTGAGAGTTGGACAGAAAGTCCAGAGCTTGAATCCAGCTCTAAAGATAGAAAGGAAGTAACACATAGCAGACTCTGAGAAGCTCCCCACAGGACATTTTACCTTCACCAACAATTTCCTCTTCAACACTTGCGTGGGCTTATCTCCAGACAATGGCAGTGCACCTGCAAACTCTGGGGAAATTAAAAAAGAACAGATTTTTGTAGGAAAGTCAAAATATATACACAGGGGATTACCTGTGTTATTTTACAACTCTTATCTGTGTGTCTGTGAGGAATTACTCAGCCTCCATCTATGTTAACATGGGGTGATTTCTTCTTAGAGCCGTATCCATGTATTAATCTGTATATTTTATGTAAACTACTACTCCAAGCTGAAACAGGGAAAAGCAGCTACTGCCACTTTTATTGTTAAACGGAAAACAGGTAAGAGAAAAATATTTGATTTCTCACTGTCTGAAGAGAAGTTATTAATCCAGTTTTTGGTTCCCTGAACCACAGGCTAAACCTTTGATGGAAATGAGGTAATATCTCCAGTTGGCAAAGTATCACAAGGCTTTGGTTCTGATCTAGTAGGATGATCCACCCCCTATAGATAGCAATTACAGTTTTGCCACAAAACCTCCAAGAGAGCAGGATTAATTGCCTATTTTCTGTTTCATTACCTGCTTTTGCTTCTATTTACATAGTGGCTGGCTCCTTGCCAAAAGAAATTAACTCCTGTGAGCCAGGATTTGACTCTCCCATCTTCCCCCTCCCACACTTCTGTTTTATTTCAGGAATTACTGAATTTATATTCAAATTTATATACTGCTTTATATTCAAAGAAGATTCCATATAAATGCCATATGTTTATTCATCATCATATTCATCATCACCATACCCTATCAATCTTTCAGACATTATGACAGAATGACAAGGTAAAACCATTCTGAGCCTACCTGAATGTTCCTACTGCAGGGGGCACATAAGGAATTGATCACAGCCTTTGCTGGCACGAGAACATTGGGAATGAAAATCTTAAAAATGGCCTCCTTTTCACTCTCATTTTAGGTTTGAAGCACTGGAAAGCAAAGTGGCTTGTAAACAAGGATAGTTTTAGATGGGATTTAGCAAATAGATAGGGTATCCTAGCATAGGATCAATTTAACTACCACAGTTTGAGAAATGCAGGTAGCACATCTGAGAGTGAGGTTAGTGCTAGTGAAATGACTGAGTCTACCTCAGGCAGAACAGACCTGCCAGGAATGCCAAACAATCTGCATTAGGTACTGAGTGAAGAGAGGGTATGTTACTCCACAGCAGATCAGCATTTTAAAAAGAGCAATAACTGCAAACAGGTAACTGAGCAGTTGCATTATTTACAGCACCAAACCTCTAAAATCCCAAATAGAAGTGAAAATGGAAAAACACACTGTTATCTCATGCTAGACATATAACATGAGCAAGCAAAAAGTGGATTAGTCTCCTTTGGCAGCGCTGGCCATTAAGGTTCATCTTGAACACCTGCTCCCAGCCCTACCATCACTCCTCCCTAGCTGGAGCTCAGTAAGCAATGTCATCTCATCCATCTTCCCCCTTTCTTGGGCAAACGAACAGAGCTTGCAGAGAGCCTAACACCTGCCAGAACCTCCCTGCCTGGTAGCTGTTTATCTGGGAACACTTCTGTACCCCATCACGCACAGTCTCTTTGAGCCTTACCCTGATGGAGGGGTTGTGTGCTAGGGATGTGAAATAAAGCTGCTATTAAAATAATCCCACAGTACAGAGGGGAGGAGGTCCTTGCTGTAGGTAGTCAAATGGCATTTCCAAGGATACAGCACCCACATAATCCCAATCCACAGAGTTCACAGCATATTCTGAGTTGGAAGGGACGCACAAAGATCATCAAGTCCAACTCTTAAATGAATGGCCCATACAGGGATTGAACCTGCAATCTTGGCTTTATTAATGCCATTATTTAAACAACTGAGCTAATCTCAGGGTCCCATTCAAGACTGTCAAAAGACACAGTCCCAAGGCACACAGGCACCAGCCCAAACCTAACTGAAAGGATACAGAGGAGTTCACATAAAGGACATGAGACAGTACCCTCAATCCCTATCTCAGACTCTAGCTGGGCTCCTATTCCAACTCATATCGTCTGTTCCTGCTCCCAACCACTCTCAGTCTCTTGAAAATACATTTTAGAGGTTGAATTCAGATATGACTCAAAAAACATTCGTCCAAAGACAACTATGCAGAAACAGAGAATCGAGCTCCACTTTGAGGCCTGAAGGCATTTACATGAACTGGTGGTTGTTAAGAAAACATATTTTTGACTCAAATAATATTTAATTAAAAAGAGACAGAACTGCAATGTTTATTATTTTTTATTGGGGTTTGGGGTAGGGTTTTTTTTTTCTGTTGCTTTTTCTAGTCAATTCCCACTGCTGCTGCCTTCACCTGAGTAGAAGTTCCTCCACCAACATCACAAGAGCAAGGTAATGCTTTACCATGCATGTCCTGACAGCTATAGCTCATTTATAAAATCAGCACCTCACTCTTCACCTTCAGGGTACCTGTAGGCCTGCATGCTAAGCAAACTGGTGGACTGGAGCTCCTGAAGGTTCACTCCTCAGTGAACCTTCTGTCTAGAACCTTTAGTTCTTTCTAGAAGAGAGGAATGGAAAGCAGGGGAAAGCAGACCGGGGGCAGGGGGGAGAGGAAGTGAATCAATATTGCCTTGAAAGAAGTGGTATTTTAATAACAGACATTCCAACTTTCCCTCCAGAACCAGGAACTGACATCCAATGAAAGTTTCTTCCTGAATGAAAACTTTTAAACTTTCTTCTTTTCTCCCCTCAAAAACCGTAAAAATTGCAAAGAAACTTCTGTTTAAAACATTGAAGCAAATGGCTTTTAAAAAGTTGCAAAGAAGAGATTGAGCTTGAGAGTAATTAAGATCTCTCCACTTTTGTTCTTTTTTTTTTTTTTATGGAGGCAAAAATGCATGGGTTTGTTCTGCAGAGCTCTCATAATCATTCTGCTACTTGCAACTTACTGAGGGGGACACAACAATCTAGTTGCAAAGGCATGACTGAAATTATGAGACCTGTATAGAGGAACAACAAGAGTTCTGCAGAAACCAAGATTCCTCAAAAGCAGACTTTTGTTCACATATTCAAGTGAAAAAGTATACCAAAGAAGCCTCTCAGTTGACATCCCCTGAAGTCTTCCTATGTTGGCATCGTTGTTTTCTAACCAATGAGCAAAGCTACCTGGGCACTAGTCGGCACCTATAGATATGGTGGGTGTCACAGGGTGCTTGCAGGCTCAGCCTCATCTTAACTCACAAAATGAAAAACAAATTCTGTTCTCCCTAAGTTAAAGGTACAATGATACCTCATAGCTTATGTGATATACACCTTTGTGCCAGTTAATCAGTACTGCCATACCACGAACAGCACACTGAATGGAGCATGACATTCACAGTACAGTGCAGGAAGCATCATGTTTACACATTTTTGGACATAAACTTCACACTAGTGGTATCAGTACATCAGTAAAATGACTTCTGGTACTCTTAGCAGAGCTCAGAGCTGCAGGAGCTTCCAACAGTATAGTGAGAATTGTCATCCCTGAAACCCATGGTTATATCTGCAAGTACATCAAATCTATGGCTGCCTAAGTAGATATACAAAGTTGGGAAGGGCAGAAGTTGGTTTTTTTTTCGGCTGTGTCATCTGGCTTTAGGTGATCTTCATAGTCTCCTTCCAATCTGAACCATTCCATGATTCCATGGATAACAGAGCCATTTAATGAAACACAAAACCAATCTGTTTTTAAAAAATTAGAAAAGAAAAAGACTAGAAGATTTTGTGTGTGTGTGTGCCTTCCATGGATTATCACAAAATCCTCCCAATAACTGAACAGAAAATCTCTTTGGTCAGCATTTGTCTTTGAGACAAATTAATCTCAAATGTTCTTGAAAAATGCAGGGTATAGAAGCTCTTTATGGATACTGCCGAGGAGGCTGCGCTCCATGCAAAGGAACCAGAAGGTAAAAAGTGTTCAGCAAATTTGTTTCCAATTTTCTCTAATTTGCTTTCTAACAATTTAGAGGAGGTATTCTGTTTTCTGGTATACAGCAGGACCCATTTTCCATTTTCTCAGGGAGACTCTCTTCAGTGATTTCATCCATGCTACAATCACCAAGAAGTAAGCCTTTTATATCCTGTATAACAGAATGGGCAGTTTGTGAAAGCAGGAGACTCTGTAGGTTTGGTAGAATTTCTATAGCTAAATAAACAAGCTGCACATGAAGTCAGACAGTTAGGAATAGAAAGCAACCCTTAAATTTCTTCAACTAGGGTAATAATTAGTAATTACCAAGGATAACACTTACAAAGAAAAATACAATGTTGAGCAAATGATTCTGTCTGCTTTTATAGCAATTACAGATTCTTTGAAAATATCAGATATATGAAATGTATGTGTCTGAAAGAGAGAAACAGTAATTTTAGAGTCAAGAAATTGCTCAAAAAATGATGGCCCGATAAGATAAAATAATTTCTCAAACAGAATAAAACAAATAAATGGAATACTAATGACTGTCTAATAGCTATAGCCTTCTGGGTAAGCCTGTAAGTGGTTTACTCTTGTTTTTATGCTTGTATGACAAAAATACAAATGTTTTAGTCTGTAAGTAGACAAAGATAAGCAGAATTTTATTCCCTTCTTTTACATACTATTTTCCAGTAATGCATGACAAATTAGCCTGCTGAGTATAAAAATCACCTGTTTTCAGGAAGAAACATCTGCCTCTGTCATACAGGGCTGTACACTGTGGCTCTTTGAGAATTAAGTAGAGTTGATGTGGAGCACTAATGAAAAATGCTGGAAACCAGGATCAAATCACCCTCACAAAGCACTACTACTACCCTTACTACATGTGTAAGGAAGTAGTCTGAACACAGAGATATAAAAACAATAAATATGTCTATTAAGGTTTTATTGAAAAGGCACATGCCTTTGGGATAGATGCAAGAGCTGCACAGCCTGACAGTCCTGGCTCAGCTCTCTGCCAGAGACCAGCTCCCTGGTAAAAGCTGCTGTGCAAAAAATTCTAGGAGATGCCCCACCTGAGTTTCTCCCCATTTTGCCTGGCAAATGCTTTAACACCGAGGCTCATGTCCTCAATCCCCATGTGAGCTATGCTGCAACAGCACTGCAACAATCCCCGTGCCTGAGCAGATACCCCACAGATCTGGATCCCAGTCTTCAGACCTGGTTTTGGAGCTCAGCCTTGGACTTGCCTCACCACCTGACGATCTGGGCTCTGGAGTGAATCTGATGACCACCCCCAGGTCTGCCCTGCTTGATTTGCAGCTTGCATTGGCTTTTCCAACAGAAGAGCATCCTCCTTGCATAGAGGTACAGCAAGGAGATGACATTTCTCTTTTTCCCTGCTCAGGCAGGATCAAGCCCTAAATCTGCTAAAGAAAATAATTAAATGTGAGTTCCACTGATAAGCTTATTATACTGTTAGACAGCAGCTGGGAGAGTTAACCTCAATCTGAAATCACCTTTAGTTCTTTGATAGAGCAGTGACACAGGCAGGCAGGTCATCACAAACACCAGGACTGCAGAATTGTTGGATGTAAAGGGACAGCATTTTCAAGGTAAATAGGTTTGCAGCAAGCCCAACTGCAAATGGACAGTGCCCATGGCATCATTTAAAATTCCTTCCCCTACAAACATTCCAGGCTCTGTTGTTTTCTATTACTACTTCTTTTCTCCTGTGTTCATTTGCCACTACAGACAAAGGTCAGAGGACAGCAATTCAGCACAAGCTAACAAAGTTCAGAGCTCACCTCACGACACAGATATAATAAATGCATCAAACCCAAAGGACAGCATCAATTTCCCCCTTGCAATATGTGTCAGACCCCAAAAATCAAACCAGATGGTGAGCTACTCCTTTCCAAACATATTTTATTCATCATGAAGTCTATTTCAAACAACACTGTATGTCACTTGTCACGGTAAATGCAGATGAGTCTTCCCAGATTTCAAATTCATTTCAAAAATAAATGTAGTTGCATGTTTGGGGCACACAAAAACATCAAGGCACTAAAGGTAATCAGGCTGTCAGGCAGTTTCTAAGGTGTAGGTGTGTTGGAGGAGACAAAGATGAATGGGAGAGATACAAAGCTTGGAGAAGAATTTACAATCCCTGAAAGAACTTTAATACACTGGATAAGACATCATTTCACCGGACTTTACTTTATTATACCTGATGTGACACCTACCGATTATGACTGTTATACCCCAGTTATCCCCAGTTTACTGTTGTATTGTTCTGATGTTCTATGTACCCCCAGTTGTCGTTTTTTAAAAATTGTCCACCATGTTGTCCCCTTCTTCTTCCCTCAGTTTTCCCGCCTTTTCCCTGTTTTCCCGCTCCTCTGCCTGCCATTGGTTAGAGTTTGGTGCAGTGCAGAGGTAGCTCTCATTGGTCCTTTCCCCCGGAGATACCCAAACTCCTCCCCTCTTTACCTAACTGCCCAATCACCATGTTCCTCCAGTTGTCAGTCTCATGCTCCTCCCTAGCCCAAGTTCCACCCCTCATCCAACCCTATATAAGTTGTTACCCCTCAAATAAACGTTGGCATTGCTTCACCGACCTTCCACCGTGTAAAGAACCCTTATTGCAGTGCTCGACCCTATTCCCATTTCCCAGCGGGTCGTGGCATAGGTGTCCATATAAATCTATGCACTCACAATCTAAGCTTCACATAGCAGCAGCCTACCAAGGATGAGTAGGCAAGTGAATCCTATGTCTCCCTGCCACCCACCTCTTCCCCATTCCTAGCAGATCTTTGTTCTGCCACTGGCTATAAGAGGCTTCCACTCCTTCTAGCTGCTTAGAGAGAGGGGGAGTCAGATCTCTGGGCTCTTAATAGGGAAAAGGGACACAAGGAACAGCTGATTTGGGGAGCAGAGGCCCTGCAGCATGCATAGGAGCTCACGTCAGCAGGGAGAGATGTGGCTCATCAGACACCCTGTCACAGTTTGCCCTTGCTCAGCACCTCACGTGCACTGAACTCAGCGTAGGGCTTCCCACTGAGTTCAGCAAGCTCAGTGTAGCCTGTGCTTCCCTCCAAGCCAGAAGCCTTCTCCACAGGACACAGATCAAGTGACTGATAAAAATCAGCACAAAGTAGTCTCATCAATAGAATATTATAGTGATATTGAAAAAACAAACAAACAACAAAACCAAAACACACACAAAACCAAAACAAAACAACTCACAAAAAAAAAAAAAATCCACCCCAAATCACAAAAAAAAACCCCAAAACATCACACATCACTTTTGAAGACTGACCTAAATGAGATGAACCACTATAGCCCAGCATCACAGATTTCAAGTACATGTCTTCTGTCCCCACGGAAGATCTAATATCTTGCAAGTTATCAGTGAAAGCAGACACAGCATTAGCGGTTGTAAACCCCAAAACTTCACTTGGGAGTTCCTTAAAGAGGCTTTTCGGGTTTTTTTATACCCTGAGGTGTTGTGGACGACGGGAAAGTATCACACGATCACAGTATTGATCATGACTAATCCAACTTTATTGTTGCAAGCTCCATGCTTATAAAGGTTAATAATTAGGCTCATTAATATTCCAAATACAAGCTCATCATTGGCTCCTAATTACCTAAGTTATATTTGCGCAAATGCTGCCTCTTTCTCATGGCTATAGTTACTTTATTTACTATTTGCTACTTTCTCTACCTTTCCCATCCTGTTGCTCTAATTTTTCTATCACGTATGCAGTTTCTTAAACAATACAGCTTCACAGCAGACAATGCAGCCTTGCAGTTTCTTAGACAAAGCAGTTTCACAAACACACTGATCAGTGACCTTCTAATAGTTTTCTTGCTTTAGCGTGAGACCAGCGGTATAGAATCTTTAATGTGTCCTCTCTCTACCAACCAGGTTTCTGCAATATCTTCCACACTGAGGGAAAGCAAGGGAAAAACACAACACTTTTCAGGAGGTTAAACAAAAAACTTTTACTGGCAAACTTTAGAAAATAAGGGATCTTGGCAAAGTTTAAAGGCAACATTCAATCAAAATAAAGCATTTCACAAAGGATTGACTTAGCAAACTCTAACCCATCCAACCTTAAATTACCCAGATTTCAAGAAGAGTAAATTAGGAGAGGGAAAGAGGAGGGAGAAAGATACATACATTCTTAAAATAAGAACTTCATATGCTAAAGAAACCTTTAGTTAATCTATTTCTCTCTAAGCAAAGAAACTGATTTACTACCTGACTTCTTTCATTGAAAAGGTAATTGACAGTATATACAAATGACAAGCTGAGTTAGTAATCAGAGGTGGCATAAAAACAGATAAAACTGCAGTTAGAAGCCCAGGTTAGTCTTAAAGAAAACTTGTAGTTAAATAAATTATAAATTTCACACATAATAGAGAGGCATTTAGCTCCCCTTGGGTTTTTACAGTTTCTGGTAGAAATGTAGACAAACTATCCTAAATTATATAATTAAAATCCAGAGCTGTCAATGCCTATACTATTAACGAGAACAGATTTATAAATTAAGTCTGAACCAGAAGAAGACTGAAATCCAGGACATTTCCACCTCCATATTTGTTTCTACCTAATCTGATTTACAAGAAGCTGTGAGGCCTAATAACCAGTATGACATGAAACACTAAGATTAAGTAGCAAGAAAAACAGACTTCAGTCTCCCACATAGTAGATATCATTAAAGAATTAAATTTACATAGATATTGCTGTTAAGTTATAAAAAGGATGCAAAAAGAATCAAGTTTTCTCATTTAAACAGTACCAATTAAAAACAATTTCCTGACACTGTGATTTAGGGACACTAGAATAGGAAAAACACACTCTAACACAAAGGTTGGGGAAAATCACCAACTGCATTCATAACCCAAGAGCTCTTGTACCTGCACAGTGGTATAAGCTCAGTGCAGCTCACAGTTCAGTACCTGATGGCACCCCTCAGTGCAGCAAGTGCCTAATTGCTCCAGCACATGCCATGACATGCCATTCCCTCTGCTGAGGCTCAGAAGACTACAGAACTATTTGGAGAGCTATTTAGTACATTATTTGACAGCTACACAGTTAAGTAACTGTTATGTTTTCTCATGAACCAAAGAGTTCTCAGGGTGATATCTGTCCTGTTGTTTACTTGACACTGGCTTAAATTTGACTCTTTTCATGTGTTTAGTGTCTGTTACTCATGTCTTCTTCATGGCGGTTGAAAACATGACATAGAAATTATCATCAGTGAGCATGAAGTCGTACTGATCATCAAAAAGGTGTTGCAAACACTCAGCACAATGTGAAGCAGTTCAGGGTTTCTCCATTTATGAAAGCTGCCATCTCATACAAGAACAACCCCTTGCAGTGTTATGCTCTGAGAAACCAGAGTGCCAGCCACTGTGTCGACAACAAGAGGAAGGCTCGTTAAGAGGCAGCTCTGACAGTTGTTTCTAATATAATTACATCCTGGAAGAGAACTTACCTTTAGAGTCTCATTGCTGGATATCGACACAGACTTAAGCAGAAACAGTATGGTCTACTGTGGTTTGTCTGATCATGTCAACAGGGGGAATAAACAAATATATGACTGCTTAATATGGTAGAAATTAGCACCTACTAATTATGGTAGATAAGCATTTGCTGATTCCCTACCTGCCATCACTTGCTTTGCTTTGCTGGATGCTTTAGCCATGGGCTGAGTACACCTTTTCCGTTTGAACTGAATTCCTCTCTTTTCAAACCAAGCAGTGAAGCAGCCACAGAGTATTTCCTTTTCATCTACTAAATACTCATCTTTGGATCTTTGACATTTCTTTGCACCTTTTCTCTGTTCCCTCTTTTGCAGCATACACTGTCCACTCAGCACCAAAGCTTGGTGTTTTATTTCCTGCCTCACAAATTGGCAGAGCCCCTGTAAAATTATAGAATGTCACTAAGATTCAGGAGATACTCACTGGGGAGCTGAAAACAAGCAGTAACATCCCTGGCAGTGACTATGCAAAAAGACAGCAAGAAACAACACCTTACGTATTGCTGAAAATGGCTGACAAACCAAAAAAGGAAGCTAGCAATAATCTGCAAGACCCATTCATTTGAGAATTGACCAAAACCGCTCATGTCAAGTGTTAGTGGCAACACAATCACAAAATTCCTTCCTTTGCACTGCCTTTGAGTTTTCTTGTTACTCCTTCCCTCCAGAACCCGCTGCATAAGCACTAGCCTTTTGAACTCAGCCTGCAGTCTGCTAACATGGTGTGCTGGTTTAAAACTAAACCAGCGGGAGAAATGAACCCAACTCAAGAGAGATTACAAGTCAGAGTTACAATTTACTTAAAAAAGATTACAATAAATGCAATGATACAGAGAAAAACTGGTTTTAACCCACAAAAACAGATGTATAAGCCAGCACCCTGGGACAGGAACAGAACAGTGTTCATTAGCCCCTGTGCTGAGCACCACGTGGTTCCCCAGAGGGCAAAGGAAAAGGAAAAGAAAACCTGTTGGTCCGGACACTGGTGGCACTTCTGTCGAAGTTCTGATCCTCCTCTGGATCCGATGAGTGGTGCCAGAAGTCCCAAAACCTGAAGTTTGTATATGCTCAGGTTCAGGTGGGAACGCCCAGTACCTCCCCTATAGTGGGGAGTTTCACAGTGGGTGATTTACCTCTGTGAGTCGTGGGATGTTTTTGGAATCTTTGATGGTCTAGGTGTTGCAGGTCCCTGTTACAACAGTCCATTATGGCCCATTAGCAGAGATGATCCCTCAGGCTGGGTGTGAAGGTGTTAATGCCTTTCCGGAGGGGAGTTATCACAGCTGAGTCATTGCTGTGAAGACAAAAGAACACTCACTTGCCTGCTTCGAAGGGTTTCTTTAACACCCACCTTTGTGGCCTGAGGTGTCAGGTGTGCCCTGGGCAGCTGCTGCAAACAATCCATTTATTAACAATCCATCAGAAATTACAGAGTGTGTAGAATACACAGTTTTGGTTACACTGACATAGTGATAAACTGGTCCCAGCCCCTTTAACTAGGGCACACAGCAGTTAGTTTAAGCCCTAACAGAAGTAGGTGAAAACCTACTTCCCTTGTAGAAGGGAGTACATTGTACCAGTGATAACCAAAATGGCTTTGTTCCCTCCTTGCTTGTACTTTGTTCTTTGAAATACGGATGACTCAAATGATCTATTCCATCACAGTCCACAAAGGCAAGCCCATTGCTCTGGATTGAATCGTGCATTGAAAATGACCTGGAATTGTTAACGACAGTTTGTAATTGCAAACAATAAAGAGCTATACAAAAAGCTATACAAAACACCCCCACTGTAATTACTAGCCAAATTAATACTTCTGAACTGAATATACTGGGCCAGCCGGGGAGTTCAGTGTCTGCAGTCAGCAGCTGACCCACAGGAGTTGGGCAAGGTGGTACCTGGGAGTTGGACAGCATGATCTGCATGCCCCCCGTGTAGGAAGAGCGAGCCTGTGTCTATTTAAGTCTTTTAAAATTAATTATCTTTTCTTTAATGAAATCAGAAAATCAGTCACAATCAACTGACCTAATGAAAAAATTTCCCTACACACGTGTACATCCACACAGAGCATAACTAAACAGTGTCAGAGCCCTGAGTGCACTTGAAGGCTCAGTCACCCTGACCATCCTCACCTGGGACTCCCAACCAAATCTTTGCCCACAGTGCAGAAACTCTGGATAAGTTCAGGCTGCACTCCCACTCCTCACCTGAGCTGTGTTATTACTCATCCCTGTCTCCTAGGATATACCCTGGACCTTCCTTGTAGTCATCCATCTCCCCCTCCCCACCCTGCTGCTCCTGCCCTCTGTCCTGCTACTGATGGCCTGGATGGACCCCAGTGTGGTTCATCCTTGTCCACTCTCTGCTGGACCCTGTTACCAGCTCTCTTCTCTGTCACCCTGCACTCGCATCCCCAGAGTGGGGCTGCACTCTGGCCAATGAAGGTGCTGGGTCTCCCTTGGCTCCCAGCTCACCACCTGCCTTGTGAAGCAGCTCCCTCACAGGCAAGGCCAAAAGACTGCCTCAAAGTCAGCAACCAACTTTCCAAAAAGTTTCATTTCCTTTGCAGAAGAAAACATTCCCAGATTTTACAGGTCCTACAGATTATAACCACCTCCGCTAGAGATTTTAGTTCAACCCTTTGAAATGCTCAGGACTGCACTCAGATCTGCTCAGCTGCACATAAATCTAAGCCTAGTTTCAGAAAGTAAATTCATTTGGCCCTAGAAAACTCTTAGAGTTCATAGAGAATTCCTTTTGCCTCCAATAGGATGTGACTAGATGTTTAAATAGCATAAGCATGACGTACCATCTGCATTTCACAGCAGAGAAACAACACGTATATAGTGCAACAAGCAGCACTATCAGAAGTGTGATAAAAATTATCTTTCCCTGAGTTTCAACAAAAAATTAATTTAGTTCAGTTAACCAATCACCTGCACTTAGCCGCGATTTTTTGCACATATTGTTGCAGAGCAATTTAAATTTAGTAGTAGAATGGCTAAGGCTTCGTAAAAGAGTAGGCCTAGAAAGCAACACTCCAAAGTAGTAAGTTAGCAACCTTGTTTGTGAGCATAGAGTGTTGTGCTGAAGAAGTGGAAACAATAATCAAAGGATTTAGTCAAGCATGTATATAATGATTTGTTACCTTGGATGTGGTAAGGGTCTGTTAAACAGTTTCTAGGAGTAAGACAACTTAAGCAGATTTATGATTAGAGTAGATGATTATTAATTGTTATCAGTATGAAGTATGAGCTTGTTTGTAACTGTACCTGGTTTGCTGTAGAAACTGTAACTGTTTTGCTGTGGAAACTGCACGTAAACTTGTTTGTGTATAAAAGCTGAACTGAGAATGAGGGTCTTCGGAATCCTGACTTGGGACGTTAGTCCGCAGGTTCCCGGGCCCTGAATAAAGCACTGCATAAACCGGCACTCTGTTGGTTTGTGTTTTTTTGGTTACGGGCAACAATATCACTAGGAAAAGTCAGAGGGAGGCCAAATGAGGCACAGCTGTTAGCAAGAGACAAAGGAAAACACATGGTCACTCATTGAAAATTTAAGTGATGAAAAATTCAGACATCAATGACCAAAACAAGACTCAAACTCTCCATTTTCCATGAGGTATAAATACCTGCAAAGTTTATGATGAGAACTAGACTGTTGGAAGGCTGACATTTGAATAAATTCAGGCATATTTGGGTTACTATCTACTGGAATTTTAATAGAAAAATTAATTATGGCAAGCAGGAATAAGAGGCAAAAGTGGGTGGACCTTGCAGTGTAGGTGACACACTGCATCTATTTCCCCCTCAGGAGTTATGGCTGCAGCACTGAACTGAGCACAAGCCTTCACCCCCACATTCTGGTCCCACTCCTATTTCTCATGCCAGTAACAATCCTTAGCCCCCAGTTTCAAAACAGTCTCTTCTCAAGGATAATAGTAGGTATTAAGGGTTTATTTTCCATCTGGAAGAGATATATACAAGAAAAATCAACAGGCCAAATTAACCCAGATTATTCAGATTACAGATTTTTCACAGTGAGGGTTATTATCCACTGGAAAAAGCTTGTCCAAATGAAGGGTCCAAATTAGCACCAAAAAGCAGTGTGCTTTCTGAATGACAACTTTTGGCTAAATTAAATTACTGTGCTTCAGATGCAACAGGGAGAAATTGATGGAAGTGAGTAGTAAATGAGGTAAATCAACAGTTCTGTTTAAATAAAACCTATTCCACCATTGCAAAAAGAAAATGTAGCAGCTGTAGCATTGAAAACAAAAATTATTTCCTAGAGCATCACAGATAATTGTAACAAGTGAGCAGGAGAGAACTTATGTAAAGAAAACTAGATGATCAAATTAGTGTAGACAAAAGGTTTACTGCTACATTACATTAACATAGCCCCTGGAAACATAAAATACAAGAGAATGAAAATTCAGAGACTACAATTTAGGAATCACATATTAGACTTCATTGCTAACCAAAACCAACTTCTGGGTCCACCCCACTGTTGAGGGGGCTTTTGGTAAACACAAAGTAATGCTTGAGGGAAAGATGGGCTGTGCCAAATCATTCATGTATCAGATGGATTTAGAGAAGTAGTTTTTACTCACTGTTTGTCACTCCATTACTCACACAAATCAAAGATTTACTACATCATCTTCTTATCCTAGTCATCAAAGACACCCCAGCATATTCAGTCCACAGACTGACCCAGAAAACATCCCACCTCCACTGACTGTCAGCAGACCTGTGGTACAACTTGCCATAGGAGATACATACTCATGGAGACATGCCAGCCCTCCAGGGTAGCAATTCTTTCTTGCTTCTTCCCCTAGTTGTCTGTTTTAAACTTCACAGAAGACCATCTTAGCTAACCAAGGCTGGCTTTCTTACCCTGGCTGGGAAAGCCTGTGATCTCAGTGACAGCCCAGAGCTGTGCCTCTGGCAGACCAGCACTGCTACTGCCATGCCTTGGGGAGGCTGCCAAGAGCACCGGCAGCCCTGGCCCCTTCGAGCAGGCTGGTGGTCCCAAAGAGCCTGTGTCTCAGACAAAAGCTCCACTTTCTGTCTTTGGCTTATCGTTTCTCTCCCTCTTCTTTCACTGGTTTCTCTTGTCTTGGTCTCAGAAAAGCAAGATGAGATTCTAGCAACCATCCCTCTGGCTCACTTTCTTCTCAGTGCCTCTGCAGACAAAGGTTAAACAAAATCATCTCTCCTACCAGCACTTCAAAAGCTGTCAGATTTCCTCTCCTCCCTTCACATAAAAATTGTCTTCTGCTCCCAAGCAATTCAATTTTTTTTCTCCTTTTTCTATAGCTAGTAAAAGGTTAAAAGGCATTTTCTTACAAGCAGAAGCCATGGAGCCAGGCAAGCAAACATGTCCTGTCTTTGAATCCCAGGCTATGCTTTACTGTTCGTGCCATGCAGTGACCTGTCTGCACCTGGACAGAGACAATCAGACTTCAAACTCTACACAAGTTTGAAGTTACACCCATCTACTTCTTGGAACAACTCATATATGTAATTGCTCAACCTGGACACTCCTTTCCTAGTGGCACTCACTCTTTATTTTAGTCTTCAGTTAAAAAGAAAAGGGTTTAAAGACACTGAAAGACTTTCAAAGGTATTTGATAGAGCTAAACAAATGTGACAGGAATACCTGTCCATGTTTAGAAGCACACCATTTAACTTTGTCATAATTCTACTATTATTTTCATTAAATTTCATTAAATTCAGTAAGTATGAATACATATGACGAATACATTTTTATACTCAGGTATTTATCAAAAGCACATTTTGATGCTAGTTCACAACTCACATGTTGAGTGATAGAAGCCATTCATCAAGGGAAACTCTTCTGCTCTCCAAAAATGGAAGTATTAGCCAGTCAGGATAAATTCCAAACTCTGAGCCTAAGCAGTTAATTCTTTTGACACAATAGAGAAAGTGAAACCTGAAGAGGCAGAGACCCCTTTCAAACCAATTCAAGAAACACACATTGAATGAGTTTCTACTCCTAGGAGAAAGAAAATCTGTTAATTTTGAAACACACTAAAAAATGAAAACAGCACATCTGAGATTTTTAAGGTAGCTAATTTAGCACCTGATTTCAAGCAAATTTGTGGGGCCTGAATTTCAGCAGGTTATTGCTGATGAGCTTCCGGAAAACCAGATTCCTCTGGAGCAAGCAGAGCTTAGCACTCAAACAATACTGGAGGGACACTCAGAGTTCTTGACTTGAATAGCAAAACCCCACGCATCTCTCCCAAGGCTTGCTATTACATACTGGGGGTTGAAGCACACATTTTTTACTCTTAGATCACTTCTGTTTCTAAAAATTAAAACATGATTGGTGGCCTCTGTAAAGCGTCAGGTCTAAAGCCACACACTTGCCTGGGCGTTTTACCTTTGTTTAAGACTCCCAGAGATTTCGCTCAACCAAAATCTTTCAGAGCCTTTGGTTCTTCGATACCTTGAATCACATACAGAAAACACGCTACAAGTGCTTCTCAAAAGAACTTCTGTTAATTTAGTGAGAAAATAAGTATTTTGGCAGAAGGGTTTACAGGAGTAACACACAACAGGGAGAAGCATTCCACAAAGGTACCCAGCAAACACCAACCACCAGTTTAGTGAAATACAACATGTCAGCTTTAGCTTACCCAAGAAACTAAGGAAAGAGTACAGAAAGAAAGAAAGAAGAAGAAAGAAAGAGAGATGAGAGAGAGAGTAAAATGCCTTGACTCTGTGTAAGCATTGCTCAGAAATAACTAAAACATCCCTGTATTATCAACGCTATTTCCAGCACAAATCCAAAACACAGCCCCATACTAGCTACTATAAGGGAAATTAACTTTATCCCAACAAAAACCAGCACAAAGAGAAATCAGCTTACAATCAGTTGTCTAAAAAGCCAGTGTGATCTAAGGGGTCAGAGGTCAACAAAACAAAGCAGGTAGCAATTCTAGAGGGATAACACTCCCAGGACTCTCAGAGAGAGCAGAAGGATCATCTTCAGTGGATCAGAATGCCCTTTAATCTCCATCCTTATCTACCAACAGGTGCAACAATCAGGAGCATTATCCTGGGGAGGACAGAAAGAACCTCTTCCTAAGCAGAGTTTTTAAAAACAAAGTTTTTAAAAGAGGTGGCAGGCTGCATTAATCCTGTACCCCACACCCTCTAGAGCCAAGGCTGGCAGGGAGCTGCCTCCAGAGGCTCTCCAGTCCTGCCGGTGCCTGTCAAGCTCCTCACTGCTGGGCTGAAAACACCACCTAGTGCCGGCAGGGCTCAGCCAGCTCCTTGCTCCTGTTCCCTAAGGCACCCCAGGGACAGTCCAACATCAACTCCCCGTTTAGGGAAAAAGAAGGAAACACTCAAGTCCCAGTTCTCTGTTCCCTTGTGACTCACAGTAGTTACCTTCTCCCCTGAAAGACTGACCACCATTTACACCAGCAGTGTTATTCTGCTATGCCACAAACCAAAGCCATGACATTCAGTCCCCAGAGAGTTCACAACCAGATTGCACATGTTTAATTAGTGGCAGATTCAAAGGTTACCCTCAAGCTACAAAGCAGGAATTTTAGTACCACTGTATACTATAATTTTGATAATCTAATTAAATCTGTTTGAAGCCTGGTAAAAATAAATAAAAATTATTAGAGAATATAAAATTCATCTTATCTCTTGCTCTGTAAGCTTACATACCTCTGTACTTTATTTTCAGAGAATAGGTATAAAAAACAAGGCCAGGTTGGACAGGGCTTTGAGCAATCTGGTCTAGTGGGAGGTGGCAGGGGGGTTGGAACTAGATGATCTTTAAGGTCCCTTCCAACTCTAGCCATTCTATGATTCTTTGTAAGGATTGCACCAATTATATGTTTATTAACCTATTCGGGTTGGGGGGGGGCTCTCCAAGTCAAAAAGCAGTATACGCTTGCAGGAATAACTTTCAGAGTGCTGCTGATTTACTGGCAAGACCTAATATTCATGTTATATCCTTCAACATGAAGATGGAATTAAAAAGAAGCTTTAAATAGGTGAGATGTTATATATCCAAGCAGCAAGCACAATGTGGCTCAACCATTTCCTCTTTGTTACTGTGAAATTTATATCCTCATCTCATTTGGTATCTAATGTCGTTTAGATGTTGAGATACATTGGACTATTCTAGAGCTCTGCTTCTTTAAAACCTACAAGTTTCTTGACCTATCATGGTTTTCCTGCAAAGTAATGTCCAAATGGCATCTCTGACATTCCAAAGTGACAGCAAACAAGCCTTCTCTGGAGAGGAAAAAAAAACCAAATCAATAACAGAAAAAGAAAGCATTTGCTTATAGTAGGGTAATGAATTCTCAGAGCAGGGCTAAGCAGACACACTGTCACAATGAGAATCAGAAAGTTCTTGCTTTGAGTTTTGGCTTCTGAACAGTAATAGAGGGGTGTCCATTAAGTCATTTTGTGTAAGGAAAAAAGGGGTGAAAAGAGAAGGGGTGAAATCAGAACTACAAAAATCCATCTGGGAAGAATATCTACCCCTTATTATGAATACTACTATCAAGTTTTCCATTTAAACTTTGAATGCATTTGCCATAAAAGTCAGTTATCTGTTTATAAATGAAAATAAGTGCATGAAGTAAAGCAGCACCCACACCAAGAAACCTCACAGATGCTGAAAATCTATGGGACCTATCAGGCCAAACACAGAATATTCCAGCAGTATGATATCTCATTTCAATAGGACATAAACTATTGTCAGTGGAAAAAGAAGTGCAAGAACAATATTTTGCTAAACAGCAAAAATGACTGCAGATCTGAAGAGCAGCAGTCTCTGGGCTATTATTCAGACACGGTGGATAAGGTTGTACAAGGCAGTTTTACACTCTGTGATATAAGTGATTTCTGAACTCATCATCATGGCTAGGCTTCGCGAACAAAGATTTGGGAAGGCTCTATCCACATTTGCTACAGGCACGCTGGTGGCTTATGAGGCCAATACGTGACAGACATCCGATTGCAAAAGGCACAGCAGAAAGATTCCTTAGATGGTGTATTCTGCAATACACGGTTCTTTCTGCGTTGCCTTTTCTCCTCAAGGGTGGTCCTGCGTGTGTTCTCAAAGGAGACAGCTGCGTTATAGATGGTGTGTCTCCAGGCCTCCCGATTTGAGGCCAGAGTGGACCAGTTATGGTGATCAATATGGCCAAGGCTGAGATGTTGTTTCAGGGAGTCCTTGTATCTTTTCTTTGGGGCTCCTCTCATGCGGCAGCCATAGCAAGTTCACCATAAAGCAGGATCTTAGGGAGGCAGTGGTCCTTCATCCTGGAGACGTGCCCTGCCCAGCGCAGCTGTGTTCTCATCAACATGGCCTCAATACTTGTGATAGCTGCTTGCTCTAGAACAGATGTGTTGGTCACATAGTCTGACCAGTGGATGTTTAGGATTGTGCAGAGGCAGCATTGATGGAAGCGTTCTAAGAGACCCAGGTGGTGGCGGTAGATGACCCATGATTCGGAGCCATATAAGAGGGTCGACAACACTTTGGCTTTGTAAACACTGATCTTGGTGCTTTTCTTCAAGTGTTTATTACGCCATACTCTTTTGTGGAGTTTTCCAAAAGCACTATATGCCCTTGCTAATCTATTGTCTATCTCTCCATCGATCTTACCATCTGAGGAGATGAGGCTACCGAGGTAATTAAATTGTTGGACTGATTTGAGCTCTGATTGGCCAATGGTGATGTGGGGATTTCTGAACTAAAAAAAAAGGATCTAGTTCTGTGTAAGGTTGAGTGCTACAGCAATCTACATACATTAAAACAAAATGGATATAATGGATTTCATAGTGGGAACAGCATACAGCGCCATAGAATCATAGGTAGCTCCACATAAGGCTGTGTTACAGTTTTAAACTTGTGAATTTTCTGCACACCGACACAGTCAAGTGGCGGGAGGGGAGCGGGGCTGTGTTCCGCTGCACAGTTGCTGCCTGGGGGAAATTCTTCCTGCCTCAGGTGAGCTCCCACCGCGGGCCGTTTGGAGAGAGGTGCCCGCCCCGGCGCACATTCTTCCCGCACACCAGAGCATCCTCCTGCGGCAGCTGCCGCCTCCTGCGTGTTTCCCTCCTCCGCCACCCAACGCGGCACCCACACAGCTCGCCGCCCCGACGATCAGTGTTTGCTGCCGGAGCCCGCCAGCGGCCGCTGTTGTTTGTGGGTGGAACTGCGCCAAAAGGCAAAGACATCTAATTGTTTGAAAGTTTCTGTTACACTGTTGTTGCTTGTTCTGGTATTTTGTTATATATATATTCATAGAATCATAGAATCGATTGGGTTGGAAAAGACCTCCGAGATCATCGAGTCCAACCCTTGGTCCAAATCCAGTCCATTTACTAGATCATGGCACTCAATGCCACATCCAATCTGCGTTTAAAAATCTCCAGGGATGGTGAATCCACCACCTCTCTGGGCAGCCCATTCCAATGCCTGATTACTCTCTCTGTAAAGAATTTTCTCCTGATATCCAACTTAAATTTCCCCTGGCGGAGCTTAAGCCCATGCCCCCTTGTCCTATTGCTGAGTGCCTGAGAGAAGAGACCAACCCCCACCTGGCTAGAACTTCCCTTCAGGTAGTTATAGACGGTGATGAGGTCACCTCTGAGCCTCCTCTTCTCCAGGCTAAACAACCCCAGCTCCCTCAGCTTCTCCCCATAGGACTTATGCTCCAGTCCCTTCACCAGCCTTGTTGCTCTTCTCTGGACCCGCTCCAGCACCTCAATATCCTTTCTGAACTGAGGGGCCCAGAACTGAACACAATACTCAAGGTGTGGCCTCACCAACGCAGAGTACAGGGGAAGGATCACTTCCCTGCTCCTGCTGGCCACACTATTTTTGATACAGGACAAGATCCCATTGGCCTTCTTGGCCACCTGGGCACACTGTTGGCTCATGTTGAGCTTCCTGTCAATTAGTACCCCCAGGTCCCTTTCTGCCTGGCTGCTCTTCAGCCACTCTGTGCCCAGCCTGTAGCGCTGCATGGGGTTGTTGTGGCCAAAGTGCAGGACCCGGCACTTGGCTTTATTGAACTTCATCCCATTGGAATCAGCCCATCTCTCAAGTCTATCCAGATCCCTCTGCAGAGCCCTCCTGCCTTCCAGCAGGTCGACACTCCCTCCCAATTTACTGTCATCAGCAAATTTGCTGATGATACACTCAATCCCCTCATCTAAATCATCAATAAAGATGTTAAACAGGACTGGGCCCAACACTGATTCCTTAGTAAATAACTGTTATTTCCTTTTCTACATTTTTTTGCCTAAAGCCTCTTGATTTTTCAAAATTATAATAACTTAGAGGGAGGAGTTTGAGGGGTTTTTTTTCTCTCTCTTCCTACTCTTCCCTCCTTGGCAGGCATTTTGTCTTGTGAGGCTAATACAGGCTGCTATGAAAAATCACTGGTAAATAGAGCACTTCAGCAGTCTTCATTGCAAAGGAAATGGATAGGCACAATTATATGTCATTTTAGGAAAAACACACACCTCCTCTCTGCTGATACAAGGCTGGCTATTTGACTTGACATGAACACAAGGAATGTAGACACTGGCAACCAACTTTCACCTTACACTTTCGGGCAGGGACCTGGTCTGCTCTTGCCCTAACACAAATGGGGAGCACATCCACTAAACACAGCCAGAACTGAGAAAACTGGAGGGAAGGCGGTTTTATTTCCTATACATTTTAAGAGCACAGGGTGCCAGGCCGCCTAAAAATAAAACCAAGTGTTTTACCCCACTGCAGCTTCAGGGGGCGAGCTGAGAAATTACATTTCTTCTGATTTAATCTTTCATAAGAAAATCACCATGCCTCCTGGAGATCCACATATTGCTGTATCAGCCTAGTCTTTGCAAGATTACAAAGGGAGCACTAAAAAGCATATTTAGCAATGGAATTTCACAAGTGAAGAGATTTGCTGAAATGCTGACTACTCGCCCAATTTTATCTTTTCCTCCTCAGTACAAAGAGCAGTCACACATCAAAACACTGACTGCATCTACCTGGACGTGCCTTAGAGTAATTCACCCTGAACTCTCAATCAAGGCTATGAATTTGCTTCTAGGCCTTTGCATAAGTCCAAGTGGGTAGAAGATACTGGGTGCTCTAGTATCGATGCACCCTCCTTACCTCTCATAGCTCCACAATGAACTGCTAACACCAACACAGGAAGATCAGGGAAGCTCCTACACAGTACTTCCCTCCTGCCTACACTTAACACACCACAGCTCCACATCTCAAGTGCCATCCGTGTGTTCATAGGCAGGCAGAGAGGAAGCAGCGCAATGAAACTTGTAGGGAACCGAGGGATTGCCCTCTGTGGCCACAATGCACTTGAAGGCTCTAAGTTCAGGAGGAGTGTAAGCCATTATCATATTCACATTTTGAGAATACCCTGTCATAAAAGGAAGTCTGTGTAGTTTCTTTCACAGGCTTTTCCCCATAATACAGGATGTTGCAACCAGAACAACTCCCTGTGCAGTTGGTCATTGTGGATCTGTGTCACATCACTAATCTCAACCCATGTTTTGCAAATATTGGGCCCAAGTAATACACAGCAAGAGTCAAACAATGCCCATGCTAGTCCAAAGACTGGAATCCAGGTCTGCAATGGCTACAGGATCATGCTTTCTCAAAGTAATGCCCATTCCTGAATACACTAGAAGTTATTATTCTATACCATTAAGTCCATGATATTATCATTCTTATTTTGTTCTAAGAGACAATTCTACAGCAATGACATATCAGAAAGAAACTACAACATAACAAAAGGGTAAAACTTACTTGCAAGGCATTTTAAGTTACAGGGAATTTTCAGTATTATTAGCTTTAAACAGCAAGATTTTAACTGGGGATTTTTTCAGCTTGCTTAGTTGTAGAATGTACATATCATACAGTAAAAAATGCCCAATTTTATGCTGAAAGGGATAAGTGAATAATGTATATACTTCCTTTGTTTCAGACAATTAGTAGAGGCTTGAAAGGGATGCAGTTGTTAGATTTTATAGTTTACTCATTCTAAACTGTAGCATATAAACATACATGGTTATAAATGTAAGTTATCATCAGTTAAACTTGCATTATTTAAGGTATGGAAAAACTGTACTGAATTATATCTGTTGATTCCATTCTATTTACACTCAGAGTCTACAAAAGGAACTATTAGAGTAGTAAAACTGATGGGAAAATGCAATAAAATAATGACAATATTATATTTTATGTCCCCCATATGTTTTCCTGTGATTATTTTCTAAGGACATTTATGGTTAAGATAAGTGCCTGGTTTTTAGAATAAGTGATGCTAAATCTGCGGCCAAGCACAAAGAAGTCATCCCTCTAGAATAAGCATATGATAAATTCTAGAAAGTGCTTGGGAATTCATATCACTGCTAATAGATGAGGTGTAGCAACTCACTGATAAAGACCAAAAATCCCTCTTCCTATAATGGCCAGCAAATCTGGCTTGAAGCTTAGGATCACAGACCACTTTCAAATTGCAGAGGAACTTTAGCAATCAGCCACATCTGCTTTGAGCAGAATCTCTGTAGTAACAAAGAGAACTTTCACCCTTTAATTCCCTTCAGATGTTGTCTTAGTATCTGAGCATCGCAGTCAGCAAGATCAAGTGAGGCTATCAAGATCCCAACGAGAAGTTTCCCTACTGTCATCATCTCATTGCTGTCCCATTCCTCTGTATTGCCCTTCCTTTTAATTATCTCCAAATCTTTCTTCACAAAGACTTCACGTAAGTTTTCTGAAATACAGCTGTTTAAGTGTCAGCATATAATGATAGGTAATTGAATAACTGTCAGCAGGAGATACTGGAGGAGACACACAGAAGTCCCCCTTCTCAGCATCAGTATAAATTATCAGACATACAGACAGCAACAGCACACTGTATCTCCAGTTACACAAGGAAAGCTATCCCATGCAGTGTCACTCCAATGAAAATGCTTCCTATTTTAAATATTTTACTTCCAAGGCTTGATCATCAAGCTTTTACAAAAATCCATGAGAGCCTCAAAAGACATATTGTATTCAAGTGCACATAACTGGTTGCAGAGCCCCCGTCAGATGTTACATTTCCAAATCCCAACCCTGCAAGCAGATATTCACAAATTTTATCAGTTTTTTATTTGTGGAGATAATATCACTCATTAGAGTCTTGTGGATAGAAGTACTTCTCTGTGAGGAAAAGCTGTCCAGAATACTTATTACACAGCAACTCCCAGGTTTTATCTTCTTCCTGTATGGACCTCACATACATGGGCCTTCTCTGCATCAGCCTGCTGCTCAACAGGAATAAAATAGATGGGGAATATTATTCCTAAAAAATGACACACTGATTACAGACTCTCCCTTTGACATCAGACTTTCTCCTACATTCATGATGCCAGACTCCGTCCTTCTTCGATGCCAAAATCCTTCTTTCCTCTATGATGCCAAACTCCCTTCTTTCTCTATAATGCCAGACTATTTCTTTCCTCTGTGTTGCCAGATGCATGTGTTACTCCATAATTCCAGACTCCTTCATTCTTCTTTGATGACAGATTCTCTTCTTCCTTCATCATGCCAGATTCCCTTCTTTCTCTGTGATGCCAGAATATTTCCTTCCTCTGTGATGCAGACTCCCTCTTAGCTCTATGATGACAGACTCCTTTCTTCCTTAGTGATGTCAGATTCTCTCCATTCCTCTTTAATGCCAGCCTCCCTATATCTTATATGATGCAAGACACCCTCTTACCTCTTTGATGGCAGACTCCCTCTTACCACTACCATACAAACTCCTACCTTCCTCTATGATTCCAGAATCCCTCTCATCTCTATGCTGGATCTCCTTTCTTCCTCTATGATTACAGATTTCATCCTTCCTCTATGATGCCAGACTCACTCCTTCCACGATGTTCCATTCCCTCCTTTCTCTATGATGCAAGACCCCCACTCACCTCAGTGATGCAAGATTCCCTGCTTCTTTTATGATACCTAAATTCCTTACCTCTAGGATGCCAGACTCCTTGGTTCCTCTATGATGCATGATAACATCCATGCTCTATAATGCCATACACCACTGTTGTTCCGTGACACCAGATTCCATCGTTCCTCTATGATTGCAGATTCCCTCCTTCTACTTTGATGCAAGATTCTCTCTCACCTCTATGATGCCAGACTCCTTCCTCAATGACCTGATTCCCTTCCTCCCTCTCACCACTATGATAAAACTACTACCTTTGTCCATGATTCCAGACTCCATATAACCTCAATGATGACAGGCACCCTCCTTAACCCCTCATACCAGAATTTATTACTTCAAGATGCCAGACTCCTTCCTTCCTCTATGATGCTAACAAAGTACTTTCTTTTTTCCTCAATGAAGAAACAATCCTCATCCTCCCTGACGCCAGACACCCTCCTTCCTCCATAAACCCCATACATCTCACAGTGATGCAGGCCTCATAAACGCAATGACTTCATAAAGCCCTTAAACCTCATAAAGAGGTTCTCATCATAAAAACAATGTCCTCATAAAACCATAAATATCAAAAAGCCTTTGTCCACATAAAGCCAACCCACCTCATAATACTGCAGTCCTCATAAAAGCGCTGACCTCATTGAGCCCATAAACCTCATAATGGGGCTCTCATCATAAAAGCAATGTACTCAGGAATGCCATGAACCTCGTAAAAGCACTGTCCTCATAAAGCCCATACTTCTCATAATGGTGAAGGCCTCATAAAGGGAATTTCCTCATAAATGGTAGAGCCTTGATAAAGGCTCTGTCATAATAAACGCCATACACCTCATAGTGATGCAGGCCTCATAAATGCACTGTCTTCATAAAGTCCATAAACCTCATAAAGAGGTACATCATAAAGACGGTGTCCTCATAAATGCCATAAAGGCATTGTGCTCATAAAACCCATACAAAAATAATTATGCAAACTTCATAAAAACACTGAACTCATAGACCCCATACATCTCATAGTGATGAAGGCATCATAAAATCCGTGTCCTCTTAAACTCCATAAACCTCATAAAGAGGCTATCACCATAAAGATGATGACCTCATAAACACTATAAATGTCATAAAAACTCTACCCTCAAAAGGTCCATACACATCATAATGGTGTAGGCCTCAAAAAAGCATTGACCCCATAAATCCCATACATCTAATAATGATACAGACCTGATAAAGGTATTTTCCTCATGAAGCCCATAAACCTCATAATAGTGAGGCCTTCATAAAAGCTCTGTCATCATAAATGCCATACAACTCATGATGCTGCAGGCCTCATAAATGCACTCTCCTCATAAAGTCTATAAACCTCATAAAGGGGCACATCATAAACACAGTCTCCTCAAAAACCCCATAAATGTCAAAAAGCCTCTGACCCCATAAAGCCCATACACCTCATGATGGTGCAAACCTCATAAAAAAAACTGACCTCATAAACCCCATTCACCTCATAATGGTGCAGGCCTCCTAAAGGTACTGACCTCATAAAGCCCAGAAACCTCATAATGGTGGAGCATTCATAAATGCTATGTCATCATAAACGCCATTTACCTCATAAAGATGCAGGCCTCATAAACACATTGTCTTTATAATGTCCAAAATCTCAAAAAAACAGGCATCGTAAAGAGGATGCCTTCATAAACCCCATGACCCTCATAAAGATTTTGCTCTCATAAACCCCATCCATAAAGGTACTGTCATCATAAAGCCCATAACCCTCATAATAGTGGAGCCCTGATAAAAGCTCTGTCATCATAAATGCCATCCACATCATAATGAGGAAGGCCTCATAAACATACTGTCCTCTTAAATTCTCTAAACCACATAAAGAGGCTCTCGTTATAAACATGATATCCTCATAAACCCCATAAACGTAATAAAGACTCTGACCTCATAAAGCCCATCCAACTCATAAAAGTGCAGGTTTCATTAAAGCACTGACATCCTAAACCCCATACATCTCATAGTGGTGCAGGCCTCATAAAGGGACTTTCCACATAAAGTCAAGACACCTCATAATGGCAGAGCCTTAACAAAAGATCTCTTATTATAAACGCCATAAACTGCATAATGATGCAGGCCTCATAAATGCACTGACACCATAGAGCCCTTACACTTCATAAAGAGGCTTTCATTATAAACATTATATACTCAAAGACCCTATGAATGTCATGAAGGATCTACCCCAATAAAGCTCATGAACCTTATAATGGCGCAGGCCACATAAATACACTGACCTCATAAAGCCCAGACATGTCATAATGGTGCAGGCCTCATAAAGGCACTGACCTCATAAAGCCCAGAAATCTCATAATGCTATACACCCCATAAACGTTATTTCCTCATAAAGTCCAGAATCCTCCAAATACAGGAGTCTTAGGAAAAGCATTTTCATCATAAATGCTATACAAGTCATAATGGTGCACAACTTATAAAAGCACTCACCTGATACAGCCAATCGACTTCACAATGATACAGGTCTCATGAAAGCACTGACCTAAAAAACCCAACATATCCCATAATGGTCCAGGTCTCATAAAAGCATTAAACGCAAAAAGCCTAGAAATGTCATAATAGTTCAGGCCTCAAAATCGAACTGACCTCATAAAGCCCAGACATGTGTAGCAGTACGTTCGGATTCATGTCCGGAATAAAGACAAGTGCCAAAAAATACTCAAGCACACAAAATATCGTTTATTACAATGAGAATAATAATACTAGTAATAAACTTAGCAAGAGGAATTAAAAAACTAAAAAAGGATACAAAATAACTACCTTATCGGGTGGCATTAAAACAAATACTACGAACAGCATTTAATACAGTATTAACTAGTGAAAAGGGATACCAAAAAAGGATCTTGACACAATATTATGGATAACACGATATTGGTTAGTAAAAAGGGAAACTAAAGGAAAAATACTATAAACATAAGAGGGGAATTAAAGGAACACTAAAAGGATATTGAAAAGTTTGTTCTCTCAGTTGCTTCCTATCAAAAACCTGTGCCTACCCACACAGACAGGCCAGGGCTGTCAGGATCTGCAGCAGCTGGTCGGTACCCATGCTTAGCGGGCGTCCCCGCGGAGCAACACAGTCTCGGTGGTAGGATGAGTATCGCTCGAGCTCAGCAGTTCCAACACCCCATTGTTATCAGTTCCACATTACACTACGTAGGGCCAGTACGTAGTATAAGGTGATGCCTGAATGGCAGCCAAACACCGCCTAATCATTACCTCAAGGCAACAGTCTGCGCATACCCTACTTGTAGGACAAGGGGCGAGCGACCCCTGCCCACATCATCTTCCTCCCATCATCATCTTTCTCACCCCTAGGTATAACCTCTACCACTGTGTTTCAAGGGTAGATGTATCTATCTTGCAATATGTAGCAAAACCAAGGAAGAACTCAGCTCTGATAATAGGGGATATCAAGCTGACTTGCTAAAAAGCACAATGGACCTTAAAAGCTGACTTGTTGAAAAGCACAATGGACCTTACAATTAGCTACTACCATAAGTTACATTGTACCATACTCTAACTGGTTTCACATCCTAATATGATTTCGTTCTCACGCCTCAAAGCTCCATTGATCATCTAATTCAAAAGTACCCCCCTTACAACATGTCATAATGGTGCAGGCCTCATCATCACAGTGACCTCATAAAGCCCAGACATCTCATAATGGTGCAGGCCTCATCACCACAGTGACCTCATAAAGCTCCGACAGGTCATAATACTGCAGGCCTCATCATCACAGTGAGCTAATAAAGCCCAGACATCTCATAATGGTGCAGGCCTCGTCCTGGCAATGACCTTTTAAAGCCCAGACACATCATCATGGTGCAGGCCTCATCATCACACTGACCTCATAAAGCCCAGACACCTCATAAAGGTGCAGGCCTCATCATGGCACTGACTTCATAAAGCCCAGACTCCTCATAATGGTGCAGGCCTCATCATCACAGTGACCTCATAAAGCCCAGACATGTCATAATGGTGCAGGCCTCATCATCACAGTGACCTCATAAAGCCCAGACACGTCATAATGGTGCAGGCCTCATCATCACAGTGCCCTCATAACGCCCAGATATGTCATAATGGTGCAGGCTCCTCATGGCACTGACCTCATAAAGCCCAGACATGTCATAAAGGTGCACGCCTCATCATCACACTGAACTCATAAAGCCCAGACATGTCATAATGGTGCAGGCCTCATCATCACAGTGACCTCATAAAGCCCAGACACCTAATAATGGTGCAGGCACCTCATCATCACAGTGACCTCATAAAGCAAAGATAAGTCATAATGGTGCAGGCCTCATCATCACACTGACCTCATAAGGACCTAAAATGTTATAATGGTGCAGGCCTCATCATCACAGTGACCTCATAAAGCCCAGACATGTCATAATGGTGCAGGCCTCATCATCACAGCGACCTCTTAAGGCCTAGAGACCACATAATGGTGCAGGCCTCATCATCACACTGACCTCATAAAGCCCAGACATGTCATAAAGGTGCAGGACTCATCATGGCACTGACCTCATAAAGCCCAGACATGTCATAATGGTGCAGGACTCTTCATGGCACTGACATCATAAAGCCCAGACATGTCATAATGATGAAGGCCCCATAATGGCACTGACCTCATCGAGCCCAGACATGTCAAAATCGTGCAGGCCTCATCATCACAGTGACCTCATAAAACCCAGACACCTCATAATGGTGCTGGCCTCATCATCACAGTGACCACAAAAAGACCAGACACCTCATAATGGGGAAGGCCTCCTCATGACACTAACCTCATAAAGCCCAGACACCTCATAATGGTGCAGGTCTCATCATCACACTGACCTCATAAAGCCCAGACACGTCATAATGGTGCAGGCCTCATCATCATAGTGACCTCATAAAGCCAAAACACCTCATAATGGTGCAGGCCTCATCATCACACTGACCTCATAAAGCTCAGACATCTCATAATGGTGCAGGCCTCATCATAGCACTGACCTCATAAAGCCCAGACATGGCATAATGATGCAGGCCTCATATTGGCACTGACCTCATAAAGCCCAGACACCTCATAATGGTGCTGACCTCATCACCACAGTGACCTCACAAAGTCAAGACACCTCATAATGGGGCACGCCTCCTCATGACACTAACCTCACAAAGCCCAGACATGTCATACTGATGCAGTCCTCATCATCACAACGACCTCATAAAGTCCAGACGTGTCATATTGGTGCACGCCTCATCATCACAGTGACATCATAAAGCCCAGACATGTCATAACGGTGCAGGCCTCATCATGGCACTGACCTCATAAAGCCCACACATGTCATAATGGTGCAGGCCTCATCATGGCACTGACCTCATAAAGCCCAGACATGTCATAATGGTGCAGGCCTCATCATGGCACTGACCTCATAAAGCCCAGACATGTCATAATGGTGCAGGTCTCGTCCGGGCACTGACCTCATAAAGCCCAGACATGTCATAATGGTGCAGGTCTCATCATCACAGTGACCTCATAAAGCCAAAACACCTCAAAATGGTGCAGGCCTCATCATCACAGTGACCTCATAAAGCCCAGACATGTCATAATGGTGCAGGCCTCATCATCAGAGGGACCTCATAAAGCCAAGACACCTCATAATGGTGCAGACCTCTTAATCACAGTGACCTCTTAAAGCCCAGACATGTCATAATGGTGCAGGCCTCACCATCACACTGACCTCATAACGCCCAGAAACCTTATAATGGTGCAGGCCTCATCATGGCACTGACCTCATAAAGCCCAGACATGTCATAATGGTGCAGGCCTCATCATCACACTGACCTCATAACGCCCAGAAACCTTATAATGGTGCAGGCCTCATCATGGCACTGACCTCATAAAGCCCAGACATGTCATGATGGTACAGGCCTCATCATCACAGTGACCTCATAAAGCCAAAACACCTCATAATGGTGCAGGCCTCATCATCACAGTGACCTCATAAAGCCCAGACACCTCATAATGGTGCAGGCCTCATCATCAGAGGGACCTCATAAAGCCCAGACACCTCATAATGGTACAGGCCTCATCATCAGAGGGACCTCATAAAGCCCAGACACCTCATAATGGTGCAGGCCTCCTCATGGCACTGACCTCATAAAGCCCAGACATGTCATAATGGTGCAGGCCTCATAAAAGCGCTGACCTCATGAATCTCACACACGTCATAAGGCTGCACGAATCATAAAAGCACTGACTTCATAAAGCCTATATATTTCATAAGGGTGCAGGCGTCATAAATGCTCTGATCTCATAAAGATCATCCACTTCATAATGGTGCAGTCCTCATAAAAGCACTGACCTCATAAACCCAATATATCTCATAATGGTGCACGCCTCATAAAAGCTCTGATCCCATAAACAACACCTATCTCATAATGGTGCAGGCCTCATAAAAGCACTGAGCTCATAAAGCCCATACATCTCATAATGGTGCACACCTCATAAACGTTCTTTCCTCATAAAGCCCAGGAACATCAAAATGGTGGAGCCTTCACAAAATCTCTACCATCATAAACACCATAGACTGCACAGTGATGAATGCCTCAGAAACACACTATCCTCTTAAAGTCCATAAACGTCATAAACAGGTGCATCATAAAGACAATGTCCTCATAAAGCCCATCAACCTCATAAAATCTCTGTCGTCATTAAGCCCATGCACCTCATAATGGTGCAGGTCTCATAAAAGGACTGACCTCATAAACAGCATACATCTTATAATTGTGCAGGCCTCATAAATGCACTAACCTCATAAAGCCCATACGTATCATAATGGTGCACGCCTCAAAAAAGCACTGATGTCATAAATCCCAAATATCTCATAATAGTGCAATCCTCGTAAAAGCACTGACCTCATAAAGATCAGCAACTTTGTATTGGTGCAGGCCTCATAAAAGCACTGACCTCATAAACCCCATATATCATAATGGTGCAGCCCTCATAAAGGCACTGTCCTCATAAAGGCACTGTCCTCATAAAGGCACTGTCCTCATAAAGGCACTGTCCTCATAAAGGCACTGTCCTCATAAAGTCCATAAACTTCATAAAGGTGCTCCCATCATAAAGACGATGTCCTCATAAACCGCATAAATGTCATAAAGTCTCTGTCCTTATAAAGCCCTACATCTCATAATGGTTCAGGCTTCATAAAGGTACTATCCTTATAAAGCCCATAAACCTCATAAAGCTGGAGCTTCACAAAGCTCTGTCATCATAAACACCATCCACCTCATAATGATGCAGGCCTCATAAATGCACTGTCTTCATAAAGCCCATAAACCTCAGAAAGAGGCTCTCATCATAAAGACAATGTCCTCATAAACCCCATGAACATCCTAAAGCCTCTGTCCTCATAAAGCCCATCCACCCACCCACCCTCTCTCATGTCAGATGACTACCCATCCTCTATGACGCAAGACCATTTCTTACCTCTGTGATGAGACTCCTTTTGTTCCTCTATGATTCCAGACTTCCTCCTAACTTCCGTGATTATGGACTCTTTTCTCTCTCTATGACATCAGATAATTCCCTTCCTTTGGATGTCAGATTCCCTCTTACCTCTATGACAAGACTCTCTTCTTCATGATGCCAAACTCTCATCCTCTTTCATGCCAGAATCCCACCTTTCTTGATAATGCCAGGCTCCTTCTTTCCCTCCTCAATGACAGCAGGCTCTCTTCACCCTCTCTGATGTAAGACTCCCTCCTTCTTCTTTAATGCCAGACTCTCTCCTTCCCTCATGATGCCAGAATCTCTCTTATTTCTGTGATGACCCACTCCTTCTTTCCTTGCCTCCCCAATTATGCCAGATTCTCTTCACCCCCTCTGATGCCTCTTGGACGCAAGACTCCTGTCTTTATTTGTGATGCAAGACTCCCTTCTTCCTCTCTGATGTCAGACTCCTTCCTTCCTTCCCTAATTATGCTAGGTTCTCTTCTTCCTCTCTGGTACAAGACTCTCTCTTACCTGTATCATGAGACTCCCTCCTTCCTTTTGGATGCCCGACTCTCCATTTCCTCTATCATGCCAGACACCTTCCATTCTCTGTGATGCCAGAATTCCTCTTATCGTCATGATGCTGGGCTCCCTCTCACCTCTCTGATGCCAGACCCTCTCCTTCCTTCATCAAGCAACTCCCTCTTATCTCTACAATAAGGCTGCTTCCTTTCTCTATTCTAGATTTTGTACTTTTTCCATGATGCCAGACTCCCTCTCACCTCTACAACGCCAGGCTCCTTCCTTCCTTCCTCAGTGATGCCAGACTCCCTCCTTCACTATGATTTCAGACTCCCTCTTACCTCTACATAGAATTAAAGATGGATTATGACATTGATTACAGTCTCCTCCCTTTCTTCCTCTTTGATTACAGGGTCTCTTCATCTGTTCTGATGTAAGATTCTCCCCTTCCTTTTTGATGCCAGACACTCTCCTTCCTTCATCACGTCAGACTCCCTCTTACCTCTACTATGAGACTCCTTGCTATCTCTGTTCCAAATGTTATCCTTTTTCTATGAGGCCAGAATTTCATCTTCCTCTATGAGGCCAGGCTTTCTTCACCCTCTCTGATGCCAGACTATCACCTTCCTGTTTGACACCACTAAATACAACCCAATACAAACTACAATATACTCCAAAAAACGCAATACAATGAAGACCAAACCTTAGATTATATACCACACCCTACAAAAAATACAACACTACAATACCTATTTAGACAGTGAAAGGTAAGCACCAAAAAAAGGAAAACACATACAAAACAAAATACATTCCATACCACAGAATCAACACCAAACCATACAATGCAGTGATGAAGGGCTTCTCCATGGCAGCATGATACAAAATTTTAAAAAAATACTATACAGCATAATATATTGCTATACCACATGATTCAGTACTAAACCATACCATACGTGTCATAAAATACAACAAACTAAAAAGCAGTAAGAATCAATACATACAAGACAACGGGTTATATATCAAACACAGAAGTCAATATGTGCAACACCAAATGCAATACACACAATATTCATAATGCAATACATCCCCTACCATTAAATACACACAATACAACACCATACCATATCTGCAATGCCATGGCATACAACAGCACAGCTCCATGAGGGGCTCCCACAAGAGCTGCACAGTGCCATGATATGCTCCTCTGGGGTAGCACAGTGATGGGCTCCTCTGAGGCAGTGCCCTGACAGACTCTAAAATAATACCAGGCGGTGAAGCACTCCAGAAAAAAAGGAATACAGGAATATTCAATGAATGCCAACAAGAGAAATCACCCCCAAAAAGCTGGGTAGTGAAGAGCTCCTCCAGGGCCACACACTGATGCACTTCACCAGTGGTTATCTGGTGATGCACTCTAATAAAACCTTGATGCTGAAGCACTGCTAAAGTGAGATACAGTGAAGCTCCCTTAAAAAAAAAAAAAAAAAATCAAGGTGCTGAACTCTTTGGAGAGCACAGGCAGAAGGGTGAGACAAGACTTGTCTCTTAGGTTGCAAAATGCAGTCTGATGGGCTGAAGGAAGCGGGGCAAGCCTTCCCCATTGCTTGCACATACATGCAGGAAGCTTCAAGTCCAGCCACCTCCTGGCCTTCCTTTCCTCCCATCCCCCACCTCTCTTCCAGGCATCCACATGGACAACAATTACATGCAGCATCCAGAGGCAAGAGACTTGGGCCTTGGCAGGATTCTTCCTAAGAAAGTTCAAAAATGAGCAAACACATCCTGCTGCTCTGCACCATCAGGCTGGTGGCACAGTCAGGGCTTTAGCTGTGACCACAACAGTCTTCTTTGAGGAACACACTACACCTGGCTTTCAGCCAGGTAAAGGAATCAAACACATGGCTTTAAAGTGTGAGATGGCAGCAGCAGCAGGGTCACAGCATGAGCACGAAGTACAACTAGCTTGGAAAAGCTGCACTATGTCTCAGATAAACAAGCTGTTTCTTCCTATCAAGTTTTGCTTCTGCTTAACTTTTCACCTTAAGAATACTCTTTCTTCACAACTTGAATTTTACCCGAAGCTGAAAAGTCACCCAAGAACTGGTCCCACCTGTACACCACAGAGAGATTCATTTCTGGGCTGCCAAACACCAGAATCCAGCAAATCCTGCAAACAGGTACTTAGAGGGAAAGCAGTGATTCTACAAATTTCCTGAATTAACTTGCAAATTAGTTTGGACCTGCAAATATGGCTCTAGAGGCTGATTCTCCCTCTGTCAGCACTCTACGCTCAAGAAAAAGCAGCAGCTGAGGACAAAATGCTGCTGCACTGCCAGAGCAGTGTTCGCCACAACTGGAAAGAGGACTAAATGCACTGCAGGTGCCAGGACGTACAGTTGGTTGTCTGTGTGTGAGATCCACAAAACTTGGCAAACGAGCTACCTTGGCTGTTCATCAAGATAGAAGTGGCACAAGGATCAGAGTTAGGGAAGCAACCACTCTGTGTGGGATCCACAGCCACAAATCCCTTACTCAAGTCAAACCATCACCCCCATTTATTGGGCATGCGAGAATCATATCTTCTTCCTTTATCTGAGGGAACCGAGGTCACATCTCCGGTAGGGTACAGGATGTTACAGCCTTGTAGCTCTTTTCCACTGCCCCAGGGTTTGCTTCATTTTTGTGAAATAGTTGTAGGAACGCTCCTCTAAACTTTCTCTCTCCTGAAAGACTGCCTGTATTCTTGTGTGCTCACAGCAGCAAACACTAAGAGAAGAACTCCTTCCTCAAAAAAAAAAAAAACCTCTAAAGTAAATCATGTCTGTAATTAAAGTGTCCATACAGACACTGTTCTTGATTTAATGAAATACCAATGTCTACATATTTGCCTGTGCAAACAACCTCTGCAGATGCAAACTGTAGCTCTTCTCAGTTGATTGCACACTGCTTGCTTCTTGGCTTTTTCCATCTGGAACTCAGAACAAAGATCATCATTTCAAATGAGAGCATGTGGCCCTGTTGCAGGGCAGAAAGCATCAGAGGGCTATTGCATATATCTGCCTACAGTACCTTCCTACCATTCCTGCTTTTATCCATATTGGATTTTTTTCCCTCGTTTTCTCACTTCTGTTATTAATCCTCAAACAAAGCATCAATGATAAAGATTGAATGCTCTCTCTCCTCACACACTTTAGCTATCACTTCATCCAGGAGCCAGTCCTTGCTGTGCTCACCAAGGATGGGAGACACAGAGCTTCAGTTCCTCTCTCATGGAGAGAGCAAACCCGACTCTGATGCCTGGTGATTGCAGTCCTTACTAGGGAGGATGGGAGACCTGTGGCCTATTTCCATACACTCACCCATTCATCAGTAAGCACACTGACAAATGGGACCCAAGGCTTTCCTTTCCCTAGGGAGCACCTGAATGATTCAGTTATGTGGTGATTCTCTTGCTATTTGGAGCAACTGGTACTCAAGCATCCTGCAGAAAGAGCTCTTTTTGTCAAGAGAGGGAAAATGAGACTCCTTATGGCCAGATTCACACAGAAGTGGAAAACATGCATTCAGAGTCCTCCAGCAGAAAGAAAATTAAATCCCAGGACTGCCTTCTCTGGCTGAATGCTCTACCTGCTGTGTATTGCAAGGAAGAAATGAGAACAGGCAGAAGAATTTCTGGACCATACACATGATGGCCCAGATGCAGTATCTATTTCGTTATCAGCCACTTATCAAATAAAGCTTTTCTGGTGTTGAGAAAATAGCCAAAATAATCTCTGGACCAAAGGGAAAAACATCACTGCAGTTATAATGAAATGTTACCAGCCTAGGTAGTGAAACTACCCAGGTGAAATTAATATCAAATTCCCAGAGGCTGCAATAGACAATACTGAAGCACAAACCTTATTGCCAGATAAATGAGGACAAAGGGCCAGCAGTGGAAATAGAGTAACTTTTAATACTGAAAAAAAAATCTTGTGTGTTCACTACAGACATCAGCAGAGGCCTGATCCTGTCCATTGTGTACTAATTTAGCTGCATCAAGGACCAATCCTTGAGGCCATTGTCTCTACCCTATAAAGATGCGAACAGAAAGACTTCCAGACTTGCTAACATATGCAAAAGTAATTGCTTCAGAGACCCTAGATAATGCAAACAAATAGCATGCCAATTTAATGTCCGCTTTTCTTGTTTGTGAGCACAAAAAAAATTATCTCAGGGTTTTACATTCAATCATGCTAGGTGTGGAGAAGATTTTTAATGAAGTTATACCAGGTAAAACTATGCTTCTATATTTACAGATCTAAAATGCAAGTTCCCTAAATCAGCACACTCTCAACAAACACACATAAAACATACCATCAGCACAGAGGCAACAAATTACCAATCCGCTTGTATGAATCTCCACCTTGGTTTTTTAATTTCAGTCAGGTGTTTGGGTGGTTTGGTGGGGTTGGGGGGTTGTTTGTTTTTTTTTTTTTTAAACACTCTCGGGGTTTTTGTACAGTGTATTGATTAAACATATCAAGAAATTAATCTTGTCATTTCACAAATGCTCTTAGGTGAACTGCAATATAAATTCTTTACAACTAGAGAACAAAAAGATACTTTTATTCCACAGTATCTACCAAATAGGTTCTGTTCTAGGGTCACAGGCTTCAGTGTATAAAGATTGAAGAACAATGCCTATTGTACACTGAATTCAAATTTCTTTCAAGTCTTGGAATAAAGCTTTGATGCACACACATACTTAGTCATCTCCTCTCAAATCATAACACTGCTTTGCCACTGGCTTATTTACCTACTTGCAAAAATACTATTAACAGGGAAATTCAATCTCCTTTAGTAAATTACCCAGAAAAGTTATGAGTATGTCCATATCACATGCAAAATATACCTGCTTCTTACAGCCCTAACTGCATAGATCAGCTCTGCAAAGTCATTATTTGCCAACCTTTAGAACAAATATCTGTTCCAGTACTACTTTTGTATAGTGCTTCTATTATTTAATGTCAACTCATTAAAAGCAATGACTACACTGCAATTTAACCTGCAATTTAAAGGTTTTACACATATATTTTACATAGCAAAAAGGTATCTCCCGGAAAGAGTTTACAACCAATTCACTCTCTAACTCTCTCATGCTGCATGCAGAGCAGCATTTGTGAGAAGGCAACATAGGAGAGCACCTGTGTCCCATGCAACTGGTCTAGAGTTATGATAAAACTGGCATCTGAGCCCAGTTTCAAAGTGTACCCAAGCTCCTCCTCTCCCCAGCAGTATTAAACTCTTATTCTCACTAGGTCATACATAATTAATATCACTCTTGTTCTCCTTTTCCCCACCCCATTTATCACTTTTGCGCAACAGTAAGAGCCTTTTTTAATGTTCAGCTTCTCTGTAGCAGCAATTCCACCTTCTGGTGTCTACTGAAAGGCAAACCTTCCTCTTGAAATTCCTCTTCCCACACCATGCAGCCACTAATGTGGATTTTCTGTCTTTCCTTTCAAAGAAGACTATCTAGCTGCTTAAATAAAGACTACAAAAACCTCATTCTCTGCTGAAGTAATTCAAGGGTAGAGGAGAGAAAGAGGGTAATCAAAAGAAAAGGATGTGATGGCATGGGCTGTCAGCTCCATGCTTCTAGCATCATGCACATCTCCAGCTTCACCTGCTCTGCTCGCTATGGCCACACAGCAACCACTATACCTCAAACACTGTAGTCCGTACTGAATATGGCCTCAAATCCTTCAGTACTAAAATGTCCCTTCAATTCAGCCTGTTCTGCCTCACAAATAGTATTGGCATCTGCATGAAGTCAAGGTTACAAGCTTTTTCTGAGTATGCTACAGAAGGTCTTGTGTTCTTATTCTTCCTAACTCTGGGACTTGGTAGGAATCAGGCACTCATTCTATATTCTTTTAATTACGGGTGATTCGAATTGTCTTCAATAAACATAAGCCTTGCTGCATGTTATTGCTCATATATTCCATTGTTGCAGCCAAAATAGTGAAAAAACAAAGATTCTCTTTACCTTGCGGTGATTGTAATAAGATGAAGAATGTAATACTAGTGAAAAGGATTTCAAGTATGGGCGTGAACTACGGCAGCTTGTATTTGGATTGAACAGCCTTGTAGTCCCAACATATCACTGTCTGGAAATTAAACCACAAGTAAAAAAAAAAAAAAAAAAAAAAAGAAGAAATCTAAAGCCATTTCTGCTGTATTAGCAAATTTTGTAATAAGATCAAAGAGTAAACACAAAGGATAACATGGAAAAATAAACTTTCAAACAAAAAACAGGCAATTCATGGAGGCTGTGAAAATGCCATGAAGGGAGCTCACATCAATAATACATTCCTATTCTTTGTCCATGTGCTTATGGTGAGGTTATCAGAATCTGTGTTTCTATCATGCTCCCTGTCAACCACTTTCTTCCCTCCATGGATTATATACTGAGTAATTGAATATTATTTCATATATAAACATCTTATTTCATGTGTTATGCACTAAAACTCATGTCTTTCTTTAAAATAAATTTAAAAAAACCCCACAACAACCAAGAGATACTAGGATTATCATTGAGAACCACTGAAAGAAGCTAAACACCCAGAAAATTAAAAAAAAAAATCAGGCTGTGGGCAGTGCAAGCACAAAGGCTGAGCAGGAAGAGATGTCTGCCCCAATGGCTCATGCAGTTTCTACAGCCAGAACCCAGCATTGCTGGACAAGGAAGCCAGACACAAGGGCTGGCAAAGTTAATCTAGATTATTTTTACAACCTTTCACAATATTATTGCACAGAAACTGTCCTGATAGTTCAGCAACATGAACAGACATTTGTAGAATAAAAAAAGAACACAGTCCGATATATTTGTGTGATGAGGAACTTCAATGCTGACAGACAGAGGAAAAGATGGAGAATCCAGGTGCTGCCACACAGCAATACTGCAAGCTCTTTCTATGGGATCTAGAAAATAACTTTGCAAGTACCCAAATCAAACAAAGGAGCCAGGAGATGTTTCCAAGGGAATGGGAGGGAAGACAGAACAAGAAGCTCTTCTAGAGCATGATTTGGCACATCTAAGTTGGAGTCTTGCTCTGAATTACTTTTTGCAGCAGCCTCTCTCTGCCCTCTTTGGTTCCTCCCTCCCTATCATCTGCAGAAGATGATGTCTGCCTCCCACCTGAGGTGCACAAATTTTGGGGCTCAAAAGCCAGCTTCACCCTTGCCTCACAATTCCAGTAACTTGCAAGAGTCTGCATCAAACAACAGATACGATAGATGCACTGAAAGTATAGTATAGTCCCCTTCCCTAAGAGAAACCAGCACATCTAAAATCAATTTGGATATGAAGAGTTTTCATCATTTTTCTTAAAAGAAAACAATCAGTTCAGGCTTCAGTGGGTCTCTAGTTTAAAGTATAGTCACCAATTTCCATGGGCACTGAAAGAGAACTGAAATACCTGGAAAAGAAGCATGGATTTACCTTTTTTCTTTTTTTAACAGACATCTCATGAAGAGGAAGAAAAAGATTTTTTTTATTATTTTACAGTATCTTGGTTCACAGGCAATAAGCAATTCTTTTTCTGGGTTCCATAGGCATGCAGAATACCCGGTAATAAAAACAGACCTAGAAACAAAGGCACTCTCTTACAAACCAGTCCCAGGCAAGGGAAGCATCTCCCTAGTGATGTATTTCTCCCAGGAGTGAGAGCAATCGTGTCCTGGCTTTACTGCAGCACAAGTGAGGAAGGAGTACAAAATCCCACGTGGCACCCTAAGGAACGTTGTCCCTTCCCTTATTCAGTTGCTATGACATTAGGAGTTACTTCAGGTGTAGGCGACTTCAAGGACAGCTTGGTGCAAACAGTGGACTGGCCTTCCAAAGAAATTCAGATATAAACAAACACTGGTCACAACCTCCACATACTTTCTAGCTCTCTCCAAGGTGTTCATCTGAGCTCCTGAGTTCAAGATCCAGTCCTGGGCTACTTTTGAAAGAGAAGGAGCAATGATGTGGCTGCATCATCCTCAGTATTTCTTCAGGCTAAAAACTCCTGGCAGCTTTCTCCTTACATTTCATTAACCCTACCACATTTGGTGGAGTCTCTCCCTTCACTGGTCTTGATTGCTTTCCTGGGCTGTAATCCATCTTCCAGGTTTGCCTTTTCCTCCTTTCAGTTGAGAACAGAATGTTTTCTCTGCCTACCTCAAGCTCCAGAACCAGAACCCCTTGAACAAACATGATCCCATTTAATTTACAAATGGTATTTTATACATACTATCAGGGAAAAAATAGTTTGCAAACACCTTATGTGCTAAAGCTCATGGTCAGGCAGCCTAGCATTGAGTGGGGTTAGTACAAGGGGCTACCAGCCACAGCTGGGGACAGTGGAAAAGTGGGTGCTCCAGGCTGGCAAGAGGGAAGATATGAATGCTCAATGCAAGTCAAAGGAGAGAGCAGCTGCTTGCAGCAAGATGCAGGAGCACTGATGGATATGGGCTCCTGGGGAAAACCACAAGGACACTCTTGCCATGGAGACAGAAGCTGACTGAGCAAACAAGCCAAGGGCAACTTCACATGGACATTTGTGCCAGGTGACATACAGAAAAGCAGACCATCTCAGCTCCTGAAGGACCATTGGAGACAGGATACGGAGTGACAACTTATGATACGATAAAGATCTAACCACTTGGACACACTCCTTTCCAAAGTCTGCAGCTGAATTTAGGACCACCAAGTCTCTACTTTCTTCTACTGGAAATAAATGAGAAACCTACTAGGAGGAAGGGACTATATTTTATCTTCCTTTAGTTGGAGTCAAATAGAGCAATTCAATATCCTGTTTGTTGTTCAAATATCTCTTTAATCACAACATGACCATGGGGCAAGAACAAACAGCTTGTACCTTGTTTTGGTTTAGGGATTTTTATGTTTTGGGCTTTTTTTAATTTTTGGAAATTCTCTCCAGATCAACAGTCTTAAATGAGCATCTGAGCTGAAGTCCAACAACAAAAGATGACAAAGTCCCTTAGTGCATATGCATGATACCACAACTCTTATTATATCAATATCTCTTTTCAACAGAGCTCCTGTGTAACTAAGAAGTGGCTCCATTCTCTTGCTAACTAGACTTAGAAACTGGTTAATGAATGGGGGAGTAGATTCATGTGAGCCCTGCTTAGGTACCCACATGACAGAGGAATGGTCAAACACACTTGCTAGGTGCTACCTTTTCAGAGTAATTTCTAACTTATAACACTGTGGACATCTAAAGCTCAGCACCCTAACATGGCAAAATAATGCTGGCCTGTGAGACTCCTGGATGCAAAACAGGACCGTGTTGTTTCATTGAAGACACATACAATAGCATTTGTGCAACTCTCTCTCCAGCATCTTAGGAGAAGATGAAAATTTATTTTCACTAGGACACAGACGTGCAACACAGAAAGGCCTTGAATTACAACTGAATGCAGAAAACAAAAAGGAATATTAAATAAATTACTTATCCATTTACATTGGAACATGACTAGTACAGAAACACTTCATAACACACATGAGGTCCGAGAAGACAGTTTCCTCCCTTTAGCATTCTTGGCTTTGCAATCTCAACATTCTTCTCTGTCTTCTCTCCATTCCCTTTCCTGCCAAACTACTACTCCACCCCATAACAGCAGCCAAAGGGGTATTTGTGATGCATCTTTCTAAGAAACAAAATTAAAATGGAAAAATCCAACTAGGAACCAGATTAATTCAGTCTTCAAAGGTGTTTCCATCTTAGATATTTATAATCTAATTCCATAGAGATGTGTTTGTTTTCTAAGCAAAGAAATTTATTTCCTGCAAGTCCGAAAAATTTGTTACAAAAGAAAAATTTAACACTCTTCTCCAGAAAGAAACTGAAAAGTTGTTCCCTGCCTGCATGCTCATTTATAGTAAATATCTACCAACAGGAAAGCTATACTACCGCAGGGAGCTTTCAGTTCTTTCTACTGTTGTAACCTTATCATATGCCTTTATGAACAGGTTACATGACATGCTCATTTGAGGTACTTTCTCCTGCAAGATATCAGGCTAATGTCATTCATCATGCATATAATGGGAAATAAAATTTTGATCTCCGGCTTTCCCTGTGGTTTCACCTACATGGTAGAAAGCAGGAGCAGCACAGATGCAAGGTGACTTCTTGCAATAGTATGAGATACTCAACAGGCTAACACCTTCTGTGCCTTACTCATTACAGCTGCTGAGCTGAACCAACTAGTCATGGAATAGCAGTGACAGTGAGGCACCAGGCCATTAAAACACAGAATTTCCACAGGATCAGGAAAAGAATCATTAATGATGAATAAGCTTAGAAGGACCACACAAGACCCTAGAGAAGTAACCAGGAAGGTCCTGGCACAAACAGACAGATGTAGAAAATGAAAGTGATCCAAAATATACACTAGCATTGCTCAGATAAGTCTTTTATACCTATGACTGACACCTTCCTGGATTAGCAGCACTGGGCAATTTACTGAATTGTCCTGAATCACCTATATGAAGAAAACTCTCCGTTTTAACACTGGCCTATTATAAAATGCCAATATTTGAAAACATATATAAGAGAGCAGTTTCATGCCTGTTATTTCATAATATCTGTTTGTTTGATTGGGTTTTTTTAAACCAGCCCCTACTGACATTTTCTTCCCTAATTAAAGTAGATTGTGAAGAAGGACAGACATTTCCAGTGCAGATCATTAGAGCACACAGAAGCTCCAGAACACCCACAACACCCCAGTGAGCAGCTGGTCTGAGCAAACCTGCAATCTCTCAGCCCTCCACCACATACTGCAGCTGCCACTGCAGCCACTGCCTCTCAAGGTGAGCAGACACACTGGAAGCAGTCCCCTGGAATGAGATGCTGTGCACAAACCACCTCTGACACAATGCCACCAAATGAGTTTTGGGCTGGCTGCAGTTAGCACTACCATAAGAGAAAGATAACATCACAAGACAAGGTATTTATCACATTTCAGTGCTAAACAATGCAAGGTCAAGCTGGAGAGACAGCTGTGGTTCCTGGGTCATCAAGACGAGTCAACCAAATAAATCTCACAGGCTGTGTTCAGCCTGATTATTCAACACTCAGCCTTTCCCAGGCTCAGGGTAAGCCTAAACTTTAGGCCTATAATTTCAGAGAATGACTGTGCTATACTTCAACACTGGCATCCTGGGTATCGTGAACTAAAAGAAACAAACAAACAACAAAAAACACACCCACATTTCTATAAATCTACAATATACAAAATAAAAAATCCAGGGACTGTTTTTAGTAGGTACAATGGTATCGTGTCAGAAAGAAGCAACTACAACACTAATGTGAATGACATCTTGCAGAGGAGCCTTCAACCATGTTTCTAATGGATGCAGCATTTTGTATTTTTCTGACATGAAATACCTATCCAGCGAGCACAAAAAACAAAGCCTATGAAAAATGCATTTAACTCTCCTATTTTCTCCAGATACCAGCATTACACTGAACATTCATACGACTCTGTTTGGCCAGGGTGAAAGCAGTAAGCTTTACTCCAAATAGCAATACATGCTCAAAAATCTGGTCTCATTGTTAAAAAAACTCATCACATGGATAGAAAACAAGATGTTTTAGGTGACCCAAAAGTAGTTTAAGAAACTTAAGAAATTAAAAAGCCTGTTTGAATAATAAATTGCCAAACTACAAAGCAGGCATTTGTCCTTTCTCAACCCTTTTTTATCCAAACATACACCCAGGAAATTATCCAGTCAGAAAGGGGGCTTGAGACACCACTTTTCAGTAAGAAGTTGTCATGAAGATGGACTGAATCAATACAGGTGCATTGCATGAAAATTAAGGAAGACCCTTGATGACAGAGCTCCTCTCTGCAGAGTTCAGCTGATTCGGGCAAATATGTCAAGTGCAAATACAGCTCTAAGCACTGTGAACAGCACTCTGATGAGCAGCCATTGCTGAGTGCTGCCAGCTACAGTTAGCAAGAGTCTGCAGGCAGAAATAATGACTATCCTAAAAATATGTTTATGTTTGAAACAGAAGATGGTGGTGGACACACTCAATCTACCAACAAAGTCAGCAAAAGTAAATTATTTATATAAAACCATATTGGCGACTAGATGGTTAAAAGCACTCTCAGCTGCAGCCTCTGGGCTCCTAGTCCTTTGGATGTCAGAGGAAGACAGGATGTCATGTTGGCACTCATAACATCTGTACACTGAACAGGGAACCCTCTAAAGCCAGTTTGTGGGAAAGCCTGAGCATCACTCCCTCCAGGGATTAATGTCCATATGTTCCTACATACAGACAAATGAGGCCAGACAGGGCTGCACTGGTGTTTCTCACAGCACAGCTCCTGAACAACTGCAAATTTGTGTGGCATGCTAAAAAAAAAGTGGGATTTCTGCAACACATAGCTGTCAGAGCTGTGCACTGAGATTTACTACTGCAAAGCCCATTTTCCCCTCTGTTAAGATACTAAGCATGCTGCTATTTCAAGTAAGTATCCAAAGATAATACACACAGGAACAAATAGTATTATTCCTTTCATGTTTATTATGCATTTCTAATAAAAGGGAGATCAATTTGTTGCTTAGCTGAGCAAACTCACTGATATCTTTTTCACTGGGGACTCAAATATATTCAGCAATACAATCTGGTGAAAGGATGTTCCCAAAGTGTGTACGATTTCTAAGAGCAGCAAGGGAGAGAACAAAAGGAAGCAGAGATACTGGGTGAAGCACAGCAGAGAACCCCAATTAGGATGTCCTTGGAGAGAGAAGGACCAATCGGGGATTCTGGCTACGGACAGCACACGGGTGCTGCAGTAACAGCTGGTAATGACCCGCTACACCCGATATACGTCTCTCCTGAGAGGCAGCCGACCCCCCCCCCCCCGCCCGGGTTTGTGTTTTTCAGACATGCGAAGAGCTCCCCCAAGCTGCTGCGGCTCCGACCAAGCGGCCCCCGGGATGGGGGCGGTACCGGTGCTCCCCACCCCGCCTCGGGACGCGATCGATCCCCATCATGCCCGCCTCAGGATGCGGTGGCGAAACCCACCGCAGCCTTTTCCAAACACCTGGCAGTACGCGGGGGGGAGAGGAGTAAAGAAAACGCCGTCAGCCCTTTGAGGCTCGTTGTTTGCTACGTGCATACAGCTGGCTGATAAGTTTAATTCCTCTTTATCCACATCAGGTTTCTTTAAACCTGCCAGGCATCTGCTCCTCCTCCCAGCCTCATCGTTTTCTCTCTCTTTCTCCTTCTGCCTTCTTGAGGGTTTGCCATTTCTGTTTTTCAGTTCCAATTTCCCATCACTCTACCTTACTTCTTCAGCTCTCCCCAACCCCACCCCTTTCTCCCTGTTGTATGTCATGTTTTTCAAGAGAAAATAAAGAGTTATTCAGACAAAATCCATACATCTATTAGACTAAACAAATACTAGGTCGTGTTTGCATAAAGAGGATGTATGCATATCCTGAACTTTGTGCCTCTTTAATAGGCAACCTGGATTTTCATGTTGGAGGTACAACTGTTTGAGCTTTTCTTCTTTTAATATAAAGATTAACCTTTGCACATCATCTGTGCATCATCTGAGAATTTCAGAAAGCTCATAACCTGATTACACCTAAACTCCGTGAATTATTCATTTGTCTGCAAGAAAAATCAGATTTAATTGCGTCTGAGGGACATCTTGTATAGAATTAAATGTTGCAATCCTCATTTGCCTACCCAGCAGTTTTAAACACAACCTACATTGGGCTTTAAATGTACATACATATGCGTGGCATTAGTTCAGAAGATGTATGAAGGGAAATTAAAAATATACCAATACTTCCATACATCTAAACAATAGACCTGTCTACTCAAGTTGTTTGTATATTCAATCTAATACAACTTTATCTCCATTAGTACAAAATGAAAACAACAATAAGTTAGTACTAAGTTATCCAGACTGTGGCTGAGAGTCATATACAGCATTTATGTACTCTTAAGATCAATTTCTTAAACAGCTACAGGCTGATGTCAGACATCCAAAAATGTGCATAAATCACAAAGTAACAGTCTCTTATCATATTTGGCATGCCTTAAATCAACTTCAAAAGAGAGACTTTGATTGTAATCAATATTACAATCTGCGTAAGCACTTTACAGAACACTTTTACACTGAAACACTGATGAAAAGCATCTTACAAGAGCTATAGTAATAATAACATAAATGTTTCCACCATTTCAAGAAACTCACTGCCAAAACCTAAGATACACTTCAGTTTTTCACCCCATCAAAAGTATTTATTTTAAGGACATTCACACCACTGCATTGATCTAATTTCATATACATGTATAACCTACAAGATTTCAGCATATCCATTCCCCAGCAAAACTAGAAGTGTATCACAGTTCAGCGATCTCACAATCTCTCTGTATTGAGGGCTTGGATTTAATTTTTGGTTTGATTTTTTTTTGGGGACTGCTAATATAAATCAAAATAACTTACTGACAGTGAGCACTCTTGTTTGCAGGCCCTGATGTCCCTTCTGGCAGGCAAATGCCTGATAGCTACAGTCACTTTATCTCTTGCCCCCACAGCCAGCTATGCATACGACCTGGCAGGGGAAACATTTGCACTGCCTCAGTTTCTCTACCTAAAAATAAAATTTGATGACACTGATTTTTTTTACATATAGTATTACAAGACCTACTGAGAAAAACCCTATGTAAAAGGCTGCTATTCTTCTCAATTGCTTAGTGGAATTCCAAAGCCAGAAAAAGGGGTTGCTTTTTACTTGTATTTCCTGGTGGTTTGATTTTGTTGGGGTCTTCCTGTTTTTTTTTTTTATTTTTATTTTTTAAATGGAATTAAGTTTATATTGTGCATATGTATCTCTCTCTAGATGTTTGCCTTTTCAAAGGAACACAGAAGGAATTTGGAGAGCAAGCTAAGCACACAATTCCTCCAAACATCACCACAGCCCACAGCTGTCTTATTCCAAACTTACAACTTGACTTTCAAAAATTTGTTTGACTGAGAAACAAACACAGCATTTGGTGACATACACAGGATAAGCCTTTCCAAACCTCTGCATAAGACAGGCAATTCCATGTATGTGAATGAAACAAAAACAGCAGGCCTCAGCTGCAGATTTCTCTGTGCCTTTCAGTTGTTTGTGTTTGGCACTCACACATGTATCTAGGTACAACACACACGGTGGCACTTGAAGGTTTTCAATTGACTCAGTGTTTAACAACAAAAAACCTCACAGAAATCAAAAAACCCTAGGTTGCCTAAAACATGATGAATTGTTTCACATTTCATTAGTCTCTCCTCATCACTACTGGGAAAAATAGACCACATGACAGGAATTGGTATTAGATATGGGTCAATACTGAAAAAAAACCCCAAATCAGACTTTGAATCCCCTGGAGACGGCAGAGATGGGATCTCATATTTAATAACTATATACAGCAAAGGCTCTTCTCTTATTTATATGCCTAGGGCAAAGTATTTTCCAACCCAATAGCCTGAATATAACCTCCCCCATAGTTTTTTAACTGGACAGATTTTCAGGACAAAGTGAGTGCCACGGAGCAACTTTATCAGCTTTTTCTCAGGATGTCTTCACAAATCTCAACGAAAGTAAGCTAGAAGCCCTATATTTTCCTCACTTTCTGTACATGTGGAGAGTAGGAGACCACAGTAGCTTAAAGTATTTTGTTCCTAACGTGGCACATGTTTGCCACAGTAGCCTGAAGAGATGCCTACACTTGGGATGAAGCTTGGTTTATGCTACAAGGAGGTGTCTTATAAAGGACAGAGATAAACTATTCAGCATTCCCTGCCCAAGGCTTCACGCAGGGAGCAGTCCTTACAGGAGTAACCATTAGCTTTAGTTGCTACTCAGAAGTTGAATATCAGCATCCCACTTTAAGCATGTTCATTTCCAGCTGCTGAGCAGCCATGCGTGCTCACAGAGCCAACAGCTCTGAAAATGAGTGTGTAATTCTGCCTTCAGGAGGCCTCTGAACACAACTGCCATAATCAATGTGAATGCATACAAATAAGCTGTTGTGGGTCTATCCCAGGTTACAATATATAGTTTAAATATGTATGGCTTTAAAACTACAACAGGCCCTGAAAATTGCTTCCTTTCTCCTATCTAGCATCTTTTTATACCCACGATGTGTCACATGTAAAGCAATTTGCAGGGCTACCCTGATGTTTTTTCCTACAGGATAGATACCTTCTTGTGGTTTGTTTTCCATTGCAAGGCAACTAAATGGCTAACATTATATCTTAATACTTTAATATACAACACTTGTTTAATGAAATATTATCAAGTCCTTAATGAATCCTTATGTAACTGCTGTAGGTGTCTAGACTGCCTGCTTACTTCAAAACTGCCATGCTGCATAAATTTAGGTTTTCTGTTACTTTCCTAAATGCATAATTTTCTGATATGAACTCCTTGCCTACAATAAATAAAAAGACTTCTTGGATAATTGTCTTCACATAGCAGTATTCTGAACACAGGGGTCTTTGAGCCCAGAGTCTTGCAGCAATTCATAAAAGAATTTAAGGATGCACAAAGATTAACCTGACTCCTGCAGTACCCCAATAAATGTTATGAACCCTCCTTTCAGAAATCACAATATTGCATTATATAAACATGCTCTTTCAGAAACCACAATTCAGACACACACATTTAGCCAAGTACTCCAGAAACAAATTTAGCAGAAGATAGAATCCCAGTGGTACTTACATTTGTGCCAATATGAAGCCTCAATGGGACTTTAAGCATATGCTTAAAGCTAAATCCATAGTGGGCCTAGCTGAATTGAGGCAGATTCAAACACAGGCACTGATGGGCTCTTCTGAGCTGTAGGGAGCTTCAGGCTTTTCCCTCTTGACATTAATGGGAGGGAGGGAGGGAAGGCACCTGCAAAGGATTTGTATGATTAGGGCCAGAACATGTGGCAGAGCAGGAAGTTCACTCTGGTTTGGGGTTTGTTTTTTCTTACTAGAAGTAGATAAATTTTTCCCACATGGAAAGATTTGAATTTTCAAAATTCCCAAGAGCCTTCTTTATCTGTTCAAAAATATTCTCACTTCATTTCCACTCCTTTTTTATTCCCATCACTAAGGCATTTTTTTTTAATTGCAAGTAACACACATGATACTAATTTTATGTAAGTTTAGTAAGATTTTGATGGTAAAGAGCATGAAGTCTTTTAGCCACTCCCAGATAAGGTACCAACACCTGTACAATGACTGGCACCTCACCAAACCCTAAAAGATAATAGAAACAACCAACCAAAGGACCTGCTGCCATCCTCTAGCCTATAGCCCTCCAGCAGCACAGCTTGTATTGTTTGCTTTACCATCAACCCTCCAACCATTAAGGTTGAAAAAGACCTCTAAGATCATCAAGTCCAACTGTCAACCCAGCACTACCACCATACCATGTCCTCAAGTGCCATATCCACACATTTTTTGAACACTTCTAGGGATGGTAACTCCATCACTTGTCTTGGCAGCCTTTTCCAGTCCTTAACAACCCTTTCCATGAAGAAATTTTTCATAATAGCTAATGGAAACTTCCCTGGTACAACAACTTGAGGCCATTTATTCTCATCCTATCACTTATTACCTGGGAGAAGAGACCAACATGCACCTGGCTACAACCTCCTTTCAGGTGGTTTTAAAGAGCAATAAGGTCTCCCCGGAGCCTCCTTTTTTCAGATTAAACAACCCCAGCTCCCTTAGCAGCTCCTCATATGACTTGTTTTCCAGACCTTCACCAGCTTCATCACCTTTCTCTGGACTCACTCTAGCACCTCAATGTCTTTCTTGCAGTGAGGTGCCCAAAACTGGACACAATACTTGAGGTGTGGTCTCACCAGTGCCGAGTAGAGGGAAAATCACTTCCCTAGTCCTGCTGGCCACACTATTTCTGATACAAGCCAGGATGCCATTGGCCATCTTGGCCACCTGGCCACACTGCTGGCTCACTTTCAGTCAGCTGTCGACCAGCACCCCCAGGTCCTTTTCCAATGGTCAGTATTCCAACCACTTTGCCCCAAGCATGTAGCCTTGTGTGGGGTGTTGCGTCACGTTTGTAATTTTTGCAGGTTTGCTTACAGCTATCTCTATCCAACATAGAGCAGAGGTTCTTTTATCAGGTCTCTAGAAAGATTCCACATGAGCCTGTATCATAAGTCAGAGATTCCACAGTAGAACAGTTATAACTTAAGCTGATAACCCATAAGATTTGCCACATTTTCTAACCAACTGCAGCACATCTGCAATTCTTCGTGATACAACACTGAGCTGTCAAAACCACCCTCCTATTCTAAAGCAATTGCACACACAAAGCCATAGCCAGAGAAGTTGTACAGTCACATTTAAAGCATAACCACTTTCCAGGGGCTTTCCCTCCAAGACTCGATAGTCTTGCAAAAGCATTAGCAATTGCACACACAAAGCAATTGCACACACAAAGCCATAGCCAGAGAAGTTGTACAGTCACATTTGAAGCATAACCACTTTCCAGGGGCTTTCCTTCCAAGACTCGATAGTCTTGCAAAAGCATTAGCAAGCTAATGTTAACCTTGAACCTAGCAAGCCTTCCATAGACATGATTACAGACCCAGCATCTGTTACAAGCTTCACACTCCCAAAGTAAGTTCATGTTTTGGGAACCCTGGTTTGGCATGTCTTTACTCATCACTAATAACCTTAGGATGTGCACAACATGGAGCACATAGTGCAGTCCTTCAAACTCACTGTTTGCTTAGTGAAGCTATACTGTCCTGGTTTTAAAGTATGGGAGTGTTACCCTGTGGGTGTTCGACACCTTGTAAAGTCAGTTTATTGATGTCATCTGAAAATGGACCAAAGAATACAAAACAGGAGGTTCCAATCTGCGTGATTTGTTCAAGATCAGCCAGATATGAGGCCAGAACTAGTAAAGACTATTTCCTCTTCAAAAGGACTCTTGATTTGATGAAATTCAGGTATTTGAAAGCACTGATCAGAGCTGAGAGTAGCAAATTATGTCTAGAAATGTGCCTTTATGAGCCCATTCAGCTTCAAGAAAAATCAGTAGGATTGCTCATGTTTAGCTAGCCTAGAAGACAGATCACCTTCCTAGGAGTGATCCTTCACAATAAAGCTCTCTGAGTGGAGAAGGGAGAAATTATTTCCCTATAAGATATGTTCCCTGGGCCAAATGCTCTGAGGTGCTTTCTACCACATAGGCACAGCACAACTGCCCTGTTTTCCAAAAGTTTAGTGTAGGTGTGCATTCTGCAGGTTAGCACAGTTTTCACCCTGATTCCAAAAAGTACATCTTCCTTTTTTGAAAATACGAAGGGTCAAGAAAGATGCAGAAAAATATTGACTGGTATTTAAAAAGAAAAAAATAACAGGAACTTAAAGCCACTTCAGATTTTGTGGATAAGGAGAGGTAGGAAGAGTGAAAGTGATGCACAGCCATTCTCCCTAGACTTTTGCCCTCCCCTCTGAGAAGGTGCTAATTTTTTCTGCAAACACTGTTATTCTGTCTACTCCAGGAAGGAGCAATACTGAGCTTCTCACTGTTTCTATAATTAATAGAGCTCATTAAAGTTACCTGGAGTTAATTCTGTTGATTTTTAATCCCCTCTGTTCTGTTTCATAACCACTGTGGTATGAAAGTCATTTGAGCTTTGAGTTCACATTTGTCGTATTTCCCCTGTAGACAGGCAGGGGCTCAGTTGTGGAGAAACCTGGAATGAACTCTGAGGTCCTATTATGAGTGGCAAAACTCCCTGGATTTTAACAGCATTGAGCTTTCACTCATACTCTTCAGAAGGCACTTTTCTGTATGGCAAACCTGCTGCAGAATTCAGAGGTTTATGCTCTGAACAGCAGAACTGGATGTGTTCCTTGCTTCAGTTCCTACATATTTCCTCCATGAAATCTCACTTTGTTTTGCCTGTTGCAGCTTGAACACTATAGGTAAGGGCCCTGACACTCTGTCTCTTTGAAGCTTTTTGTATTGTCCCATGTCAGGACTGAATATAGTGTTGAACTCCCTGATCTGTGCTTTTATTTCTGTCTTGTAGGCACATGGCTTTGTGACATCGTTCTTCCCTCTGCCCACAGAAACCTTTCACATTTGACCTTCAGAGGAGATAATTAGACAGCACTGCTGTCTGAATGTGCCCCAGCACAGCTTGATGTCACAGTGTCAATGACTTCTGCCTCCATGACCACAGTTGTTCAAGACAAGTATCTTCTCTGAGTGCAAGGGCCAAATCCTACAGCCCTCATTTGAGCTCAGCAGGCAGGGCTGGCAGTTATTAAAGAGAGCAGGTTACCATCAGTGGGATTTCTGCTTTCTCTTTTTGGCCCAGCTGTGGGTACTGGAAAGATTACTGGTGAAGTTAGCAGAGTTGAACTAAACTATAGTACCAGGAGGGATTGCACATAGATGAGTCCCTGCCTTTCAATAACATCCCAAACATATGGGCTCATATAAATTTTGTAGTATGCAATTTTAATAGCTAATAAGCCATATCATTTTTATTACTGAGACAGTAATATCACTTTTATTAGTTTTAAATGCTCTCCTGGCAAGAAGAGAACCTCCCCTTCTGCAGAGCATCTCTTGCTCAAAAAATCTAATGCCTGCTGATAGGTAAGTGGCAGCTGCCAGGTTTTGGAGTGATCACAATGAAGACATTGGAGACGGTAAACAAGAAAAAAGCGAAGATTGTGCTTCAACTCAGAAACCTGGTCCAGCCCCAAATTAGCTCTGCCCCACCCCCACCCCCCCACCCCCACCCCCCTCCCAGCTGACACAAATCACCTTTTGCAGGAAGACAGCTGAAAACTGGAAAAATCCCTCAGGATGCTCGTGAGGAGTAATAGGAGGCTGAGGTAGAGAGGTAGAGTTGCTCAAAGGGGTATTAGTAGAAACAGAGTTTGCTTTTTGCTGGCTCCATAAGCTTGTTCATGTTGCTTAGTTTCTGCAGTGCTGCTGCCTGGATGCATTTTGTTGCTTTTCTAATAACCAGGAAAGAAACCTTCAGAATGATACACAGGCAGCTGCGAGGACAGAACTGAATTCCAAAGCAAATAGAGTGGAAAAAGAAACCTGTTTTTTGCTCAGAAACTACAGAGGATTTAGACATAGGATAAGTAGGGTCTATCTACCCCTACCCAGTATCTTCAATGATTGATTTTACCATCCTACTCCCTCCCTCCCCTCAGCCCCAAGTGATTTTAATACATTTGTGTGGGTGTAACTCTTTTAAAATTTTCATAAGAAGTCAAAACTAAAGTCCATCATTATTCATATGGGTGACCACCAGAGTTGAAATCTTTGGACCCACATCACGAACTTTTATCTGCCCTGTCCTTCCTTCCATGGTATGTCAGCAGCTTCTCCTTCCTTGGAGAGTTTCATTGAAACCATAGGGTAGACTCTCTGTTTTCAATTTGGACGTCAGGATGCTAGAGTCATCATAATCACAGGAAAGGTCCAGCTCTGTCCCAACCAGAACATGCTCAGTATTCAGCTCCTAAAAGCTAAACAACCTGAGAAGGTCAATCCAACACTGGGGATGGAGACACAGCTCCAAGAAGTACAGTGGAACAATGCAGTTTTCCCCTGTGTTAAGGTATATTTAAATACTATGAGGGAGATGTTGCTGAAAGTGAGTAGTTGGCATGTTACATGTCTGCAAACATGGGTACAAACACACTATCTGGGAAGAGTATGCAGAGGAAAAGACATCAATAACAACCAGGGCAATTTATGTCTTCCCTGACATTGTTAAATGTGTAAAAAGGGGGTTTGGGGATTTCCTTCAATACAGTCTTACAAAGCGAAGTTCAGTTTATTCAGCTTGTTGAAAAGAAGGTTGAGAGCTGACTCAATCATTGTATATAGGTAATTATATACAGAAGAAGTATCTGATAGCAAGGGACTTTCTAATCTCACAAAGAGACAGTGAATCTACGTGGCTGGAATCTGAACAAAGTTGCATCAATTCAATCTTGAAATAAAACTGTTCCTGTCATTAGCAGTGTAACAACCATTAGAGATTGGAAAAGAGTGTAAGAGGAAGCTTTAGAGTCATTCGCTGGAGACATTAGGACAAGATCATTCTAATTTTCTATTATAGTATCTTCATCAATGATAGAGACAGTGAGATTGAACGCATCCTCAGCAAGTGTTCAGATGACACAAAGCTGAACAGTGCAGCTGACACTGCAGAAGGAAGGGATGGTATCCAGAGGGATCTGGACAAATTTGAGAAGTGGGCCAACAAGAACTTAATGAAGTCCAACAAGTTCAAGTGCAAGGTGCTGCACCTGGATCAGGGCAATCCCAGACATGAGTAGAGTCTGGGAGAAGACCTAATTGGAAGCATCTCTGCAGAGAAGGAGTTGGGGGTTCTCATGGATGAAAAGCTGGTTGTCAGCCAACAGTGTGCGCTCACAGCCCAGAAAGCCAATTTTAACCTGGGCTGCATCAAATGAAGTGTTGCCAGCAGTTTGAGAGAGGTGATTCTCCCCCTCTTCTCTGCCCTTGTGAGACCCCCATCTGGACTGCTGCATCCAGCCCTGGGCTCCTCAGCACAGGAAAGATATGGAGCTTTTGAGGCAGGTCCATAGGAGGCCATGAAGATGATCAGAGGGATGAAACACCTCTCCTATGATGAAAGGCTGAGAGCACTGGAGTTGTTCAGTGTGGAGACAAGAAGGCTTTGGGGAGACATTGCAGCCTTCCAGTACCTAAAGGGGGCTTATTAAAAGGAGGGAGAGGGGCTTTTTATACAAGTAGATAGTGACAGGACAAGGGGCAATGATTTTAAACTGAAAGAGGGAAGGTTTAGATTAGATGTTAGGAGGAAAATCTTTACTGTGAGGATGGTGAGACACTGGAACAGGTTGACTAGAGATGTTATGGATGACCCATCCCTCTAACTGACCAAGCTGGATGGGGCCCTGAGCAACCTCATCTAGTGAGTAGCATCCCTGCCCACAGCAGATGGGTTGGAACTAGGCAATCTTTAAGGTCCCTTCCAACTCAAACTATTCTGTAATTTGATGATTCTAAGATAAGGTAGCACTCCAACAGGAAGGTGTTTCACTCAAATTTGGAGGTACACTTTACTGACTGTATATTCAGAATTCAGGTGCCCCATCACAGCAGTCTCATTCTGTCTTGAAGCTCCATTCCTGCATAATCCCCTTCTTTATCATGTCCCTAATATATTTGTGATATTTATAACATTACCATTAAAATAACTACCACAACTTCATATTTTGGAACATCGGAAAACCTTCAGGGTTTAGAAACAACAGATTGCACACACCTCAATTCTCCACTGATCAGCCATGTTACATTTCTCTGTTTCATATCATCTTGCCTTAAGGAAAAAGGGATTGGACAGATCGTCAATAAACAAGGTACAACACACGGAAAGACTGATCAGAACTGAAAATGAAGAATGCTCTTAGATGCATGACTGCTGCACATCCCTTACATGTGCAGGCAAAACCCATACCAGCTTTGGGTAGCTAGGACAGAACATCCAAACAAAAAATTGGTCAAACAATGGCACATGAAGATAAATCAGTCCATGTACTAACATTGCTAGTGATATTCCATCTGACTTTATGTATCTAGTAGTCAGGCATCCCTTCAACTGAAAAGGAAAACCAAAACCTGGGAGTATTTCAGGCTTTCCTAATCTCTTGGTTTGCCACCTGCTGGGGCAGATGTAGACAAGTGCTTTGAACAGCAAATGCAGCTTCCAACACCAGGTCAGTTCCCCAGGTTTCAGAGCTGTTCCCAGTTTGAAATGTGAGGAGTGCAAAGTGAAAAATCTGCGTTAAGATAAAAATACAGTCAATTTGGTAAGCACTTTCCAACATGTTTTTTTTTTTTTTTCTGACGTTGCTTATTAATCAAGAAAAGAGGTTTCTAGCACACCAAAAATTCATTTATGCCAATGACCACAAAATTACTATTATTTACTAATCATGAAAATCTGCAGTTTGGTACTGCTTAGTACATAAGCAAATATTTAAACATAAAAAAATCCCAGGTAACCAGGATTTTATGCAGAAATTTCAAGAGAGAAAAGGATCATATAGTGTCTGTAATTCATCACTGGTTTGTGAAGGAAACAGAAACTTTGAACAGCCTTCTGCGGCAAACAGGAATAGAAAACTGTAAAGCTGTGAAATCTGCATAGCATAAACCTGGCAAAAGGCATGGATTGTTATTGTTTCACGACAGCCTTTGAATAGAACAAACCCATCTTTAAAATTTTGTATAATACAGCCATTATGCAACTCCCAGTGTTTGATTAGTCTCAAATACCTCCCAGATCCTGGCTCCTAACACTGCCAGATAATTTTATATTCCATATTTCAGATTAACTCTTTTCTCTTGAAGAACAGGAAGATGCAGATTTGGTCTCTAGTCCTGCTTTGTGCAGCATGTGTGTGGCTGAATAACAAGGTGTTGTCTGCAAGCGTCAGGCCTTATAATCATGCTCTGCTTGCTGCACCTCTGAAATTCCTGGTCTACCATCCCTTGCCCACTGTGCAGAGAGGCACAGACCACATCCATCATGCTGGGTACTGGGAATCATTTTTGGTATGAGGAGACCAACATTTTTAGAGAAGTTCCCTTTGTAACTGCTATTTGCAGTATACTGCACCCATATAAACATTAAATAACAAAAATATCACTCAGGATGAAAGAGACATTGGAAACTGAGATTTAATGTGAGTTATAAGGCTTAATTCCTCTTCTCCACAGATGCAACTCACAGAGGCTTCACTAAGAACTGTAACTGTGTATTTGAGGAGCAAACCATATTCTTTAAGAAACCATTACTGCAAATCAAAATTGTAAATTTCCTGAAGGCATTATGATGTAACAGAGACAAAACCTCCTCACTTCAAGTCATGATGATTAGTTCATAATATTCAAATACAATTATTTGTTCTTTGCTAACTATAAAAATGTAGACAAAAAGCAACAGTGGAGTGAAACAAGCAATAGTAGACACATACTTTGAGAAGAATATAAAAAACTTGCTCAGCTTTTAATCTAAGCACAATTCAGAACACATATTGCCATTGCTATGAAGTTAAAGGAAGAAATGTGTCCAAAAGATTCACTTCCAAGGGTTGAGTTTTTTTCACTGATATAAATATATATAATACTGTATGTACAGGTTGGTTCATTATATAGGTGCCTCATACTTCAAAAAGCATTTAAATATTCTTTTTTTCCTTTTTTCTCCTAGAATATGTAACTATAAGGTCTAAAGTAACTGTAGCACTTAAATTCTATTGTACAACCACACATTATGTTATGTCACATGAGTTCACGTCAGAAGGACAAAAAGAATTACTTTCAGAAATAGAAAACATTTTCAGGCTTGGAGAACTTGGAGTAAGCTTTTTAAACACATACATGGTACAACTTGCAATGAACTTCCAGACACGGTACAAAACTGCAGCATGAGAAAACATATTACTACATATGGTTACTGCCTGTAGCTCTTCCCTGGTGTCTGCTAATTGCCTTAGTGACGTCTGCAGCACCAGCTTTGGGTACTGGCAGCGTCATCACCTCTGGCACCAGCGTTACACACTTTCCTCTCCTCTGCACTGTCATGGCTTGTTGGAACTGCTCCCTCCTCCATCCCCTGAAAAGCTGCTGCTTGAGGATCAGCACCCACACTTGGTCAATACCAGCAGGGAAGGCAGTCCTACAGACAAGCTGGGAAAACTTCATAGGTGCTCACTCTCTAAAACGAACCCGTTAACAAAGATGAGACAGGAAATCAACAAATTAAACATTTTAATCAGAAAGTTTCATCCAACCAGCCCAAACCAGTCAGCTCCTTGGGAAGAAGGAAGCTTGTGCCATTCTATCAGAAATCAAAAATAAGTGCAGAAAGAAGCAAATCAAGCAACAATTACGCAGAAAAAAAAAAGGTAATAAGAGGGAAGGTACTTCTAGAATAAATATTAAGTAATAGCCAAGTTATTTTTACCTAACTTCTCTTCTGTATTAAAACCTGCTGAGACTCCTAATTACATTTTTTGTACAGAACACGTATAAATCATGTTAGCTTGCATGCTTCAAGGTGAAATGAGAAAACAGCCCATGGGAACCTTTTTTCTCTCTGTCTTATGACATATAATGCCAGGTGTTCATTTTGCATCTAACGTTGCTAAGTAATTGGGCAAAAGATACACAGTATGCTAAAAAATACACAAGCATGACTGTGAAGGTAAATTCCCTCAGAAGAAAAACCTTTTAATATTCTGGAGTTGCATATCCTAATGCAAGCTTGACATTTTTGCTACGAGGACAGTCGGCAAAACTTCACTAGACTGCATTCTCCAGAAAGAACTCCCTTCTTCTGCTCACACCTTTGACTTCATAGAAAAGTCTCATTTCTCGCTATCTTCTGTGAAGTCTCTCGCTAGAGATCAACATGCCTGGCCCCCATTCCCATTTGCAGAGAGACCCCTCTCACAGTCAGAAGGGTCATGGTCACCCACAATAATGTTTTGCCTTTAATAACCTGGGGCTTTAAACCAAATCAGAAGTATTAGGCAAAGCCTTTTTCCCCACTTACAACATGAATATAAAGGAATATATACCAAAAAAATATATCAAGTTCTTTCTAAGCGTACCTTGTAACATCACGGTCAAGCCTGATAACTTTTGGAAAGTTGACTTAAATTTGACTAAAGGAAGAAAAAAAAGGGTTTTTTGAAAAGAGAGGCTTGCCTAAAACTCACCTACAAAGGATATTCTGTTTCTTTAGATGTTACAAGTGCAACACAGTAATAAAGAATATAGATTGAACTAATGTTTAAGCAGGCTGAAAAGCATTAAAGGAATCTGTTCTGGGCTTTCTGCCAACAGCATTCAATGGCAGAGAGAGGGGGAAGAAGAGAACCAGAAAAGGTGTTGGTGCTACATTTCTGGAATAAAGAGTCTAGATATAAGAAAAGATCAAATAAGAAGGAAAGAAACTAGAGGAGAAGACTTCAAAACTAGCAGAGGACAGGTTCTGACTTTTTGGTGAACTGGATAAGTTAGGGAAGAAAAGGTTAATTTATTTAACAAAACACTCAGGTATTCATGTCTGCTGGCCCCCATGTCTACTGGAAAATAAAATAAATTTCTGATGAGAGTTTAACATAACCTTTTCATCATTAAAAGGTGGTATTTCATCTTCTTGTTTGCCTATTTAGCAGCTCAGGATCACTCACTTCATCTTAACTATCCATTCCCATTAACGCCTGGTCTGTGGTTACTGTGGTTTCCATAAGTAATTAGCTGACCTTTAGTTCAAGAACAGCAGTGCAGCAGAGCAACAAGAACATTTATTAAAAAAACAATGCATGTAATTCAGAGCTTTAATTGGAAAACAAAGTTGTATGTATGTACCCTAAAGAAGGATAGGATGGCCCTAAAGTCCTTTCCGTCTCAGAGCAGACTCAATCTATTCCTAAGAGGGTATGGGGGAACAGCCTTGTCCCTGACATACAGTACAGAAAAGTAAAATTGTTAGAATAATTTTGGTTTTGGAGTCCTTTTCACCTTTGCCATGACCCTTCCTTTAGTCCCTCTTTCCAAGATCAATGTGAATTAAAAACAAGTACCACCATGTTGACTTGCAGAAGGTCACCGCACCCAGGGAATACACTGCTCTCAGTATACAAAGCAATCACCCTCACAAATGCTCATCTAAGGCCAAAGTCATGTATTATTTAGATACAAAATGGTGATTAAAAACAATTACCTAAAATTAAGAAGACTGATTCCTAAAATACTACTCCGGGCATGAAAAATAGCTCATGCATCTGAACAAAAACCGGAGCATATGGTCTGAGCTGAGAATAAACTGGCAGCCTTTAATACATATTCTCTGTTGAAAGTGGCATCTGTGGTATCCTCTGTGTGTGTGTGTGTGTGTGTATACACAGGCTTTTGTCATGCACAAGCCTGACATTATGTATTTCTGGGAACCAGTTAACACCAGCAACCACTCTAGTGCCTCTAAACCCTTCTAGAATTGCTTCCCAATATTTTACTGCAATCATTTCTTCCTTACTTCAGGGAGAAAAAAAAACAAACAAAAAAACCAGTTTAATTTTAGTGTGGTTCAAGTTAGAGAGAAGCATGCTATTGTCAAACTAGTTTTCCTCACTGACTCAGAAAGCTCATCCCATAGACTGAGCACTTACCTTCAGGTGGTGATGCTCCCCACAAAAAAAAGCCCTTCTTATTGCAGAGGGAAACCTGGACTGTTGCTTTGCAGACCTTCTTTCTAAGGAAACAGCATTCTTTATTTATTTTCTGCATTTTGTGTATATATATATATATACATATATACATATATATATATACATATACATATATATATATATTTATTTTTAGAAGTTAAAATGCAAATTTATTGCCTATGCTGGGCAATCAGTTGTTCCCAAAATTTCTCTATGTAAATTCACATATCTCACTTGGTCCTTTGGAATTCTAATTATGTAGAGGAAACTGTGGCTGTAGAGGCTGCAACTCCTTTCAAGAAAAGAAAGGACAAAATTCTTCTGATGTCCAAAGTAAGTTTATGTGTAGTATTGACAAATCTCATGGCATTTATTACATAGAATCATAGGGTCATTTAAGTTGGAAAAGGTCCTTAAGATCATACAGTCCAACCATAAATCTAACATTATCAAGCCCACCACTAAACCACTTCCCTAAGCAACACATCTACACATCTTTTAAATACCTTCAGGGATGGCAACACACTTTCCTGGGTCAGCCTGTTCCAATGCTTCAAAACCCTTTCTGTGAACATGTTATATAACATTTGTTTTATATATTCTTTAAAAAGTTAGATCCTGAGATGGATCAGAATAAGAATACTTCCTAGAATCAGAGAAAATTTAAGTATAAACTATAAATATTCAAAGCACAAAGACAAACCCCACCCATTTCTTCAGTTCATTTTTTTAAAATCATAATTTTCAATTAACTTCTTAACAAAGAGGGTAAAATGGGAGAGTAACTTTTAGCTAATTTACACAATTTCTAAGGGCTTGGAATTAACATCTGAATAGCTCCTGTGTTCCAAAATACTTCTGAATTTAAGATTGGTTGAGACAGTGTGGAGACGGTTTATCTGCATGTAACAACTGTGCACTAAGAACAACAGCTCTTGGCAAGTAATAGTTTTGTTCTCGGTGCAGAGGTCTCCTGTTATCTACAGCTCAATCTATGTCCTCAGTGAAATTACACAGAATTTAGGACAGTCTCCTTTTTTAATGAAAATCTTTAACATTTAAGAAAGCTCGATGGCATTGTCATTGCAAACAAAACCCAACACATAAATTATACGTGGCCTGATTTCAGCCACAAAAGCCAAAGCACAATTAATGCAGCCGGCCAACAGCTCAGAATGATGCTTCCAGAAACTAAGGCAGGGTCTGTTTCATAGATGGCGACCCTCTGTGATTTATAATTGAATACAATATTGCATAGAGGGTCTATATATTATGTGCTGCACATTCAATGCTATGTAATAACTACATATCATTATTGGTTACTTGCCCATGTTGAGCAAAGGAATTAATACTGAAACTCCCAGTGGCAAACACCAAGTCACAGCACTTATCAATGAAGTGCAGAGGTCTCAGCAAGAAGTGTAGGAGAATTATACTTCTGCCATGCTGTAAATAAAAAGCTAGAGATTTTAGCGCATTCTTACCAATAAAAATGGGATTTATTATAGTAGTCTCTAAAACAGACCAAAACCTATTGCATTTGATGTTGTTTTCAAACAAAAAGGCAGTAGCTTCCCAAATATAAATCTTGGCTCCAACCTACCATCCTAATGACCTGCATTCAGATTTATTCACTGCTTCTACAAAACAACTTCATTCAGTCATATTTGTAGTCAAAAAACATACATAAAGGTTTTTAAAAGTGATGTTTGCTTCACTTAATTCAGTCCTAATATTCACATGTTCTACAGTATCTTTTTTGTCATAAAATGAAAGTCCTACTTTGGACTGCAGCGGAATTCAACTTCTTGGGAAACTTTTCCATTGCACACATGCTATTTCATATCATAATATGAAATCTGTCTTTGAAGAAAACTGCATACACATCAAGTCCCTAAACAGTTCCTTTAAGGCAGAAAAGAAGATGGAGGTTGCATTGCAACTTTAAGATTTGTTATCAAAAGTTACACTAAATAAAAAGGGAAGAGATACACTCTTTATACTTTCTAGTAACAACACAGCTTCCTCTTCCCAAGAAAGCAAAGTTGAGAAAAAAATTAATTAATTCTTACCAGGATGCTGGTGAGCAACATAACAGCTGCCAGAAGTCAGTATCTTCTTGAAGAATTTTTTTAAATTTTACTATATTGCAAGGGTTCAAAGAAAAAGCTTTTCTGAAAAAAAAAAAAAAAAAAGAAAAAGAAAAAGAAAAATTATTTCATTAGGTCACCTTTTACTCCAAAACCTCAGTGAATAACCTTCAGGGTAAGGAAAGAACTGTATGAACCATAGCACAGCAGATACGTGAAATAAAATGCTGATTTCTCTTACAAAGACAAGAGTCCACTTCCAGGCATCTTGATGAAGAAGCGAAACAAAAGCACTGCAGAATCTGTAATAACTTCCTTGTGTTGTAAAATACAGATTCATTCATTGTCTCTGAGGAACTCTGCTTAGACAGTCAGACTAGAAAGAAGAAAAGGAAAATTTAACAACTAGTAATGCCATAGTTAAATGCCCAAAATAGCTCTTGCAAACTTAGAAATCATATTTCTGAAATACTTCACAGTAGCTTACTTTTAGAACTGATTTTCCGCTTTTTAAAACGGTAAATAACATTCAGTTTTAACTTTGGATGTTGGCTTACCCTTAAACCCAGCTGTGCTGCATTCTCTCTGGCACACACTCCAGCATCTGCAAGCCACAAGCAACACCTACTTGCCAGTGACATGGAGATCACGTTCCATAATGGGATGTTACATAGCTCTATGTGCACTTGCTGATGCAGCCACGCCGAGCAGCTCTGGAGGAGCCAGGACAGGGACGTCAATGCCCGCCACACTCCAGATCTGGCTGGCTTCATGCAGAGCCGTTTGGCTACACACAGCTTCTTGGCTTGTTGGAGGACTCACATCTCTAGGGGTCTGCTTTCCCATTATCCTGTATAGAGGGGCTAGATTCCAAGTCCAGGCACGAACAGCAGCAACAACCTGTCAGAGAGCTGTGGATGTCCTCTCTGCAGCAGAGCCCAGGCCGGCTGTGAGCAGCTCAGTCTCAAGCTGGTGAAGAGCAGCTGCTCATTCACAATGTGGGGTCAGACAGCCAGTGCACAGGTCTATTGGGCAGTAAACTCAACAGGCCAAGGGTTTGTGTCAGCTGAAGGTGTGAGTGCCAGTTCTTGAACTCATCAGCATGAACACTTCCCTTTTAATTTCCTTTGCTCAGCCATGTGATGAGCTTATCTCAGCTCAAGTGCTCAGTACTGTTCAAGTGGGAAAGGCTGTATCTCAGCAGAGCACCTGGCCTGCCTACCTGCTGTTGGCTGAGAGAGCTAAAAAGGGAAAATTTTTGACTTCTTTCCCCCCCTGCCTCCCCCCTTTGTGTTTGGTTACCGAATATTGAACCCACTGTGCAAGGATGTAGCTGCTCGTCTGCCACAATTTGAGTAAGACTACCAAGGATGGCTCCCAAAAGCCTGGGCAATTCACCTGCCCACCACATCCTTGCTTCTCCTCAAAAATTCTCCTTCAAAAATGTTAATCACAGGCTCGCTGTCACAGCTTTTGTCCAAAGGTAGGCAACTTGCATAGACACCAGAAAAAATGAAAGTAGGTAATCATACCTTTCATATGTAAAGTTTCAAACAGCAAACAAAGAAAGAACTCTAATTATAAATTTCTTCCAGCAACCCTCTTTGTCATTCCAAAAAACTGATGTCAATTAGCATTAAATACTCCAAAGAAACTCCTCTTTAATAACATTCTTTAATAACATAAACACAATTTTGTCACCTTTCAAAGAAGAATTTTGTTAGAAATGTGTCGGTAGTGAAGGCATTTAAGCACAAGTATTCCAGAACAATACATATGTTGTATTGCAAATTCTATATGTTAAATCTGCTTCTCTTGAGGGCAGCATTTGAAGATAAAGAGCTATTGAAATTTTTTTTTAGCTGACCTCATTTTGATTACAGAATTGACAATAAGCTTTTAATATTTATTATGATAATTTCTGTTGTCTGCATTTTAACTACTATCAAGTGTTAAGGTAACAGGATAGATGCTTTGTTATACATATAAATCAAATTCCAAAACTAAAAAACAAAGTCAGTGGGATATTGTCTAGAAAATGTAATCAAACAATACTCACTATCTTCTCTTAAATTTTCCAAGAGGCTGAACAAGTCATGTTATGAAAGTGCAGTGCTAATTTACGCTGCCCATACCTGGTTTTTTCCATCTGAATTCCTCTGCCGAGATCCCAGAGTGCATCCATAGCAGTTTCCACCTTCCTTTGGGTGTCAAAAGTAGCCACTAAAGAGCAAAAGTAACTACTAAAGAGCAAGGCCATGTCACCATCTTCCCAGTGTCTTCCTTCATCTAAGCTTGGGCCTTGTCTGACAGCATCTGAGTAACTTTCTGTAGCATTCAACATGGGGCACATACATTACTTTGAAGTGGACACATTAGCTCATTAAAAATACCTCCTTAAAACATGACATGTATGACATGAATTAAACACCACGATGAGTGAAATGAGTTCAAATGTCATTTTTTCTGAAAAGGTAACTACTATTTCTGATCCCCGGGTTCTGGATAATTACTATTGACTATTTGGCATTCTGTTGCTATTGTGCAGTAGCACAAAGAACTGTTTCCCACTTAAATTCTGGAAATTGGTGCATACAGAGGGTTTTTTGCTAATTGTACCACTTACCAAAGGGACCCCTGGCAACCTGGGCAACGCTCCACCTTTCTAATCTGAAAGCTTTTGCTCCACAGCTGGAGGGAGTTCCTCCCAGCTCATTAACTCCAAAATGAAGTTAAGGGCAACCTCATTTATGGGGTAAATCCTACATAACAAAACACTCCTCTAAAGTTTTGACATTTTACACAGTACATTAAAAATAATAATGAGAATAATACATAGAGAGCTTTGCCATTTTTTAACGAATCCTTACTGATTTATATCCTAAGGACAGTAAACCTGTCAAAGACAATTCTAAAGTAAATTTGACAGTATCACCCTTGCTAATGCAATCAGATACTCCTCTGCTACTTTTTAAAAGGAAGTTAAACTGGAAGCAAACGTATCTGCTTTCAAAGGCATAGACCTCAGTCATAGGCAGCACTCATCTCTGCAGCATTTTGTTATCCCACCTCTAATGCCAAGGTCTCCTGCTACCAGGGCATTATAAGCATTTCCATCACATTTGGAGAAGGAAGAGAGGAAAAAAAAAAAGCCAGATGAAGTATATTTAGATTTTGGGGGTTTTTAAATACAGAATTAACACGTGTTTCAAACTCTCCTTCCACCAGAGATTGCATTTGTACATATTCAGAAATTAGTCTAACTTACATTTCAAATTTTTACAATGTGTGAAGAACTTTTAATGATGGCTTAATTGGGTAATTGGGGAACGCACCAGGTATGAGCAACTGTTATGGCATTATGTATGAAAAAAAGCCATGTCATTCCCCAGAACAGTTTCCTGCCTAGATGTATATACATTCCTGAATTTCCATCTAAATGGTAAACTAAATGTGCTAAGCGCACAAAAATATCAAACCACAAATCTTTAATAATTTGCTTTTTTTCCAGAGATTCGTGTCAAAAGTTGTCTTATGCACACTCTAGTGTGGTTTTTAAAAATTGTTTCCTTTTTCGACATTAAGGAACTTCATGTTTAACTGCAACCAGAAGAAAATAATTTTTTATGCAATTACCAAACAACATGCAAGGGAGAGACCCAAAAATCCAGCTCCCTTTAAGCAAATGGTGATTTTGCTTTGTCTCTGATAACAGTGACATTAAAGTTGTCATGGATTGACCAGCACATGATCGTACAACTGTTTTGCACGGGGCATCAGGGAGAGTTAATCAGCTATGTCCATAAATGTCATTTATCATCTATAATTGCCCTGTTACTTTCCAGGATGAAATAGCTAATATTGCAGTTGAGCTTGAAAACATCAGTTTTCTAGATTGTGATCTGTTTTAAAAAGAGGATTTTTCAAGAAGGCAAGCAATCTATGTGAAAGCAGTTGTGGATTACATAACAAAAGAATAGAAAGGATTATATGTAATATAAATGAGCAGCCAGGTATTTTTGTCATGGAACTGAAGTTGTGTGGTATGTTTGCATTTAGTCTTCTCTATATAAATATGATCTACAGAGCCACATGTACACCAAACTTTAACCATGCTCCTCTAACTACTGCTTAGAAAAGTGTGAATGCCAGTGAACAACAGAATTTCACTAAATGCAATTAAAACTACAATGGACATAAAATCAAACTTTTATAAACATTTTTTAAAGTTACTTTAATCTAAAAATGGTTTTATTGAAATACATTTGACATCTGAAATAGGAATCGGTATTTAAAACTAAGTAAATCTTAAAATCCTACTCTTTTCATGCAGCTGAGTAATAACTTTAATGACATTATAAAGCTTAAATTATTTTGGTAAAACCTCATAAATATGGAAGTCTAATCATCTTTTCATGGATAACAAAAAAAAGAAGAAAATACAAATACTCCATAATTTTAAATACAAGTTTAATTCTACAGGGCCTAGATAAGAGCTACACATTACCATGCAGTTATTTCTATGTGGGAAAAATACAAAAATTTGACTGGTATTTTTGCCTTGCTTTGTTTAACACCATCTCTAACTGTACCAGTTTGCCCCCCTCCTGACCTTGGCACAGCTTTCTTTATTTTAATCTTCTTCAGACCTCTTTCTACTCATTTGAAATGATTCTTGTTGCTCAACAAAATCTGGGGACTAATATAAGATGTTCGATGCAAGAATAGAGGAAAGATGCTTTTCTCCAGGGTAGTAATAAACCAGGTTTTCACTATGGCATTTTTTCTTATAAAGGGGAAAGAAATTGGTTTTACTAAATTTAATCTTCACCCACTCATGTTTTTTATTCCAGATGTTCTATAACCCTCACTAAACCTAATTTCAGTAACGAATTAGCAAGTACCATCCTCTGAAAGCACATGTTAAACTAGCCAGGCAAGAGGATTGGAGATTAGCAGACCTTATTTAAATAAGCAACATAGTATTATCTGTTTACCAGACCCTGCACAGTAAATTCACTGGATTAAAACCACCTGACAATAGATAAGGCAGCTGATCCTCGTGCTACTCGTGTGCTTCAACTGCGTTACTTAAGAAGCATCCAAATAAACCTTTCCTGTTACATGAAGTATCCCCCAAAGTAGGGGTACTGCATGTTTCAGGAGTATATTTATTAAATCAAAATCCTAGAAACACAGGGAATAGGACATCCTGTTGGTTGCTGGAACTACCAAAATTCCCACTCTCCACATCAGGTGCATAGAGAACAGAAAAAACACAATGCCTCCCTTTACCAGCAAACCTCCACATTTGCAACACAGGGATCCTACTGCAATCCTCTCATGCTGAGGGTTGGTCTTGGACAGACAACACTGTGACCACTTGCTTAAATTTCACCTTAAAACTGTGCCACATGAAATATCAAAGCACTTCATCTCAAATATAGGGACCATCCTAATACTGGGAACTGGTTTAGGATTTACATCCAGCTGTCTTTGTTGAAGGCTCTGCAACCCACCGAACTTTCATTAAAAAAATTAATTGCTACTTTTAGATTTAAAAAAATAGTGAAATAACTTTAAAGATGCAATGAAAGCAATGGAGTTTAAGCGTTCAAGAATTGTCAAGCAAGAGCTCAGGATTTTAAGTACTATTTCTTTCTACCCTCAATTTTATAACCAGGTTTACAGACTGGAACTCTATACTTTCTCTGAATCCACAGAGCCTGTTTCAACTCCTTTCTTTCTGCCCATTAAAAGATACAAGGATGTTGCCAAAGTGATTTGTTTTCCTTTGCCCTCACCTCAATCAGCAGCACATCATATTTCAACATTTTGTTCATTATTCTGCATTATTTATAATATATACTGGATTAATTATTATATAATAATGGATGTATTTCTGACCAATAATTTGTGTTTGGTTTTTAAAATTTCACTATACATCACTTCAGTGAACTGATTTGGAAGCCACAAGCCTCATCATAGCACATTTTTACAGATCTCTGTTTCCTAAATTACTGTATCACATATAAGAGTAGGACAGAACATGATGTCCAGGGATGTTTACAGACACTTTCCAGGAGTTTGCAGGGAAATAATTAACAATAAATCCTAAGCCTTCACTTCCCTGCAAACTTTTTATATCATTTATAGGAGATGTGGTAAAGCCCATTCTGGTTTTTGTCAAGATGCATGAATTCTTATGCAGGGTTTGGTTTGTGGATGAGCTCCTGCCTCAAGCAACACTCTGTCCCTCTGTACTGGGTTTGTGTGGCCAGGTTTTGGTAGTGGAGGAGCTACAGGGGTGGCTTCTGTGAGAAGCTGCCAGAAGCTTCCCCCATGTATGGTCAAGCCAATGCCAGCTGGCTCCAGGACAGACCTGCCACCATCAAGGCTGAGCCAATGAGGAATGATGGTAACACCTCTGTGATAACACATTTAAGGAGGGAAAAAAATGTTATTGTGCAGATGAAAATTGCAGCCAGAGAAGGGCAGAGTGAGAACATGTGAACAACTCTGCAGACACCAAGGTCAGTGGAGGAGGGGCAGGAGGTTCTCCAGGCACCCGAGCTGAGGTTCCCCTGCAGCCTGTGGTGAAGACCATGGTGAGGCAGCTGTGCCCACAGAGGACCATGGGAGTGCAGGGATTCACCTGCAGCCCATGGAGGAGCCCACAACAGAGCGGGTGGATGCTCGAAGGAGGCTGTGACCTCCTTTGTGGAAGGCCCATGCTGGAGCAGGTGCCTGGCAGGGATCTACTGACCCATAAAGAGAGGAGCCCACGCTGGAGCAGGTTTTCCTCGTAGGACCTGTGGCCCTGTGGGAGGCCACACTGGAGCAGCCTGTGCCTGATGGGCTGCACCCCATGGAAAAATGACCCACGCTGCAGCAGTTTGTGAAGAACTGTTACCCATGGGATGGACTCTTGTTGGAGAAGTTCATGGAGAACTGTCTCCCATGGGATGGACCCCATGCTGGAGCAGGGGAAGGACTCCTCTCCCTGAGCAGTGGCAGAAACAACTTGTGATGAACTGACCACAACCCCCATTCCCCATCTCCCTGCACTGCTGAGCGGGGAGGAGATAGAACTTGGGAAGGAGGGAGTGGTGGGGGGAGGTGTTTTAGGATTTATTTTACTTCTCGTTATCCTGCTCTGATTCTGTTAGTAATAAATTTAATTAATACCCCCATTTTGAATCTGTTTTGCCTGTGATGGTAATCGGTGAGTGATATATCCCAGTCCTTAGCTCATGTACCCTACATTATATTTTCTCTCCTCTGCCCAGTTGCAGAGGGGAATGAGAGAGTGACTTTGGTGGGTACCTGGCATCCAGCCAGGGTCAACCCACTACACCTTCACAGTCTGACCCCAGATGCTCTGAGCTAGGCACAGTCAGAGGACATGATTCATTTAAAAAGAAAAAAAAAAAAAAGAAAAAGGCAAACCCCCCACACTACCCTCTTGCTGATTTTCTCACTAAATAAGCCCTTTCAATTGAAGCAGGATAAATTCAAGCAAAATATTACTGAAGTCTCTTTCCCTTCAGAAAAATTGCAAAAATGTCAGGTTATTTATTAAATTCAGGTACCATCCCTAGACTGGTGGGCAACATTTGGTAGCATTTTTAAGATAGTTCTCAAACTAACTGTAAGAACAAGCAATCCTATTACTTACTGGCAGGTAATTCTCAAGAATATCTGAGTGAAATGAGATCACTTTGCAAACTTACTTACTTATAAACATTTTGTCTTATTTGAGATCAACACGTACTCAGTATCCACATCCACTCCAGAAACAACAAAAGCAACCAAAAATTCAGCAAAGAATATCCTAGACACCCTAATTCTTTCAAAAGCTTCCCCCAAGGAAAAGAAGTGCACCACATCAAGTTCACTAGGGAGAACAGGCTTTTCTCATACCAGGTAATTTCTCAAATAGCCTCTCCATGTGTACTGTGTTCAAGCTTCACTTAGTTATGGGAGAGAGGCTTTAAAATGCACTTACTTGAAATTTTAGTACTTTGGCTGAGAAGTTTTGCAGATAAAAATCACAGAATGGTTTGGGTTGGAAGGGATCTTAAAGATCAGCCAGTTCCAAGACCCCTGCCATGAGCTGGGACACCTTCAACTGGTTGAAGACCAGTTGCTCAGGACCACATTCAACCTGGCCTTGAACACTTCCAGGGATGAGGAATCCACAGCTCTGGGCAAGCTGTTCCAGTGCTTCACTACCCTCACAGTAAAGAAGTTTTTTCTCTTATCTAATCTAAACCTGTCCTCTTTCAGTTCAAGGCCGGCCCCTTGTCCTAGCACTGCATATCCTTGTAAAAAGTCTCTCCAACCTTCTTGTTGGCTCCTTTTAGGTACTGTTCTGAAACACTAATAAGGGTTAAAATGTTGGTTAATTTGATTTTCTTCCTTAAATAAAGGAAATCAGAGTCAGTCACATATGGAAGACAAGAAGAAAAAAAAACAAGACACCGAAATCAGGATTAACAAGTAAATATAACCCAGCCCTGAGAGCTATGTTTTTGGATCAAGTGGATAACTTGTTAGTATTTTATAAATGGAGGATGAACTAAATTCACCATTATCAAAAATTAATGAGATACTGTATTAGAATTTGAGCTTAAAGAAAACTTTAAAGTCTTTAAGTTTTCTTTCACAAGGCACACTAGTCACTTGTGCTACTTCACATCATAATGCTGAGGAGAACTGTATATCAAGAGTGAAATACATTGAATTCTGGCAAAATATCAAAATATTAAAAGAAAGACAGCAAGTAGCCAAAGACCAAAAAAAAAAAGATTTTTCAAATGTATTCTCTACCACATGAAAATTCTTGATTTCTCCATTGTTTTCCAGTATAAAACACTCTCAGGTGCATGGACTCAGGTCACCATCAAAATCTTTAAACTCATTGATGCTGTAGCTTTAAATAGCACATAAAGCTCAAAACTTCCAAGAAGTGGCTGAGATTTGATGCTACATCTTGACAATATTTAATCCTTTGCATAATATTTTATGCACTGAAACTGCTTGGTAAGAGAACAAGAAGAGCTCGGAGACAGTAACATCATTATTTTAGAATAATACTGCATTTTGCCATGAATGAATTCCTGTAGGGTTAGGAATGAGGATCTGTAGTACTAAAGGAAAAGTCAGATATAAGGATGTGAAGGTAGCTCACTGACCTACCATATGTATATTATTTTGCCTCTGCAATTATACACATTGCACTGTAAAACAACCATTATTTTATCATATTTTATAGCAGGGGTGTGTGCATCACATGCCATGCAAAAAATTACTTGGGTCATATCTAGAAGAATATATCATTCACTAATTTCAAGTCCTTGTTGGAACCATTGTGTTGAACTGATACACTGTTTGCATGGCATGGTGCTCTTATTCCAAGAATAATGAAGCAGGGAAGGTACAAAATGTGTGTGTATGTGTAAACAAGTTATAACAGTGTGGCTTAAATGTGTAGCTTTGGCTTCATGCACAACACTGGCATGCAGAGAAAGTATTTTTCAATAACTCATCCTTACTGTATAGAATCTAACTAATTAAGAGTCAATTTGATTCAATTACGGCATCAAGCCAAGTTCCCAGCAGACAGAGATGAGCTGATAAGGCCTTTTGAAAGCACAAAATCTAGACTGCAATTATGCTCTGCAAGACTCCTCTTCACAGAGCTGAGCTTCCCAGAGGAGGTTTCAGCAAAGAGCTTTAGCACGTGGCCCCAACCCCGTACAACATGCAGGTATTAAAGGTGTAACTTTGTCATCTCAAGAGTTAAGGAAGGAGAGCAGGAAAACTCAGTAATATAAAGACAAGCCCAGTTATGAATAATATTGAAATGTAAGAGGTAAACTTCCTCTTTTTGGAAAACCATTCACCATGTGATCCAGCCAAAGGTTAGGCACTTTTGAGCACCTGTGCTGTAGCTGTTTTTAGGTATTGTTTCCAATCATTCTTCATCACCATCACAAACTGCTGCACACATAGGGCTCACTTCTGCTGCTTCTTTGCCAGACATCTCATCAGTATTAGCAACTCCAGAATACTGCAAATATCTAGAGTCACTAATTATTTGTGAGACATTAGAGAACAACTACATTTTATTTTTTTCCCATTACTGAGATTGCTTTAAAGAACAGCATTTCAATAATATGCTTTCACACTGATTTACATTGCTGACTGGCTGCATAAATTACATTTCACCTGGAGACTCAGGTGCCTCTAACATTTTGTATTCCATTATTTGGAGTAGGCAAGCAATAAATGTGTTTTAATTAGAACCAGAAACAGATACTTGATACGACCCAGCAATCCCTTTCACAACAATACTGGGTGCCCGTGCTATGCATTTAGATACAGGCTTCTCTGGAGTTCAGAGGTGAACATGGAAGCTGCAGACAAAATTAGTATTTCCTTCTGCTGAACTGCACTCACTGAGATATTGAAACAGAAAAATCATCTTATGTAATAAGTTGCCTCTCTGACCTCCGTCCTCCCCAGCTAACAAAGGACTGGGGGGCAGACACCAGTTCTTTTGGTTACTCAGATTTATCGATGCTGCTCAGAGATGGCAAACTATGTATTGTTGGAAAAGTTTACAAAGGCGGTATTTGATTTAAAGATGTTTCTGGTACTGAAAACTTTACCAGCCCATCTTTCATTCTTGAGGAGTTCAAGGAAAAAAAGCAGCTCTCAGTATCTGCTGCATCCTGACCTCATCAGCCTGACAGGAGCCCTCAGTCTGACACACAGATTCAATGACTGCTCAGCTGACAATCCCCTTTTGCTAACAGTTAAGATAAAGTGTCTCCTTATTATTTTTCAGTTTTAAACATATTTAGTCTGTATCAAATATCTTTGTTCCTAAGTGCTGCCAGTCATGTGCAAAACACAGGATTCCTGGGAGAAGCTTCTCTGCAGTGTCTTCCTACTCTGGGAATTGTTTTCTACTCTTGGTTTTCTGCTGCAAAAGCTACTTATTTCTTAGGGATTGGGCACATCAATAAATACAGCCAGGATAAATTCACCTGATAACAATGCAAAAACTATACAAATTATCATTCAGAATGCAGCAGGACATGGAAATGAGGCAACAGATTCCCAGGTTACCTGACACAAAATTGGGGCAAAGAATTTCTTCCACACTGAGGATGGTGTCACTTAACACTGGATCCATCTTGGATCCAGTGAAATGGATCCTTTGAAATGCCTGTGTGTCCATTTTCAGCACCTTCAAGCACAACAGGAAAAAAGAAGTCATTCTCATTAAGGAGATACAATTAAAGGATAATTAAAGTGCACAACTCAATGATTTTTTTTCACTAAATTCTCACTGCAATAATCATCATAGGTGGTGTGCACAGAATCAGTCCTATTAGTACTAGAAAAGATTCCTTATTTACCCTTATATTAAAGATGTGTACAACATGACTACATGTGCTTACTGATACAAATTGAGATACAAATCAATGTATTAAAAATACCAGCAAATTGTCAAGTCCTCAAAAAGCAATCACTGAAAGAAGGAGAAACCCTTACAATCACCATGCCAACTAAACCTAAGCACTAAGTGCCACACCTAGTAATTTCTTGGACACTTTCCAGGAATGGTGACTCCACCACCTCCCTGGGCAGCCTGTTCCAATGCTTGACAACCCTTTCCACGAAGAAATTTTTTCTGAAGTACAGCCTGAACCTCCCATGGTGCAGCTTGAGGCCATGTCCTCTTGTCCTGTCGCTAGTTTTCTGGAAGAAAAGGCTGACCCAAACCTTGCTACAACCTCCTTTCAGGTAGTTGTAGAGAGTGATAAGGCCTCCCCACTCCTGCAGCCATTTAAGCTCTCATGGACCTATAGGAGAGATTAAAAAAACCTTACAGCTGAGGCATTATCATTGTCATCTGATAAGACCTATCCTAGATATCAAAGGCGGCCCCAGAGAGACCAATAAAGATTAAAGTTATTGTTCATCACATGAAAAAAAGCCCTTAAGTCTGATTTGAGCTTTGCTGAGATGCCTGAAGAGGTATCAGTCAGCAAAGGTGACTAAGCACTGACCCCAAAGCCTTATACCATCCTAGCACAGTACTGAGTCCAACCCAATTGGCCCTGATGAGTAGCTCAGTCTAGTAGCCACTTACACCACAGCCTCCTAAAGACTCACACAACTGGCTTGGAAAGTCAACGTGCAAAAAACCCTCTTTTTTGGTAAGAAAAGTACAATCACAATTGTTTCTTCAGTCATTTTGCATCTCTGCCTTCAATCTGTCTTGTTGAATTGGGAAAGCAGGATGCCAGAGCACGGCTTACGAAGCAGAATCAAAAACAGGCTGCCTGCCTGAACCATGCTGGGGGGTTAATGAGTGACAACCACAATGATCATAAAATAAAACGAGATGCTGCAGACTTCAATGGGCATTGCATCCATCAAGGGAACAATTTTGGAAGGAAGGAAGAAGTAAAACTGCTCCTACAGGCTCTCTCTCTTCCCTTACTGTGAAGCTAGTACAGCAAAACCTAAAGGTCCGAAATATATTCCATATATTCCACTTTGTTACAGAAAAGGCTGTTTGGTATTTCTGTAAACAGTAGGTGAGAACATAGGTCCAGGTTCTTCTCAGCATCTTTTATTTTATTTTTACATCCTTCTAAATATTTCCAAAACCATCACAAAGCCCACTTTGCAAGCTGTGCTAGAAATTGCACTTATGCAGGAGCCCCAGGGGCGTGGGTTCACTTTACAGAGGGGGATTACAATAGACAGAGGAACAGGAGCTGATCAGCTTGATCATGGGAAAAGAAGGGATGCTGGAAAGCAAGATAAAATGTGCTCAAAAGCAATGCATCTGGGACCTTCCCTAGGCATAAAACAGGAATGTATTCTGAGCTTATCTTTCCAAGCACGAGTATTTTAAGTAGGAAATAATAGAAAAAAATTGTTGACTGACCTCTCATTGATATGCAAAATCTTTCTGCCTTTTCTGCCTCCTCAGATTGGAGGATAAACAACAGTGCATCAAGAGAAGCAACAATTCTCCCAGCCTGAGATCCTATTCACCCTCAAAGGTACTAGAACTGGCACAGGTGAAGAAACAAGTGAAACCACATCAACACAGAGCACAGTCTGAACACCGATGCAGAAAACAGCTAACAATTTTCAAAGTCGAAGTTAGGAGATCGTAGCCAAAACTTCTGGGCTAATGTGAAAACATTTTTCCTAAACCATGTTCAACGTAATCAGTTCCAGTTTCAATGTCTGCACTTTTATTCTTGCAAGAATGCACCGTGCTGTCCTTCAAGATGGTTTTCTTATCAGTATATTCCATGGACTTGTCAACAGCACTCTTAGGTAGAAACATTAGTCTGAACCTAAATACTCAGATCATTTTTCTTTATGGATTTTAATCAATAATGCATTCTATTTCACTGTAATTATTTGTAGGAACATTCTGGCAAGCTCAATACACTTTCACCAATGGAGCATAATGGAAAAAATACAATTTGTCTCACCATCAGAAATATTTCCAATCAGTTTTTACAGCAGAACAATGTGGATTTTCCCAAAACAGGGATGGGGAAATGGAAATCTAGTCATAAAAAGTTTAGTTAGATGTGTTAAAGATATACTTATATTAAACTAACTGAACATAAAAGAGTTCCTCATGTCCCTCCTCCCACCTGAAACGCGGAGGCAGTTTTGCAGCAGGCAGACAACTTGATGGTTGCAGTGGACACCTGAGCATATGAAGCCCACCGGTTACATTCCAATAAATTTCCTAAAACTTAAACTTTTTAATCCATAATAAATATTAAACATCTCCATTGCTCCAGCCTCCCTCCCCTTTCATCAAGTCCTCACTACAAATTAGCATATCATAAGCCGTTCTAGTAGGTTCAGGGGGTTTTGTTCAGGTTCCCTTTTTAAAAACATTTATTGACTTCTTTGAAACTCTCCACACTGGCCGGGAGTTCTTTGGCTGGTCAGGGCATCACAAGGTTGTTGCCCAAACTGCTCCACTTCCTGGAACACACCCACGAATGTTGTTCCCCAGCTGATTGCTCTGTGTGCCTGCTTCAGGAACAGCAAACCTCAGCGTTGTGAGACCATGACAAAACATTCCAAAGCACACAATAATAAACTCTCCACAGAGAGAAATATTCCACCTGACTGCCCTTTTGAAGTATTATCCTGAAATTATAGCTTTTAGAATGTGAATGTGTTTTAGGATTAAAAACGAATGTGTTTGCTCTTTACATTCCTATCTTGTGTCCTCCTAATCCCAAAGAAACAAAGAAAAGCATTTAGAGAAAACTTATTTGCAGCTATCACAAGCCTTTTATTTCCCTGTAGATAAAAAACAAAAATCCATTGTATAACAAATGGTGTCTGACTTCAGAGAAGCCAGAGCATCTCAAAGAAACAAATTCTCAAGCTGTAATGAAAGACATATTCATAACCTAATTAAAACTGCACAAGCAAAGGCAATCTCCTCCCTTAAAAGAGCACTTGTACACATGGATGATCATACTCTGGTTTCATTCAAAAGGCACACAGCTATTTTTGCAGGCAGATATTTGTCAGTCATAAGGAGTAGTTTACGGTATTTGTAAGCATTGAAATTATCTCAGGAAAATCCACCTCCTGCCTTTACGCCCGTAACACATATATTGGTGCTGCCAAAATCACAGCAGTGTAGCTTGACAAATGCTCTAAAGACAGCCCAGAGCCTGAGGCTTCCATTAAGGCAGCAAAGACAGTGCTGGTACCAGCACACAGCTGTGTAAGCTGCAGTGACAAGGGGCACCAGGCACCCAAGTCCAGTGGCTGCTCGTTCCCCTGGCAGGTTCTCTGCAAGACTGAGGGCTTTGCACAAATGTAACGCAGAGCACTGGGTTCATATACCAAAAAAAATTATCATATTGCACAGTTTTTGAACAGAGAGGCTACCTGGAGAGCGCAAATACTTACAGCAAATACACACACTCTGTAGAAACAACAATGTCAATTATGACCAAAATGATAATTTTTCTTTAAGGAAGGAAACTTCAATGAAAACCTCCTTAACCCATTGTAGCAGTTTTCGGTTTCTTAGGTTTTGCTGACACCAGGTGGCACAAAGGGAAAGAGTCTTAAAGCATTAAACATCTCTGTTCCTGTTCCACCAGCCACGTCATACCTTACCCTCTCTGAGTCAAGATTTGCTGTTTCCATTACTACAAAGCCAATATACTCAAAGTTCTAGAAGAGATGCCATGGAAGTCTTTTACAGGTTCAGCCTTGACATCTACCATATGAACTGTTCACCCCCAAGTACTCTAATCTTTTTCATACAGTTGTATTAGTGCAAAAAGATTAGTAAAAAGATGTATATTCACTCCGTAGAGCCATAAGCTTTTCAACTACCCGTACAAAATGAATCCCAGTTCTTAACAGGAAAAAATTTTGCCATGATACCTCAGCTGGTCCTGGTTAACATCCCCCAGATAACCTAAACATGAGGAAAAAACCACTTTTTTACAGATAGCAAAGTACTCTCTTACACAAGGAGTAAATCTCCTCTCCTTGCATCATGACTGAGCCCCATACACCAGTGTTACAATATATTCATTAAATCCATAATAATTTTTTGCCAAGGAAATAAAAGGATTAACTCTAAAATATTGAGGGTATAATGTTAAATGCATAAAGAACAAAAACATATTTAGATACTGCTGACTGCAAGTATTAAAGTATTTATTAAATCAGAGGATCTCTTTGAAAAAAATTAGCATGGAAAAATAAAATATTTAAATATTTTGAAAATATATTTATAGGGTACACAAGTGCCTTCAGTAACACTAAAGTCCATTTATTCAATACATATTTTATAAGAATATTTACAGTGTATTTTTGCGTGCTTCTCAACAACACATTTCAGGCCACAAAACAGACACTTGCAATTCAGCAGTCTCACTGAGACTTCAGCAGTGTAAGGGTTTATGAGTAGCTCTAACATTATTCACAAAGCTTGTTTCAAACACCAATCTCACATTTACTTTTTCTATGTGTACACTAATTTTTCATTACCACATTTCTTGACGGGGCCTCCTGTGACATCCTGATTCATCCTCAGGACTTTGTTACAAGCAAATAAATCCACCAAACACATGTTCCTTGTGTAAAGGCAAATGCTGTGACAGTGGCTGTGACCATGCACCCACATCACTTCCAGAGCCTGCTCACACAGCCAGCACCCCCTGACTTGTAGTGCTGAGTGTCCAGCACAGAGACGTGCTGAAGCCTGGAACACCTGACCACACACTTCTTCCTTAAAATCTCTTGGCAACGCAACCCCAGAACTGTTCCCTGGTCCATCCTGGTCTCTCTAAATACTTGGTGTTCTCATTACCAAGTACTCCTTTAACAAAGATTAGTAGGTAAATGATAACACACACGAAGCATACACAGAAGAGTTCAAAAGCCTTAAGAGAATTGCGAGAAGCCAGCTTGAGAGAATGCCCTGGCAAAGGCATTTTGCTTTCCTGAATCCTTCCCCCAAAAACCCAGTGCAGGACAGGCTAGGGAACAGAGCAAGCACCACTGACTTGCTCATGCCACCCAAGTGTTTTGCCCAGAGATTCGCTGCCTCCTCCTCCCAAAATCACGTTTTCACTGACACACTTACTCTATCAATGCTGTCCCCACTGTACTGAAATTGCATCTCATCTCTGTTGAAACACTGAGTGATTCTTTTGAGCAGCATGTGATATAACTAGTAAGATTTTGAGGAAGAGCAAGAGACCTTATCATGAACAAGGCTGGCAAAGGTCCTTGCAATGCGTACCACAAGTCCAGAGCATCAACAGGAATGTGAGCTAATAGAGGTGCACAGGCACAAATAATATTGAGTCCACACCAAAATTCAGGTGTCCAGCAGCACACCCTGCTCTCAGGGGCTGTGGTGAACACAGAAGCCTGCACAGCAGGACAGCAGCACACACGGAGATGTCCTGCCCTCAATGTCTATCCCAGCCAGTGCAAGCAGAGATATTCAGACCCCACTATGCTGTGGGCTGTCTCCAGTGCCTGGTATCTCTTACCCACCAAGGCTGTGCCGCTCTGACCTCAGTCCCATTTACATCTGTGGCTTCCTAAAGTGTCCTACGCTAATACATCACATGATGTAGTTACAAGGGAAACAGTTGTGGGTTTTTTTTTTTAGTTAGGCTTGTACTTGCTCCATTAGCTCTTCCATGACGAGTGTGGAAATCCAAGGTCAGCCTGAGCTCAGCATTTCCATGATTCATTCTCTAGGACCATTGTCATCAAGTCCTCAAGCTTCAGCCTGGCTTCTCATGCCTTTGAGAGTTCAGCTTTGAGCCATCTACACCAGGGTGAACAGGAGGCTGGTTTTCATAGGACTGGGACATGGTTTATTTAGCCTAGCAAAGCGTGGACTGGGGAGGAGACAGGGTGCTCTCTTCTTGTGGCATTGGAAATAGAAGTACTCACAATAAAACTGAGGTTGGCATGGAAAGGAACGGGTACTATGGAATATGGAAAGGTGACCAACCTCAGGATTTCAGACAACCAGTTTATATTTTCATACCATCTGTCCTGATTCCGGTCAGAGCTCTGCCATCCCGCTTTCACTGAGAACTAGTGAACATGCACTGAGAACCATGGGAACATGCAAAAAGCTTAGGAGGCTGTCTTTAAATTGTCACCAAATCTTTCTTGTCTGCAGAGTCCATAGTTACATGCAGCTGAGCTGACAGATAAGCATTTCTAACCAATCAGATGCAAAATTGACTGAAAAGGGGCATTTCTAGGGACATTGTGGAACTGCTCAGGATGGACTGGCAGCCAGGGAAGAGCAGACAGCTCGCACTTAAAAAAAAAAACCAATCTGAAAACCTGCTTGAGGAGGTCTGGCTGCCCTTTGCTGGGCAAGTACTGAAAGGCAGAAACTCCATTAGTCAGAGCGAGGGTACTGGTCAGCAAATAGAACAGCCAGGCTGCTGGCAGAGCAGGTTTCCCCCTTTCTAAGAGTCCTGTGTTTTACTATACTGGACCATGAAGAGGTAATTCTCCTCCCCTTCCTGTTCCACAGACTCCAGCTCTCTCAGGTCCATCAATAGCACTGTCATCACCGAAAGGACTGCAGATCAACTCTAACTGCAAGCCCATAAACCCAGAAGTGACTTCATTTTTGGCTGGCTATTGAAACGTGGCTTGCAATGAACCTAAAACTCCCCTCATTCTGTGGAAGAATATATTTTAGAAAAGTGTATTTTAGAAAAGTGCAGCAAATTATTTTGAGACTGAAACCCATCATCACGGAGCACCAGATCAGAGCAGAGAGAGGGAGCTACTGCCAACACATTCAAACAAGGATTCTCCAGGAATGAGCATTTCTGTATATCAGACCAGTTTTAATTAATTGTCCATACTAGCTTCTACAACTGGAAACTGTGAACTTATCCACTGGGTGCTTACATCAATGGTCATGATATTTTCCCTTTGATTCGTTGTGTTTGCACCCCAAATCAAAATAGTCCAATCATTTTTTCAAACAGCTTTGTAGAAACATCACTTACTCTGACTGTTCCATTCTTAAAATCCCATTTTTCAAACTAACATAGCCTATAGATTCAGGATCTGAATGGAGATGTTTGAAAACACCTGCAAAACAGGTTTTTGGTGTTATAATTATTGTATTTTCTGGTTATAGCAGTCAACGAAAATTAGCAGTACATTTTCAAAGAAGTCCTAGCATAACTTCTGCTTACCGGGGGGGCTTCTTCGAGGAGTCTTCTGTTAAGAAAATATTTTTTTCCTAAAAAAATATCAGGCTGAGGAACAGAGACAGGAGTTCATGTCTCCTGGTTTTCGCCTGCAGCTCACTACAAGCAGAAAAATCCATGGGATAGATACTCAGTTTCAAAGCCATGTAACTGCACTCCTAAAAGTGGCCTTTACCAAGTTTTTCTGCAAGTAGAATAGGCCAGTAGTTTTTGTTAAAACAAACAGTACTTTTAACAAAGCTGGTTGGTATTTTTTTGAGTCCTGAAACTAATCACAGAGCATAAAAATACACTGAGGACAACAGGAAGCATAGGTCCCAAACATAGAGCTTTCCTGGATATCTCCATTTCCTGGCCCTCCATCACCTCAGACCGTGATCACATCCCAGTTTATGGTGAGCTTATCCTCATGCCTCCCACATAAGGCAGGAGAAAGTTACTGCTTAGAGGAGACTCAGAAAGACCATGCAGTGGGTCATGCAGAGAAAGCACAGCTGAGCAGGGAGCCAAGCATCAGCTCCCTACCGTCTTTGCCCAACAGCCCCTTCTTTGCCTGTTGCCTCCCCTGAGACATATTTATGACACTTCTTCTTTTCACTCTTTATTGTTCTTTGTAGTTTAGCTTCTACCAACTTACCTTTCAGAGTGCCAAGATGGGGTTTCCTTCACACCCTTATCTTCTTAAGGACAAGTTGTGGCAGGAAGAATGTAGCAATGAACCATGGGAGTTGTGGTCTCCCGGGTTCTCAGATAATATTTGATTGTCATTGGTTAGAGGGTCACGTGACATGTTCAGGTGTGGTATTTAAACCTTGGCAGTTTGAATAAATGGTAATTCTGCTCTGGCACTTGTTCGTGTCTGAGTGGGGTTCATGCCTTGAACAGCACCTCAAATGGCCGTCCGATAAGGGACTTCAGCAGGTTACCGGCAACCAGGAGCAGCAGCTCTGGGGAACCTGTCCGGGGGTGTCCATATCGCCAAAACCAAAAGGAAGAAAAGAAAGAATTCAGCGTGCTGGGTTACCTCTGCAAAAAGGAACAAAAAAGGAAGAAAAAAGGACCAGAAGAAAGGACAACAGAGCTTCAGCACAGAGGTAACCAAAAATTGGCGAATATGGGAGGGTGGTTTACCCGTCAGGAGGGAAATACTCCAAAAATCAAACAAACAGCTGAAGCTATCTCTCAACTTTTACAAGAACAGAGTATAACCATAGAAGGAAGTAAGTTATGGGACTTGTTATATTGGATTTCGTTGCATGAACCTGCACTACCTCTGACTGGACCTTGTCAAGTGTCATCTTGGAGGAAAATAGGGAACAAAATTATTGAAAAAGCCAGTGAGGGAAAAACAGATGCCCTCAAGAATTTGGCTACATGGAAAGACATTATGATAGCCTTGAATAAGCACTACAGAAAGGCAAATGCACCCGGGAGAGTGGACTCCCCCCCCCTTCACTCCTTTCCCCTCAACCCCCCCCCTTCAACCCCAGCCCCCCCTTCGACCGAGTGCGGCAGGGGGGGAATGCATGTTGGTCAGAGGGGATGGGGGGGAGGGGGAGCCCTTGGGGGGAACAGTGCAGTGGCAGCGTGTGGTGTGAAGGAGCATGGCTTGGGGGCTGACAGCATGAGCATGGCAGCGGGTGGGGATGCTGGCTTTATGCCAGCGCCCATGGCTGCAGCTGAGACCATGCCATACAGAGCAGCAAGCGGTGCTGCTGGAGCCGAGGACCGTTACAGAGCAGCGTCTACCCCTGGACCATTACGGGGTGACCGTTACACGGCGGTTGCACAGTCAACGTGCAGAAGGAGAGCGGCACCGGAGGCACCGCCATGTTGCCCCTGCCGCGCAGCGGAAGTAAGGCCGCCTCCCCCAGGTTCAGGCGTTTCACCGGGAAGAGAGGAGAATGACTATGACGGACAAATGAACAGCGAGTCTATAGAGGACACAGAAGAGAATCTATTAGCTCCCTTTAGCCACGGTGGTCCACTAACACCCTTTGGCTGCGCAGCAGCCATGAGACCGCTGCAGAACAACCACGCGGCAACATGGACACAGCAAGCTTACTCCGGCCGTGAGGTGGAAGTGAAAGTGCCTCTTCCGTCACCACCAGTTCAACCAACTCACAACAAATGCACAACAGTTAAAGCATCACTGTGGCTCTCCTACCAAGAAACCAACCCACAGCCCTCACCAGCCTCAGAACAGCTTCTATGCCGAAGATGGCCTGATGGAGGAGGAAGAAGAGATATTGACTCCCTAGAAAGCTTAGCCGAGCTGTGGCAAACTGAACTCAGCGAGACAAGAGAACCAGAAAAAAGACAAGCAGTTTTGAATCCTGCAAAAGAAGAAGAACAGCAAACATGGCTACAGCTACTATTTCAGCTCAAGGAAGAAGATGCAGACTGGGAAAGCACGCAGAACATCTGCCTACCCAAGCCCAGACCATCAGAAAAGTCAAAGCTACTGACGTTGAAGTGGACAGCACGTGTACTGACTGCGTTGCTGGCGATGACAGCTGTTGGTTTTGTACTGCGAGAATTTCAGCTGGGACAACACCATCCACCTCCTGACAGAACCAACAACCTAGAGGTAGCATTGCAAAACACAGCAGACATACAGCTATCAACTACCATGTTTAATTTTCTAAGTCACAAAAGGACAACTTTACTAATTGACAGATTATTTGCTATTATAAAAAGTTTGTGTTACAGAGGGTAAGAATAATAATAAGAGGGGCCCCAAATCAAGTATTTACTTCTCACTATTTTAAAATGCTGTTGGACAATATGCCATACACAACATGGAAAGCCAAACTTAAACAAGTGACAAACAAACAACCAGTTACAATTTCAACTGCAGAAACACATAACTCTTTATACACAGTCACTGCAAGAGCCTTAAGAAAGCAAAACAAACAAAACCTTCATACAACACAAGCCCAAAGATGCTCCACAAAGTTGCAACATACAACAACACACACCTCTAAATCCACTCAAAACACAAACATGCAAAGATACCACTGGACAGTACTGCCTCAGGGCATGAAAAACAGCCCGATGATTTGTCAAACAGTGGTAGCCAACATCATACACCCTGTTCGAAAACTCCACCCTTCAGCCATCATCTATCATTACATAGATGACATCCTGATAGCAGCAAAACACGGGACCGAACTACAATCCACCTTGACTGCCTTAACTGACGCCATCCAAAAAGCAGGTTTGCAGCTTGCCCCAGAAAAAATTCAACGCACCCAACCTTGGACCTACCTCGGATGGGGGATCACTCAACAGGAAATCATGCCACAACCACTGACTTTCAAAGTAACAGACACTATGACCCTGAATGATTTGCAACGGCTTTTAGGAGCCATTAACTGGCTAAGGCCTGTCTTGGGGATCACAACAGAGGAATTGCACCCCCTCTTCGAGCTACTTAAAGGTGACCCAACTCTCACATCTATTCGATCCCTAACCCCAGAAGCAAAACAAGCTCTGGAAGTATGCTCCCAAGCTGTCGAAAACAGGCAAAGCAGACGACGACACCCTGACCTGCACATTCGCCTCGCCATCATATCCAGCAAGTTCCAACCTTTTGCTGTCCTTTTCCAATGGGATCAGGCAGAATCCGACCCTTTGAGAATTCTAGAATGGTTATTTCTTCCCCACTCTCCACCTAAGACTGTTTGGACCATTAATGACATGCTTGCTAAGCTCATCATGAAAGGTAGAGGACGTCTGCAGGAGATGGATGGAAGAGATCCTGAGACGATCTACATTCCAGCCACAAAAGACAACTTAGACTGGCTTCTTGCAGAGGACGCTGGGTTTCAGACTGCATTAGCGGACTTCCACGGTAATATTTCCATTCACTTCCCGAAACATAAACTCTGGGCGGAAATAGGAAATCTACCCGTGATGGCCACGCGTCGCTGCAAACTACGACCAGTAAATGGAATCACAGTCTTCACCGACGCGTCTGGATGATCGAAAAAGGCCACTGTGACATGGAAGAACCCTGCCACAGGACAATGGGACAATAAGGTACAAACCTTGGACCAAGGTTCTGTACAGGTTTTAGAACTAGCAGCTATCCGCATGGCATTTGAATTGTTCCATGATCAACCTATGAATGTTGTCACAGATTCTCACTATGCAGCAGGGTTGGTCTCACGTCTCGAAGCCTCCTTCCTTCAAGATGTCACTAATCCTCACTTATTCACAGAAATTCGTACCATATGGTTTCTTATCAACCACAGAAAATTTGATTTTTACATAATGCACACTCGGTCACACACAGAACTTCCAGGACCCATAGCAGAGGGCAATCAAAAAGCTGATGCAACTGCTATGGTAACTACAGTTCCCAAAATTCTGGAACAGGCTAAACTCTCGCACCAGTTCTTCCACCAAAATGCACGTTCATTAAAGAGACAATTCCAAATTACAATAAACCAGGCCAGAGACATAATTATGTCATGCTCTGACTGCCAGCGAATTACCCCAATGCCAGCTAAGGAAGGGGTTAATCCCAGGGGCATAACAGCCAATGAAATCTGGCAGACAGACGTTACACATATAGCTGAATTCGGTAAACTAAAATATGTCCATGTTACAGTAGACACACATTCCAGATACATTAATGCAACAGCACACACGGGAGAAAAAGCCAAAGACGTTATCAGACACTGGCTCAGTTGTTTCGCAATCCTAGGAATTCCAAAAACCATAAAAACCGACAATGGCCCTGCTTATTGTTCTAAAAAAATCAAAACATTTCTCACAGATTGGGGGGTACTCCATTCCATAGGTATACCGCATTCACCCACAGGACAAGCGATTGTAGAAAGAGCTCACCGTACACTAAAAGAAATGCTTCAAAGACAAAAAAGAGGGGAGCCGGTATATAGCCCCCAGGAACGCTTATGGAAAGCGTCATATGTTCTAAATTTCTTAAACTGTGATGATACAGACCATAGCAGGTATGAACGCCAACATAAAACTCAAATACTTTCATCTTCCAAACCACCAGTTATGATCAAAGATCTAATATCTGGGCAATGGTCAGGACCAGTAGATCTCATAACATGGGGAAGGGGATATGCCTGTGTATCCAAGGGTACCAAATTACAATGGGTCCCTTCTAGATGTGTCAGGCCTTATATTAGCCCTCCACCACAACAGGAACAACCACCAGGAGAAATAAGTGAAGGATTTGGATTAGAAGAAACATGACCAACAATAGTAAACACATCACAGAGAAAGAAAAAAAAAAAAAAAAAAAAAAAAAAAGGGGGGGAAAGAGATATGAGTCTGTTCCCTATGTGTGTAAATCTACATTAACATTTCCTTAAAACAGGGATAATCACAAAGAAGCAATAAATGATACAACAGAACCAAAAGAAACATATAAACAGTAACCAATGCAGAACCAATAGAAACACATAAACAGTAACCAATGCAGAACCAATAGAAACATATAAACAGTAACCAATACAGAACCAAAAGAAACATATAAACAGTAACCAATACAGAACCAAAACTCCATGAGTCAAACACAATAAAGGGTTTAAGTGTGCATGTGTAAGGGAGAATGAAACGGTGGCCACCGGAGTATGAATGAGAAAGTTGAGTGGACGCATGTATGTGTGTGTGAATGCAAGTACACTTTATAGCAAGACGTCTTAAACACTACTTCAAACAACATCACGTCAGACACAACATCTACAACCCAACACATTTCCCTTTTTAATAAAGATGATGCCATTACACAAAGTCACCCTCAGATAAAAGGTTATCCACACCTACAAACCCTGGGTAATTTGAGATTGTTTGAATATTGCACGAACCAATAAAGTTGTAAACAGTTCAATAAAGGCCTTGTGACGATAGGCCCTGTTTTTTATAATTAGTTGAAATAAGATTAGTTATAATAAGAATGTTAAAAATGCATTGTTTCTCAACTTGTTAATAAAAAGAGGGGGGAGATGTGGCAGGAAGAACGTAGCAATGAACTATGGGAGTTGTGGTCTCCCGGGTTCTCAGATAATATTTGATTGTCATTGGTTAGAGGGTCACGTGACATGTTCAGGTGTGGTATTTAAACCTTGGCAGTTTGAATAAACGGTAATTCTGCTCTGGCACTTGTTCGTGTCTGAGTGGGGTTCGTGCCTTGAACAGCACCTCAACAAGTTGCAAGCCAGAAGTCAAGATTTCAAAGGTGCTGGAGCAACCTTAAGCTAATGAGGCGGGAGTGAAGGTTGGTTGGTCCACAGCCCCAACAAACCTGAGAGGCAGGCACTCACTATCTTCCTGCCCAAATTTGCATTTTGCAGCCAAATAATTTTGCAGCCACTGATTTGACAACAGCCCATTAGACTGCAGCCCTAAGTGAGGAAGATTCTGAAGGGAGAAGACACAACAGGTATATATATCTCCAGAGGTGAAAGAGACTTGCTTGTGACAAGGCTGTGACCAAACTAAACTGCATATCGAGAAATTATGTAATTCTTAAAGGCAAGACTAAGTGTAACACTTCAACCTATCCTGCCTACTCATTGTTTAAATGCCAGGTGTGTAGCTTGCCAAATCTTTACTTAAGCTTGATTTTAAAAAGCCCTGTCAGGCTGCAGTTCTCAGACTCTCCTATCTTGGGTTGACTGATACTTTACAACACAAGCAGCCTACAAGAGGAAAGTTTAAACCACACCCCCCCAGTGGTTGCACAGTGTAACTGTGATGTGCATTTGGATTAACAACAACTCTCATCAGTGAGTTATCCCTACAGTCAGGTAGAGAGCTGTGAGCATCCTGGCTCTCATGGGGGTCATGGCACATGGCTAGGGAAGACCGTATGGGCAAGGCAGGCCTGGAGAACAGCCATTATAAAAGGCACCACCACCTCTGAGAGAAGTCAAAGGTGCAACAACCTGCAGCCTTTCATTTCCCCTGAAGCTTCCTTGGCTTTAACACCCACAGCAGAGCAGTTTTGCAGCTGCTTCTCAGCTCTTGTTGTTGGAAGCTGCTGTTCTGCCTCTGATGGATCTGACAGAAGTCTTCACAGGACATGATCCAGCATGTCGAGCAGCTGTGTGCCATTTTGACAGACACCACAAAGTAACTAAATGACTTAGATGTGTTAGCAACGGTAAAGATTTCAGGCCAGCAATCTTCCAAACTTCCACAGAAGAAGTGGATGAGTTGGAACAGTAGATGTTCCTTGGCCTGTAACTTTAGCTCTGTCCCCCACTCTGTTACACACAGCTGTATCTCAGGGAATGCAGTACACAAACACCAACAGGCACTCAGCTAGCATCATTTGTTTAATAAAGTCTTTTCTGTCTTTAAAAAAGTTTACAGGACACATGTGTTCCACATGATAAAACTACTAGCAGCTGATCTTTCCTTGTAATAACTTAATCCATGCAGAAAGACTGGACTGCCTACCTTGGAGTTAACAGCAGCTAACAACTGACCAAAACCACACAGATCTACACACTGACATGGATACAGGTAGCACGTGACACAGTAGGATGAGAATCAATATACAAGCCTTGGAGAATTTTCAGAATTCAAGTGCAAGTTTAAGGAAAACCCCTGATTTATTTTTTTAAATGGAGCTTATGTACTGAATATTCTGCTACAATCTGCCTACAGTCACCCTTTATTCAGCAGTCATGTGAAAACACATACACAAAAATGTTAGAAGTCCCTTTCACTACTGATACTACACATTAACAACTAACTCTGATAGCACTGCTTTGGTTGTTTCAATACAGAATGATAGGTTTCTAATGTCTTCTGTTTTCCCATTTTCCATCCTTTTCCAAAGTCGTTGAAGAGTGTTGCTGAGGTGAATATTGTGTTTTTCTTCAAGAATCCACTGTTGCTTTTGTATAAGAAACTGTGGAAGGCAAACAAACAGGAACATTACTATAGCTAGAGTAGCAATGCAGTAGGATTCCTTCAAATCCCAAAGAGAAAAGTATCTTTACTTATTGTCACAGCATGAAAATTAACACTAGGTTATTTGTTTATCACATTTTAGAAACATTCAGCTCCTTAAAAATTCAAATGTTATTGGAAAGACTGGACTGACCAAAGCACTCTAGAAGGTCTACAAACTTGTGCTGTCTAAAATGTTCTTATTTCAGCACACAACCTGGAAACAGGGGGCAGAAAACTTGTATCCCTGTAGCACAGCAGCAAGGCCAACAGTTGTTGAGAAATAATAGTAGATCATCACTTCATTTTCTAAGAGCACATTTTTCTTCCCAATGTGCCTGCTCATCTCCAGGATCAAAAGAGGAAGATGCAACAAACATAGAGGCAAAAAGAGCAGAACTCCTGTGATCCTAGCTGTTGTACCATATGACAATCCACTTCTGACTGCAACTCAATTAAAAACAGAGCCATTTCACACCAATCTTGAAGCCGCTCTTCATGAGGCCAGGACTTGAGAACTTCTTTGATCCCTTTGCAAGGTAAATCTAAAACAAATTTCCAGAAATCTATTCAATGCCTTAGGCAAATTGATTTGTATTAGTACCCCTTCTGTAGAACAGAAATAATCCCCTAATGTCTGACCACTAGGGAAATTAATAGATTAAAAAAAAAAAAAAGAAAAAAAAAGAAAGAAAAAAAGAAAGAAAAGAAAGTAACTTTGGGAGCAATGTGTGATGCTGAATAGTATCAGCCAGACTGAACTCTAGGGACAGGAAAATGAGAGAAAGGTTAAACCTCGATTTGGCAAAGCTGTTAGTAATTAAACTGCACAGCTGGCTCAGGGCTACAGTGTGCAGATGAGGTTAATAATACTTTCTTGAGAGCTTAGACATGTTTGAAAAGTCAAAATCAGCAGTGTGGCTTTTCAGGGGCAGGGAAAGGAAGGTAATGAAAGCTGCATCCTGAAGACTTAAAACTGACAGGAAGAGTATGATAAATACATATCTACATAGGCAGATAATCCATGGCAAAGGAATTGCATCTATATTCAGTCTAATTCCATTCACTCATGTCCAGGTGTACCCTGCTGGTCAAGTGCCTGAAGGGAGAGAAGATCTGCTGCCAAACTCCAGCAGCAAGTCTGGCTCTCAATGCCTGGCCTCATGTCCTTATTAGATGGTGAAGGTATATGAAATAGCCTGTTACCAAGTCATTCTGGGAAAGAACAAACCCAGGATGGATGGGTAGGAACCATGACAGGAAGTTGCAGTTCTGGCCTGTCTCCAACTTCTGAGCGGTTTTGCACTTCCACTGCCAGGGACCATGTGTTATTTGGGCACTACAAATGGTGGGGGCTGTTCCAGAATGACCTGCCTGCTAGGTGAAGAGAGAAATATAACTCTGTATCTCCACTCTGAAGAATACAAAGCAGGATTCTGAGTTATATCACTGCTGTATTATAAGATCAAATTCCTAAATTTCCTGAGTCAACCTGGAAACAATCATGGCTGGGCCAGACTCACAGACACACCTCCAGCCAATCACACAGCTGGGAAGAGATTTTCACCTACTCCTACATTCTGGTGTGTGACTGCAGACAGAAGCAGAGGTTACCCACTAGCAAGTATCAGAATTTCACCTTTCAGCACTTCTAATGCAGCTCTCTGCATGTGCTGCTTCAGTAAGACACACAGGGTTTAGAGACTGCCAAGCAGGAGGCCACAGCTTTACAGAGGAGAGGAAAAGCCAAACCTGAGGCCTGCTTTGGATGAGCTAAGGCTCTCTTTCCGAAGACACATCTCCTTCTGCTCCACTGCTGGCGCTGGGGTCATCCTTGTTTCGGGGGGCATTTCTCTCTCTACTTGACTCAGAGGGCACCTTAGTTCTGGTCTTCTCTTTTCTTTGTTGCTGTTTTTCAAGTTTTGTCAGCTAGTCACAAAACAAGGAGAAAACACTTCATGCAACAAAACCATTCCAGATGTCTATTTATAAAAAATCATAAATGCGAGCATTTGTATAAAACTTGCAATTTGGATTCACGTCACCAATACATATATCAACAAAACAGGAAAGAAAAAAAAAGCTGAAGACTAGGATTTCCAGAAATTTAGAGAAGACAGTGAATTATCACCATACACTAACACAATCATCCCAGAGCATAAAAGAGAAGTGCACATATTCAAAGAACTACCCTCACTTTTCCAGGGTTCCTTCTTTGTCCAACACAATCTATAAACGTGGAAAACAGTAAAACACAAGGACCACAAGAGAGAGCTGGATTCCACCAAACTTCTGTTTTGAGCTTTAAGTGGTGGTTTTGTAGTTTCAAAGATGCTGACAACAGATGTGTCCCAAGTTTGGCCATCCAGCACACAAGAATAAATTCATTTTATTATTTATTCAGAGAAAGATCCATGTGAGCTTTAGTATCACCTAGGATATACAATAACCATGTGAAATCAAAAACAAAGACAAAACCCTCAGCTAACTCTACCTTGCCACCTCTCAGTAGAAATGCTTTCAAATACTACTAAGAGTCAAGCTAAGTTGCCCACAGCTGTCACTTCATCTCTTTCTGATTTTTCAGAGAAGTAAATTTTGGGGATGCTACATACTGATAGCTACTTAAATCATCACACTTTGCACAATTTATCTGTGTGGATTTCTATAATCTACTGATTTTCTTTTTAACTCATTATCTGACAACACACTCATTGACAACATGAATGCTACTCTTCAACCAACAAGACTACACTGTTATGTGACATTTTTTAAGTCACAATAATAGAATAATTATGTGGAATTCATGTCTTCCTGACATTTAAAAATGTAAGTTACTTAAATGTCAGTCTTCAGAAGTTCCTTTAGTTTAAAACTAACATTTCCAAGGGGCATTACACAATTATTTACCCCTCGTATCAACCAAGAGTGAGTACACTGCTTTACTGTATGGATACAGGCAGGTTCAATAACAAAGATCTGCTACAATGCTTTCATTCTCCTTATCCTTCCCACTACAGGGTCTAGTTTCACAATAGGGTATGAAATATTACATGGTTTATTTCTTTCTGGACCATAATGGAACAATGGTCCCACAGAGATCAGTTCAGCATCTTATCAGAATATATGCATTAAACACTGAAACTGCTATGCCAATTCCAGCCAGAATTCCACAATTATTCATAATGCTTTCAAAGTTCAATGGGCTTTTTTTCTGAGTTGTCACCACGTCACCTCCCCAGGCACCCTGTAAAACCTCATCTTGCTCCATTTCTGTCTGGCTACTTCTATTAGCCACAAATTCCTACAAATAAATACAAAGTACATCTCCCTAGTCTCCCCCAAAACACGATATACACTTACAAAGCATTCTGGGCACAACTAAACTAATCTCAGCAATAATCCCAATAAACTTCATCAAGACAGCACAGAAATTTGCTACACTCTTAGCCCTTGGATAATTACATTTACCTCTGTAATTATGCAAATGGTTGTATGCAAGTCCAAAAAGAATTACCCAAAATTGCTTCCCCAGTTAAGGCCAGAAACTACAATGCTTGCGATTTGTTAGTACAAATGTTTGTTAGAATATTAGGGAAAATCCTTCTGTTTTCTGCATCACAGCCAAGAGTGAAGAGAAATATCTGATCTCCCCTCATTCTCCAAGACTGTGTAAGAAATGTAGTCACTATTACTGAACTCAGTACAGAATCATCGCATATTGACCTTTTTCCCTTTTATGCCTTTTTGTTTTCACATTTCTTATCCAGTTTCTAATCCCTGGATTTGTTTTGACTTCCAAGCAAAATTTCTTGTACATCTGACTTACTAAAAAGATGTTTTAAGAGCTCAATTAAATGCCAGCAATTTTTGACTTTTTTACTTTTCCATTCACACATCCAAAATTCAAAAAAAAATCACAAATCTTCAGTAAAGGCTCAGCAATCACTAGTGTCTACTGGTGTAAGAATCTTCTGATTTACTTCATACTTTCAAATAATTTGCTTACTATTAAATCAGATCACAATGAAACTGAGCAATTCACAACAAACTAAACTCTAGTTGCTTCCCCTGCTTACTAGGGTTTCACAAACAGCTGTGATACTCTCTTTCTTATTTGCATATATATAGATTCACACATCTTATATATGTTATATATACCCATATACATATTTATTGTACAAGGAAGACACATTTATTTTAATTTTTTTATTAATCTGTAATTTATTTATATCCCACTAGCACAAGGAATAAATAATATACATTTGAATTAATTATTTTTATTAATTTTATTAATTACATTGCAAATGAATTATAAATTTCAGATTACCAATTACAAACACAGACAATTGCTCAGACAAAAAGAGGTATTTCACTGCCACATTCAATGACATAAAAGAGCTATTCATCAGCAATTATGTGTCTAATTTCTTTTGGCTAACATCATATTAAACACTGCAGGATGGTTCAGTCATCTCTTCTGGCTAAAACAAAAAGCAAGAACATAAAAACTACACCATCCCTAAGACTTAGTTCCCATGCTACAGGGAAATCAACAGACTATATAACAGCAAAAAAAAAAAATGCCACGGGTAGGGAAGAGGAAAGAGAATGACAATTTAAACTGGCTCTTCCTCATCACATCTTGTATGATGGGTAAGTCAATGGTACACATGTAAAACAGTATCAGGAAAGGATGCCTCAGAGCATCAGAAACAGCAGTGCCTCTGACTGTGCGTTAAGGTCTCAATATGAGCTAGAACAGATACCCAGTAACAGTTAAAAGTGCTGCCAGTTTTCAAGTAATAGGGTTCTTTGAAACATGGTGTAGATCAAACTCTCAGTGCGTCCAAAGCACACAGGGCTGGATTCCTTTATCAATGTCTCTGCCACTGTAAAAGCTCACCCATTTCTGTGACAGCCAAGAATCCCCCAGACCAGGACAAGCAATGAGCTGGAACCCAAGGGGGCTCATGAAATGTGCATGGGCAACACACTGCAGAAGGTAGGAGAGCAAACTTTACTCTTACTCTCACTGCAGACTGTCCAGTACCCACTCAGATACCCATACAAGGACTCTGACCTTTACACAGGCTTTAGGAATGCACTCAGTAAGTAGATCCTTGGTGTATCCTTACCCTAGGACAAGTAACAGTGTTCTAAGCACATCCTGCACAAGAAGCCTCATCTCTGCTGATGAAATGAGTTTTAAGGCGGAATGGAAGCCAATCAGCAAGCGAGACTGAAGCAGAATCAGACACTCATACTAAACAAAGATTTCATGCCAGAGAAAGTTTGAAAACCAGCATCCTTCCCTTACTTCTGTCCATGTTGTGGCCACCAGGAAGGTGCTGTCAGATGGGTAAAGCAGGCAGCCTTGAACTGTGAAAGCAAAATCCTTACACAAGCCAACATTCCCCAAGAAAGAAATGGAATCTTGAAGAATCCTGCACACCTTGGTGATTCCTCTTGGGTTATTTAACACCTACACACAGAGCAGTGGGGTAAAAGCTCTCTGAATCCTCTCCATTTCAGTCAGAAACTGCACTGTGCCATCCTTTGGGGATCCACCCACCCTTAGGTCAATGATTCCCACTGACTGCTTCAGCAAAAAAGATTGCTCACCAGTTTTGCTCTAGAGACCATGACGCCATGGGCTCCATCTCATATTCACAGGCAGCAGGACACAATGCTGCTCTCCATCTTGCCACTATGCGGTCAACTGCAGGCTACAATAAAAGCTGCTACACAAGGGATATGGCACCTGCACCTGAGACAGAGCCCTGCAAGAGCATGGAGAACTGTGCAGAACACATTGCCTGATGGTATGGAGGGACCATGTCCTTTCCTATTCCACAAAGAGTTGTAGTGGCAAAATCAGAGGGTTGATACCACCACAAGTACCACAACTAAACCTCAACCTTAACAAGTCATAAACATGGCACCTGAAAACACGGGGCCATAACCCTCTTGATGGTTAACGGACAGTTCAAAGGGGACATCAAAGCACTCTGTTTCTCTGCCAACCTAGCTTTCTGCAGACTATTTCCCAGGCAAATCAGGCAGCAGCTCAATTCCCCCAAGTGGGAATGTGGGTGCCTGAATCTACAAGTAGTTCTCACTCCAAAAACAGAGCTACTGCTGCTAATTATGCACAGTTTGGCCTGAGAACTCATGCTAAAACTGTGAGGGTACAGAAAGAAAGACCGGAAACAGAAGAACTACTACTTTACAATCTTGCTCCACTTCCCCTCCTGAGGAAGCTGTAGTGAGCAATGAGGTCAACCCTCAGCCTCCTTTTCTCCAGACAAACGTAGAGTTCTTTGCTGCTCCACACAGGACATTCCTTGCAGCCCTTTCACCAGCTTTGTTGCCTTCCTCTGGATGTATTCAAGTACCTGAACAACCTTCTTGAATCATGGGGCACAGAACTACACATAACACTCAAGGTGAGTCTGCAACAATGCTAATTACAGCTAATCACCTCTTTAGACTGGCTGTTTAAATTTGATACACCCCAGGATGGGGTTTGCCCTCTTGGCTGCTCAGGCACACACTGCTGACTCCTACTGAGCCTGCTACGGGCTAGCCCGTCACACCAGATCCTTTTTGGAGAGCTGTTCTCCAGCCACCCCTCTCCCAGTTTATGTTTTTGCCCAGCACTGTTCTGTCTCAGCTGCAGAATCCAGCATTTGGCCCAGCTAAATGTCATGCCACCGATGACTGCCCAATGCTCCAAACTATTTAGATCCTTCTGCAAGGCCTCTTGTCCTACAAGAGAGTCAAGAGCACTTCCCAGTCTGGTATCATCAGCAAATCTGCTAATGGTGCATTCAGCTCCTGCATCCAGACTGATAAATATATTGAACAGAAGGGGTACCAAAATTAAGCCCTGAGGAACACTGCCGGTGGCTGATCGTCAGCCAGCGGTAGCCCCACTGACTACAACCCTTTGAGCCCTGCCCTTCAGCCAGTTCTTCACTGTGTATCTGATTATTTCACAGCTGGAGGACTTGTTGAGAAGAATGCTGTGAGAGACAGTATCAAAAGCCTTACCAAAATCCAGAAAAACTAAATCCACCACCTACCCTTCCTCCACTATGCAGGTGACCTTATTGTAGAAGGGTATCAAATCAGTTGGACAGGACTTTCCCTTCTGAATCCATGTTGACTCTGCCTGATGACTGCATTGTTCTTTAAATGCCTTTCAACAGCACCCAGTATGATCTTCTCCATAATTTTTCCAGGTACTGAGGTTAGATTAACTAAATTGTAGTTTCCTAGTTCTTCCCTGGTGTCCTTCTTATAAACTGCAGTAACAATTTTAACAAGGTTAAGTGAAACGTTATACAAATAAGATCGGTGTGGCCTTGCTGAGGCACAGTTGGTAATAACAAGCCCTCCCCCTTCTCTTTCAGCCTGGAAAAGTCACTGTTGTGTTTAGAAGATGAGAAAACCTCATTACTGCATTTGGTTTGCAGCATAACTTGTGCTGTTCCTAAGAAGAGCTAACTCTCCTCTCCGCTCCAGACTTAAATTTGGGACTTAAATTGCTGTTCCTTTTTTTCTGACAAAGAGGCATGTCTCCAGTTCCATCCAATCACCCACATGCACAAGCTCCTACATGGCAAGAAACTTCACTAAAAGCTGGCAGGGGTGGTTGTCCAGACACATTAAAAACATCATTAATGAGTCATGATTAAACAGCAGCTTTAATGATGAGGAGGAATAAATTGTAAAAAGTTTTTTTGCATTACACATGCACAACCTTTACCAGGACAGCAGGCAGCTATCAACAGGCCAGGGAACTGAAGAAAACAATGAAATTATTTACTTTTCAGAGGCTGCATAGGAAGGACGAGGTCCTTGTGTCTAAGGAAAGCTATACTGCTTCATAACAAGAATGCTACAAATCTGCAAAGGATATACATCACTCTTTCCAGACAGACCTTCTGGGTCACTTACCTGTTTAGGGTCAACAGTGGCAGCTGGGGACTCCAGTTCTATTGTTACAGGACCATCGTTCTGGATGTGTACCTGCATGTAGGCACCAAACTTGCCATCTGAAAAGGGAAGAGACAAGAAGTGCTGAGAGCCCTTGGAAGGATAACACGTACCCAAGTGTTTACCAAATGTGCTACCAAAAAAAAAATAAAAATACATGAAAGGACTAACAAACTGCAGAAAGCTACTAAGGAAATAACAGTGTATGTGCACCCAGCTATGTAGTCTGGCATTCAGAGATGATAAATACACAGCTAAGTATAGAAACATCCACAAAACAAACCAAGTCTACAGATAATCAAGGTGCTCACAGTTCAGGATAGGGGGATAGTTCTCACAGTCAGGAGATGAAATTTTAAAGGATGTAACAGCTAAGCCTAAGGATCCAGTCCAACTAACCAGCTGATGTTTTGAAGAAACTTTATACATAGGCAAAAGATAAAAGCCTGTTCTGAAGCATTTGTCATTGAATACTCTAGAGCAAGGAACACTGATGTGCAGCTCAGTCCCAATCTGCTACAGCCATTTCTACATTCCTGCTTGCAACATAGGTTGTTCTTTGACAGAGTTTGGCAAGAAAAGGTGGAAAAAAAGACACTGCCTACTCCTTCAACCTTGCTGACTTCAGAGGAATACACTTGCGAAATCACAAATGTCTATGTCATTTGTCATCAATGGCATTTATTAGCATACCAGCTGAGGCACAGACCAGATTCTTTGTAAGCATTTGAGAAGGTTCTATGATGACAGAGCTATGACATTTTTATCTTGTATAGTTTAGAAAGGCCATCCTGTTGTATGCTGTCTTCTCCACACATCTCATTTTTCTTTGTCCAAACTTCGTTGCTTCATTTTTTCTAGTCTAGCTCTCTACTCCTCAAACTCAACCCACCCCTGGCTGAGCCTATTCTGCTCACTACCACATATTCTCTTCTACTGTCCTGCACACCTGAGCAGCCTTTATAGACTTTCCTGCAGGGACAGCAACAAGAAGAGATGTTCCCGTATCACTACAAATGCATGGAAGAGAAAAAAAGTGTACTGCAGCAAACTGACAGCAGTTATCCAAAGACTGGAGCAGTCTCACTTACTGGGAAGGCAGGCCTGGAGTCAGCTCAGCAACCCAACCAAAACAACTTCCAGTACCACCTTGGACAGTGAGCAAGAACATGCTAAAAGCCATATAGGCTCAAACTTCAGTGACACAACCACCACTGGGAATATTTACATGAGATTTTGTATAGCTACACAGCACACCTGTTGCTTTCCACAGCAAGAGGTGATGTCCCTGACTGAAGAGAGATCAAGCTATTCTGATTTTTCACAGACATGTTACTGGGGACAAAGAGCTCTCAGAGAGTTCCCAGTGTTTCCCTGTCACATCCTCTAAGTCAGACAGAAGTCTGATATTTGCTTAAAAGAAAAAGGAAAAAGAAAAGGCATGTTCAGGCCTGTCCAACACGTATGGGCCATATCACAATCAATCTACCACCCAACTGCTTTTCCAAAAGCTGTATGCCACAAGGCACCCTATGAACTAGAGATACAAGCTCTGGCAAAGCCAAAAATCATAGCACTGTACAGAAGTCTGCTGCCAATATTTCAGCAGCCAAGGAAAAGGTTCTGGACTGATCACTGAAGAGTCACAGCAACATAAATGCCAATGGAAGGGGGAGTAAGAGCATGATTTGAGGGATTTGTTTTATTAAAAGACATGTAATTTACTGCATAATTTTACCAGCTGCTGTCCTCAGATGTTTTGCCCCATAGAGGACATGGCTGAAAAGAATGCATGGCTCCTGCACACTCTGTGCTTTCCTCATGGGATGCTTCTGGATTTCTGTTCTGGCAGCTCTCTTACACAACAAAACCAGGTTCCAGTGGTCCCTTGATTCCCACAGCTCTTTTCAAGAAGTGACCTCACTGTAATACAGCTTTTTGTTCTGCAGCTTTTGGGTCTGATCTTGCCTGAAATAACACAGTAAAGATAAAACCTAGTTTCAACACTTCTTCTTAAATCAATGCCTAACTCCTCCTTAGGAAGACAACTTTTTCAGCAGAATCTCCCCCAGCGTTGGCTGTCTGCCTCAAATACATGCTCCTGCATTCCTTCCCTTGTCCACTGTTGTGTCAGTATGTGGCAATTCATATAACCTTTCAGAGGGGGGGCATCTCTTATTTGTGCATTATGGTTTCCTGAAGAGGTAAGTTGGGAGACAGCCTAACTCCTCTAAATCAGACTGACATCTGTGGAAACACTGGATGTTGCATTCAGCTAAAAGCACATGGGGGGAACACATCACTTCTGCAGCACTCAGGCAGACAGGATGCAAAGTTCTGCCCTTGAATGCAACTTCTGAAACTCCGAGGCAGATAAATCCCACTTCTGTACAGCACTGCAAAGAAACTGAAAACATCATCTCTTTCATCTCTCTGTCCCAAGAGTTTGGATTGATTTTCACTTCTCAGTCAGAAGGAGAGGAGGAGAAAGAATCCATCCTCCTTGCATATTGCTTGTTACCCCAGCAACTTCAGGTAGATTTATCATATGACCCTGAACTGTCCATGGGAGACAGTAATAACTTACCCTTAAAAACACTATTTCTTTTCATGCTTTTTATACAATAATGCACTTCAATGTAGTAAATCTTTCCCCACTTTTAAGACTCCTTGACTGATAAATTCACCTTACAACATCTTCTGCAATAAAACAGGATCCTGGAATTATAATTAGTGTCAAGTTTATTCTGCTGGACACCCATCTCTCCAAATTCCTTGTCTCTAAAAATCAGGCATGCATACCTTCCTCAGAGGTAAAGAAGATCTTTATCTATGGTGAGTCAGAGAGGCCACATCTGAGATGTAAAAACTTGAAAAAGAGATATAATTTACTTTCAGAATATTTTTGAACCTATCTCAAGCCTTATGACCCAAAAACCTCACACTGGTTTTATTCAGGAGTTACTTCTAAGCTTGTCTACTTAGAAAGTTATTTTTAATTAACACCATGCGAATATCCTTGCTCCAGATAAGAACACTTATTCTGAAGTGACAACACTTACAAAGGGAATTTAATCAAGGAGAATAATTCTGCTTTCAACTTGTACCAAACCTTAATCTGACTTAAACTCTTCCTTGTGGAACAACCCTCTCATATTTACTGGGATATTACTACTGAAGGAGCATGACATTTCACACTCTTTGCCACGCTAATCCTTACTGCCTCAGAACACTAAATGCACATGCAAGGCAGAGAGCAAAGGCCCTGACACATAACCTCTTCCAAGATTTTGTTTGTCAAATGTTCCACTGCTCTGGGTGTGAAAGAATGGTTTGTGTTTCTCTTTACTTTCCATTCTGAGCTCCTAGCTGGCAAGCTCCAGACAGACCAGATAACAGACAGAGGAGCTGCCTGCCCAGCATCTCTAAGTGGCACACATAGCAGCCTAACTTCCAACAGCCAAATTATCTACCGAGAAAAAATAGGAACCAGAAAACACAGGGCTCTTAGGCAACAGGACACGACATTTATTGATCTATCTTTGCCTCAGTTACACAAATTCCAATTTCAGTGACTACATTACTCCTCTAAAACGCATTAAGCAATTTGTAAGATCAAAGGGAAGGACACCTAAAGCAACCCAGAGAACCAAACTCTAATCTCCCAATAACTACAACTGTGTGTATGTAGGGGAAATACATGAGTAGAGATTTTGTAGACAGCAGCTAGAGCCTCATGCTGATACACTAAACCTATTTAACAATCCAGTCCCTCATTTACCAGAGCTCCTTCCCAGGGCCCTCCCACCACCCTTTGTAACCCAGCAGCATGTAGGACAGCCCCCAGCAAGTCAGGTTTTGATTTCCTCAGGACTTTTCCAGGACAGAATTCAGTATGTTTGCATGCCATAGTAAATCACAGATCAGGAATTACAATTTTACAAAATTATACTTCAGCTCAGGGTAACTGTAAACTCTGCTGATGCTACCACAGGACTTGGCCCACTACCTATGAAACTGCCAAACTTCATAAACTTTGCATGCACAGAAATAAATAGATAAAACAAACAAACAAAAGCACTGGCAAAGCAATTGACACAACAGAAACTTTGACCTAACAGAGTCATAACAATATAGTCTGGTACAGCTTAATAAAAAAGCAAAATCATAAGTTAACACATAGTTCCAGTGCTGCCAGCAGTTTTAAATGCATGTGTTGTCTGACACAATACCACAAGGCAGTCACTCTTATGTTTCTATGTTTTCAGTACAGAAAGAAAATGCAGAAGTTTTAGCTCTTTTTGCAGAAAGTACTGGCAAGCAAGTGCCAAAATATGGGCACTTAACAACAGTGGCTATGCATTTCAGGTATACAACTGCTATTCACTGAGAGAAGTTCAAAAAGCCGCTGTCAAATTATAAACTGATTGAAGGTACTTCAGAAACAGAGCATTTTCCAAAGCCCAAGGACAAAAAAGTAGATATACAGAGATATATCAATTTTTCCACACCTCATTTAAGTGAAAGAAGAAAGTCCATATTTGCTTTTAGTTTCCCAGGACGTAAGTGTCAACTCAATCAAATCTCACCAGAGCAAATCTTATTCTCACTAACTTGCCAGGAAGTTCTGTTACCAGTTTCTGAGGCATAGGAATGGGTCCTAACTTAGTCAGAACTCATCAAAGATAAAGATTCAAAAAGCAAATATTCTGAATTAGTTAGAAGTTTTCTATGTTACCAACTAAAAAGGATGCAGGGAAGGGGTATGAGAAATGCATTCCTTATCATGAACAAATGTTGACTGGAAGAACACATCAAGCTGCCAAAAAGAGGGACATTTTATGTGTGCATTTCAATGTGCCTCCTTGGAAAGCATTGAGATAACTACCCTAATCTTAGAGTCAATATAAAAATTAGCCTATAACTCTTTCCCCAGCTACCAGTTTTCTGTCTTTTTTTTTACTTTTTTCCTCATAACGAAAGTAAGGCTGACCATTATCCATTAACAGCCACCATTTAAAAAATAGTCTTTTCTAGGTACTTGTCTTCTGGTCAAGTGTAGCAAAAAATCAAGTCTAAATATGAAAATGGACAGAGAGAAATCAGAAAAGCAAACAGAAAAGATTAAGAACAACAATACCCAGGGAAGCCAGGCATTCTCCAGTAAAGAGAAGACTGTTGCATACGTGACATAGAGTTGAGAAAAGATAGCCTAAATCAAATACTGTTCTCAAACAACACATTACACCTCCCACTGTCGTCATTACCATTTAACAGGATGTAGAAGCAAAGTGACAGATGGAACTATCACACACTGGTGACACCTTCAAGCCTGACTCAACATATATCTCAGTCCTTACCTTTAATAAGCTCTGGCTTGTAGGCTTTTCTTAGCTGCTCTAGGAAGTTGTTATAAAAACACTCTGCCTGCTCTGTGGGCATTGCCATGTGGTAGTCAGGCTTGTTTCCTTTCAGGATGCACTGGAGGGTAAATTGGCTCACACACAACACTTCATACTGTTTATCCATCACACTTTTGGACCAGTGCTTCCCACTCTCATCTTCAAATACTCGCAAGTTCAAGATCTTTCGAACCCTAGTAGGAAAAAGATAATTCTTAAATTGTCCCATGAGGAATCAACAGGTACCATACAGAATAAGATAACAGGAAAGGCAGATGCATATTCATTCTTTCTCCCCATAACAAGATATCCCTTTGCACCTTCATTCCTAAGCCGTGGGAATCTCGTCACATTATCAGAGGCATAACCAAGAAAGCCCTTATACACCTACACAATGTTGTCAGATCATTAATCCACACCATCGTTTTATGGAGAATGGGATCAGAACTGAATAACTGCATGTTATAGAGTGACGTAAAGATGGCATAGTAAGTTAAGAAAGCTCACTCTTTAATATCTGATTTTATGTGTCACAATATTCCTTAACATGTGAACAGCTTTGGGAATTTTAATCCTCCCACCGCACTGGAAAATCCCACTTAGTATGAAATGAGATCATCCTACACTGTAGTTGTTGCCAGTCATGATTCACATATACACCTCCTGCTTTGTCACTTCCTAGCACTATTCCCAAACCAGGCCCCACAAGCCAGATGAGGGCAACACTTTTTCATCAGGAGAAGAGGAAGGCAAGGAACAGGGCAGAACTGCAGGTGGCAGTAAAGTGGTGATTTGGACTTGCTTGAATTTTGGACCCATCTTTGGCTCTAATACTCAAGAGAATAAGAGGAACTTCACAAATGGATCCTGAAAAGCAACAGGAGGACTTGCAATCCAGTCCGTGTCAGGACTTTGATTGGTAACAGGACTGCAAGCCACTCTCCTGTCTTTGGTTTCTTCTCCACATCTGCAGCATCAAGAGAGCATATCAAGTGCAAAGCATTTCAATTCCAGTCATCAGCCAGGCATTCTATATGGCACCAGAGGTGAGGCCGTTAGTATAAGATAAAGCTGAGACTTTGTTATGGTCTAGCTCCACGGCTTTGCCATCACTAAGGCACAGTCCCAAGAACCATCCTTGCCAATCTCTCTGTGTCAACAGCAAACAGAATTAACTTCTGAATGAAATAGATGGTTAAAAGCATCCACTGGAAGACCCCAGCGGAAGGCTTTAATCATCATCACTGCTCTGTTTTAATCTTAGAGGTGTTTGTTGTTTCACTTACAGGATTACTAAAGTTTCCTTTAATAGGACCTGAAAAACCTGGTTAAGCTGATTTCTTTCATTCCTTTTTCTCAGATGCTGGCTTCCTGCCCTTCCTGCAACAGTCATCCCAACAACCTGGTGTTGAGAGCACAGTCACTGTGGATCACCTGCATGTAATATTCAGAAGCATCCTCCACATTCACCAAGGTAAGGATAAGAAACAACGACAGAGCAAATGTTACACACTGAGCGAGGCAAACAGTAAGGTAAACCAATGAAGCATGTCAGAATAAAACCCCCTTCAGCTCTGCTGCAATTCTCTACAAGTTTCAAACGTTTATGTGAGATCTTTGGTGACATTCAGGTCATATCCTCAGTCACTTACTTTCTGTGCCACATCTGCTAAGGGTTGTTTTCACCATCCCTCACATTCTTCTCTCTTCACTGCTTGAGCCTTTCCTCTCCTTGACATCAGTCAGCTCCACCACCTGTTTCTTCTTTGCCTTTGTAAAGACTGAGGTCAGTCTTAGAATAATGATCTGTCTGAAGGAGACAGAAGAAGCCCCTGGAGAACTCCTTCTTGCATGTGTTTGCTGGCTGAATTACGCTATTCTGTGGCCATGGAACAGATGGCCAGAGTCAGTCCTCAAGGATGCCAAAATTGATTCATGTTTCCACACAACTAACTGACAGGAGTATCCTGCCTTTTGGAGGAACAAAACTTCTGTGCAAACTAAAATGAGAGTTTGAGGTTTCTGATAAATCCCATCCTTGAAGGATGGATTTCTTCTGGGTAAATTCATGCAGTAAAAAGGACAGACAGCTAAAAAAGGGAAATCTGAAAAACCCAACATGTTGATTCTTCCTTTTTGAGTCTGCTCTTGTTAGAAAACACAGAGACAGGGAACAGAAACAGATTTTTCTCAGTGGAACATAAACTAAGAACTAACTAAGAAATTTGTATTCAAGGTAAAATCTCAAGAGGAACTAACAGGTAAACCTGAATCTCCCAATACGAATAAACAATTTGTTTGGCTACTGCACAGGTATCAGTGATTCAGTATCGGCAATAAACAAATAAAACAGCACAAGGCAAAAGGAAATAAGCGACTTACATGTGCTCCAGCTCTCTTTGTGTATCTTCCAAAGAAATGCCCAGCAGCACACAGAGGCCTCGTCCTATTGAGCTGATCTGTTCACCACCCACTGGGGAAGGAGAGGGGGAAAAGTAAGGTTAAATGCACTGTCTTGTTTTATGACACAAGTAAGTACTGGTTTCAGCTGGAAAACTGTTCATCCACCAAACAGCATTTCCAAACCCTGCTTATCTGTGTTAAGTTTGTAGAGATTAAAGATCACATAGAAGCATTCTTTCAAAAGCTTCCCAGTGTCACTTCTTTGTGAGCTCAGGATGCTTATTCCAGCATTTAAAAACTGTTGAAAGATTTTTACTACTGCTGGATCAGCCATGCTAACCAGAGAAAAGGCAGAACTCTCTCCAAGACTTGTAAAAATTATCCACCTGGTTGATGTCACTAAGTTTCTCAAGTTCTCTACTCCACCATTCCCTTCATACTTTGTATTTGTTGTGAAAAGGTGACTTCTACCTTCTACCCTCACGAATTTTTTGAAATATGACTTTTAACAACCTGCAAATTCTGCCCTTCTAATTGGGAACACAACCCCTTTAATGACATTTACAATAAAACACAAACCATCAAAGATCTATAGCGTTTTCCTAAGAAATGTTTTAAATTATCTTAAACTGATTATCTTAATTTAAATTATGGACCGTGGTTGATCCTGAGATCACTGTAGTAAGATTAGATGCAGCCTTAAAACTGAGATAAGCACCAGTTACCCAGCCGTTAAAACTGCATCCAGGCTCATGACTGGGGAAAAAAGCTCCAAACATTCTGTAAAATGAGAGGAGATCAGGTCTCCAGCAAAAGCTGAAAGCTTGTGTCTCTGCACTAGTGGCCATATCAGGACTATTCCCAATGGGCAGAAGCAAACCAGGGGGAAAAACTCCTCACAAAGACTCTTTCCATTGGATCTGGGTATGAGTCCTCCAGCTTAGAAATCTGTTCTGCTATGTACAGCACTCTCTCCCTCAGAGAGTGACATCTCAAACTCTTCAACAGCCAGAAGCAATAGTTTAAATTATTCCCCAGGGAAGTGGCAGTAAGTCAGCAAGAACTCCAGTGCTGATGGGGACTGACCACTGTTGTGGCCGCAGTACCAGCTGTGCACAAAAGCTGTGCCCCTTACACAAACATGCTCTGTCAGTGATGACACACAAGCAGAAACTGTTTTATAGCGTGAAGGCCATTCTGCTGCACACTTCTTGACCCCTGGGCCGCACAGCAGAACTCACTGCCTCACGTGCAAACTTCTTGGGGATTTTAAGCATCTCAAGCACAGGTCCAACCAGTGCAATAGCGGGGACATTCCATCAGGACACACCATTCCAATCGGCACCAGGGCTACTGACCCAGGCAAGCAGTGCCCAGTGGCAGCAGGGACAGCACCACTGACACACACAAGCAGTGCAAAAAGGGGCACCAGGCTGCACTGCCAACGTGCTTGCAATGCTCCGAGGTGACTGTGATTGTACTGCCAATGCACAGGAGCCACAGGAGAGGGAAACTGGGATGGCACTGCCACCACATACACGCTGCATGGAGGCACCCTTGATTACAGTGCTGACACATTCGCTGGGGGAAGGTAATCACAGGCTCACTGCTGACATGCACACGCAGGACAGAGACAACTGTGACCGTTGTGCCAGCACGTGTCCATGGTGCAAGGAGGCAGATGGGATGGCTACTCTGACACACACACAGGTAACGTGGAACAGTCACCGGTTCAGTCCTGCCACGCAAGCAACCGATGCAGGTGGCTGTGGCTGTCGTGGCACACATGCAGGAGCGAGGGCTCGCAGAGGGGATGGCACTGCCAACACACACAGCGCGGCAGTGACCAGGACGGCCCCGCCAACACGGACACCAAGCCTGACAGAATTCAAGAAGCGTTTGGACAACGCTCCCAGGCACATGGTGTGACTCCTGCGTATACCCTGTGCAGGGCTAAGAGTTGGACTCGATGATCCTCGTGAGTGCCTTCCAACTCAAAATGTTCTGTGATTCTGTGAACGCAAACAAGCAATGCAAAATGACTGCGACTGTGGTATGAATACAAAGGCACTCGAGGAGGCGACTGCAGCGGGACTGCCAGCCCATGCCGGCAAGGCGAGGATGTACACAGACCTCGATACACAGACCACACACGTAACCCATGAGGGAGCTGGGCTGGGCCCCCGTGGGAGAAGCAAGCGAGCCGGCCCACGCCAAACCCACGCAGCGGGACAAGGAAAGGGGAGCGCACACATGCATACATACACACACACACACACGGCCGCCCCCAGCCCTCCCGGTTGGGGCGCACTGACCTGTGACGCTGGCCTGGGCCACCCGCTGCACGATCGCCTTCATGGCGCAGCGCGGGTCGGCGCAGAGCGGGGACAGGCGGCGGCGCCTGGCAACGGCGGCCGCTCCCTGCCCGCCGCCCGCCCGCACCGCCGCCCCGCGGCCGGGAGGTGCTACTGCAGCCCGGCGGCACACCCCCGACAGCGCCAACAGAGGCTGCTTCGAGAGCAAAGGGACAGGTGTGCGCAGGACAGGTGTGCGCAGGGCAGGTGTGCACTGACCAAGTGTGTGCAGGTGTGCACTGACCAGGTGTGCACAGGACAGGTGGGCGCAGGACAGGTGTCCGCAGGTATGCGCAGGGCAGGCATGCACAGATGGGTACAGGCATGTACAGGCCTAGTGTCTACAGGAAAGGTGTGTTTAGGGCAGGCGTGCACAGATGTACATGGGACAGGTGTGCAGAGGCGTGCACAGGACAAGTGTGCACAGGACAGGCATGCACAGGTGCGTAAAGGACAGGTATGCACAGGACAGGTGTGCACAGGTGTTCAGTGCGTAAAGGGGCTCCCTTCCTCTAAAGGGGAGTTAATGTCTGTAGGGTTTTGTGGGGGCACCTACAAAAGGGAGAAAATGCAGGTGATCAGAGCAGCACCTCTATAGCAACAGCTACAGGGACACAAGGCGGTGCCCAGAGAAATTAGTGCCTGGGAGTAGCCCTCTGGAAAAGGAGGTGGTAGGTGTAGGGACCAGAGGAGTCTATATGGAAAGGTGAGTCTGTAGGTGCATGGACTAGGTGGGGCTTGTGTTATAAAAGCTCCAATAGAATTATAGAATGGTTGGAGTTGGAAGGGACGTTAAAGATCATCTAGTCCCAATCCCGCTGCTGTGAGGCCTTTCACTAGACCAGGTTGCTCAAGGCTTTATCCAAAACCTTGCTTTGAATGCTTCCACAGTTGGGGCATCCACAACATCCCTTGGCACTGTTCCAGTGCCTCACCACCTTCCCAGTAAAGAATTTCTTCCCAATATCTACCCTAGATTTTCCCCCTTGTCCTACCACTACAGTTCCTGATGAAGAGTCCCTCTCTGGCTTCCCTGTAGGCCCCCTTCAGATACTGGAAGGATCTGGAACCTGAGGTGTGTGGGCAGAGACAGCTTTCCTTATGGCAAGATGGGAGACCTTAGAGAGACTTGTGTGGGGTAGGGCAAGGGGTGTCCTAAAAAAGCTGTAGGAAGAGCCTTGATAGAAACGGGGAGGTGGGGCAGGGGCAGGTAGAAGCCCCTACAGAAAGGAAGCTCTGCCGGTGCAGGGTCTTGGGTTAGCTCCCCCCAAAAGGGAGGCCATGTCCATAGAGACTGGAGGAAGCCTGTGGAAAAAGGAAGGGCTGAGGGTAGAGCTCTAGATAAGAGGAAGTGGAAGCTGCAGGGAGCCCCTGCAGCAATGAGGGTCAGCAGTGAGAGAAATGAGGGGAAACATCAACAGAAAATGGTGGCCAGGAGCTTGGAAAGGAGGTGATGTACATAAGGACTAGAGAAAACCCTACAGAATGAACATTAGTTATGGCCACAGAGCTAGGGGACAGTATCCTACAAGGGGGAATAGCATGTATAAGGATCAGGAAAATCCCTATAGAAACAAGAGCCTGGAGCAGAAAATTTAATAACTTTTTAACTCGCAGGAGTTGTAATTCATCCCTCATAAGCTTTTATTTGAAGGATGAGTAAGAACTCTTGTACCTGAAGCATTAAACTACACTCCTTCCCATTTACTAATCGTTCTTCAAGTATCCATTTCAGAGCTGCTCAGTTGAGAAGCCATCCCAGGTATATTCTGGATCATCCGGGTATGTCCTGCACACCAGCTGGGAAATCACACCTGGTCAGAGCATTGGTTGCAGGACACCAGGCAGCACACAGGTTCATTACCACCTCACAGGACACCTGGATGAACCCAGTTCATGTTCAGCAATTCCAATACACAGACAAAGAACAGCAGCGATCCAAGCAGACAAGAAGGTTGGCAAGTCCAGCAGAGTGGTGTCCAAGATGGAGCTGTTGCTTCAGAAATGCAAGGGACAATTTTCCAGTGGTGGTCTGACATAAGGCACTGGGATGACATTCTCAGAGCCCCAACACAATGTTCTGAGCTTTCAGGCAGCTCACGTTTCAGAAGGCGGGCTGCCACTAGAATCAAAGAATGATACCACACGTCTGAGCAGTCGAGTAAGAGGAGGCTGATCATCTCTGTATGTTACTTCTGTTCTCACTTGGAATCCGAAAGGTGTTTCCGTAGTGTATACTTCCTTACGGGGCCCTTGGTTCGTCTGAGGATCATTTTCATTCTCTAAGGAATGGGGGGAGGGTAAGAGGGGAGACAAAAGAGAGCACAGCAATAAAAATGTTTCATGCCTTCATCATGACACAACAGCAGCCACTGGGCATTCAGTCTTCTCTTCCCTTTTCCTCAAATTTTGAGGAATAGATAGCAAAGATCTGGTAACTCTGTAGTCAGAAAAAGTGATTTACTAGGGTAGGTTAGACACCTGCACTGGCACTGGACAAGAAACAGTACTACAATAGCAGCAATAACAACTGGCTTCCAAGTTACACACATTACAGCTAGCTCAAGCGGCTCAGTGCAGAGCTGACCAAAAGTTAAAGTATTGTCCAAAGGCCTCTTAAACACCGACAGGCTGGGGGTGTCGACCACCTCTCCGGGAAGCTTGTTCCACTGTCTGACCACTCTCCTGGTAGACATGCTTCCTAATGTCCAGCCTAATCTGCCCCCAGCACAGCTTTCAACCACTCCCACAATGTAAATAAAAGCAACAGTTCGGGAAGACTCTAGTCCCTGTTCCTGTGACCTGCGGTAAAGCACAAGCTTCTCCCTTCAACAGGGGATTTATCTTCCTTCAGGGTTAACCCATTCGGGCTGCCAGGGGGGGCGGGCGGACACCCGGTTCACTCACCCGGCCCAAGCAAAGGCCGCGCTCCGGCTGCCTCACAGTTGCTGATCACAACTGGGTTCTGAGCTATCACGTACTACGTGACCATGACCAGAGTACAAATGAAGCAAGTCAATCTGAAAAAAAGACTGCTGCTGTCACTTCCAGACCCAAGCGCCCCGAGGGGCGGGCGGGCTTACTGCCGGGGCAGCGCGGCGGGGGCAGCACCCGGCCCTGCTTTCCCCGGCCGAAATACGCGGCGAGCGCGGTCCCGGGGGCAATCCCGGCGCTTTCCCCTAAGACTCGTCCCCGAACAAGCCCCGCGCGCGGCCGAGCTCCCTCACGCAAGCACCGCCCCCGGACACGCCCCGCGCTGCCGGAGCGAGGCCCCCGATCGAGGCCCCCGAGCGAGGCTCCCCCTCCGCCAAACCCCACCCCTAGGCCCAGCCGCGTCACGCCTTCCCGGGGTGACCCGAGGCACCGTTCCCGGTCCCGGGGCCGCGCCAGCCCGTACCGGGGCCGCCGCCGCTCTCGGCGCCGCCGCCGCTGCCGTAGCGGCTGTAGTAGATCATCCCGCCCAGCGCCGTCCATCCGCCCAGCGAGTACAGCAGCGCTGCCCGCGCGTTCCACACGGCCACGCGCATCGCGCCCCAGTAACGCCGGCGCTCCTTGGCCGCGCCCCGCCGCCAATGGGGCGGCGCGCAGGGCGGGGACAGCGGGGAAAGGAGGAGGCATGAAACGCCCATTCTAGGGACAGCACTAAGGGGTGGTTCTCTTACCTGATTTTATTTTTCATTAATACAGTCCGCTGGTTGCCAAAAGCCACTTCTTAAGAACACGCGACATTAAAATTAAGCCAAAGACTGTCAAAATCTCTGTTGACTAAAACATCCTTCAGCTCTAATTACAGTGTGTGAAAAATGTAGAGTAAGCAGAATATAGACAAAAGGGAATACAAATAAGTTAGAAAGGAGCAGTAAAAACTCCCCTGGAATGTTTATTTCATGTAATACTTAAAACCCCTAGTTTAAAAGAGAGAAAAGGAAATGTAACTAAATTGCTCCATTTCTGTCATCAACATGATCCATGTATCTTCTTGCTCCTCAGTTTGATCCCTCATGATGCACTCGAAACTGCCAGCTTTTTTAAGTGGTCCATGAATACCTGGAGACTCACATCATCTGTCAAGATTGGAGCTCCTGATTCCTGAAAAAAAAAAAAAAGAAATAATGAGCCTATAATACTGTTGTTAATGCAGGGGACTAATTGAAAGCAAATAAAATGTTAGCGCTCTGAACTGACTGCCTGCTAAATAACCACCTTTTTCTCCTGCAAAAGACAGGATCAGTAGAGATCCTTTGCATCTCTAATGAAAAGTTGCTACTTTTTGGCAACAGCACTAACACTATCCTCCAGTACAATCTGAATTACTGCAGAAAAGTCTCTTCTACCTAAAGCATTAGGAATTTTGCTGCCCAAAGTGCTACACAAACAAGGTAAACAAAAAGGATATAAAAGTCTAGTATTCTCAGATAGAATTCTTAGATCTATATGTAGCCATATGCTAGTTACTTTTTCCAAAATACTAAATACATTGTGACCTATTTAAATCATATTTGTAGGGAACGGTCAAGATAAATTTCTACATCAGGTCACCTGAAATCTCTATGAACATAGGCTACATAAAATCAGCTGCTTCCTTCAATAGCAGCCAACACAGAAAATTCTCCTGGTTTGCCTGTGCCCCCCATGCAGCTGAGATATGGGAAGGGAAAAATCAAAGGGAAAAACCACTCCTTGTGGAAACCACTCCTTTCCTGCCATCAAGCTACTCAGGTCCTGAACTGTTGATGCGTCACCTCTGTCAAGGCATTCCTTGGACGCCTTGAGGAAAAACCTCAAAATCAACTGGGTTTTGTGGAAAATTTGTGGTGATTCAGTACAAGAATAGGAACACGAATTAGTCATCCAGGCTTGAAAACTGTTATTCTCATCATCTAGTGGTCCCCACCAGTACTGTTTATCTTATCAACAACCATGGTAAGAAACTGAGGACAAACGTAACCTGCTCACAATGCCTGCTGCCCAGACAAATATGTACATGTACATTTTACAGCATTCCCGAACATGAGCAGCTCTTTCATTGCTTACCTGTCCCCATGCATAGAGGTTATTGTGGGTCTGAGATGGGTTCACTTTAGACAAGAGGAACCGGGCCTATCAGGACAAAAGAGAAGTAGTTTTGTAAAATGACAGACCTGTGAGCTCCCTCAAGCTTCCTACCACCTTAGATCCATGACTAGAGATGTTCCTCTGCTTTTGCAAGTAAGGTACTAATGTAACTTAAACAGGTTTCAAGTCCAGAAACAGCTCTGCTCCACAAACAACCTGTGTCCAAGGGGCATTGAGTGCTCTGCTACAAGTCATGCTCGCCTGGCAGGGCAGCTCTGGTTCCATGCAACTTGGGCATGTCACCAGCTCTGTCCCTTGCATGCCTCATCTGCTCTTCAGAAAAGGGGTCAGTAGAGGACCAGTGTAACAGAGTCACATCAAAAATCAATACCAAATCTTTGTTTTGGACCATCAGTTCCTGCCTCTTCACTGCTACAAACAAGCCAGGCACAGGGAAGCACGGCACAACTGCAATTCCAAGAACAACAACAATAGGAACTACTTTATATCCTTATTCAGTGTTAAAGAATAAAGGAGCAGGTGGTCAATCATTCAGCATTACCGCAGGCTAACTACAGACTCATATCCAAATCATTTCTTTCCCACCTCTTTGGGAATAAAAATGTATTTAAGTCAGCTTTTCCATTTTTTTCCCATCCTCAGATTTCAAAAGTATATCCAGCAAGTGACTTACTTATTAAAAGACAGAGTTGTAGTAAAAGCTCATGAGAAAATATGCAAGCTCTGTACTTTGAAGAGCTAAATTACCACTACATTTAACTTACAGAACCATCCTTCCAGAAAAGCAGAAAGACAGCCATTTGCTCTAGGCAACAACAGAAGGAGTTCCTCCATAAACTTTCCTACCTGACTGCCCCCATGTTCAGTGTGGATGTAACGTGGCATTGGGAATCTGGTCTGCAGGATTTCCTGGCCGTCATCCAGTGGGGCTTGCAGTAGGTGCTTGAAGTTTTCATATTCAGGCATGTCTTGGTATCCAGCTTTCTGCCACTGTGCAATAGTCTATTGATGATAGAGGGATGAAATGAAAACAAGAGCGGAGATATCTGCAAGCCTCTCCTTTTTAACCTGCACATCTTAAAGCAGCAAAATGTTACACATACTTCTGCTTACAGGGTAAATGCACCCTTTCACTGCTCTGGCAAAAACATTACTTTCTGTCCCTGAATTTAAGCACAGGCACTCAACACAAAAGCTGGTAGCAATTTGTGCAGTGCAAAAGCAATTAGTTGAAAGTGATCTTCAAGCCTTTATGTTTCAGCCTGTGCCAACATAGAAACATGAAGAATCTGACTTGACCTTACAGTATTTTCAAGGTACCTATTGTATGTACTATATATATGTAGCAATTGTTCTACACATATACAGGTCACACACTTAGCTCTTCCTCTGTCTAAATTTTACCGAGTTGCTGAGTGTCTTGCTCTGCAACAGCAGGTAGAAACTGTTTAAGGTCACTCCAGATTTATTGTCATTGTTGACTCAAGTGTTCAACTCCTGTTCGTGTCAATTGGGTACCCCTTCTCACTTCTCAAAGGGAACAAATCCTATATGGAGTGAAATCAGGAGCTAACAGCGGGGCTGCCAAAAACTGTCACGCCAAACTTCAAGCGTTCTAATAACAGTCATCAAATAACAGCAAAGTAGCTTAATTCAAAGACAAAGGGAAGGGTTAAAATACCTCCCAAAAAGTTTTCACTGATGGGAATCATATGAGGGAATATGGATAGGAAGGATATGAGGGGGGAAAAATGCATCAAAGAACAGGGAGTTTTACGGAGAAAGAAGTGGAAAGCAGCCTTCCTCTTCATCCCTCACCCTATGACTACTCTAGGATGTGACACATTTTTGTTCTTCAGCTACAGTATTGCACTGCTCCCTTCCAAAACCTGACAGGACTGAAATACAGATCTACAGGTCTGCATAGTACACAGGCAGACCAAAGTAGATCAAAGGCAAGGAGTAAGCCTGTATGTTCAGAAAGAGCCAGTATATAAGCATTTACCTCAGTCATGATGGAAGACATATAAGAGCAGCTTCCAAAAACATCCAGTATTTAAAAGCAAAACCTGTAAAACTGCCTAACTGATTTAAGAGAAGCACTATTTAAGTGTCAAAACCCTGCAATCAAGTCTGTCACGTACCTCAAAAAATCAAACTGTAACTCTCCATCCTGCTTAGTTTCAAGTTTCTCTAGCCTTTTCCAGGTATGGTAAGGGACCACCTTCATTACTAAGCTAATATAACAGCTGCTACTCAGTGCAGAACACATCCTTAGCAACTCCAGTATTATTTTAACTCTGACAGTGGAGAAATTCTATTCAAACAGGCAGCATGCATACCATGTCATTAAGCTCATGTGGGCTTTGCAAGAAGCTTATTTTACACTAACAGCAATGCTGTCCACATGCATGGCAGGAGGGAAGGAGTGCAAACAGAGAAAGAGAACATAGTTCACTGTACCTCACCAAGGTAGATAACTATCTGGAAGAAAGTATCCATCAGGAGGATTCTGTCAGGAAGAATACTGCTGCTATCCAAAAGCACTGGCTGGAGAAAACAAAGAACAAAGTCAGGCACCCCTAAGCCCTCAGAAGTATATTAACCTTCACGGCTGGCCAAACAGCTTGTTGAACCCTGCTCATACAGGCACTGCTCAGTCCATGTGAATGCCCAGTAGAGTGTGGCCAGCCTCCTGCAGCATCACAGAATGGAGCAGCAGGTTATCAGCACCTGTATGAAGTGCAGGATGCCAGAGAGCATCCATGGCCATCCAAGTGTAATTTGATATGATCTTGAACAAAAGTATCTCGGCTTTAACAACTAAAAAAGAAATATAGGGGCCTTTTTGCTGAAATAGTGTTACTCTGACTGAATACTCGTTATTTTGGGTTGATTCACCTCTTCCTGTAAAACACGGACTCACCTCAGGAGGCCCATGGAAAGAATAAGCATAAAGGATGGGCTGGATCATAATGAGAGACTGGGTGAGATCTTGCCTAGCAAAGTGGTGACGGTAATATGAAGATTCATCAGGACTGTTATTGAAGACCTGCAGGAATGGGGAGCGTCGTAGATGGAACATGAACTGCACCAGAAAGATGAGTGAGAAGAGAAATGTCAGCCAAAGTTGCCAAAACTTCTGGACCCAAATCCAATCTTTCTGAACAGCAAATTCTTTGGAAAAAAGTCTAGCCCTTATTAACTACTCAGAATTCTTCCCCTATCAGTCACTTGCAGCACTGAACTACAGGACCAGTCCACTAAATTAAAAAAGCACCTGTTCCTCCCCTCTTGAATCTGAGAAATAGTACAAGATGTTTTAGTATCACTCACACTCACTCTTTCACACTTTTCCCATGACATCCTTACCTGAGGATACAAAGAAAATGATTCTGACAATCTGAAGGAGTTAGGATCATCTTTGTTGTATTGTCCAAATTTCTGACACTGTTGGAAGCAAAATGGATATTCTGGTTATCTATCTCTTTTTTCTATTTTTTCCCCCTTTTTTTTTTTTAGAATTAACACCTTTTTTTTTTTTTCCAGAAGGGTGTTCTCTTGGTTGTTTTTAAACAATCAAGGCATGAACCTGATGAGAACAAGTAATTACAACATTCACATTCTTTAAGTCAGTGGTTACTCTGTCTTACTGGAATGAGAATGATGATTCAATCTATTTATATATATATATATAAAACCCCTAGATTTGAAATTATCCAAGACTGAAAGAAATAGTGCTTTGAAGATCTCCATAGTGCTTCTTCATATAGTGCTTCTAAAGCACTACCCATTAAATCAGGGCTACTACATTATCCTTAAAACTGCTTTGTACACTATGAAACAGTTCTGTGACAATTACTTCCTGTTAGAACAGCACCAGACTGGCATTTCACCAACTGCTTCACTGAAAATAAGAAGCATCAATGGTTTTAGCAATTTAACTATAAATGACTCCACAGTCTTTTCAACATGCAGTGTGCTTGTTTGTGTTTGTGTTCAAATCTCAGTGTATGATGTGCCATACTGTGTTAGTACCAACTCCACATGGGTGTTTGGACAAGGCCAACACTAATTTAGACAATTTGGGCTTGTAAAATTCAAAGCAAGAGACAGCAAGAGTTTGAAGAATTAATTCAGATTATTGCTCTGAATTTAGCCCACATCTGAGTGCTGTGTCTAGTTTTGGGCTCTCCAGTGTAAGACAGACATGGATATATTGGAGTGGGTTTAGCAGAAGCCACCAAGCTAGTCAGGTGTTGGAGCATCTCAGGCAGAAAGTGAGGATGAGGAAGCTGGGTTTGTTCAGCCTGGTGAGGAGTGGGATCAAGGAGTCCAATCGCTGTCTACAGCTACTTGATTGGTAACTGGGCAAATGGAAATTCTGACTGGGAAACAGAGGCAGGGGAGAGAAAAAAAGGATCCTCGTGACTGTGATCAGACATTGGAACAGACTGTTAAGAGAAGAAGAGAAACCCCATCTTTGGAGATCTTCAAAACTCAGCTGAATAAGACCTTGAGCAACCTGCTCTAACTTCAAAGCTGGCCCTACTTTAAGCAGGAGGGTCAAATCAGAGACCTTCCCACCTGCATTATTGTGTTTCATTATCACTGATTCAATCTCGGGTTTAACTCTTTCAGCATAATGGGATGTTTACCTACCCCATCAAAAATTTGCTGATCACAACTTAATTCTGAGCTATCACATACTACAAGTACGTGACCACGATCAGAGTAAAAATGAAGCGAGTCAATCTGAAAAAAGACTGCTGTTATCACTTCCAGAGAGCATTTTTACTAAATCAAGAATGCACCCAACCGCAGTCTGATTTTCTTACCAGCCTGATCAGCTGTCTGTCCAGCCACCGCAGAACATCAGGTCCCTCCTCAGATTCAGCTCTGTACACTCCCAGTCGTGCCATCAGCACGGCAGCTGCTTCCTGGTCAAACGCAGCTTCTATATGCTGGAGCTGAGTCTGTGCATCTGCCCAGCTACAGGGTTAGTAAAGGGTTAGTGCTCCATGCATCCACCTTCGGCAAAACCCAAACCAGATTCATCCTCCTTGTGCGAACTACTCTGTGGCCACTGCATGCAACAAAAAGCTAGAAAAATTCCAGCAGTCTGCAGCTTAACTTTCTGGCACTCTGCTGGAGAACTGGCACAGGATACTCACTTTCTGGCTATGGTGGTGACACGAATGCGCTTTTCTGTACTGGAGTGTTGATACTGAGTGACAAACTGCACTGCCCCTCTGCTTCCCTGAGGTATCGGTGCATTGTGCTGCAAATGAAACAAGGGCAGCTTTCAAAACATCATGGCTTTTCCATAACTCTTTCCAACTGTAACAAGCCCACACAAAACAGAAAACAAAGAGAACACACATGGAATAAAATTCCTTTGGGATAATCTGAGCTGCCACAGTTACTTCTGAGCCATCAAGTTATTACAACTTGAAGGACTGATTCTCCAAAAATTTTAACATATTTTAACATTATTTATTCTCCACTGCACCTACTGGCAAAAAGACAATTTCTTCTTTGTTAAATAAATACTGTAGAAAAAAAACAATGAAAGAATGCAGGTTTTGTAAAGAACAAAAATAACAGACAATTTATACCTACGAAAACAATTTCTGAGACTATTTCTTTATTACGAAACACTTGATTGCTTTGCAACCAACCACCTGCAACACATGGGATGTCATTGCACTTTCTAGCCCTGTAACAAGTAGTTTGATGTGTAAAAAAGATGATCAAAAAAAAAAGAGAAGCCAAGACTGACCTGATTTACCACTTCAAAGTAAATGGCCAGAGTTGTACTGGGATCCAGACTACAGATTTTCCATTGAGATGTTCCTCCAATTCCAAGCTCCTGCACAGAATCAAAAAGAAAGCAGCAGTTTTGCCTCTAGCAGCAGGAAAGGCAAGCTAATGTCAAATTCTGATCTGAGATAGAAGTAATGGCAGGCCTTCTAGATTCATTATCTTTTGAGTGTGACTGAAGTTACTGAAGGCCATACAGTTAAAGAAAGCCTTATGGGGCAAGAATTTAGTCTAGGAAAGACTGTCACTTAGTAGGGATGTTTCCAAGTTGTTCTTCTCCTTGAAAACTCTGATATTCTAGCTGAGCTGTAGGGCTAGACAGAAACTTTGCACTGTTTATTTACTTTGCTATTAAAGATTTTTTCATGTCAGAAACTTACATTTTCAGAGACACACGGGCCTTTAGCATTCAGTGATATGCATGGTCCAATAGCTCCTGCAATTTTCAGCTCCCTAGAGGTCTAGAACAAGGTAAAAAAAAAAAAGTTGTGGATTTTTTTAAATCAAGTCAATCCAATAGAGTACACAGTCTAAACCAGTTGCTCAGCTTTGGTGAGATGATAAAAAAACCAAACCCACAAAACAACAGCAACAACAAAAAAACCCGCCACAAACTTACTAAGCTTTCAAATAAAAATTCCTTCCACTAGTGTGGTGCTTCTCCCAAAGAAGTCAAGATGACATCTGACCTCAAACATGTACACTTTTATACGCCCCAGAGACTTCAACTGACTTTTGAGTGAACAGCACTTGTATTATACCCCCATTAAGTCATCCAATCAAACTGATCTCTCACCTTCACATCCAAATTTGCACCAAAAGCCATCCGAAACTCCCCGTTGTACCCTTTGTTAAATACCCGCTGGAAGGTCTGTCTGAAGAGAGAAGTGTTGAAGGAGTCTCCCATCACCATGTGTCCTCTGGGAAAGAAAAAACAATACACAAGGGAACTGAAGGAACTGGGAACTAGAAGTACAAAGGATACATCCCTGCAAGTCTAACACATGCAAACACATTCAGTAACTGTTTTAGAGCATGCCTTTGCATAGGCAGAACTTGCATCAGGGAATACAGATTCATGGACTCCTACAAAGCCAGACAGGTTAGTAGTGCTCCGCCTTTGCCAGCTTGCTTTCTCAGCTATATTTCTTACCATCCCTTTAGCTGCCTTCAAAATGTTCATGTTCCACGTGTTAGAAATGTCTCAGCTCAAGAAGGCTCTTTGTTCAGCCTGCTTTCCCTGAGCAGGGCTGGAACCCTCCACACTACACGAGGGATGCCTGCACTGCTGCAGCACTTGGACAGTTGTGTGGGTCTGTGCTGGGCCTCCCCTCAGTGCCGTGGCAAACGCAGCCCTGATCAGATGCAGCTTTGTAGTGCAAACAAAGGGTCTAACAATGTCTCTGCTGCTTATTGAGCACTAAGTGATTATTTACAAACACCTTGCATTTCCTCTAACCATCCTTTGGCTCCCTAGACACAGAGTATTTTAAGCGGCCAGTAAGACATGCCGAGTCTCCAAAAGGCCTGGTTTGGCACACAGCCTCCCCAGAGAGACCATATTCAGCAACACGGAACACAGACATTTATTCCTTAGAGATATCACTTAAAACTGGACCCAGGGAAGGCAAGAATCCCTGGAGGAAGCACAAGTGAGCTGTTAGGCAGAGAAAATCAGGCCCATACAAGAAAAGCTTCTACCCACCAAGCCTAACAGTTGTGTGATGGCACTTCAGTCATGCACAACCACAAAGCATGACATCTTTATCCCATAAATTCTGGAAGGGATACTTGCTGGCTCCAAAGGAGACATAAGACACTTGCAAAAGACATATTGCACCATGCTTTAGAATACTTTGCTCAAAGCAGGACATAGAGTTTTATAACAGCAGTGCTAACTCACATGCTGCTTTGACACTCCAGAAATGTGGACTGGAATCAGGTAAGTTTTGGCCGTTTAATTCCTGGCAAATTCAAACACAGTGTAGAACAGAATAACAATCTCACCCTTTTGCCCTGGCAGCAATATTAACTGCTTTTTGAACCATTCTTCTCCTCCAGAAAAAAAAAAAAAAGGCAGGTGTCAACTTTGTGCTGTCCTGCTCTGAACATACCCGGTGAGGTTTGCACAGCACTTCATCTCCAGCAGCCCAGTCTGGTCCAGGGCACAGGCATAGATGTCGATGCAATGCCCGTTGGCTGCAGTGCGATTAGCCAGAGTCTCGTAGTGCTGGGGAACACATACACAGTGCTCAGGAGGCTGCAATGGGCAGTGTTTCTGCTGCTCTCCAGCTGAGGCACACACGTGAAACACAAGGTACAAATGTGGCAATTACCAGTGCTGTGGTAACTAAACAGCTGTTTGCTCTTGCTGCCCTGCTGCAGCACACTTCTCCCGTCTAGGATGAGGGATTCACTTGGATGAGATTGAGTTGCATGTCTCAAATACAGAGAGTGCATGAATCGCATGGGATCTTTGCCTGTGATGACTTAGTGGAAACCCAAAGATTTCTAGGTGATAGTTAAGAGAATAGGTGCCATACTGCTTTCTCTAAGCTGACAAGGACATTTCATGTCTGACATTTTTACTATTTTAACAATTGTTTTACACATCAAGAAGAACAAATGAAGCTTTCTGGAAATGACCAATTCTTGGAAGACAGGTTTTTTCCTTCCCAGAAGGAATTACAATGATGCTGATGAACAAACTCTCCACCCAACATCAGCTAAGAAATAACACTGAAATACTTTTTTCTCTGAGAAGATACAAGACCATGCTGGAAAAATAACTAGGAGAAAGTCTTTTACCCTTCCCTTGACCATTCTCACAATTTATCACACACAGAAGACTGGGCGTTTCAAGCACAACCATGCGAATATCTGGACATACCGTTCCTACATTGATAGAATAGAATATATTTACTGGGGAAGGACATTGGGCAGCTGTCAACATAGCAATGTATATAGCTTTGTGTACTGTCCTTTCTCCCCCATGTAGTGTTCTAACACAATATTCAGTTTTAGCTTTTAAACACACCCGGCAGGCACTAGCACCTACTTTGGTGGCCTTCTTCATGAACCTTGCATTATCCTTCTCTATGTCATGCCAAGAACGGATGGGTGTTTTCAGTTCATCCCCCACCACCATGCCTGGTCCTTGTGTTGGTGGCCCGCCTGTAAACAGCATTATTCTGGCCCCTGTGTTTGGAAATGTGCCCTAAAATAAAAATAAAGACTTATATCAGAAGGAAGGGAGGGAGGGAGGGAAGAAAAAAGGAAACTTATTAAATTAAATGGTGTTATGGGGTTTAAAGCCTCTTTCTGAATTTTCGCCATGCCACCACGCAAGGGTGCTCACCGACAATGGCACCACAGTCTGGCCAGGCAGCAGTGGGAAGAGCTCTCTGCCATCCTTCCCCGCATTCCTTTGGTTTGCCAGGGGGAGGGGGGAAACCACGCAGCCAGGCGGTCTCCAGTCTCTTGAGGGGAGGTTTGGAGAGACAGACCATTTTCTCTCTGTACCCCTGTGGTTACTGTGTTTTGTTGTTTTGTCTGTTTTGGTCTGTATTGCTCTCCGTTATTAGAAAAAAAACTGTTATTTCGTTTCTACACGTTGCTCAAAAACTCTTGTATTTTCAAATTTACAAAAAGTTTGGGAGGGAGGGGTCTCTATCCCATCGGAGGTCCTGCCTCCCTGGCATACATTGTCTTTAACCCAAGACAAATGGCAACAATGCTTTCTTGAGACAAGTGTCTGCATGTGTTTCTGCAATGTCATAGGCACCTGTCCCTGCCAGAGGCCACCTCGATAAGTAGCAATGACAATCACAGCACTCTGATGAAGTTTAAACCCCAGCTATGTTAAGCTTCCTGTTTTCAAAACAGGAAGCAGGCAGTTTCTGTTCTCTTCACTTTTATCTTAGATGACCCTCAGATAAATCCCGTGCATGGTATCACCTGTTGTGTGGCCACACACACGAGAATCAGAGACCTTTAAACACCTGTGAATTTTACCATTTAGATGAAACCTCCAGCCCACTCTATATCAGCTGGTGCTTATACACATCAAATGTCAGTAGACACAAATTGCACCTCTGCAGCCCAGTGTAACCCAGATGGACTGACACCTGCACACATCTCAGCAAACTTTGCCATTTCCTTACTTTGACTTGCTCATCTCAAACAGCAGCATTACAAGTACCTCCAATAAGCCAACTGCGATGGAAAGAGCTACTCCAGTGGAACGTAAAGGTCTCTTTCCCTGGGTCACTGGCCACGGGTCCCTTTGCAGTTCTCCAAGCAGATCTGTTAAATTCATGTCAATCTTATGTACTGGCTGTAGAAACCTGCAAAAATTCAAATGAAATGTTGTCCTACTTCTAAGTTCAAAGAAGGAAAAAAGTGTCCCTTTGTTCCTGGCACACATAAATTGCATTGAAACAGAAGCAAAAAGACATGTGGCACGTCGCCTTCTTACATCCAAACTTTCCAAGATAACAAGCCTGTGCAAAATAAAAAATTTGATCAAAACAAGACATCAGACACTGACATGAAGGCAAAGTCACACAAAGAATAGGAAAAAAAATTCAATGGTGATTTAGTTTGCTGAAACACGAGAGCTGCCACTGAAAAAGAGGAGCTGCAAAAGAGAAAACTGTATTCAACAGAGGCAAATACGGCTTTACTGTTCAGGGGGCACTGATGATCATGTTTTGGATTTCATGGATCAGGAGGTAAGAGATGATATATAGGATTGTTATCCATAGTCCAGAGTCCCCATGTGCCAGTCAATCAAAGACAGGTCCTTGCTCCAGGCGACCCCTAAGCAATGTGCTTTCCAAAGACAGCCACTCTATGTTTTACAAGTAGAAATCTAGCCTGAAAGGCAATCCTGTTCTTGCAACTGCAAACCTAAGATACTGTAGAAGTCTAATACACTGCCTGCAGCTCTAGTAATCCCATCCAGCAGCTCTAGTAACCCCACACATACATATCACTTAATGTAGAGAAATAACTGTGACAAGACAATGCCATTTAAATCTTCTTTCTTACAGAAACTTCTCTTGGGAAAACCAGGTTTAGAAGCATGCCCCTAAGGGGCACAAAACATCTGCCCTGCTCATCTGCTGTACCGGTGAGGCTTACCTGCTGGAAATAGGAGGTTGCTCTGGAGTTTGAAGAGGTCTTCCCTGTTGCATAGAGGCGGCTGGCCTTGAAAGCCCAAGCATATCCTAGAGAATAGTAAAGAGGAGGCAGAGGAAATGTACTATCCAAACACTAAACATATTACTTACATTACTATTTAACATACCCTGAGGCCTGCAATACTGTAGCAATAAATATATTTAAATCTGTGAAATTATTCATCTTTGCACTCCCATTAGGAATGGATCAATGGCTCCGTTACATGAGAGACACCAACTCAATCTTGAACAAGCTTCCAAGGGATTTACAAAGGCAAAAACTGGGAGGGCAGCAGGCTAACAGTTAAGAGCACTGAGCCCTCCTTTCTACCCAAGAGCCCTGTGCTTAAAAGACTAGCAGTGGTGTCAACAAAGCTAACAGGAACAAGCCAGTGGCCTACAAGATAGCAGAGCATACCTGTATTTGCTTAGCTGTCAGGTCCTTTGTGCCCCGAAACACGTAGCTCTTGGAAATCCCTTCACAGCTCAGCTCATGAACCTGGACCATCCTGCCAAAAGTGATCAGCCCCACCAGAGCACTGGCAGGCAGCAGGCTCAGGGACATCTGGAGGGACTCCTTCAGCGCCTGCAAATCCTCCTCTTCCAAGCACGAGTCAACAACATACAGGAAGATCAATGGCGTCTGCGGACCTCGCTAGTGTGGAAAGAGATGAATTTTAGGGCCATGCATACACAAGGTGATACTTTTTAATGCCTTCAGCCAAGGCATAAAATTAGTCCTGTCATAAGCACTTTGCAGATGTTATTTATTTGCTTTATCTAAAGCAAATTAACACATATATAATCTGTCACAGACAAGACAATTCTGGGGGCTTCAAAGTTGCCTGTGATTCATTTACCTGCACTATATATTCAATTGTTGAAAACTGAGGCATAAGCTCTGCTGGTTGATTGACTTCAGATATGCCTGCATATGCTGGGGGGAACTGAAAAAGAGAACAAAAAATTAGGACAAGGAAGTTGCAGGACAGAAATGTAGGGCTCTCCTCTTCAGTACAGAGCCTGCCCTGCTCATGATGTGGTTATTGAACTCTTTATTTACTGCCACTGCACCAAGCTAATTAATTCATGACAAGAGACCCACACTGCTGCCTTCCTAAGCACAAACAACAAGTGGCCAGCAGAATGGACAGCTGCTCGATCCAGGGTAAATACAGTATAGGACTATAGCAGCAACTGTGCATTAGTTGAAAGTCTTGTTGCCATGAGGTAGTTTCTGATACCAAAAGTCTACTCAAATCTAATGAATTTCATACTTTGCAAGAACAGTAAATATCAAGTGGAAAAAACACACGGGAAACACATGGGACAAAATAGCATTTTTATTTCCTTTCTATGTCCTGCAAGCCAGCAAAATCACTGGCAAAACTGGACTGAAAATAGCCGAGATGTCAGGTAAAGCAGACTGTATTCTGGCCTGGGTTCAGCAGACAAAAAGGCCAAGGTATGGAATCTAGAGAAGGGCAATTTAAGCTTAATGTCCTTTGTCAGAGAAGGCTATCAATAAAACGTTCACTGAAAAGATGAAAGGGCTGATGCTTTTTCCAACTTACCTGATTTCTCTGAAAACAGAAGTTACAAGCCCAAAGCTTGGCCCGATAGTCAACTTGGCTGCAAGGGAAAGATGAGGCATTACTATGACTTCAGAAACAATTTAACAGCACAGCTTCACAATTATCCATGCTGGTTCACAGCGCTGAGGAAGAAACAGTATCAGACACTCCAGATTGAATAACAAATGTTCTAAGGATTCAGAATCTTGTTCTATTGCCAGAAAGTTCATTAGCTTATTCAGCCCTGCCAGGCTTGTCAGTATGATGGACCACTGACAGCTCTCAGGAGCAAAGGCTCTGGTAGACAAAGACTTGGGTCTAATCCTTCTTTCACTACACTTAGGCTTATCTCAGTTGTCTTACTGTTTGTACAGCTGTAGCACAAAGTTCTACAGTCTCAGAGCAGCAGGAGGCATCCACCTAGATCCTGTGCAAACATAGAACAAAGAGGCTGTTCCCTGCCCTAAAGAGTTTACTCTCCTCAGCCTGTTACAACATCCTGCTGCTGTGGTATGCCTAGCGATATTCTTAGTTCCTAGGTTTGGTCTCATTTTTACTTTCTCTTACTAGCTTTTCCTGCTTTTTCTCAGCCCAATGCTACACTCATCATGCATGATCATCACATGATTTTGGGACCAAGCTTATTCCTCTAAAATTACTTCCTGATGCTCCTACTGGAACTGACCTACAAGCAGCAGGATGTGGAAGCAGGAAAACAAGTGAACATCACAGTCCAGCAGATGGTATCAGTAAAACTGGCATCTTTGTTTATTTTGAGTTTTAACATTCACCACAAAATTCTCTGCAGTGGTAGGAGGATCAGTCATTTCATCTCTGCCTTAACAGCCTCCTCCTGCCTCCTCTGGTCCTGCCAGCTCTAATAACAGACATGTTAATGTATCTCCTTAGGCACATGTGGATTTTAACAAGCCCACCAGATCTAAATGAAAGAGCCTCCAGGCACTGGGCAGAGAAAAAGTGGAATAAGGAAGTAGTGAAGTTCAGATAAAAATTAGGTACTATTCAGCCTCTCTTAACATCCCCAGCCAAGAAATTCATACCAGAGCGGGTTAAGCACTGCTTTGCAAGTTGGCCTGCTGCAAAGCACCGGTTCATACTGCACAGGCGGCAGGTCAAGACGTTCCTTCAGTGGGGTCAGGAGACAAGCCAGCGGGACAACCATCCTTGTGGCCTCCAGCCTGCTGGAGGGCCACACGTTCCAGCTGAAACGCACTCCGTCACGCTCCTCATTTTGCTGGATGAACTCCAGGTAGGTCGCCATGGGACTGCAGAAGCTCTGAAAGGACATAAGAACACACATTCAGGCAGCAGTCACCTATTTGGACAACAGGCCTGCAAAGGAGGTCAGCAGATCGGCTACAGGTAGGTACAGGGCACTGCAGGACAAAGCCAATACATTACAGTGCATTAATCCCATTATCAAACGAACCATGTGACTACATTAATCTCTTCTGTCCACTTCTCTCATCAACTTACAGCCAATCCAAATCCAACAAAGAAACAAGGAAATCTGAAACTCAAAGCCAGAAAGCAAGGGTTTTTTTTTTCTTATGATCCGCATTTAACATCTCAATACCCAAACAGCCTCATGCTGACCTCAAGGCAGTCCTGCCTGACTGGGCTAGTAACAGAAAACAGGTCAGATTTGCAACACACCCTGAAGTCTTCAGCTGAAAAGTTGAGGGGAGAAAGAGAGGCCAAGTCTAAGACCAAAACATTCCTCACATATGTCACCTGGCTGCCAGTCTGACCTGCTTACAAATGGAAAGGAGCACATGACAAACTGTCAAAAAAGATTTTCTGTGATTTTTAGACACCTGTTGGGCATGGCACCATTGTCCCACTCCCAGTAAGGAAGGAACTGAGAGTCCAGCAGACTTAAGAAAACATCCCGTTCCGGGAGAGATATCCCCAACACAACAGAGGAGTCACTGTCTGTACTGCCTTACTAAATGCTTCAGAGTAGGACATGAACAAAAGCTCCAGGCTGTCATTGCCTTTGATGTCTCTGAGAAAGGGAAGAACAAGCCTACGAAAAACTTGCTTGTCAAATCCAGTGCACAGACACCACACCACACTAGCAGCACCTCACAGAGCCTAGAGCAGCAGCTCCACAACCTGCTCCAGACAAGGAAACTCAGAGGTTCACCTACAGCTGCAGATGCTCCAGCATTACCTTACTCCTGGTCCTCACTGCAGGTGGGATATTCACAAGGGCCACATGCATGAGAAATGAGAAGCATCACCTTCACTCAGAGAAGTTTTCCTGCAGAACTCCAAACTCACTGACATTTTCCTTGTCCTTGCTATTGAGGATGTAAATCAAGCTCATGGAGAATTGCCCTATATTTCCACTCCCACCTCTGGACAGACAAAGTGGTTCACAACACATCCCCATCACAAAAAGGTCTGCTGGGGTAAAAGTCAGAGCTGAGCCTCCCTGTAAAAGATCCTGGACATCAGAACAGCAGGACAAACACCTGACACCTCAGGTATGCAGCACAGCCACAGGACAAATTTATGCCACATTCCTCCAACTGAAGCCCAGCACCTCTACCCTGCCCCAGGCCGAGCCCGAGTTGCCATACTGGGTTTGGCATGGGCTGTGGTCCTACTTTGGGGTCAGGACAGCAGGAGGGGAGGTATTCCCCCCTCCAATGAAGGGGGGAACTGTCCATCTGCCTGCCCATCTGCCGGCCTCCCCGCCAGCGCAAGGCAGGGGCCCATCCCACCAGTGGGAAGGTCCCAAATCCCCTACTCAGGAGATGACGGACCCTTCCAAAGCCTTAGCAGAAGAGTGGTGGCAGAATTCCATTCTCCCCGTGGGATCTGCTTAGGGCACAACGCTGACACCCGCTCCTTCCAGCAAAGCTATAGACAATGCTGCTGCTTCCAAAAAGTTCCCTGCTGCTGCTGCTACAGGGAACCCCACGGATCAGCAAGCTGCTGCGCTTGGCATGGCTATAAGAGACAAAGTTACAGGGAACACCGCTGAGCCCCCGTGCTGCTCTGTGGGAAGCTGCTGACCCTCATGGCAGCACTGAGACAGGGGACACCACTGCTCCCTCAGACCCTCCTGTGAGAGACACCACCGACCCCCCCCAACCCCCTCACAGGAGACGCCCCTGACCACTCCCCCCCCTCCTCGGGGGACCTCAGTGACCCACCCACTCTGCCTCCCCTCACGGGGAACACGATTCTCCCACCCCAGTTCCCACCGGAACCCCCGCAGGCCCCGCCGTTCCCACCTGCCCGCGCCGCTCCCGCCTCTCCCTCCCGACGGGCCCCGCCCGCCCGGCAAGGCCACGTCAGCACTACGCTCTGCCCGCAGCCAAGATGGCGGAGCCAGCACACCCCACCCTCCTCCCCGAGGCTCCGCCGACATCTTGACTAAGGGCACCCTACGCTGCCGCAAGGAAGGAGGCGGAGCGACCTGCCCGTAACAAACATGGCGAGGCGGCGGCGAGGCAATCTGGGTTAAGGGTGGCAGGTACCGGATGGGAATGACGACAGACGAAGTGTCTCTGCTAAATGTGGGAGTCGCTGTGGCGTTCCCGCTCTGGCGCAGGAAGGAGGAAGCAGCTCTGCTCTCAGGGTGCTCGGCAGCTTGGGAGGGTGCTGTCATGTTCAGCAGGGAACATAGAACCTCCTGGGAAGAGGTTATCAGTAACGCTCCACTAATAACACAAACACTTTTTAAAGAAATAAACTGCAAGCCCCAGAGAGCCTCACCTTTGCCTCAGCTCCCAGCTCCTCTCTCAGGCAAGAGCTGCTGTGCCCGGGCACATTGGCTCAGTGAAGCCAAGCCATCAGGCCACCCAGGCCAGCAACGAGGCAGGGACAATCAACTGGATTTTCTTTCCTCTCTGTTCCCAGAAAAAACTTTACCCTCACGGTTGCTTGAGGCCACGCTGGTTCATCACTCTGTCAGGAAATCTGTACCCCAGCCCACTGGGAAGACTGCTGCAGTGCCCAGATGTTCTCACGATGGCCACAATTTTCAGAAATGCACCATGGAGCCTGTGGATAGGTGGCAGATGTTTGACCAAGCCTGACTTGCCCCTGGAATTTGTCTCTGCCTTGAAACTAGGCAAATATGTTCCCTCTTTCATTGCTTCCTTCTCTTTTGGTTCCCAGAACCTTTTCCAAAGCCAAGGAGGCAAAACTGTTCCTAGTGAGACCGACAACAGGAATCCTCCACTATAGCTTTGTGTAATGCCGGGCAAGTGGGATTTGTCCTATCTGAATGCACGCACACAAATCCATCTCTGAATGCTGCAGACTTCCACACATACTTCGAGGGGCAAAGGCATTGCAGTGAAATATCTCAATCTGCTTCTACTGGTTTGTGTGCTTGCCTTAAATTCACGCAGCCAGTCAGGTCAACTTATAAATATTCCCCAGGCTTCTGTGTGGGTATCACTCCACCTTTGCTTTAAGGAAATTAATGCCCTGTGATCTGCCCATGCACTGTCAAGCTTTGGGTTTTTTCCTGCTTTCTTTCTTTTAAATACAACATAAATCTGTGTTTTGAGTATTTTTTATTTTTCTAAAAGTCATTGACTGAAAGAAAGCCTAAAGTTTGTTCTCAAGTTGCTTAAAACAACAGGAGCAACATATTTGAAATGCTCTGCAGCAGTGTGGTCATCCATGCAGGTTTGATCCCCAGGCTGCTATTTTTCTCCGATGAGTCCAAACTCAGTTATCATGTTGGTGTCTGCCAACACCTGATATGATAGATAAAAAACTCAAGAGATGCAGTGCTATGGAGATCCACTGATGCAAGTGGCCAGAATGCCTCCAGCTACCTAGCACAAGAAACATGAAAGCTTGGCAAACCATGGATCTGGAATTGCCTATAGAAGGTGACTTTTGAGACCAACCACGGGGTGATTTCTTACTCTATAAGCCATGTGGGACACACCTCATACTTTTCTTAGCTATATGAAGGTTTTGGTAAAACCAAGCATTGAAAATGTGGCCAAGCTTGACACATAATGAGCAATTAGGAATGTAAATGTTTTAAATGTTGCTGCACAGTCTGAGGCGGAATGCTTGGCTATAAAAAAAATTTTTTAAAAAGGCAATCTCTTCTCATCTTTAAAGCACCTGTAACAATCTGTTACTGCTCCATTAGCAGTCCTGCTTCCCTTCCCTGGAAAGGACAGAAGGAATTGGCTGGCAGATAAGGAACAGAATAAGTACACAGATAAGAGCCATTTTCAGAACACGGAATTCCACAGCGAGATTGAGGTTATCCAGGGAAAAATTCAGGAAACTGCTTTAACCAAGAGCCTTCACTCCTTCTTCCCAGAGCAGAAAAGGTGTCCTTTCTACTGAAGCCTGTGCTTCAGTAGAAAGCAGAGCACTATTACAGGTCCAAAACAGAGCAAAATGAAACACTGTCTGAGCTGAACATTAATTTTGCCTTCTCAGATTCCTGACATAAGGCAAATTGTGTGCTCTGTGTAAAATCTGTGAACACAAGCAGAAAGATCACAAATACAGTGGGAATAAAAAAAGCAGAAGCATTCTACTTAGGAATGTATGCTAAAGTGTATAAAATTCTGATTACTACTAATGCTAACATCCTCAGACCCAGGACTTGCTCTCCAAGCAGTATGAGGCAAAGCAAATCAGGTCTTCTGAAGTTGTCCGTTTGTCCTTCATTTTACATCTTCCTCACGTTGCCACATCAACAACAAAGCACAGAGCCCAGGGCCAAGGCCATGCTGCACCCGCCCTGCTAGCATTAGATTAACTAAAACACTTAGCAATGATTGTGAGTTTGTGTCCTGCTTTCATCTGGGATAGAGTTATTTTTCCTCCCCAGGAGCTGGTTTAGTGCTGCATTTTGGATTTAGGATTAGGATGATATTGGTAACACCCTGATGTGTTAATTTTTGCTGAGCAGTGCTTAGTGTCTAAGTCAATGACTTTTCAGCTTCTCATGCTGCCCAGCCAGCCGGGAGGCTCAGGATGCACAAGAATTTGGCAGGGGACATAACCAGGACAACTGGCCCAAGGGATATTCCATACCATATGGTGTCATGCTGAAAAACAAAACTAGAGGGAGTTGGCTGCTGGGTTGCCAGTCCACTGCTCAGGTACTCCTTGGGCATTGGGCAGTAGATGAGGAGCATTGTTCATCACTTGATTTAGATACTCTTTTATCATTATTTTCCTCTTCCTTTTCTGCCCTCTTAAACTATCTGTATCTGAATCTACAAGTTTTACTTTTTTTCTGATTCTTTCCCCCATCCCACTGGGAAGGAAGTGAGAGAACAGCTGTGTGGTGTTTACCTGCCTGCTGGGCTAACCCACATCAGTTCGGAAGAGGAACACAACCTTACAGCCCTGTGTTTCTGGGGCAAATAACCCAAGTAAAAGCTTTCCATTCTTCAGTTTTTCTGGAAGAATTGCAAGCTTGCTAAAAAAGGGAGAGAAAGCAAAACACTACAGGCTCCCTACCTAAGCCCCAACTTGTTTTGTTTAACAACTGAAAGACAAAAAAACCTTTGAACTCCAGTTCCCATCCTCCACACTTCCCCCAAGATCTCTCAAAGAGTGCACAAAGTGCAATGATTAAATTTCTCAGCTTGGAGGTGAACATTTTCAAAAAGAACTTGGACACAATCTCCAGAGCTTGTCATGGTACGTTTTTGTCTCCTCCAGGTTGCAACTAAGCTGGGCTCAGCGCGGCTGAAGAGGGCCTGGCCACGCACTTCTAACAGGTGAAATGACAGAAAGTCCCAGCCACATGAAGCAAGAGAAGGGAAAGGTGGTCTCTGTGTGGTGGAGGCTAGCTCTGTTTGAGATGTTTCGCATCAACAGGAGACCCAGCTGTCTCCACTCACTACAGTTTCTTTCAAAAAAACGTCTCTGCATGTGGAGGCAAAAAGAAAACCAGGTTTAAGGGCTTCCTCTTTTTTTTTTTTTTTTTTTTTGGAGACCTGTGGGAGCCATACCAGGACGAGACAGAAGATGGTGCTCGAACATCATCATCATGGCTAAGCTTCGTGAACGAAGATTTGAGAAGGACTCTACCCACGCTTGCTGCAAACGCACTGATGGCTAAAAAGGCCAATGTGAGAGAGACAAGTCCGGTTGCAAAAGGCACGGTGGAAAGTTTCCTTAGGCGGTGTCGGCAAGACACGGTTCTTTCTGTGTTGTCTTTTCTCCTCAAGAATGATTCTGCGTGTGTTCTCAAAAGAAGCAGCAGTGTTATGAATAGTGTGTCTCCATGTCTCCCAACTGGAGGCCAGAGTAGACCAATGATGATGATTAATATGGCCAAAGCTGAGATATTGTTTCAGAGAGTCCTTGTATCTCCTCTTCTCTTCTCTTGCTCTGAAAATCTAGTCTGAGTCCTAAAACTGAACACGGATGAAGACTCCTCCCAGACAAAAAGTCCCTGGACAGAAAGCTCTTGCTGCCCATGGATTGCCGAGGCTGTTCCACCAACTGCACCTGAAACCCAATGCCCTGAAACCCACCCTGGGAGAGGATGGACAGGAGCCTTCTCCCACTGACCATCAGTTTCTGGTTTCTCTCCCCAGAGTGCCAGCAGCTCATCATATGGTGTTTATCCGTGCAGCCCTCAGACAGGCCATCATTGGAAGACCTTTTCAAGAATTCTTGGCTGCAGGACCTTCACCAGCTCCAGGAGACAGCAGAGATCCATCCCCCTGTACAGTAGGATCCGGGATCCTGGCAAGGAACAGCTCCACGTGTCTCATGGCATTAAGAAGCAAAGAAAACCACTGTTTCTCTATGACTAGTATGGAGTAGGGATCATAGCTGGTGAGATGCTTCCACCAGTGCTGGGGGAAGTTGCGGAGGAAGTGGCTGAGCACTTTCCACTATATTTGAGAAGATGTGGCAGTGTGGTGAAGTTCCCACAAACTGGAAAAGGGGAAACCTCACTCTCTATTTTGCACATTCATATCAGTAAAAGAAACCTCCAAGCTCTTCCTCCAGTCCGAGCTGCATCTTCCCTACACCCCCATACTCCCCCACTGTGGAAGATATTGCAGAAACCTGGTTGGTAGAGAGAGGACACATTAAAGATTCTATACCGCTGGTCTCACGCTAAAGCAAGAAAACTATCAGAAGGTCACTGATCAGTGTGTTTGTGAAACTGCTTTGTCTAAGAAACTGCAAGGCTGCATTGTCTGCTGTGAAGCTGTATTGTTTAAGAAACTGCATACGTGATAGAAAAATTAGAGCAACAGGATGGGAAAAGTAGAGAAAGTAGCAAATAGTAAATAAAGTAACTATAGCCATGAGAAAGAGGCAGCATTTGCGCAAATATAACTTAGGTAATTAGGAGCCAATGATGAGCTTGTATTTGGAATATTAATGAGCCTAATTATTAACCTTTATAAGCATGGAGCTTACAGCAATAAAGTTGGATTAGTCATGATCAATACTGTGATCGTGTGATACTTTCCCGTCGTCCGCAACACCCCACCTGTTCACGTGCACTGCTCCCCTCTCCTGCGCTGCCTCCTGGCACAGGGCTCATCCCTCGGCACCTTCCTTGAGCAATGATTCATCTCCAGATACATCCAGGGGCTTCCTCCAGCTGCTGCAAGATGCTCTCACCATCACTGCTCGACAGCCTCCCTGAAATCTGCCGCTCCCCTCCCGAAGCTCCCTACAAAAAGGGTTCCCAGGTAACCACCCAGCGGGCCCCGCCCATCATCCTCACTGGCCACAGCTGGGGCTGCCTCACCCCTTGTCATCCTCACTGGCCACAGCTGGGGCTGCCCCGCATGGGAGGGGAGGGTGGGTGGAGCCACAGGCGAGGGGGATAGAGACGAGCTAGAGGGGGCGGAGCCAGGCGCCTCTTTTTCGGGGACGATTTCAGTGCTCCGTATTCATCATCAGGTGGCAGCAGTGGTTTAAATCCCAGCCAGGATTTCAGACTTGCTGTGTTACACCGAGAGACAGAAAAAACCCCTCCGAATACAGTTTCTATTTCCTTCATATCGAGCATATTTTCTCATACTTTCACGCCCTTTCTTGGTTTTTTAATATATAAAACTTATATTTGTATTTTCCAACCCTATATATCTATATTCAGAGTTTCTTCTACTCTTAAGATCCTGTATATAATGCAGTTGTTACAAGGTTCTATTTTGAAATCAATTTATATATAAAGTTGTGGGGTGAAGTCACAGCCCCACAAATGAAGTTTGAAGGATTTGGAGTGTTGCAGGGTGTCAGGCCATTTCCCATGAGAGCAGTGGAACTATTAGATAGTTCCCATGGACACAGCCTTGAGCTCTGTGGCTGAGTGCAGGTGCCACATTCCTGGATGTTGTTGTAAGAATATGTTTGTGTTGTGTATGGGAAAGTAGAGGTGGGAGAACTGAATAAAAAAAACTGCCTGCTGCGTTGAGTGGGCAGACATCTCTCCGGCTCTTCATCCTAGTGTGTCTCTTCATCCTAGTGTGTGTGTCACGACTTTCTTCCCCCACAGGACCAAGGCCTTTCGACAGATACCCAGCAACATAAAGTAGTATTATTTTTCAATATATAGAAAAATGAGAAATGTTAGTCTTTAGTATTTTTTGCGCCCTGCCCACCCCCTAATGAATTTTCAGGCATTTTTGGAAGGACCCTGCAAAAACCCCCTCGCTCCCCACCAGTCTCACCTGTATGAGGACAGTGCCTTGTCTCCACTCAGGCTCCACCCAACCACACTCCCCCTCGTTTACTGCGCTCCAGTCAGTGCCAGATGTCTCAGCCCTACCGTAGGACACTGCTGCAGGGAGATCAGCCCATGCAGCTTTAGGACATGGCTGTACCAGGATCAGAATTTGTGCTCACAGACCCACCTCAAACCGAATCCACAGCACCCACACTTTGGCCTCTGTGCGCCTCAGTCTGTAGGGAATAACCTCTGCAAAGGGGCCTTGGGAATGAGCACCGGACACAGGACACAGTTACAGAGTGCTGAATGCAGCGAAAACTTGAATATTCTCTGAAAGATCTGAATACCACACAGAAAAAAAGAGGATTTTCTTTTAAAATGTAATTTTATTTTATATTTTCTAGAGAGTTCCTAGCAAAACTTTCCCATTACTGAAGGGAAAAAATACAGGTCAGGCAAGCTTATCCAGCAGTAGTGAAACATGCCCTTCACAGTGCGATTGCACCTGTCCTTGGAACTCCGCTATGGTCCTGGCACTTCATCTGTGCACTGACAAAGAAAACTGCACTGTTGAAAGAGTGCTGAGATAAAGAAGGATACATTAAGGGGACAAGAGGGACACACAAATAAAATAAATAAAGAGCATTTGTAAAACTTTCTATATACAAAATAACTTTTCTTTTGGAGGGTGATTTTCAATTTTTTTTTAATTGACAGCCTGTACAAAGATAAACCTTTCACCAGAAATCATTTGAAAATGCTGTTTTTACAAGCAATAATGGGAAACTAATCAAACCATCAGTCTTCTGCAAACTGCCGAGCCTCTCCTCAGAGTCGAGGGTGCCAAGCTTTGGGGCCAGCCATGCTGCGGAGCACAGCCACTGGTGGCCCCAGGGCTGCTCAGCATGGCAGGACTGACACTCTGCTCCTTTTGAGTTCAGCATCCTCAGACAAGGGAAAAACCAGTCACCACCTCGTCAACTAGACCTGAGTGTGCCACGTCCAGTCATTTCTTGAACACCTCCAAGGATGGTGACTCCACCACTGCCCGGGCAGCCCCTTCCAATGCCTGACCAGCCTTTCCATGAAGAAATTCTTCCTGATGTACAGCGTGAACCTGCTCTGGTGCAGCTTGAGGCTATGACTTCTCCTGTTGCTTGTTACCTGGGAGAAGAGGTTGATCCCCACCTGGAAACAACTTCCTTTCAGGTAGAAAACCTGCAGATTATTTCCAACTATGTTCTAGAATACTTGTTAGGAACAAGTTGCTCAGATGCTTCACTGAGTGTGACATTTTCTATACCCCTGGCCTGCTGAGTTGCCATAGCAGGAAAAGTTGTCTGTGACAGAAAAGTCTATGCTTTTGAGAAATCACAGATATGAACTCAGCAGTCATGGTTTGTGTTCTAAGACGGAGGGCACTGAGCTCCAAAAAGCTGAATTACAAAGAATAAGTCAACGACACAGAACATGAGGTGACTGGCATGTTGTACCAAGGAGATGAACGTCTAAACTGGATTACCTATGACTTTTACGATATCACATTTATTTTGCCTCATGGCTGCACAACTCAATAACTGAGCTACCCAAGAAGTTTGCAGACCACCTGTAAAACAAAAAAAAAACAAGAGATGGGTGTAGCCACAGCTGATGGTTAGAAGGTTGCCTACCACCTGTAAAAAAAAAAATAAAAAAAATTAGACAGCACATGCCTTGGTCCACCGATGATACAAGACCTAGAAGAAACATGTAATTTGGTCCAGGAAGTGGAATGATCACCTTGCTCATCTCCCCTCCGGTGCAGATAGCTAACGCCACCCCAGGCTCATCATCTTCATGCTCAGAAACAAAAAGCCAAACTATAAGGCACTCAATGGACCCAAAATTGGTGACAGAGACACATCGTCTCTGTGATGCCGAGTGATGACCCACCTTCTTGCTCTGCTGCTCTGGCTTCCTCCAATTCTGCTGGACACCCTGTCCACTGGCCTCTGAACAAAAAAAAGGACTCATCATCTCACCCAGATGCTCAGTGAAAGCTTAACCTTTTCAAAGTTCTCATGGCCATTCAGGAAATCTAGATGTCAACTACAGCCTGCATTAAGACAGATAAAACAACCACCAAAATTCATGGCGCTGCTAGACAGCTCCCATCACATCCACAGTGTCAAGCCACGCTGAGGGATGCTCAAGAGCTGTGCCCAAACCTCCCAATCGATTCTCTGTTTTGGAGGAGACCAGAATAGAGGGACATGTGCCACCTCTTCCAGCTCACCAAGGGAGATCATCCTCCCCCTTATCTGCAAGAGCAGGATGCTCGTGTGCCACCTGCGATCTCCCAATGACATTATTTCCCCCATGCCGTGAAGCCGGGTACCTACCCCAAGACACCCTTGGCAGGAAGAAGAGCTGGCCCTGGACAATGTCCTCATCGTTGTTGAAAGGAAGGTCCCTGCAGACCATCTCATAGACCAGACTGTTGCTGAATAGCCACAGTGGCAGTGGAAAAGGATCCACTCCAGTGGGCTGTATTCCGCTGTTCCTACAGGACAGAGGAGGAGCTCATCAGGTGGATGCTGCCCACTCCCAGACTTCTGCCCAAGCATCCCTGAGGGTGCGGGGGCTGCACCAGTGGCACTCAGTGTGACTTGCCACCTTCTCGCCAGCACCCAACTCGTTTACAAACTTTGGGTTGTAAAAGAAAGCCCCCGCTGCTGGAAGAGGGTGTCGGGGGCCCTGGGAAGGCCCAACTGCCACACGCAAGGAAAAGACCCATGCCTGCATACGGAAAACCTTGCTTTTATCCCCCTACACCCTAGCCTGGCCTTGGCCAAGAAAAAAATCATAGGCCAAGGCAGAAAAGGGGACTAGAGCAGCCCAAGCCCTTCTGCATGCACAAAGGAACACAGGCAGTGCATTGGGATTTGCAACCCCCACTCCGCTACCACCGTGGGATTTTGGTTTTGCTACACTGGCTCCTCACCACCAGCCACAGGCCCCAGGGGGTAGTGGAGGCTGTCAGCAGAGCTGGGAGCTGAAGTGCTTTCAGGCTCGCAGAGTCCAGAGTGTCCACTCTGGTGCTGCCACACAGTAAAACGAGCCAGGGCGCAATCCTCTCAGCTAGATGTACCCTGAAGCACTTTCAGGCTGGCAAAGTCCGGAGTGTCCACTACAGGTCCCTCACAGTAAAGCAGGCCAGGGCAAAACCAGTTGCTGGATTTGCCCTTCTCTTTGCAGCCTTTCAAATCTACACTACACCCTGGGGCTAGGCACTTTCCTTCTCTCATAGATGGACTCTCCTCTTCCACTCTCGCACATCTGTCTTGGGAACCATAAAGAATCCAGCAGCTGAGCCCATGCAAAATATCCTAACCTGCAGGAGAATCCTATAAACTTTAGATAAGGGGCAGAGTTTGTAAGCTTAAGAGTATTAACCAATCGGCATCCAACATTCAAGGCTGTGAAACAACTCATTAGAAGCGAGAAGATACAACAGTAATTTATAGACTAGGATCAAAAGATGAGTGCTTAAAAGACCATGAAAAGGACTGTAAGTGCAAAAAAAGGACACTGGATGGCACTAAAGACCGTGTAATAATTACAGCTTTTCTCTCCACAAATTTCCCTGGGAGAACTGGAGCTGAAAAATTTTCGCTTTACAAGAACACAACGGGTTTTGACCTGGCTGGTTTTACTGTGCGGGAGCTGCAGTGGACACTCCAGACTCTGCCAGCTGGAAAGTGCTTCAGGTTACACGGAGCTGAGAAAAACGTGTAGTGCAGTGTTGGGTGTGTGCAGTTTAAAGGCTGATGCCTTGCACTTCCCTTCTCAGCTCTCCCAACTATCTTGTTCTGTCTATCTTGCAGTGTTCTTGTAAAGTGAAAATTTTTCAGCTCCAGTTCTCCCAGGGAAATTTGCGGAGAGAAAAGCTGTTAGGATTCTGTTCCAAACAGCACCCCTACATATGTTGCCAGAAAAAGCCCCAGATCACAAAATTACAGAATCAATTAGGCTGGAAAAGACCTCTAAGATCACAGAGTCCGACTTTTGACCAAACACCACAATATCAACTAGACCATAGCACTAAGTGCTATATCCAATTGTTTCTTAAACAACTCCAGGGATGGTGACTCCACCACATCCCTGGGCTGTCCATCCCAATGTTTAATCACCCTTTTTGTGAAGAAATTCTTCCTTATGTCCAACCTAAACCTCCCCTAGCACAGCTTGAGAACTGTGTCCCCTTGTCCTGTCACTCGTTGCCTGAGAGAAGAGGCTGAACCCCACTCAGCTACAACCTCCTTTCAGGTAGTTGTAGAGAGTGATAAGATCACCCCTGAGCCTCCTCTTCTCCAGGCTAAACAACCCCAGCTCCCTCAGCTGCACCTCAAAATCACTGATGAGGTGGGGATCCCTGCAGCTTCTAAAGTGATCTTCGTAATACCACTCAGAACAGAAGAACACAGGACAAACCCCAATGTAAAACCACCAATAATCATGGATAGTAAGAAACATCACTGAGCATGTAGTTGCTCAAGGCACAAAGTCACCTTCCTCAAAACCAAGACCTGTTAAGTGACAGAAGACACACTAAGATGGCAGCATTCCCTGGAAAAAGGCATCCCCAAGCTAAAAAGGATCCCCAAAACCCCATGTAAACTTCTCCACCTGCTAATCTGCTGGTTCCAGAAGAAAAAACGTGGAAGTTAACACATGGAGAGCATCACAGGAAGCAGGAAACCACAGCAATAAAATCTGGGCATGCAACACTCTGAAAAAGCCAGGGGTGAAGCACTGCTCCAGAATAGCTCTGTAAAGTGCCCCAACATACACCAGTCACTGTAGAAGTCAAGAGAAAAGCCACAGGGTGAAACACCTCAAAAAGAGGTGGAAGCTTTTGAAAAACCAAAGAAATAAAACAAACAGGTCTGAAGGACTACTCCAGGGCCACGTGGTGATGCACTCCAAAAAACACCAGGTGAGGAAGAAAACAAAAGAATCAGTGAGCAATGTGCTAAAGAAAGGCAGTGAAGGACTTCACTGTGAGGCTGTGATGAACGATTCCAATAAAAGTTGGGCAGTAAGGTGAAGGAAACCAACCTAATACGAGATTTCAAAAAGAGCTGGGCCTTGTGGCAACAGGCTCCTGCAGGGGCAGTGCAGCACAACACAGTGTAAAACTCTTCAAGGGGTGGCACAGTGAAAGACTTTTGTGGGTGAGCTTCTCAGGGTGGACAAGGTGAAGGTGGCTCCAGAGGGTCCATGAGGTAAGAACCTGGCTGCTGAGGTGGTCAGGAGCAACAACATGGTGGTCCAGCAGGTCTGGCCCATGGCTTCCAGACTGGCTCACCTGTCTCCTGGCCCTGAGGGCAGCAGCTTCCCCACCCAACACATCCCCAACATGGTGGGAGCAGGAGGGCTCAGGGCTGTAGGGAGGGGCTGAGGCCACACATAGCTCAGTGCAGGAATGGCGAGGCCCAGGCACCACTTGATTTGGTTTCCCTTGGCAGCTTTTTCCCCAAGAGGAACCTCATCACAACAACAAGGGCGTGTGAGCCTGAGTCAAAAAAACCAGCATGGGTATTGTAGAGAACACCACATCCACAAAGTCCTGAAAAGTCCATAAAAACAGCTGCAGTGTATTTGGATGCCTATTTGCAGCCACAGAAGAATGATTCCCCTGATGAACTTTAGGACTGTATCCGGCTCCAGTCAGCTGTCCCAAAACATACTAAAACTTTTTAGCTTACTTTCTAGGAGGTTCAGGGAAGTGGTGAACACACTGAAGGCAAGATATTCCAACAATGTCTTTAGAAATCATAGAGACACAGTTACACATCTTTCCTACTGTATGTTACAAGTTTATTTGTGCAAAAATACAGTCAGTCATCAAGACTTCAGCTTTGCTGAGAACTGAACACAATTCCAGTGATATACGGGCATGGAAAGAGGTACTGTTGTAATTGGAACAAATACACCATAACTGTTGTTGAGTCAGCCAAGTGGTTCAATACACTTTGAGATACTGTTCTCAAGTGATTTAGACAACCTGTATTTAATTATGGTACCTCAAGAGAACCAACAAAGGTTGGGAGCAGAATAATGAAGTTTACAACTGCACTAACTCAAAGGAACATTAAAAAATGGTTTAGGCTTTCCTAATGCCAGTATTTCTTTCAAGCATAGGGAGATGAAGTTTTACCAACCTTTAAAATTGTATTTCAGAGTAACTGTAAAACAAATAGATGAAGAAAAGAAAGAAAAAACAACCAAAACTTTCAGAGCTCCATCCTGTGGGTCCACCACTTCATAAAAAAAGCACCACACCACCCCCAAAATAATACATATGGACAAAAAGGCATTGCTGAATCCCTCGGCCCCACTAAAATCTTCCTGTAGCTTCTACATCACTGAGAAAAAGTTTTCAAAAAATTCCTCTCCTCTGTGCAACCATGTTTTAACAGAACCACATTGGAAACTTGTAGCATTGTTCCAAGCAGCTATTTTTTGGTCTTAACAAATCTACCTGCTTCTTGCACAAGTGTTTCAACATCCTCATTGTCCTTTTCTTCTGAACTTGGTTCCCAGTCCGAGTCCTCATCAGTAGCTTCACACTCCTCTTCCTCATCATCTATAAAGCTGTCATTGAGGTCATACTCATTGGCTTCACCATCATTGGCACTGTCTTTCTCCACAGCCCTTTTTCCTGTAGGGACAAAAATGTCCTGAATATTATGAGTATTCCTGAATCATACGTGCAGAACTCAAGAGCCCTCCCAGAGCCCACCAAGTTAAGTCTCTCTCCTCGAGAGGAGAAGGAATCACCTAAACACATCTTCTGATTTACTTCCATGGTTACTTTGATCCTAGATCAAAGACGACTTCTTCATCCATCTATATATACTTAGGGCTATTTTATACTTTCAGTCTTTGCAATCTGACATGGCTTTTAATTCCTACTCACTTCTTTCCTGAGCTTCAGGTGAGAGAAGGGTGTCTTCTATATCACTTTCCTCCTATGTTCTCCATTTGGATCCATGCTGGATAGTCTGGGCTTCCTTTCTGAATATGGGTTAAGGAAACAACAAGTGCTGAACACTTTCCTGAGCTGGGGGCAGCCTACCTGTGTCCCAGTTCAGTCTGTTATATCTCACTGCTTTCCAGTCTGCTTCCCATCCACCTACTTCACAACTTACATTCTATCATCAAATTGCCTTCTGCCTTCACAGCTTTTCACAATAGTCTTTATTGGCAGGAATCATACTTGGAAACCTCTCCTTAGAAGAAATGGATGCCATTCACAGCATGCTCCAAAACTGTCTTATAGTTTGTCTTGCAGCAGTCTTTGCATTGCTTGAACGTGTTGGCACATTTAAATTGATCCCCAGAGGCAGGATAATTCTGCTGTTTGAAGAAGCCTTACCTATCTGACTTGGTAGGTATCCATAGGTAGGATACATACACAGTTGCTGCCATGGCAGCATTGACTTCTTTTATTTATCAGTAGTGAGCACCTTCAACAAGGTAATTTTCACTGCATTTTGGCAGATATATGTAACCTTTTCTCTGCAAGCCTATGACATCTCCCTTTTTCTTACATGCCCACAATTCCCAACTAGCCATGGCCTCTTAATATTCCAATCATGTCTTATTCTGCCACTAAGTCACACCTCTGAGTTTATGCCTCCAATTTTTGCATTCTTATCTAGAAATAACTTCTCAATGATATAGGGACAGATAACTTATCTGTTGAGCAGTTATCATCAGCTTTCAAATGAAACTATAAACATGTATTTTTTTCTCAGCTACAGACCCCAGTCCAAATCCTCACGTTTATATTAACCATAAGCACTTTCCAGCAAACTCTTAAAGCTTTGGGTCAGAGTTTCAGGCACTCCAGCTGTGTGTGGCGAACAACCACCACCACTGGCACCTTGTGCAGTCAGACCACAGCCTCTCTCAATTACACTTTTTTATTACTGGGAATGCTACTGTTCCAGAATTATCTTCCTTTTTATGCTTGCTAGTTTATTGTTTAACAGACTTCAGTGGAAATTAATCATGGCCATGTCAGCCCATACCAGCAGAATTTCTTGTAAGATTCATCACAGACTACGGATCTGCAGAATGAGTTATGGCTTGAAGGGGAGGGGCCAAAACAAAGATGCTGAATGCAATAAGAACAAAATCCCACTACTCAGACTAAGCTTATGAGAATAATAAGCCCAAGAGCTGCTTAGCAAAGAAAAGTTCTTTTTCACTTTCACACCACTGTGGGGACATTTTACAAGAGAAACAGGAATTCTGGCACAATACTTATGACTTCTGTATTTTTCGTATAAATGCAGGACTAGCATACTATGTTCTCCCTCCCTGTACACCCATGCTTTTGGATTTCAGCAGGGAACAATGCACTTCCTTCCATGTCTTCCCCATCCACCTCTTTCCATTGTAGTTTAATCAGCACCACAGTCCCCAACACTGCTCATTAAGCTCAATTCTGCCTCTTCCCCAGTGCTGTATTTATAAAGATGACCTTTAAACTTTCTCTGAAAGTATCTCCTTCATGTAGGGAGAAAAAGCTTGCTGACTACTCCTCCCAAAGATTCTATTTGGAAGTGAGCTGATCAGCTTGCTAGAAAACCTACAAAGAAGTGAGTAGGAGAATCCTGCATATTCCATGGTCACAGCAGGTCATTCATCTCAGTAGCAACAACACAATGAGGTCATTCAGTTGTGACAATTTAATGACAGCACAACTCTTGACTTTTTTTTCTTCCTCCCTCACAACTACTCCCCCAGTAATTTGCCTCAGACTATTTCTCGGAACATTCTCTGCAGGCAATTCGTAAACCCTCTGGTACCAATTAGACTAAAAATGTTAAAAACCAAACATGTCAAATGTCACGTAGAGCTTCTTCTCTTGGCTGGTGGAGTTTAAATACACATGTAGGGAAATTAACCCCGCTGTGCTTAACGGTGCAGTTGTGCCAAACAGCACAAAATAAAGGTTAATGAAGCCCTGACTGTTTGTGTGACCCTGCTTGGTACAGCTGCCTCAGGTGTGAACCTGCTGAGCACTACACTTTTTACAAGCTTTGCCCTCAAGAGAGCTAAGTGAGCCAGTCAACATGATATTTAAAAATTTTTAAAAACCCAGTAAATATGAACAGCACTTTAATGAATTAATTCCCTTCTTTCCCCTGTGCATGGAATATCAAGTCTTCCCCGGTTCAACGAGAGATGAATTTGATAGATTTAGACTTTTAGATATGTACGCAGCCCAGCCTGTTTCATCCCAAAATCTTCACCACTCACTACTCTTACACTGCTGCCAACAGCTCTGACCACTCTGTAACACATTTTTACAAGGGACCTCTGATCAAGATGGGGCTGGTACTTGTATCACAGGATGCACCAAAGCACACAGGTAACAAATACACCTCGGAGTATTCTGGTGCACAGATACAGCCATAGCAAGCATTTCGTGAGAGCCAAAGTGCACACATGTTTGATAAGGAATTGGTATGGGAAAGAAATTTCTCAGCAGGAAGTTTAAAACAACCTCCTGCACCCATCCACAACAGAAACCACTTTGCCTAGAAAACTAACTACAACTATTTGCACTTTTATTTATTTTCTCTAGAAGGCAGATCTCATTTGAGGAATTCTTTAGGAAATGCCCAGCCACACCTTGGTGATCTCAAGGAAGACAAGCCAGTTCCCACTCCCTCTCAACATGCAGCAGTTCCACACCTTCCTGTCTTGCTCAGGCCAGTGAAAGCAAAGACTGCATAGCATCACACTTTCAGACTGCTCTTTAAAGCCCACTTTTAAATTATTTTAGAAAGAATAAGAAGCTTCACATTTAGAAGCTGAGACACAAAAGAATCCTGGAAGCAGCCCTAAAGAGTATTTAAAACTAGTCTGTGCATCTACAACATATAAACTTCTTTCACTTTAGTCCTAACAAGCCAGTATTTACCCTGAAATATCAATACCTAATTGCAAGTTTAAGAAAAGTTCATGTTCACGTGCACAGATTATCACTTGAAAGTTATTTCAAGGTCAATGGAATGCACAAGGAATATCTACATGTTTCAGGAGCAATCAATCTTTATGGGGCAACCTTAACTAGCTTTGTATGAAATATTGGATTCCTTTCATCCTACTGTGGCCCCTGTGTAAGGAAGAATTGATTTAGCCACATGTGTCTCTTGTTAGAAAACTTGTTTGTTTTCTTGCCTGCTTCCAGGGAAGTACAGACATGATTATCCAGAAAGCCTGGCACAAATTCAATTGAAGCAGTATTACTTGTAAAAAAACAAGAAGGGTTTTACTAAAATAACAATTACTTTCTCCTCAGGTAAGTATTAGCAAGCATCTATAGTACTATTAAATGCCAAAAAAAACACAGCAGACTTGCTGTGCCCCATGCTGATATGCCCATTCATAACTTTAGAACACACTCACCATTTCTTGAAGTTTGTTTTCGGGTTCCTCTTTCAGTTCCTAAAGAAAGGGAAGTTTTTAGTCAGGACAGAGTGAACCCTGACATAAGGGTTATGCCATTAAACAAATCCTGCAATGGTTGTGTTGCACTTACAAGTATAAAAGCCACTCTGCTGCCCAAAACCACCTTTTTTGCCTTGAATCATTCCCAAGAGATTATCCAGACGAACTGTTGTCAGTGTTATGACCCCTTGCCATCTGTAGACAAACGTCACCAACAAGGGGGTTTTTAAGAAGAAAACTGGAGTATTAAAAAGCATTTATATACTTTACACTATTGTTTCCATAACTGCAGTTCTTTCCTTAGTAATGTCACAATCCTGAGTCTTTACAGTAAAATACATTATCATTACAATTCCATTAATGTTCTGCTCTAAACTACTGTTTACTGCATTGGGATTTCATGTGGAAAAAACCCCTAGATTCAATAATCTAGAAAAAGCACAAAAAATGTGAAGTAAAATGTGAAGTATCTCTTTCAATTATTTAAGAACAGACAAAATGTAAACAGCACATTCCCCTCTGTTTTTCAACAAGTCAAGTTGCTGGAATATAAAAAGACTACAAAGTGTTAGAATAGGAACTCAAATTCAGTTTTAGGCCTCAAGAGAACATATATGCAAAAATTAGTTCTCACAGTAAGAAAATCACTGGTCCCTCCCAAAAAAGAAAATACAGAAAGACGACAGATATGGTTGCAATGTTTGGTTTAGAGCATCAAAAAACTTTAAAATTGTAACTTACCAAAAGAAAAAAAATCCCAGAAAAAAAAATAATCCAAATACAGAGTAAGATGTAAATTTTATTCTAAAAGTAGATTAAAGCATTTTATTACAAGTTTTGGGTATCCATCACTGGGTTTGGGTTTTTTAACTCACACTTTGAGCAGTATTGAACAAGTTGGCTTACCTGGAGGTGCAGTGTGCTTGTATTCCAGCTTGTGCTGTGGGTTCTTCCTGCAAAGAAGAAAATAGCAAAAGTTTGATTCATCACCTTGTTCCACACTTAACAAGTCCAGAATTCCCTGGTATTTTATGGATAATTTTCAAGGCATAGCATTTTGATCAGTTGATTATGCTCCCTTCAACTAGTGGCCAACACAGGAGGACAACAAAAAGAACACAAAAAACCTTCAAATTATATCTGTTGCTTTATCAAAAGAATTATCACTGTTTCACGGATGCCTCTTTTCCTCTGCGCCCAAAGAATGAAGCAAATATTAAGAAATTACCAACTAATACAACACAGAGGTTGTCTTCTCTGGAAGGAGAGACAGTTTGGGGTTTAGATAAAGCATCCGTTGTACTCCTGAAAAGCACATTGGCAATTTCATTACTGATATAAACCTACATTGCTCAGCCTAAGATGAAAAGTTCGTCTCATAGAAGTTTATAAGAGAAACACTTTTTCTGCATTAGCTGAATAGAACCATGGCTTTTCCTTAAAAGCTGCCCTCATTTTGTTACATTTCATGGAGAACATGCTCTTTAGGATCACCACACTTTTCAAGAGAAAAGGTTTCTCTGTAGGAAGAATCTTTATTAACAGCAGCCCTTAGTTTCAACATGGCCCCACAGAAGTCTTATCGCCTCAAAATATATCTTTTTATCCATTGTGGGAATTCCACAGCAGTGAAACTCTGCTAAACAAAAGTGTAAAACCTAGATACAGAAAAACAAATAGAATAAAACAATAATTTGAGGAAAATCAACAGTGCTTAAAAGAAAACAGCAGTCAGCTATAAACTGGTTTTATTTATTTACCTCAACTATGCTTTCTAACAACTCAAATACTGATTAAAATAGTTTTTATACAAAATATCAACAAACTTTATCAAAATTTAAACTAAAAGTTACATATCAGGAACACCAGGTAACAATAAATTATATATAAACAATACATTTATATAACAGTTTACTGAATGCTGAAAAGTGCTGACCTTCAAGTCACTGAATAGGTTCCAAGAGTCAAATTTTCATTTACCAGCTGAAATTACAAACAAAGCAGTGATTTTTACTGTGTCACCGTGCAAAATATGCACAGACTCAAGTGTTTTAAAGGTAGCAGTCTGACCATGGTACATTTCAGAAGGCTACAGTCAATATTTCACACCAAGAATTATTCTCATTATTCTACCGTCATTTTGCAACTGCAGGGGAGAACATTCTTAGCCTGTAAACAAGAAGAGCCACTTTTTACAGTGTTTCTAACCTATAACAAGCTGTTCCATATGGACACTCGGGCCAGTTGTCGTTGTTATCCTGAGATATCATCTCCATGTCATGATAGTCGTCATCATTAGGGTGACTGAACTGTTGGAAGTGAATGGGATTCTTCCTGCAAAAGACAAATATACACCAAAACCTGACTGTTCTGTTTCAACACAAGAAGCGAAGACAAGAAAGGTATTACTAAATCAGTGACAGCTCATTTTTCAGTGGTTACGAGAAGAGGAGCTTTTAATGTTTAACCTGATGCAGAACATAAGACCTACTTTCAGGATAACAAAAGAAAAGTTTTGTCTCAGCTGCAACAGAGGCCAAAATAAGAATTTTCCTATTTGCCATCAGCTTTAAGTTTCAAACCTCCAACACATACACAATAGGTTTTATTAGAACAACAAATCACCACGCTGACATAAGATGTAATAACCGCATGTGTAGCTGAGTCACATCAATGTTAGTGATGAGAGCACATGACCAGCATCCACAATTTCCTGCTCTACAGCACTTGAATCCCAGGTGAGCAAGTAGGGAACACAAATATATGCATCACTGAAAGAACATTCCTGCTGCTTCAATGCAATAAAATTCCACACACCACACAAGACAAGGCAGCCATAAACAGCATCACTTACAGAAGAGTGATATATAGTTCTTTCATAGAACTGCTGTAAGTGATGTTAAAAAGAACACAGAAAAAACATGTTATAACTTCAGGAGAAATTCATGTGACAGATCAAAACACACTACAAAAAAATACATCAAAATGAACATATTGGTATCAAAAGCAAATCTACCTTTTCCTCATGATTTCTTTTAGAGACGCTTTTTCTTCCAAGCATAATATTTAAGCGCAAGAAATATGAGTCATTTTAATAATTTTTTTTTCCAAAAGACATCCACAACACACTTCAGTGATTACCAAAATTATTCCCAGAGCACATAACCTGTAGTTTGTTTGTGCACTTCTCAAAGATCCAGTATCCCTTAGATCTACTTCCACAGCTGACAGGCTTCTTGTCTTAGTCTTTTCTGTTACTTCTGCAAACTGTAGGGTAAATAAAATAATGCTTCCCTAGAAACCACTGCTAGGTTGCATTTACTGGTCTTTTATTCCACGAGTTCTCATGAAACATTAATTCTTATGCCAAATTCAGACTGGCTGCCTAATTCTTTTCCCATTTAAAAATAAATGGGATGAAACCAAGTCATTTAGAGCCCATTTTCTTTGTTTTCTCGATGAACAGCGCTAGCAAACTAGCAATAATAACAAGAATTCTCAGTCATTTGAAACACAATACATCTTCTCCAAAGGATACAGAAGCAACTAATGTTCTTTGAAATAATTTTAATCTGTATTCCTACAACAAGATACATGTAGCATCTCGGTCTCCAAGGAAAGAAGGCCTTGTAGCTGTCAATTAGTCAATTTATTGTATTTTAGGAGATATTCTTTTCCTTTCAAAAATTTGCTTCAAGACCTACACTAAACAGCCCTTTCTGGAGGAGAGAAAAAAAAAGAAGTAAGGGAAGAGCAACAAAAGGGTTGCACAAGACCTCATTACCAGGCTTCAGGAGACTTTGGGCCAGTGGATGGTGCTCCTCAAATCATACATTTTCTGTGAAGCACCTTGAACATGTCCCACCGCAGAGGCTCAGGACTAGCAGAAACATCATATTTTATCTTACTTTTACCTGGATAATTTGTACTTTTCCTACTTCTCTGTGTAGTGCAACAATACTCAGCAAAATAAATGGAAGCAGAAAAGTGCATAGGTAATATTAAGCAAATATTTTCCCTTCTTGCAAAAAAACCCCTAAGGCTTCTTTCTTAAAAGTTTTGTTTGAGGTTTTTTTATCATTTATTTTTAGACATAAGATATTTGAGTTACAAGAGCATATTATCACACTGTAAGCTGCACTCCAAAGTTAGGTTTCATAACAAAGCCTCACTGCACAGGGATTTGTATTCGTTTGATCAAATCAAGACCATTAGGCCTTACTTACACAAAAAGCAACCAAATAAAAACCTATTTTAAGACTAAAGTTTTATGACTATTGCCTTCATATGAACATACTGGTCCAGTAACTGCAGCTTTGATTTCACAGAAGCTCCAAATTTGTATCCTCACACTTCATGATGCAGGAAACTACAGTGGCAGTTTGAGCCACATTAGAAATCTAAAATCCAATTTTTAGGCTTCCCCCCCACCTTTTCCCCCAATTTATCCTAACACCGGAGAGAAACTTTCAGAGCAGAGGCTTCTGTAGGGGAAGGGGGAAGTATATAAATTTATTTACACAAATAAATACTATACAAACTAAAGGCAACTATATATATATATATATATTACATTACTATCAGTCAGTCCTTTCAAACCCCTCCTTTAACTTTAGTCCAGGAGCAGCCTTTAAGGCTGATATGTAACACAGTCTTTTGCTGTGGGAGTGTTCTGGGCTCCTGAACGCTCCCCCCTCACCAAGTTCAAGTTGTTTGTTGCAGTTTCTCTCCTCACGAAGTCCAAGAAGATAGTTTTGAGTCCTTGCTCTTCTGCTGCTGGTGATTTCTTCCTCTCGGTGTCTCACCTCGGTTTGTAAGCTGCTGCAGTGTAGCTTATCAAGCGTCTGTGTCCTGGAATGTTCATTCCTCCACGTCAGTTCTCGGCTGCCCCCAGTCAGCTTCGGCAGGCAACTCTCGAGCTCTTGGCTCGCCTCCAATTTCGCCTGGGATTCCCCTCCCGAGCACCAGGCCTACTTCCATGGCCCAGTCTCTTGGCTCAGCTTCAATGTTGAGCCTCTCCTCCACTTACAGTGGAGAGAAAGAAAAAAGCCCCCCTCTACAGCTTCACTGCAGAAAAGGAGGGGGAAGAGGGCTTGGCTGCAAAGCCTGCCTCTCTCCTCTTACCTCAGGTGCTGTGAATCTCTTCCTTCACAGCACACACTCCAAATGCTGACTCTAACTCTAGCCAAAGGCTGAGTTGGGGGATCGCAGGGCTCCCCTCTCCTCCCAGAGGGGAAGAGAGGGAGCCCAGCCACCCCCTGGCTTTCTCCACCTACACGCAGCAGACAGCAACAGCAAAACAACCAAGACTGAACTGCCAACAGCTTCCGGTGCAGGAAGGTGACAAGAAGATTCCCTGGGGTGAGAGGTTCCATCAAGCTTGGTTCTTTCAAAACCAGTGATTTCAAATTCATAAATGAAGAAACTGAACTAAGGGTTACAAAGTTATTTCCTAAATGTTTAAGACAAGTGTAAGAGATATCTTATCAAATTAATAGATTTAATACTTAATCTGTGTTCTAACACAGCTCTGCACCAATGCAGAAACAGCTATTTGGGGGCCTTGAATTAAAAGCAAATACAAAGACAGATTACAAAGCACATTTCTATTACTGCAAACAGGCAGGTTCCGTCTCATGACATTTCTCAAAGATCAAAGCTGATATTTTTGATACTCCCTATTTACAAATTTCTTTGACTAAGTAGGATTAATATGTGTTATTTTAGAACATTTTTTCTTATAAAGCAATACTTTCCAAAAGTACTGTTGCCAAATGTTTTGCAATCAAGAGAAGAAACCAAGAAGAAATGTGCACATGTAGACTCCTACTCCTTATTACCTGTACCTAAGATTTGCCTTCCTAAAGATTAGGAATATTTCAGCATATCAGAGCATTAAATCACCTTAACACCCATACAAGGGAAAACTTGTCCGAGCAAAATTAAAAGTAGTTGGAGCAAAACAGAGGCTGCATTTGTAGTACTGGGTCAACTAAATTGTCTAATAAAACATGTTTTCATCATAATCATTAAGGGAAAAAACGAGATACATGAAAACTGAAGCATGATGTGTTCACGAACACAACAGCTTTATGGTTTTGATATACACATTTACCTCAGCGTTAGGCCCACCAAACATACAATCACTTGTGCTTAGTTGTTTTCTCCTCAAACTCACTGTTTTTCTTATTGCTGAAGTCCCTTTCGGGAAGGAGAAAAAAAAGTCACAGGACTCCCTGTTTCCTGGATTAGCCATATCTTTTGTGTTACAATGCACATGAGTTTATCTAGAGCTCAAAACCTTCTCCTAAATTTAGTTCTCAGGTCACCAGGCATTTTCTAGTCTCAAGAGCACCTCCAGATTTCCAGCTTCCCTTCAGTATAACAACACAGGACACCACAGATCTTTTCTGGGCAGAAATAACTACCAGGAGGCTAAGCACCCAGCACTGGTGTTCTGGAATTTCGCTGGAACATTTGTACAACAAATCCTCCACTGTGAATTAAGAGGATATAAGTGGGAGAGAAAAATAGGAAAAAAGAAAAAAAAACCCAATTGTTACAGTATTTCCAAAGACACTGACCAGATAAGGGTTAACCTGGAGTTCCTAAGTATGCTTTGTTCTGGTTTAAGGGGGAAATGAAAGCTTAAAAAAAAGCACCAAAAGGCAAGGTTATAATAAAAGAAATTTTTGATTATTTAGGGGTGACAAATAATAAGTATTTTAAACACTCAGATCACAAAGCAAGCAATAAATAAAAAAAAACTTCAATAAATACAATCATCTTTCATATAAGTCTCACCTGCTAATAGAATAAGCCTACAGGGTCTATGTTGGTGTCATGGTTTGAGAGCCCTAAAATCCAATTCCCTAGTCCAAGCCCCCCCCCCCCCCCCATATCTCAACCCAGTGTGAGATGGGTTTTCCAGACACCACACAAGACTCAAAATGGGGGGAAGGGATTATATATTACAATGACTGTACAAAATAAATACTACAATACATTACATACAATCTTAACTATCTCTACCATGACATAACAGTATTTACAATGGATCAAATCTCTTCTCCCTTCCAAATAAAAGTCCAGGAGGGAAAAAGGAAGAGATCCTTTCTACTTTCAGAGCAGCATTGTCTCTCCAGAGCAACAGGCTCTCTTCTCTCAACAGCAGCTGTAGCTGGATCTCTGCCAGTACACACGAGGGGGTATCCAAGCCCCTCTCGGCCCTTCGTCTCCAAGCGAGGGTCTTTTCTGCCATGGGCTGTGTTCACCCAGACAAGGGTCACTTCACCACGGTCATATCAACGAAGTGCAGAAGCCTTCGTGATGGTCCGTATCTTCAGGGGATTCAAGCCCCTTTGCAGAGCTCCCATGCTCTGACTCAAAACTGCCAGCTTGGCAGCAGGAGGGCCAAGGTCACCCCCTCCGCATTCCTTCTCTGAGCTTTTCAGCTCCTTTCTGCAGTGCTGTAGCACTCCAAGACTCTTTCAAGCAAGAGTCCATCATCCTCCTCTCTCTAGGAGGGGTCTCCAAGGAGTTTGGGCAGTTTTGGTTCAGTTCTTACCCCAAAACTCTCTCTCTGTAGAGCTTAGTTCTGCTCTCTCTCTGCTGCTGGCTCTCTTTCTCTCGGACAACTCTGTGTCCTCTTGCTCAGCTGCATGCTCGTTTGCTGCTTCTTCAGTTCTTATCTCTTGGCTCTCTGCCACTTTCTCTGGCCACTGTTGTTTTTGCCACCGCTTCTGCTGCTCACGGTGGAGAAAACTCCTTCAGCTCTCAGCTACAGAACCTGGCCCAGTTTAACACTGTTCCAAGTCCCTGTAGCCCCCCAGTTGGGGCTGAGGGGGGGGGGGGCTAGAGCCCCCCAGGGGGGCTCCTGCCCCTCAGCTCGTGGCTTTCACAACATGGCTACCTCTCCAACAACAACTACAACTACTTTCTTTTCCGGTCTAAGTGTGATATGTTTATATTTTGCAGAAGTGCTCATTGGCTCAAACCTCAAGGGTCACCACCCCCTGGGGATTTACCATTTTATAGCTTCAGGGGGAAAACTGTTTTTCCCCCACCACAGTTGGGCGTTTCAACCTTTTACATCTCTTCTTCCTGCTGGTTCCTGGTACTGTACACACAGGTCTTTTATTTCTTTTTAAAATGGACCTTTGTCTCTTACTTCCTACAACACTTCACCTTTCAGTTGCTGAGTACTTCAACCCTTGTTTGGGCTATATTAGCAGTTAGCAAGATATCTTGGCTCCTCCTTTTACCCTTCTAAAATTATTGTTCTGCCATTTGTTTCTCATCAGTCCCCCGTTCATCAAAATATCTTTTTTCAAATTAATACTTGTAATGACTTTACTATTTTCTCTTCCATAGCTAATATATTACTTCTAAATAGCAAGCTAGCCCAAGCTACTTTTAATTTTGCTTTACCTGTAACAGGCACTTCCATACATGCAAGGTGTCCTCTTATGCTGGATATTTTTGGAGCTTTGTGAAGCATCTGCACTTCTGGTTGAATCTGAAATCTCAGTCTCGCAATCCATACTTGCATCAGGCTCAAGAATCCCTTCCTGGGCACCACAATATTGGGAAGTCTTGCCCCAGTGAGCTTGTTGGCTTGTAGAACCAGTACTCTGCTCTTTGTTTTCTGTTTCCTCAGTTCTATTGTCTTTACTAGAGGTCTGACCTACTCTTTTAGAACATTTGCTATGCAGCTGCCTATCATTTTTTTCCAGAGAACTTCCGGTGTTTTTTGTTCCAGTCTTGCCATTTCCTTCCATATCTCTTGTGGTATTCTCAAGAAGAAATCCGGATGTATTCTGTGGAACAAGGTTACATTTTGAAGGACCTGAAAATTTACACCCCAGAATTCAAAGCTTTAAAAGTCAAACTGTGCCTCGTCATTCCTGCTTTCAAAATCAGAGAACCATAGAACAGTCCAGGTTGGAAAGGATCTCGAAAGATCATCTAGTCCAGCCTTTAAAATCTTTTAAGCAACTTTCCAAGCTCAAAGTTCACTTCTAAATAGAGCTGCTGAATGAAAGGCTGGAGTTAAGAAAACAACACACGACACACTTTAAAGAAAACTTATCATAAAGCTCCCATTCTTGACCTCAGTTCCCTCATAGCACAAGCTCCTCTCTCACCACCTCAGTTTGTGAACAGTCCAAGGACTTTAATTTAAATTAACCTCCAATCAAAAGTACTCCTCTTGAAAAAATTAATGGGCATTATATAGATGAAGATACAGCAGACTCTATAAGAATGGACACTCCTATAGTTTAATCAATGTTAATGTGCTAAGTACTAAGATATGTATGGCCAGTCTTCGTGAATGAAGATTTGGGAAAGGTCATTAACCTTCAAGCCTGCGCAGTGGATTTTTAGGTGAGACACAGTGTGCGCTGAACTGAGCCCACCCTTTAATCCTGAGGTTCATCTGCCGGGGCCGAGCAAGCTTGGACAGTGGCAGTGAGGTCCTCTGGACGTAGGTTTGTTTAGAGTGACCTTCTCTTAGATGGATGGCCTTACAGGGCTGACGAGCTCCATCTGCCCAGGGGAGTTTCCCTTGACCGGGAATCGAACCCGGGCCGCGGCAGTGAGAGTGCCACATCCTAACCACTAGACCACCAGGGTTCCCCAGTACTAAGATATATGGAATATATATATATATTTATCTATATATGAAGATATATGGGAACTCATGATACACACCTTGAGCTTAAACCCACCCTGATACATCTGAAATGGTTCAGATCATGACTAAATCATAAAACTGTCTGTCATAGATACCATCAGACAAAGAGTTCAGCTTTGACACATACTGCATTTTAAATTTTGGAACAAATGTACATTTAAAGTGAGAGATGTGTTGTTTAGAAAAAGAATACAAGACATATAACCAAGACAAGAACACTGTCCTGACAACTCAGACATTACCTGGAAGCATATCTACATTGAAGGCTGAACTACTGTGATACATCACAGAACTATTCCAAGGTCCCTGCTCTCTGCAGGTTATTATCCAAGTTTCCCCTCCAGTAAATTTATACTTAGTTTACACAGATGTGTTTGGCAGAGCTTGAAAAGCAGCCAGTGGTTTCCTGTTTGATTTTGTTCCTTCAAATGCAAGCCTCATAAAATTTTATCCAAAACCAGAGACAATTACTCTTGAGTAGCAACATGATTAAGGGCAAAGTCAGCATTAATATCAGATGATCCTGACAGCAGCACAGTTAGTAACTCAAAGACAACCCCCAAAATAAGGCTCAGCAAACAATTGCAGCTTAAGAAATCAGCCTTCCTTTGCAAAGGGAGGCACAAATTACCCTAATTTCCCGCTCCCACTTGTGACTCTCTACTACATTCATTGCCTGTATTGTACTTAACGAGACTAAACTCACTCATTAGGATCAGCTACACACCAGGCTACAATCCAGGGAAAAAAAAGCCGCCTGCACTCCAGCACTGGGTTAACATGGACGGGCCCTCAGCGCTCTCTGGTGGCTGCTGCTGCTTACAACAATTCAGATTATTTTTGCTTTTTTCCCTACAGAACATTTTCTCAATCGCCTTAAATGCAACAGCAGGACCACGATTTGGGCTTTGACATCAAAATTACTGTCTTTCAGAGCTCTCTATGACTATTAATTTCGCCTGCCCTAACCCATTAATTCTCCTGCAAAGTTACGAAGGCAATTTCTTACACTGCACTTGAGACTGAATGATTTATGAAATTATTAGGTGAAAATAAGTAAGGTTTCATACTTACAAATCACAAAATGGAATAATTCACTATGTAGTCACCTAACAATCTGACAAAGAGAAAATAGCACAGCAGCTGTTATTAATGCATCTAATGAACAGCAAAGCTCACCACTTGGAACACTTTTCCAGATTAACCACTGTTACACCAAAACTACTCTGAAGGGTTTGCTCTCCATGAGCAGTTCATTTCAATTAACTTTAAGATTTAATTAAAACAACAAAATCTTTTTCAGTGTCAAAATCATACCAAATAATACTGCCTTAAGTGTTTTATCAGATCCTGGAACATGCAATTCTAATGCTAGACATTAAAAACACCTCCCCAGGCTGTTCACTTAGAGGATACAAGTCAGAGCCTCAGATTGCTCTCACCAGCATATGCTTTGTTTTTCTTTGGCAATGATCCTTCTCTTTTCCTCACTTGCAAGTTGCTGTCAGTAAGGATTTGGCTGCCTGTAAGCTGCTGTGAGGTCACACAGACAGTGACCAGCTGGACTGCAGGGTGTGTTCACTCATTGCCACAAATTGTTTGGGATTTCAGGTTACTTTTTTTTCCCTTTCCTTCTTTTTGACTCAAAGATTTTGAGACAGTGGTGTAAGCACACTCCATGCTACCCTTCCTTTGAAACACAGCAGCTGCTGAGCCCCACACCATCATTATCTGACCATAAAACTTCACCTACTAGAATGACAATAGCTTGGGCAAAGCCCAGTGTCACACCATCACCTATCCCCTCACGATTCTCAGAAAAAGCCACAATATACCAATAACCAGTCCCCAAAATAACCATGTACCCTGTACCCCAAAGAAAGGTGACAGGTGGAAAACATTACAGATGTTAACAGCAGAACACGCAGTCAAAAAACACGCAGAAGTCTTGCAGATCGGACTGCCTCTACCTATAAGACTTCTAGCAAATTGGTCACGAGTGGTAACTGATTCAAAAAAACATTCCTTTACCATTCTCTGTCACCCTGAGGATGCCCAAAAACCCCTCTTTCCCATCATGGTTTTAAGCAGTGCACAGACTATCCAAAATCACTGCTGGGCTGCCTTTCCTCAGGGGATGCAAAATACCTCAATGAAGTATCAGACAGCCATAATACATCACTATGCAGAGGACACATTAATAACCAATGCCACAAGAATTGAACTGCTAATTGTTTCTGCTGTTTTAACCAAAACTGCCCAAGGTGCAGATCTTCAGGTTGTTTCAGGAAGAACCCAACAACCACAACTCTGGACTTGCCATGGACAAGACAACACAGCAAAAAAGCTCTACACAGGTGACACAGCTCGAGGTAAAAAACATTTATATTTACACGAGTTGCAGAAATCTCAGAGGGCTACCAGTTGCTTAAAACCGGTTTTAGCCATAAACAGAGGGGACCTACACCCTCTCCTTGTGTTGCTAGGGGAGAACTCCAACTTAAAGTCTGACGAATTGCTAACTGCAGAGGCAAACCAAATGTTAGAAAATTATACCAAGGTAATGAAAAGCAAACAAAACAGGAGAGATCCTGACAGGCAAATCTGCCTAGTTTTTGTTTCCAGCAGGTATGAAGCATTGCAGCTTTGTTTCAGTGGGATCAAACTGAGAGAAGCCCGCTGTTGGTTCCAAAACAGCTTTTTCTGTCATGCCCCACCACCTAAATCTGTGTAAGTTGCTATTGAGTTTGTAAGCTTGTCATTTAAGGCAGAGAACGACTGAGGAACTGGACGGAAGAAATCCTGCCTTTACCAACATTCCAGCTTTGAAAGGACAATTTGGATAGGATGACAGCTGAGGACGCTGGATTTCAAGATGCCCTGGCAAGTTTTAGTGGTAATATTTTAATCCATCTCCTTAAGCACAGATTGTGGCAGAAATCAACAGTTTACCTTTAAAGGCCATACCAGATGCAAAACTGAACCAGTGAAAGGCCTCAGGGCCTTCACACATGCATCTAAGAAAACACAAAATGCTGCAATAGACTTAAATAAATCCTGCCACGGAACAGTAAGAAAACTACAAGCCATGAACTAAGCTTCTGTATAGTTCTGGACTGATTGTCATTACCTTGGGAGAATTTTAAAACAATCCTTTGATGTTATGATTGTGCTTATTATGCTATGAGGTTGATAACCTGTTTTGAAAGTTAATTTCCTTGAGATATTGTTAACCCTTATCTGTTTTTTGAAATGCGTTCTGGTTGGTTCCTGTGAGTTACAAAAGGTATGATTTCTATACAAATGCACACAAAATCACATCCTGAGACGCCACAGCCAATAACTGACAGAAACTGAAAAGCTGCTAAAGCAGCAATGTTTAACACTATACCCAGAGTTTTAAGGCAAGCAATTGCCTCATTCATTCTCCATCAGAATACAGGTTTTCTAAGAGACCATTCAAAATAACAATTAATATAGCTACATAATCAAGGTATGCCACACTGTCAGGAAACCACCCTAGAGAGTTAATAACAGATGAGGCCTGGCGATCAGAGATACACATTTTTGAATTAGACATATTGAAATTGTGCATGCAAATAGATATACATCCACAAAACATAACTGCTACTACATTCACTAGACAAAACACAAAGGTGTAAAACACATGAGTTAGTTGCTTAGCAACCCTTTGGTACTCTAAAATAGATTAACATTAATATTAGGCAGCTAAATTCCTATGACATAGGAAAATTCTAACATCAAGCATTTCACACTAATCCATAAAACAGTAAAGGCACATATTGAAACACGTGCTAAGTTTAAACAAAAGGGGGGAGAACTGGTGTAACCTGTAAGAACAACTGTATAAAGCTATGTATGTTATCAATTTTGAGTTGTGACAGTGCTGAAAGAAGCAGGTCTGAAAAGCAGCACACACCTCAGGTGTTTGTTTCTCCCAAGTTGCTAATCATAGTAAGATTTGATTTCAGGACGATGGATGAGATTCCTAGGTTTGTGATATGGAGAGAAAGCTATGCCTAAAAGTTATAGAAAGAACTCAAGCAGGTTTCTTCCAGGTGTGTAAAACCCTATTCAAATATGTGACCACAGCAGCAAGAACCAGAGCAACGCAGAAGTTTGAAAAGAGTTATGTTATGTTTCAAGTTTACATTAGGAAATGACCAACGTGGTGAAAAGCAATCTCTGGAATGTGTGTGTGTGTGTGTTCGTGTGTGTGTTCAGTGTACGGTGGCCACCGACGTATGATATGAGTGTGTGAATGAAAACAGTTGTGTGACTGGTCAAACAATAAAAAACAAACACCTCACAAAATAACATTACCTCAGCCACAGGTCACTTTTAAGAAATTGTAGTTTGCTAGGATTACCCTGTTCTTAAATAAAGTTGAATTCCCCAGTTATAAAAACCCTCAGATTAATAAAGTTATAAGTTTATACACAGTTAAGATAAGCCCCAAGTTAATAAAGTAATTATCCAAGTTGCACTACCCTATAGGAATATAAGAAGGTTTTAAAAAGGTTTACATTAGAATTAAGAAACTGAGCAAAGCAATGTGCTGGATCACTGCGAAGCTTAGTAGTTTTATAATGTTCTGATTGTTAAAATTGTTGTTTGCATTGTTGTTTACATTATTGTTCATACCGTTTTTGTGACTTCTTAATATAATTAGAAGAGGGGATGTGTGGGAGGCGTGTCTAAAGTGGCACAGAGGATGTGCCCAGGTACAGAGCCCAAGGAGCATGCCCCAGAGTTAGTAAACTGGTTGGTTAAGAAAGTCACATGATCTGTAAGGATAAAAGGGCATGCGAGTTTGAATTAAACCTCTTTTTCCACACCACCGCACAAGGAGCAGACTTATTCCTTGTTACACAAGGGCTGCGCCGCTACAAATCATCTCATACCTCTCCACAGAAGGACAAGCAGGGTGGGTGGGGCGTGCTGCCTTCAGCACAGAGAAGGACAGAAATGCCAGGGGAGCTTTGCCAAGTCATTTTCCTCCTTTTCTCTCACTTTTTTAGTCCTCCGCTTTTACCAGTTAAAGTCATCAGGGCAATAAATGCCGTGCAGTAAGTCTGTCTAATGGCAGCTTAAGTAAGAAGCTCCCAGAACCAAAGTTGGACATACTATAAAATTTCCTTGAGGTTGTGCCAATACAGCGCCCTTGTGCGTCCTGCTGATAGTGACTGAACACAGCAGCAGCAGTTCAGTAATTTCCTTTTCATGGAAGAACAGGAAGGAATGCAACACTATTTTAGCCTCATGTTGGTACGAAAGTATTACACTGTGAACAACGGCTCCTCCAAGCAAGTAACTTTGGACTAAATGATCAAGTTTGATTCACTCATGGTTAAAAAACACTCAGCACCACCCAAAAAAACCCCTACTCTAAAAATCTGTGAAACTAGAATTAAATTTGAAAGGGCAAAACATCACAACTTAAGTGTGGAGAAGGATTAGAATTAAAGGTACAGAAATTACCTAGAATTTACACATGAAATAGACAACTTTATAGGAAAGGGCTACAGAATATCCAATGCTCAGATGTCCAAAGGGAGTTTATTATCTGGCATTAAAAAAAAAAAGAACAGAAAGAAAATCAACTGATGAGAAAGAGCTCTATCGCACTCATAGGACTGATGACAAAGGAGACGAGCTGCCCTGCATCAGCTGCCCTGCAGGAACGATGGAAAAAGAAGTAACAAATCAACACTTTCAACCACCACCATTGTAATGGAAGAAATTTACATCAAAGCACAGAAATGCATATTGGAATGCAATTGTACCACACTGCAAACTTACCTGCTGTCATTACAGGCTCAGACACCCTCTGCACCAGATCTCCCTCCAGCATCCAAGATGGAAGCACTCTCTCTTTGAATAAATTTTGACTGTTCGCTTTCATTATCATCAGAAAGAGGAACCTGAAACAATATTTACCTTTATTATTTAAAAGGTACTGTTTAGTACCTTAATCCAGTTACAAAAAGGGAAGGAAACCAAATCACAGTTTCTACACAGTTGCAGCCTGGGTGACCACTTACTTTTTGTTTTATAGTTCTTACTCACTCAGAAAAACAAAATCTATAGAAACCTTCATGCAGTAGAACAAACCCTCTCTCCTTAGACCTTTGGAATAAATATCTAAAAGGCTACAAACTGAAAGTTTCATAGAAGAGCTTCACCAGCACCTTGCTCTAGAGTTTCCACACACAGACATAAGAGAAAGAGCAGGTTTAACAAATGCCTCTTTGTCCAAAAAACCCCAAACAAACCAAACAAAAAACCCACAAACAGAAAAGTCTTGTTAAGAATTGTAGGAATGCTAGTTGCATTCCTACAGTTCCTTTCTCCAGAAAGTAACCAGACTCTAAATCCTGTCTGCAAAAACAATGTAAATACACCAAAGTCGCATTCATTATTTACTGAAAGCAGCACTATCACTTTGAATCTCCACTTACTGACAGGTGAGTGTTCACCCCAAGGATCTCAGCTACAGCAAAGGCTGACACTTCATTTGTTGTGTGCAGTTGTTACTTACTGTACCCCAATATTGACCAATGTGTCGCTTTAGCGCTGGATACACAAAAGAAGATGTTTAAGAAAAATCCCACCTACTCCCCACACTATTTATCACTGTCTGAAAGCCACCGGACTTGGCAGTGTTTAAAAAAAAGGCAAAAGATGCTTACTTTGAAAACTCTACTTTACTGGACAGCCAGGGAAAAAACAAGGAATTGTTTATCCATGTGTTTGTATGGATCTTGACAACACAGCTCCATCCCAGCTGACAATCCAAATGAAACAGGCTGCCAGGACACTACAAAAAGGTATTATTTACAGCCAGCCCAAGACACCCACAGTCCAATTCCAGGCTCTCCTCTCTCCTCTTTCAGAGGCTTTTGGGCTGGTTGGAACAGTCATTCATTCCCCCAGGCCTTCACAGGTACTCAGGGGCAGTTACTGATATGGACCAGAGACCAGAACTGGACTTTGTTCTGTAGTACTCAGCTCTAGCACTGAGTCCAAAACGCTCCTGTAACACATTTATGTACTTGCACAGCACACAGTCCCAACCAATAAAGCAACAAATTTTGAGTACTCAGCTTTGTCTGCAGTAATTTACTTCTTGAGGAAAAAAAAAAGTATAGAAAGCACAACACCTTTGTCATTTTCAACACACACAAATAATGAATTTCATTAAAAAATTAAGCACCCACCAAATGTCTAGAGGCAGCATCATTATTTCTCATTTTTGTAACTCCTTGTACCTCAGAGCTGGAACGTGCTGGTTCCATTAACAGTGTTAAACAGGACATCTCAACAGCGTGAACAGTTGGTGCTTCTTCTGCATCAGCCTCCTCAGTTTTTTCTGACAAAGCAAAATATATTTTAGCTACTCACACATCACAAATATAAACATGCACTTTTGACTCAAACACAAAAGTTGGTCTGTATGTTTGTCACTAATAAATACACTTTGAAACTGAACATCAACATCCTATTACACCAACTTACAGAGGAAATAAACATACCTTTCTTTCACCTCACACCTGAAGTATTTTGAACAAAAGACTCTAATCATTGCTGGCCCCACTGCTGTGTTGTTTTGGGGTTTAAGTACAGAATTTACACTGGTCACTGCCATGACAAAACTTGGAGAAAGCTGAAATTACAGCTCAGAATTTGATTCACTGTAAATCTGCGCAACTCCCCAAAATCTGGTTCTACACTAAATGTCAGACAATGATTTTAAGATATGGTTTTCAGGGTCAGGTGCTCAATTAATCCAGCATCTTCTGGTAAGTTCTCACTAGAGGCAGCTCTCAGGTGCCACCAGCTACTCAGATGCTGGTTTCAAAAGCCCCATTCAGAGCCACCCCATCCAAAATGCTTTTAAGCTGTGAAAATCCCCCAAACTGCAATTGTTTTCCCTTCAAGACTTTGCCCTTCCCTACTCAATTCACTGGCACAAAGCACTAAGGAAAAACAAGTCTAATTGCTTCTGTATTCCCTGCACAGCCACACTGGGGAGTCACTACCACCTGTTCTGCAGCTCTCTACACTCCAGGAAAGGCATATGATGACCAGTTGAACTTTCTCTTCATTACTTCATGAAGAGAAGCATGAGGGGCCAAGAGAAGAGAGGCCAGGCTCTGCCCAAAAAGGCCCCTCCAGGTGCTGCTTGGGAGGTTTTGGTTCTCCAGGGGCTCACAGAATCACCAAATGGGTTAGGATAGAAGGGACTACAGTGGGTCATCTGGTTCAACCCCCCTGCTCAAGCAGTGTCATCCCAGATGATGTGCCATCCCATGGCACAGGATTGCATCCAGACAGTTCTGCAATATCTCCAGTGAGGGAGACTCCACAACCTCTCTGGGCAACCTATTCCACTCACACAGTAAAGAACTCACGGTGTGAGTTCTTCCTCACTTTCAGCTGGAACTTCCTGTGGATCAGTTTCTGCCCGTTGCGTCTTGTACTATTACTCTGCACCACCGAGCAGAGCCTGCCTCCATCCTCTTGGCACCCCCCAGAAGATATTTATACACATTAATGAGGTCCCCTCTCAGCCATCTCTTCACGAGGCTGAGCAGCCCCAGCTGCCTCATCCTTTCACCTTAAGAGAGACGCCCCATTCCCCTAGCCATCCTCGCTGCTCTCCGCTGGTCCCGAGCTCCCCTCGCCACGGACCCGGCGGTGCCCCGAGCCCGGACACGGTGCTGCCCCTCTAAACCCCTGCGGACACGACCCATCCCGGCCCTGCGAGGGGGTGTCGCTACCTCGGGCCCACGGCTCCGTGAGGCCGAAACGGGGACGCGGGCGAGACCGAGTCCGACCCCGGCAGGAACCGCCGCCTTCTGATGACGCGAGGCCGCCTCGTGACGCGGTGAAGCACGGCCTCCGCAGGCCCGAAGCTGCGGAGATTGGCCCCAAAACAAGTGAGGCAATACCCTTCCCACACGGACGGCAGGGACATGGCAAGTGGACATCCAGCCCCGGGCGCTGCCGCCCACGGCCGCCCCAACACACCGCGACAGCGGCCGCGGTGACGCCGCCCCGCTCCGGGGCCGCGGGGATGGACGCGGAGAGCGCCGGCGGCCGAGACAGCGCTGCAGGAGCAGGACCAGGAGGAGGAGGAGGAGGTGGACAGAGGGACTTCGTATCCGTCCTCCCTCCCTAGGTGAGCTCCCGGATTTTCGGCGGCCTGGACGTGGAGAGCCTGTGCCACGCGTCTTCGGCGTGCAAGGGCTGGTACTGCCTCATCGAGGCCAACGGGCACCACTGCCTGGCCGTGCGGGCCGTCTGCCGGCGCGAGATCGACTGCAACCTCGGGAAGGACTATTCCTGGAAGGTAAATCCCACCTTGGGGACACAGCGAGGCTTCCCGGTTGGGCGGTGAGAATGTGGAAGGAAATGACATCGGCGCGTCTCGCCCCATCCCAGGGTGATGGGTGCAGCGGTGTGGTGACAATGCGGCTCCGTAGCCGGAAGGCTGGTAAAATGGACTGAGAAGGAAGGCAAGGCTGTTCTTTTTCCTGCTCAGGCTAGGCTTTTTCCTGCCCAGGCTGTCCTTTTTCTTACCCAGGTCCACACCCGTCACATCCCGGTTAATCCTCACCCTTCCTTGCGCAGCCTCAGCACTGACCCTCGTCCCAGCAAAGCCCTAACATGGGACAAAGCCCATGCAGACAGGGCTGGGAGGGAGCAGATAACATAATGCTGACTAGGCAATGTGTGCTCTCTGGTTGTATTTCGTAGGAATAGGTGTGCTGGTTAGGAATGGCTTCCTGGAAAATCATCCTGGATAGCTCTGCCTCGATATGCCTTCAGCAACACGCATCCAAGAGAAAAAAAAAATTGGAGTATAGAAAGGGAAACAAGCAGGAGCTTTTAAAGGCTGTTTTGAAAATCTCCCCTAACATAGTCCCAGTTACGGGTGGTCTGAGGAGTTAGGGGCAGGTTCAGCTCCAGAACACACTGGATGATCTCTCACTGTTGAATCCAGCCTGGAAGATGAGGTAGATCAGGAAAGGATCTGGTAACAGATTCCACAGGTTACTCCGGGCCAGGTAATTCCCCCACCCTCAATTCGGCTGGTGTGTTTAAGAGCAGGGGGGCAGCGGAAGGGTGAAAAGAGAGAAAAGCAGCAGCTAAAGAAACCAAGGAAGCCACAGTTCTGGGCTCTGACATTTTGGTAGAGTTGCTGCACTGTGAGGTAGTGGTTGCCCTTTTGGTGTAGAGATCTTGATACTCTTGCACAGCAATTTCCAGAACTCCCTGCACTGATCATCTGTTTTATCTGGAGGGGATTTGAAATTGAAGCAACAAACACACCAAGTCAGCATTTTCTTGCCATAAAAGGTTGATGGAAAAGAAGAATCCAGCCAGCCTCCAGAGTTAAATGTCACAGATAACCTAACCAGAAAGAGAAAGCGAAAGGTGCCTCTTTTAAAGAGTAAGATGAGTTCCTGGTTTAGGTTTTTCATCTTGACCATCAAAGAATTGAGGCAGGAATTGATTTTCCACCCAACTTCGAACAGAAAAGTTGGAAGTAGACCAAGGTCAGCTTCTTGGCAGCACTGCACCTTCCTGGGCTTAGTGTCTAGAGATCCAGAGGCACATTCCAAGTTCTTTTTCTAGCCTTACTCTTCCAAGGCAAAACTTACTTGTGTTGAATGCTGCCTAAGTTGTTTCATTTCCAAAGTCTGAGTAATGTTTTTTTTCCACCAGATCACATTATTGAGAAAGTACCGGAAAAACAAGGTGAAGCAAGAATGGCTGAGAGGGAAATATAGCAACATTCCTTCGCAACACAGCTTACCAGAGAAAATCATGTATCCCATGGACATTGATACATGGGGAGAAATCTTGGAAGCAGAACTTGAAAGATAACAAACCAGTGCTGATTCTTGCAACTCAAAAACCTTTTGCCAATGACGCACAAACTGTTTGGCAATTGTCAAACTGATTTTGAGTGATTTTTAACTGATTTTGAACTGATGATGAAAGTTTCTCAGAAGAAGTTACAGGTGTCTTTTTCTTTGCAGTTTATTGTATTAATTTTATGTAAAATTCTAAATAAGACTAAATGTTCAGTTGTAATTTATATTTATAAATTTAATGCTCTGCTGTATTGTCAAAAATATGTTGATTGTATTTTCAATTTGCACTTTTTCTTTTGAAAGAGATGACTTTTATTTAAAAAAAGAAAGGTATGTTTGACTTGAAGTGTATCTTACCAGCAGCACGAGAACCCACAAAGGAAGGCTGGGTTAGGGACAAATACAGACACTGGAAAGAAAAGAAGATGACAAGCTGGGCACCTCACTATCAGCTGAACATTCCCAGTGTCCACCTCAAGGGACAAAGTCCTCAGAAGGATCTCTAAACTTGCACCCCAGTTTTTGGCACCAACTTGCAAAACTGCTACTAGTAAAAGAGGATGCACCTGTCACGTTATCTAACATAAAAGTGACCACAAATTCAATTTATTACAATTCTCTTTGACTATCACCTTTCCCTACCTTCTTTGCACTAAAGTAACTGCGGAAAATGCTGGGAAGGTCTCTGTTGCTCAAGGTATTCCTGCAAAATTCAGTCACCAATCTGGCACCAATTTTCTGTAGGAAGACTTCTACCATGGTTATGAAACGTGGTTATTTAACCCTTGCAGATTATCTGGTGAAAATATCTTGTATTTCCTCCCCTTTATTGCAGATGTCTGGGCTCACAGGCTGTCGTAGGTGCCCATATCTACAGTCCAAGGAAGAAACATAACAGTCAGGTGAAACAGGTAGCTCTAAAATGCTTCCAAGAACAGAATGTTGCCTGATCCTTTCTCTAGAGCATTCAACAAATTTCCTCAAAACTGATCCACGTCCCTCAGCCTCCTGCATGTTCCCCATTAGAACAGGTCTTCAGTCAATAAGCACTAAGTACCAATAAGTACCTTTTCTGAATCACGAGTAACGTATTTAACTGAGAGCTTTCTCATCAACAGCAGTGCAGACTATTCTTTGTAGATAGGCGTTAGTTCTAGGAGCAGGAACCCATTACACTAGGTTTTAAAGATCTCCTTCTAGTGCCAAAAGGGTTGATGCTGTTTTTGTGGGACAGTTACTGCATTAGCCAAAATGAATGCAGTACCCAAAACTCACTGAAGCTTCCACTGTCACCCTGCTACCGAACATGACTGAAGTGTAGCTCACAGTAAAGAACCATTGCTAAGTATGTGTGATGCAAAGCTCAGTGAATTGCAAACACTGCTTCCTCTATTAGCTATTCTGCTCTAAGGTTATATCTAGTTAGCTCAAATTAAAAAAAAAAACACACCAATACCCACACCCAGGCACATCAGTTTTTCCGCCAAAGTTGCTGCCTTGCTCCCTGCTCACAGCATTTATCACCTCAACTTTAAGAGCGCTAGAAGTGAAAAAAGTGCATATGAATCAATAAAGAAAACAACACTAGCAGTACATTTTCACCACCTCAAAAGTACCCAATTTTTTTAATCATAAGATAGGGAAAGTACATAATGATGGATCTAGTCCCTCACCCTTCTCACCCAGCCTCTTCTGTTGCCTTCAGTCTCGAACTCCCAGATATTTAACCCCTATGCCTGCTCCTTTCATGCTCCTCAGCTGTCAGTTCTCATATATATCCCCTCAGGATATCCCCTCAGTTTTTAAACAGAATAATTATTTTGGCATAAATCCTAACACAGTTACTTCACTGTGCACTTAGCTGTAGCTTCTCCCCATTCTCATATGAGCATAGGAATTCCCAGTATCTGTTGTACCTCTACCTCTGTTCAGATCAGGTGGCTGTCCCTCCTTAAACACAAGAAATTAAACACTGAGCTATGCAATTAGACAAGGCTGCACCAGAAAATATGAGGGTAAGGGCTTTCATTCCTGGTGAAAAGGGATGTTGTTCGCATGTACTTCCTCTGCCCTAAAATGACCAGTCCCACTCCCAGAATTGAATAATATCGAGGATTTCTCTCAGACCAAAGGTGCCAGGACAGAAAGTTCCTGCTGCTTTTGGAGTATCCAGAGTGCCCCACACACTGCACCAGAAAGCATTTGGGTCAGGGCTTTCATTCCTGGGAAAACCGGCTCTTGTTCGCTTGCAGCAGCCCTGCGCTGAAATTTCCCGCTCCGACTCCCAGAATTGAATACGGAAGAAGATTCCTCCCAGACCAAAGGTGCCAGGACAGAAAGCACTTCCTGCTTTTGGAGTGCCTAGATTGACCCACCAACTGCAGCAGAAACCATGAGGGCAAACCCTTTCCATGGGAAAAGGGCTGTTATTTGCTTGCAGGAGCCCTGAGCTGTAATTGCCAGTCTGAGTCCCAGAATTGAATACCATCGAGGATTCCTCTGAAACAAAAGGGGTCAGGAGAGAAAGCTCTTCCTGGTTATGGAATCTCCAAGGTGGCCCAGACACTGCACCAGAAACCATGAGGGTAAGGGCTTTAACAAGGGTAAGGGCTTCCTTTCCTGGGAAAAAAGGCTGTTGTTTGCTCGCAGGAGCCCGGCACTGAAACTGCCCTTCCGACTGGCAGAATTGAATACAGAAGAAGATTCCTCCCAGACAAAAGGTGCAAGGACAGAAAGGTCTTGCTGCTTGAGCAGTGCTCACTGTCTCACAGACACTGCACAAGAAAACAGGAGGGAAAAGGCTTTCGTTCCTTGGGAAAAGGGCTGTTGTTTGCTTGCAGGAACCCTGCCCTAAAATTGCCAGTCTAAATCCCAGAATTGAGTTTCAAGGAGGATTCCTCCCAGACAAAAGGTGCCCTGCACAGGATGCTCCTGCTGGCAATGTAGTGTTGAGAGTGGCTACCAACTGCACTTGAGAGATGGAGGTCAAGGCTTTCTTTCCTGGGTGGAATGGCAGTCATTCGCTTGCAGGAGCGCTGTGCTGAAATTGGCTGTCCGACTCCCAAAATTCACTATGGACGAAGATTCCTGCCAGACAAAAGGTGCTTGCACAGAAAGCCCTTGCTGTCCATGTAGTGCCGACGCCTTTTACCTATTCTGACACAGTTTTAACTATTCTTTTACTATGTTGACTATTAATAAAGCCAATCTAACTGCATCACTAAAAAATAGAGGTTTTATTCTTCTCTCTTCCTCGTCCTGCAGAAAGGAGCAGAATTCAGCCAGAATGGCAGAATGGCATGCAATGTTTGCATTAAAGAATTTTTATCACACTTAGCGCAGGGATTTCTAGACTACAGAGAAGGAGGCATGCATGGACTTATTTAACATACTCTTACACACATTTTTCAAACTTATCCACACTATTCAAATTATCTAACAACACACTGTCACTACTAATTATAAATCAATACATATTTCATAGGTGGGGTTAACTTAAGCAGTCTTTTCTTTCTTGTTTTAACTTTGATAACAGGTGTTCATTGCAAGTATCCTTCTGCTGAAGTTAGCAGCTTCTTCTCTCACTCTCACAGACTGCCCAAGGCCATCTGATGGATTCCATTATTATCTCTGAGGCCTCTTGCTGGGCAGCTGCCTCTGGCTCTCTAGCCTGAACACCTGTTTGGTTTCCCACAATGTAGTGCCAAGAGTGGCCCACAAACTGAGCATGAAAGATGGAGGGTAAAGGTTAGGGTTAGGGTTAGCGTTAGGTTTAGGCTTAGGGTTTAGGATTAGGGTTAGGGGAAGGGTTAGAATTAGGATTAGGGCTTTCTTTCCTGGGTGGAACAACACTCATATGCTTGCAGGAGCGCCGCGCTGAAATTCACTACAGACGAGGATTCCTCTCAAACAAAAGGGGCCTGCACAGAAAGCTCTTGCTGTCCATGTAGTGCTGAGAGTGGCCCACCAACTGCACTTGAGAGACGGAGGGTCAGGGCTTTCCTTCCTGGGTGGAACAGCAGTCGTTCGCTTGCAGAAGCGCTGCACTGAAATTGGCTGTTCGACTCCCAAAATTCAATATGGAAGAAGATTCCTACAAAACAAGAGGTACCTGCACAGAAAGCTCTTGCTGTCCATTAGCGCCAAGAGTGGTGCACAATCTACACTTGAGAGACGGAGGTCAAGGCTTTCTTTCCTGGGTGGAACAGCAGTCGTTCGCTTGCAGGAGCGCTGCACTGAAATTGGCTGTCCGACTCCCAAAAATTCAGTATGGACAAAGATTCCTCCCAGACAAAAATTACCCGCGCAGAAAGTTCTCGCTGTCCATGTAGTGCTGAAAGTGGCCCACAAACTGCACATGAGAAACGGAGGGTAAGGGTTGTGGTTAGGGTTTACGGTTAGGGTTAGTTTTGGGATTAGGGTTAGTATTTGGGGTTAGGGTTGCGGTTAGAGTTAGGTCTAGGGTTATGGTTAGGATTAAGGGTTACAGTAAGTGTTAGGGTTAGGATTAGGATAAGCATAAAGGTTTTCTTCCTGGGTGGAACGGCAGTCGTTGGCTTTCAGGAGCCCTGCGCAGAAATTGGCCGTCTGACTCCCAAAATACAGTAGGGTGGAAGATTCCTCCCAGATAAATGGTGCCCACACAGAAAGCTTTTGCTGTTCATGTAGAGCTGAGAGTGACCTACAAACTGCACATGTGAACTTTTCAGCTCTTCCAGACTACAAGCGAAAGTCTTGCTAAAAACCTCTTTACTCAGCTCTCCAACCCTCCCGAAGTCTGGAAAAAGTTCATGAAGATGAGGAACGAGAGAATGACCACCATGAGGCCAAAGAAACCGGAACGACCCCCGAGAATTTACCTAAAAGCATGACTCCGCCTCAGGTTCCACCTGAAGCCTGCCTAATATGAATATTATAACTAGATGATGGAATCGTAATAAATATTCATGCAAACTGCCCTACCTGCATTAGGGACGAAGATACCTCCCAGATCAAAGGTGCCACACCAGAAAGATCTAGCTGCCCATGGAGTTTCCCAGGCTGGCTCACCAACTGCACCAGAAAGCAAAAGCTTCCAACTTCCTTTATTTAGGATAAGGCCTGTTGTTTGCTTTTTCAAGACCTACCTCCCAACTGGAGCCCAACTCCAACAATTGAATATGGACGAAGATTCTTCCTTGATCAAAGCTTCCAGGCCAAAAAGCTTTTGCTACCCATGGAGTGCCCAGGCTGGCCCAACAACTGAACCAGAAAGCCAAAGCTTCCAGGCTTCCTTTCCTGGGGAGAAGGACTGTTGTTTCCTTTTTTCAGCCCTACCCTGCATAGGGAAGAAGATTCCTCCCAGACCAAAGGTGCCACACCAGGAAGCTCATTCTGCCCATTGAGAGCCCAGGCTGTCCCACCAACTGCACCACAAAGCCAAAGCTTCCAGGCTTTCTTTCCTTGGGATAAGGCCTATTGCTTACTTTTTCAGCCCTGCGTTGACACTGCCAGCCCGACTCCCAAAATTGCATACGGATGAAGACTCCTCCCAGACCAAAGGTGCCACATCAGAAACATCTTGCTGCCCATCGAGTGCCCGGGCTGGTCGACAAACTGCACCAGAAAGCCGAACCTTCTAGGTTTCCTTTCCTGGAGATAAGGTGCAGAGGTCGGTGCTGGAATAAAGACCTCCACAACTTTTCTGGGTGCAGCTGGTAAGGTGATTTTATTATAAAAGTAGTGGGGCAACTGAACGGCTTAAAGGGAGGAACAAAAGGGCACAAAAGAACCCTACATAAAATGGCTCCAGCCTTAAATAACATGGGTAAGGAAGGCACTAGAACAGAAGGTGGGTTTTAGGCGGAGCATGCAAATTACAACCAATCATAGGAGATAGGGGCTGAACATAACCATATATGGTACTGCGTCAAATATCAACCAGTGAAAGAACAGAACATACATACAATACAATACCATACAAAAACTTATATGCAAAACCTACGATTTCCTTATTAATTACACATTTTTATACCACCACATATCCCCCTTTTTTGTTTTATAAATTTGAAAAATTGGCTTTGAAATGTCTACAACACCTCAGCACTTAACCTTGCAAACTTTTATTTCAACTGGGTTATAGTATGTGTGGGATAGTAAAGGAGGGGGATTGTTAGGGCTTTATTAACTTTGATTAGAATAAAGGGAAGAGTATATGAACATTGTAAAAAATCCAGGAAAACTATATGATGTAACTGTAAATATTCTAACAACTGGTAAAGTCAGCTGACGTAACCTTATAATCGACTCAAGAAATTTTTATAAGATATAACGAAGGTCTAAAGAAGCAGGTCTTTCTGTAGAACTTTAACTCACTCCACCCATATACAGCTTCTACACTATTACCGAAGTGAGTTTCTTACCAATTTTTTCTGTGTTCAGCACTCTCTATTTCTACTGGATATGGGGACACCTCTTCTTCCATCCTCTCTGAATCCCTTTATAACTTACTCTTTTTCTTTTAGATACACTCGTTGTCAATCATTTTCCCTTCTCATACCAACAATCAACTTACATGAGCCTTCTTTTCACATTCTTTTCGTATGTCCTTCTCACCTCATGGTGCAATTTACACCTATGAGCTAATCCTTTATTCATGACCACATTCAACAGACCATTATCCTGTAAACCATTCTTCAATCTTTCTATTTCATTTTTAGTTTTTCATGATCTTTTTATACCTTCTATGACTTCTGCTTCAGACCATAGTATACAACGGACTATTTCGTTAACACGTATTCAAACTGGGAGTTAAAAGGAACCTAGTATCTTAATGGACAGTTTCTTGACATTAGGCCTATTTTTCAGATTTAATGAATATAGCTATCTTAGATGTTGTAAAAATCATTTGTTGATTTCCTGCATCCATACATTCATTTTCATTCTCTCACAACACTCATGGAGACCTCCTTCCATACACACAATCACACTTTTGAAATTATAGGATTTTAACTGATTATACATAAATCATATACCTAAATTACGTTTTGTGAACTGAATATGTGCTTATAGTGAACTTAATAACTGTTAAACATAATAAAAAATTTTTTGTAAATGTTACTGGGCTAAACATTGCTTATACTCATCACCTCTATTCCCCCTCTTTTATTTTTTTTTTGCAGATAGGGGTGTCGTGTTCTTGAGGTAGAGCTTTCAGGTGTTTGAGTCTCTACAGTAATTATTATAAAAAATAAATTAAGAAACTTAATATATATATGTTAATAACAAAACATCATATCATTGCAAACAATTAGAATATACAAAACAACATATAAAAACATTAATTAACATACATATATATATAGATATGCATGTGTTTTTAGAGTTTGTCTATTGTTTCTTGGCCATGTAGCTTTCTTTTTCTTATTAATGATCCTTCACCTTCTTTTCCTTTTATTATAGAAGCTTCTCCTTTTCTTTACTTCTTCTAGATGTTTTTCTTTTTCATCATTGCGATCGCCTTTTTACCCTTGGACATAAAACTCAGCAAATATATCAGTAACAAAGAAAATACTTATCATTCAATTTTATAACAAAATCATAAATATGAAAATAACTTCCTATTCCTAACTATCAAAAGTAGCATGATTGTGTGGGTCTGCCAGCCATGTGGCCCAGTACCTGCCATTCAACCAGGGGGGACTGTGCGAGCAACACTTCCCTCCTGAGGTGTGCTTGTACCCTGCGCAAGCTGAGGTCGACTCCTCTACGCCAGGAATCAACTTCTCAGCTCCGCCTTTGGTTTCCATTTCACAGCCTGAAGGGGACATCAACCTTGAAAGGTTAACGAATGGGGAAAGGGATCTGTCCCTGGTTGCTACTTAAGCTACTCACTGGTTTCCCAGGAACTATGATATTTAGGAAGAGTTTTAGCAATTACGTTACAAATATGGTTAAATAAAGGATACCCATTATACATACACTTACAAAAAGGAAACATATACACCCATAAACAAGAAGTAGCAGGAGCAAATAGAGTTTGAGGTAGTTAGTTGTTAATTAAAATGTTCATGATTATTCTAAAAATTCAAGCTTTTCTGAAAACACTACTTTTTGTTCACTGGAAATGTTTCGATGGGTTCGGCGCTTCTTCTTTTGACAGGCTACGAGTTCTGCGATATGTTTTGTTGTCTCATCTGTCATGGCTCGAAGAGTGACATCACCATTCTTGCACTGAGAAACTTGGACCACATCCGGTATAGACACAACCAATTGTAATACAGATTGAAAGCCTAGTTCTTGGACAGGCAGGTCTTTATATGTCATGGCTTTGTATTGCAATTCTAGTGTAGTTGTTGTTAGACCTTGTCTTTCCGATATCAAGATCAATCTTAATTCTTTTTTTACTGTGTCCATTAGCAGTGTTGATTTTACTGAATTGGTAGTGGTCGTTTCTTTTGAGGGGTGTTGCTTACCAAATGCGGTGAAAGCTAGTTCTAAATTTGAGGCCCATCCGTGGATGTTAACCCCAGGCCTCGAGCTACCAGCAACTATCCCCTGGGCGGCGCCATCTTCGTGGAAGTTTACATTCTGAGAGCCGGAAGCTCCTTGGGCACCGCCATCTCAGATGTTAAGAGTGTCACTGCATGTGGGCATGGCGCAGATGTCATCATGGGCCTCCGTTACTATGGTGTTGGTTACCACAGAGGCGCCATTTTGGGAGATGGCAGAATTTTTCGTGCCACGAGCCAAGACGCCATTTGGTGTTCCCAATTTCCCGCCGCAGACTTTCGCGCCATCTATTTTCCCGCCGGGGCATCCCGCTCTCCAGGGCTCATCGCCATTTTGTGGAAAATTATTTAACTCGGCGTCCTTTTTGCCCTTGTCTTTTGGTCCGGCATTTTTTATAGATGTTTTTACATTATTGGCAATATAGACATTTTTACTTTAAAAAATATGGAAGAAGTTTTGATTTTCTTTTACTTCTATCTCCTCATCCGCATTCTCCTCATCCTGATTTTCCCATTTTACAGTCTTTTTTAATATTGTAAAGATTATTCTCCATGCTTTTAAAGTCTTAATGGCGTGGCGATCTCCATTATAAATAGCATATGAAATCGAAGCTCCGACATTCACCCATTCCAAATATGTGATTAATTCCGGAACGGGATCCATATTTTTATAAATCGATCTAGTAAGTGTTTTCAGGGACCTTTTATTTAATTTATATCCATGATTTTTGATCAGGTCCTTTAAATATCCATATATCTCAGTCTCCTCCCTTGAACGGTGAGCTCCCATCTTGATGTTAGTTGTAAAAGGGGTAATTAAAATCCTTTCTCACCTCTCCGGCATTGCTGTGAAGTGTTTTTGTCGTTTAGCCGGGTCTGCCATCCAGCTGCGATGGCTCTCTAAGCGTGGCAGTGAAGCTCTCAGGTGTTAAGAGTTAGCTCACTGAGATCTGCTGCACCTTACCAGCTGCTGCTGCTGCTTTCTACTGTTGCTGTACATACAATGCAATACAATACAAAAACTTATATGCAAAACCTACGATTTCCTTATTAATTACACATTTTTATACCACCACAATAATGGCTGTTGCGTTCTTTTTTCAGCCCTGCACTCAAACTGCCAGCCCAACTCACAAAATTGAATACAGACGAAGATTCCTCCCAGACAAAAGGTGCCACACCAGGAAGCCCATACTGCCCATCCATTGCCCGGGCTGGCCGACAAACTGCACCAGAAAGCCAAACCTCCGAGGCTTCCTTTCCTCGGGATAAGAGCTGTTGTTTACTTTTTCAGCCCTGCACTCAAACTGCCAGTTTGACTCCCAAAATTGCATACGGACAAAGATTCCTCCCAGACAAAAGTGCCACACCAGAAAGCTCTTACTGCCCATGGAGTGCTTAGGCTGCATCACCAACTGCACCAGAAGGCAAAAGCTTCCAGGCTTCCTTTATTTAGGAAAAGGGCTGTTGTTTGATATTTCCAGACCTGCTTCAGAACTGCCAGCCCGACTCCCAAAATTGCATACGGACGAAGATTCTTCCTTGATCAAAGCTTCCAGGACCGAAAGCTTTTGTTATCATGGAATGTCCAGGCTGGCCCACCAACTACACCAGAAAGCCAAAGCCTCCAGACTTCCTTTCCTGGGGATAAGAGCTGTTGTCTGATTTTTTCAGCCCTGCGCACAAACTGCCGGTCTGACTCTCAAAATTGCATACGGACAATGATTCCTCCCACAGCGAAGATGCCACCACAGAAAGCTCTTGCTGTCCGTGGAGTGACCAGGCTGCACCACTAACTGCACCAGAAAGCAAAAGCTTCCAGGCTTCTTTTCCTGGGGATAAGGGCTGTTGTTTCCTTTTTTCAGCCCTGCGCTGCAACTGCAACCCCGACTCTCAAAATTGAATACGGACAAAGATTTCTCCCAGACCACAAGGGCCAGGACAGGCAGCTCTTGCTGACTATGGAGAGCCCAGGCTGGCCCACCAACTGCACCACAAAACCAGGCTTCCAGGTTTTATTTCCCAGGAAAAAGGGCTGTTGTTTCCTGTTTTCAGCCCTACCCTGCATATGGACGAAGATACCTCCAAAACCAAAGGGGCCAAACCAGAAAGCTCTTGCTGCCCATGAAGTTCCCAGGCTGGTCCACCAACCGCACCACATAGCCAAGGCTTCCTGGCTTTCTTTCCTGGGGAGAAGGACTGTTGCATGCTTTTTTCACCTGTGCACTAAAACTGCCAGGCCGACTTCCAAAATTGGATACGAATGAAGATTCATCCCTGATCAAAGGTGCCACACCAGAAAGCTCTTGCTGCCCATGGAGTGCCCCGGCTGGCCCACCAACTGCACCAGAAAGCAAATGCTTCCAACCTTCTTTATTTAGAATAAGAGCTGTTGTTTGCTTTTTCCAAAACTATCTCATAACTGGAGCCCAGCTCACAAAATTGAATTTGGATGAAGATTCTTCCTTGATCAAAGCTTCCAGGACGGAAAGCTTTTGCTATCCATGGATTGCCAAGGCAGACCCACCAACTGCACTAGGAAGTTAAACCTTCCAGGTTTCCTTTCCTGGGGAGAGGAGCTGTTGTTTGCTTTTTTCAGCCCTGCACACAAACTGCCAGCCCAATGCCCAAAATTGCATACGGACCAAGATTCCTCCCAGACAAATGTGTCCGGACAGACAGCTCTTGCTGCCCATGGAGTTCTCAGGCTGGCCCACCAACTATGTCAGAAAGCAAAAGCTTCCAACTTCCTTTATTGCATACGGATAAAGATTTCTCCGTCACCAGAGGTGCCAGCACAGAAAGCTCTTGCTGCTCATGGACTCTACAAGCTGACGCACAAACTGCACCGCAAAGTCAAAGCTTCCAGGCTTTCTTTACTGGGGATAAGGGCTGCTGTTTCCTGTTTTCAGTCCTGAATTACTACTGCCAGCCCGACTCCCAAAATTGCATACAAAGATTCCTCCCACACTAATGTTGCCAGCACAGAAAGCTCTTGCTGCCTATGGAGTGCCCAGGCTCGCCGATCAACTGCACCACAGAGCAAAAGCATCCAGGCTTTCATTCCTGACGATAAAGGCTGTTGTTTCCTGTTTTCAGCCTTACCTTCCAACTTCCAGCCCTACTCCGAAAATTGCATATGGAAGAAGATTCCTCCCACACCAAAGGTGCCAGCACAGAACGCTCTTCCTGCCCATGAAGTGCCCAGAATGACACACCAGCTGCACCACAAAGCAAAGGCTTCCAGGCTTTCTTTCCAGGGTTAATGGCTGTTGTTTCCTTTTTTCAGCCCTGCCTCCCAACTGACAGCCTGACCCCCAAAATTCTGTACGAACAAAGACTCCTCCCGCACCAGAGGTGCCAGCACGGAAAGCTCTTGCTGCAAATGGAGTCCCCAGGCTGACACGCCAACTGCACAACAAAGCCAAAGCTTCCAGGCTTTCTTTCCTGGCAATAAGGGCTGTTCTTTCCATTTTTCAGCCCCGCCTGCCAACTGCCAGACCGACTCCCAAAACTGCATACAAAGATTCCTCCCACACCAAATGTGCCAGCACAGAAAACTCTTGCTGACAATGGAGTCCCCAGAATGACATACCAACTGCACCATAGATCAAAAGCTTCCAAGCTTTCTTTTCTGATGATAAGGGCTGGCGTTTCCTCTTTTGATCCGTGCCTCCCAACTGCCAACCTGACTTCTAAAATTACATACAAATAAAGATTCCTCCCTGAATAAAGCTGCCAGCAGAGAAAGCTCTTGCTGCCCATGGAGTCCCCAGGTAGACGCTCCAAAGGCACCACAAAGTCAAAGATCCAGGCTTTCTTTCCTGGGGATAATGGCTATTGTTTGCTTTTTTCAGCCCTGCCTCCCAACTGACAACCTGAAGCCTGAGATTGCATACAGAAGAAGATTCCTCCCAAACCAGAGGTACCATCACAGAAAACCCTTGCTGCCCATGGAGTGCCCAGAATGACACACCAGCTGCATCACAAAGCAAAAACTTAGTCTTTCTTTCCAGGGTTAATGGCTCTTGTTTGTTTTTTCAGTCCCATCTGCCAACTGACATCCCGACTCCAAAAATTCTGAACGGACGAAGACTCCTCCCACACCAGAGGTGCCAGCACAGAAAGCTCTTGCTGACGATGGAGTCCCCAGGCTGACGCACCAACTGCACCACAAAGCAAAAGCTTGAAGTCTTTCTTTCCGGGCAATAAGGGCTGTTCTTTCCTGTTTTCAGTGCTGCCTGCCAACTGCCAGCCTGACTCCCAACATTCTATATAAACAAAGATTCCTTCCACAGCAAAGGTACCAGCACAGAAAGCTCTGGGTCCCCATGGAGTGCCCAGAATAACACACCAGCTGCACCACAAAGCAAAAGCTTCCAGGCTTTCTTTCCAGGGTTAGTGGCTGTTGTTTGCTTTTTTCAGTCCTGCCTCCCAACTGACAGCCCGACTCCCAAAATTCCGTACGGACGAAGACTCCTCCCACACCAGAGGTGCCAGCACAGAAAGCTCTTGCTGCAAATGGAGTCCCCAGGCTGACACACCAGCTGCACCACAGAGCAAAAGCTTCCAGGCCTTCTTTTCTAAAGATATGTGCTGCTTTTTCCTGTTTTGAACCGTGCCTCACAATTGGCAGCCCGACTCCCAAAATTGCAAATGGACCAAGATTCCTACCCGAACAAAGGTACCAGAACAGAAAACTCTTGCTGCTCATGGAGCGCCCAGCCTCGCCCACCAACTGCACCACAATACCAAAGCTTCCAGGCTTTCTTTCCTGGCCATAAGGGCTGTTGTTTCCTGTTTTCAGAACTGCCTCACAACTGCCAGACCGACTCCCAAAATTGCATACCGATAGATTCCTCCCATACCAAAGGTGCCTGCACAGGAAACTCTTGCTGTTCATTGAGTGCCAGGCTGACCAACAAACTGCACCACAAAGTCAAAGCTTCCAGGCTTTCCTTTTTGGGGAAAAGGGCTGTTGTTTCCTCTTTTAAACCTTACCGCCCAACTTCCAGCCCTACTCCCAAAATTCCATACAGATGAAGATTCCTCCCACACCAAAGGTGCCAGCACAGAAAGCTCTTCCTCCCAGTGGAGTATCCAGGCTGACAAACCAACTGCACCACAAAGAAAAAGCTTGCAGGCTTTCTTTCCAGGGTTAATGGCTGTTGTTTGCTTTTTTCAGTCCTGCCTTGCACCTGACAGCCCGACTCCAAAAATTCCATACAAACAAAGATTCCTCTCCCAGAGGTGTCAGCACAGAAAGCTCTTGCTGTCCATGGAGTGCCAAGGCTGACCAACCAAGTATACCAGAAAGCCAAAGCGTCCTGTCTTTCTTTCCTGAGGATAATTGATATTGTTTGCTTTTTTCAGATCTGCCTCATAACTGACAGACTGACTCCCAAAATTGCATACGGACGAAGATTCCTACCAGAACAAAGATGCCAGCACAGAAAGCTCTTGCTCCCCATGGAGTGCCCAGGCTGACACACCAACTGCACCACAAAGGCAAAACTTCCAGACTTTCTTTCCTGGAGATAAGGGCTGTTGTTTTCTGCTTCCAGACCTGCCACCCAACTGCCAGACTGAAGCCCCAAATTGCATACAGAGGAAGATTCCTCCCACACCAGAGGTGCCAGCACAGAAAGCTCTTGCTGCCCACAGAGTGCCCAGCCTGGCCCACCAAGTGCACCGCAAAGCCAAAGCTTGAAGGTTTTCTTTCCTAGCGATATGGGCTGTTGTTTCCTGGTTTGAACAGTGCCTCCCAACTGCCAGCCCAACTCCCAAAATTGCATACAAAGATTCCTCCCACAGCAAAGGTGCCAGCACAGAAAGCTCTTGCTGCTCATGGAGTGCTCAACCTTGCCAACTAACTGCACCACAAAGCCAAAGCATCCAGGCTTTCTTTCCTGGGGATATGAGCTGTTACTTCCTGTTTTCAGCCCTGCCTCACAACTGCTAGACCGACTCCCAAAATTGCATACAAACAAAGATTCCTCCTACAGCAAAGATGCTACCACAGAAAGCTCTTGCTGACAGTGGAGTCTCCAGGCTGACAAATGAACTGCACCACAAAGCCAAAGCTTCAGGCTTTCTTTCCAGGCGATAAGGGCTGTTGTTTCTACTTTTCGGCCCTACTTCACAAATGCCAGCCTGACTCACAAAATTGCAAACAGAAGAAGATTCCTGCCAGAACAAAGGTTCCAGCACAGAAAACTCTTCCTGCCCATAGAATGCCAAGAGCTCTTCCTGCCCATAGACCCACCAAGTAGACCAGAAAGCCAAAGCTTTCACTCTTTCTTCACTGGGGAAATGGCTATTGTTTGCTTTTTTCAGATCTGTTTCCCAACTGCCAGCCCGACTCCCAAAATTGCATACAAACAAAGATTCCTCCAACACCAAAAGTGCCAGCACAGAAAGCTCTTGCTGCCCACAGAGTGCCAAGGCTGACTCACCAAATACACCAGAAAGCCTAAGCATACACTCTTTCTGTACTGGGGAAATGATTACTGTTTTCTTTTTTCAGATCTGCCTCCCAGCTGCCAGCCCAACTCCCAAAATTGCATACAAAGATTCCTCCCAGAACAAAGGTGCCAGCACAGAACGCTCTTGCTGCTCATGGAGTGCCCAGCCTGACCCACTAACTGCACCACATAGCCAAGCCTTCCAGGCTTTCTTTTTTGGGAATAAGGGCTGTTGTTTCCTGCTTTCAGACCTGCCTCCAACTGACAGACCCACTCTAAAAAATTGCATACAAATGAAGATTTTTTTCCCCGAACAAAGCTGCCAGCACAGAAAGCTTTTGCTGCTCATGTAGTGCACAGGCGTGCACACTAACTGCACCAGAAAGCCAAAGCTTCGAGGCTTTCTTTCCTGGGGATAAGGGCTGTTGTTTTCTGCTTCCAGACCTGCCACCCAACTGCCAGACTGAAGCCCCAAATTGCATACAGAGGAAGATTCCTCCCACACCAGAGGTGCCAGCACAGAAAGCTCTTGCTGCCCACAGAGTGCCCAGCCTGGCCCACCAAGTGCACCGCAAAGCCAAAGCTTGAAGGTTTTCTTTCCTAGCGATATGGGCTGTTGTTTCCTGGTTTGAACAGTGCCTCCCAACTGCCAGCCCAACTCCCAAAATTGCATACAAAGATTCCTCCCACAGCAAAGGTGCCGGCACAGAAAGCTATTCCTGACAATGGAGTGCTCAACCTGGCCCACTAACTGCACCACAAAGCCAAAGCTTCCAGGCTTTCTTTCTTGGGGATAAGGGCTGTTGTTTCCTGTTTTCAGTCCTGCCTCCCCCTGCCAGCCCGACTTCCAAAATTGTATACGGACGAATACTCCTCCCACACCAAAGGTGCCAGCACAGAAACCTCTTGCTGACAATGGAGTCTCCAGGCTGACAAGCGAACTGCACCACAAAGCCAAAGCTTCCAGGCTTTCTTTCCAGGCGATAAGGGCTGTTGTTTCCTGTTTTCAGCCTTACGTCACAACTGCCAGCCTGACTCCCAAAAATGCAAACGGACAAAGATTCCTCCCAGAACAAAGGTGCTTGCAAAGAAAGCTCTTCCTGCTCATAGAATGCCAAGGCTGACCCACCAAGTAGACCGGAAAACCAAAGCTTCCACTTTTTCTTTACTGTGGAAATGGCTATTGTTTGCTTTTTTCAGATCTGTTTCCCAACTGGCAGCCCAACTCCGAAAATTGCATATAAACAAAGATTCCTCCCAGAACAAAGGTGCCAGAACTGAAAGCTCTTCTCCCTGCTCAAGGGGCCCTAGTGCACTCATCACAGACCAGTCCCTTGCAATCACTGTTCCCAGCACTGGTTTATCTCTCCACCTCATAAGGATTGTTTGTCCCCCACGGAGGAACATCAAATGAGCATATCTGCACTGTAAAGAAGAGAGTTAAGCATTCATACTGTGTGTGTGTATGTGGAGAGAGGAATCAGAGTGAGCACAAACACCATTGGCTACTTCTAGAGAGGCCAGGAAGGACAGTGTCTTGAGATCACTTCATTTTGAGAGTCACATCCCCTGGGAAACCACCTGAATGCAGCCCTGGGATGTGCTTCTGTGAACAGAGCTCCCTGTGTGCGTCCCTCTGGCCATGGGGCATCTCAGAGAGGGGCAGAGCAGGGTCTCTGACAGCCCAGCACAAGGCTGTGACCAACAGGCTGTCACAGGGACTGGCAGATCCCCTCTGCCTGAGGGCCTGGGCTCACTCCAGCAACAGGGATTCTCTTTGGGCTGCCCCGTCCCTTGTGCTGAGCGCAGGATGGGACAGCAGCTGGCACAGCTGGGCCCTGTCTGTGCCAGCAGCTGAAAGGAGCAGCCTGAGGACAGCACACGGAAGCTGCTGCTGTCAGGGCAGGGGAAAGGCCCCAGGAAGGCTGAGGGCTTGGCATGCTGCTGGAAAGGCTGTGTCCCACCTGCTGGAGCTTTCCTAGGAGGAAGGAAACCGCCTGAGACAGAGACACTGCCGCACACTGCAGTTTGAAAGGTGGAGAGAGGGGACGAGGAGAAAGAAATGTCCCTGCAAGGGCATTGCTGTGGGAGGAGAAGCATCCAGAAGGAGGCGGAGATCATTCCATGTGTGTATTTGAAGAAACAGAGTGTGAGGGTGGGCAGCGATCAGGGAAGAGTTGCAAATGGCAGGGGTGAGAGCCGGGGGGGAAACCGGATGGGTGTCTGCAGCTTGCAGGGAAACAGAAGCAGTTGTGGGACAGCACAGGACAAGTTGTGCTGGAGATGGCCAAGGGCACTGGCAAGGCATGTTAACTATTGCTTTTAGGATCAGGGCTTGTGCTTGCTTCATATATGTCAGAAGATTGCTTTAAAACATATTTTTGCAGCCAGACCTCATCACCAACGATGACAAACCTTATTAACCTGTCACAATTTGTATTGGCCAGTCTTCGCGAGCGAAGATTTGGGAAAGGTCATTAACCTTCAAGCCTGCGCAATGGATTTTTTAGGTGAGACACAGTGTGCACTGAACTGAGCCCACCCTTTAATCCTAAGGTTCATCTGCCGGGGCTGAGCAAGCTTGGACGGTGGCAGTGAGGTACTCAGGACATAGGTTTGTTTAGAGTGACCTTCTCTTAGATGGATGGCCTTACAGGGCTGACGAGCTCCATCTGCCCAGGGGAGTTTCCCTTGACCGGGAATCGAACCCGGGCCGCAGCAGTGAGAGTGCCGCATCCTAACCACTAGACCACCAGGGGGCCCCCAATTTATATTAATAAAGAGTGTTATTCTCTGAACTGTTGGAGTGAGTTCTTTCAGTTGCCAGTGGCGGGAAACACTTCAGCAGGGTCTGCTGAGGGGTCTTCATGTTGTTGGCTGAGATCCCCCCAACAAGGGCAAACAAATCACCCTCTGATCTTGTGAGTCTTTACGTGAAGGATCTCATTACAAGATGCCATGGACTGGTTGGACACAAGGGTCCCAACTTTCCTGGTGGCACTGACAGGCAAAAATCTAAACTCCCTCCTTTCGAGTGGCATTAAATTGCTGCAGCAAAGCAGGGTTGTCAAGGATAATCTGCTGCAAAAATACAAATCTCTGCCTTCCCAGGCTGGGAAAGACTTGGTTCAAAGGTTTCAGAAAGTTAAAGAGAAAATTGTGGTATGCATGGAACAATGTCAGGCTAAGCAGAAATGTAAGGAAGGAAATGGCAAAGGTACAATTTGTGGAGTGTCTTGTGCACAATAAGAAGCTAAAAATTCACCTGTTTCTGAATGGATTTCTGATGTTGGGTCTACTGTTTTGAAATCAGAAAATGTGGTGTTGCAGTCATCCCTAGCCTTTGAGAGGGAAACAGGAGAAAAATCGGATCAACTTGTTGCTAAAAATGAGCTGCTTCAAACTGAGGTTGACCACCTTCAAAGTCTTGCTGCACCAGAGTGCAGAGAGAAACTGTTGCTAAAAAAACAGGTTCCTGGTTTGGTCAGGGAACTTCATAAATCAGTGTCTTACCCTGGCACTGAGACTTGGGAAACCACAGAGAACCCCGATTCTAAGTCTGAGGAGAGAAAGAAACAAGGAGACTTTGAAGTCCAACTGATGTTTCTACAGTCTCCCCACTTTTCTCACATTAATGAAAATTGGATAATGAGGATAATGAGGATGCAGCTTCTGCTATGGGGAATTCTAAGCATTCTGGGGTCGGTAAGACAACATGGTAAGCCAAAGATTGCTGGCTTTCTTTCCTGGCTATAACGGCTGGCATTTCCTCCTTTCAGACCTGCGTCCAAACTGCCAAATCGACTCCCAAAATTCCATACGAAGGAAGATTCCTCCCACAGCGAAGATGTAGGCAGAGAAAGCTCTTGCTCCCCATGGAGTCTCCAGGATGACAAACTAACTGCACCACAAAGCCAAAGCTTCCAGGCTTTCTTTCCTGGCAATAAGAGCTGATGTTTCCTGTTTCCAGACCTGCCTCCCAACTGACAGACAGACTCCCAAAATTGCATATAAACAAAGATTCCTCCCACAACAAAGGTGCCGGCACAGAAAGCTCTTGCTCCCCATGGAGTCTCCAGGCTGTCAAACCAAAAGCACCACAAAGCCAAAGCTTCCAGGCTTTCTGTCCTGCCGATAATCACAGTCATTTCCTGTTTTCAGACCTACCTCCCAACTGCCAGACCGACTCCCAAAATTGCATATAAACAAAGATTCCTCCCACAACAAAGATGACAGCACAGAAAGCACTCGCTATTCATGGACGCCCCAGCTTGGCAAACACACTGCACCACAAACCCAAGTTTCCAGGCTTTCTTTCCTGGAGATAATGGCTATTGTTTCCTGTTTTCACACCTGCCTCCCAGCTACCAGCCCGACTCCCAAAATTGGATATAAACAAAGATTCCTCCCACAACAAAAATGACAGCACAGAAAGCACTCGCTATTCATGGACGCCCCAGCTTGGCAAACACACTGCACCACAAACCCAAGTTTCCAGGCTTTCTTTCCTGGGGATAAGGGCTATGGTTTCCTGTTTTCACACCGGCCTCCCAACTGCCAGACCGACTCCCAAAATTGCTTCTAAACAAAGATTCCTCCCACAACAAAGATGACAGCACAGAAAGATCTTGCTCCGCATGGAGTCTCCAGGCTGTCAAACCAAAAGCACCACAAAGCCAAAGCTTCCAGGCTTTCTGTCCTGCCGATAAGCGCTGTCGTTTCCTGTTTTCACACCTGCCTCCCAACTGCCAGCCCAACTCCCAAAATTGCATATAAACAAAGATTCCTCCCACGACAAAGATGACAGCACACAAAGCACTCGCTATTCATGGACGCCCCAGCTTGGCAAACACACAGCACCACAATCTCAAGTTTCCAGGTTTTCTGTCCTGGGGATAATGGTTATTGTTTCCTGTTTTCACACCGGCCTACAACTGCCAGACCAACTCCCAAAATTGCATATAAACAAAGATTCCTCCAACAACAAAGATGACAGCACAGAAAGATCTTGATCCTCATGGAGTCTCCAGGCTGACAAAACAAAAGCACCACAAAGCCAAAGCTTCCAGGCTTTCTGTCCTGCCGATAAGCGTTGTCATTTCCTGTTATCACACCTACCTCCCAACTGCCAGCCCAACTCCCAAAACTGCATACGAAGGAAGATTCCTCCCACAGCGAAGATGTAGGCAGAGAAAGCTCGTGCTCTCCATGGAGTCTGCAGGCTGTCAAACCATAAGCACCACAAAGCCAAAGCTTCCAGGCTTTCTTTCCTGCCGATAAGTGCTGTCATTTCCTGTTTTCAGCCCTGCCCCCCAACTGCCAGCCCGACTCCCAAAATTGGATATAAACAAAGATTCCTCCCACAACAAAGATGACAGCACAGAAAGCACTCGCTATTCATGGACGCCCCAGCTTGGCAAACACACTGCACCACAATCCCAAGTTTCCAGGCTTTCTTTCCTGGGGATAAGGGCTATTGTTTCCTGTTTTCACTCCTGCCTCCCAACTGCCAGACCGACTCTGAAAATTGCTTCTAAACAAAGATTCCTCCCACAACAAAGATGACAGCACAGAAAGATCTTGCTCTGCATGGAGTCTCCAGCCTGTCAAACCAAAAGCACCACAAAGCCAAAGCTTCCAGGCTTTCTGTCCTGCCGATAAGCACTGTCATTTCCTGTTTTCACACCTGCCTCCCAACCGCCAGCCCAACTCCCAAAATTGCATACGAAGGAAGATTCCTCCCACAGCAAAGATGTAGGCAGAGAAAGCTCCTGCTCCCCATGGAGTCTCCAGGCTTTCAAACCAAAAGCACCACAAAGCCAAAGCTTCCAGGCATTTTTCCTGCCGATAAGCGCTGTCATTTCCTGTTTTCACCTGCCTCCAAACTGCCAGACTGACTCTGAAAATTGCATATAAACAAAGATTCCTCCCACAACAAAGATGACAGCACAGAAAGATCTTGCTCCGCATGGACTCCAGGCTGTCAAACCATAAGCACCACAAAGCCAAAGCTTCCAGGCTTTCTGTCCTGCCGATAAGCGCTGTCGTTTCCTGTTATCACACCTGCCTCCCAACTGCCAGCCCAACTCCCAAAATTGCATACGAAGGAAGATTCCTCCCACAGCAAAGATGTAGGCAGAGAAAGCTCCTGCTCTCCATGGAGTCTCCAGGCTGACAAACCAAAAGCACCACAAAGCCAAAGCTTCCAGGCATTTTTCCTGCCGATAAGCGCTGTCATTTCCTGTTTTCAGACCTACCTCCCAACTGCCAGACCGACTCCCAAAATTGCATATAAACAAAGATTCCTCCCACAACAAAGATGACAGCACACAAAGCACTCGCTATTCATGGACGCCCCAGCTTGGCAAACACACTGCACCACAATCCCAAGTTTCCAGGCTTTCTTTCCTGGGGATAAGGGCTATTGTTTCCTGTTTTCACACCTGCATACAACTGCGAGACCGACTCTCAAAATTGCATATAAACAAAGATTCCTCCCACAACAAAGATGACAGCACAGAAAGCACTCGCTATTCATGGACGCCCCAGCTTGGCAAACACACTGCACCACAAACCCAAGATTCCAGGCTTTCTTTCCTGGGGATAAGGGCTATTGTTTCCTGTTTTCACACCTGCATACAACTGCGAGACCGACTCTCAAAATTGCATATAAACAAAGATTCCTCCCACAACAAAGATGACAGCACAGAAAACACTCGCTATTCATGGACGCCCCAGCTTGGCAAACACACTGCACCACAATCCCAAGTTTCCAGGCTTTCTTTCCTGGGGATAAGGGCTATTGTTTCCTGTTTTCACTCCTGCCTCCAAACTGCCAGACCGACTCTGAAAATTGCTTCTAAACAAAGATTCCTCCCACAACAAAGATGACAGCACAGAAAGATCTTGCTCTGCATGGAGTCTCCAGCCTGTCAAACCAAAAGCACCACAAAGCCAAAGCTTCCAGGCTTTCTGTCCTGCCGATAAGCACTGTCATTTCCTGTTTTCACACCTGCCTCCCAACCGCCAGCCCAACTCCCAAAATTGCATACGAAGGAAGATTCCTCCCACAGCAAAGATGTAGGCAGAGAAAGCTCCTGCTCCCCATGGAGTCTCCAGGCTGTCAAACCAAAAGCACCACAAAGCCAAAGCTTCCAGGCATTTTTCCTGCCGATAAGCGCTGTCATTTCCTGTTTTCAGACCTACCTCCCAAATGCCAGCCCAACTCCCAAAATTGCATATAAACAAAGATTCCTTCCACAACAAAGATGACAGCACAGAAAGCACTCGCTATTCATGGACGCCCCAGCTTGGCAAACACACTGCACCACAATCCCAAGTTTCCAGGCTTTCTTTCCTGGGGATAATGGCTATTGTTTCCTGTTTTCACACCTGCATACAACTGCGAGACCGACTCTCAAAATTGCATATAAACAAAGATTCCTCCCACAACAAAGATGACAGCCCAGAAAGCACTCGCTATTCATGGACGCCCCAGCTTGGCAAACACACTGCACCACAATCCCAAGTTTCCAGGCTTTCTTTCCTGGGGATAATGGCTATTGTTTCCTGTTTTCACACCTGCATACAACTGCCAGACCGACTCCCAAAATTGCATATAAACAAAGATTCCTCCCACAACAAAGATGACAGCACAGAAAGCACTCGCTATTCATGGACGCCCCAGCTTGGCAAACACACTGCACCACAATCCCAAGTTTCCAGGCTTTCTTTCCTGGGGATAAGGGCTATTGTTTCCTGTTTTCACACCTGCATACAACTGCCAGACCGACTCCCAAAATTGCATATAAACAAAGATTCCTCCCACAACAAAGATGACAGCACAGAAAGCACTCGCTATTCATGGACGCCCCAGCTTGGCAAACACACTGCACCACAATCCCAAGTTTCCAGGCTTTCTTTCCTGGGGATAAGGGCTATTGTTTCCTGTTTTCACTCCTGCCTCCCAACTGCCAGACCGACTCTGAAAATTCCATATAAACAAGGATTCCTCCCACAACAAAGATGACAGCACAGAAAGATCTTGCTCCGCATGGAGTCTCCAGGCTGTCAAACCAAAAGCACCACAAAGCCAAAGCCTCCAGGCTTTCTGTCCTCCTGATAAGCACTGTCATTTCCTGTTTTCACACCTGCCTCCCAACCGCCAGCCCAACTCCCAAAATTGCATACGAAGGAAGATTCCTCCCACAGCAAAGATGTAGGCAGAGAAAGCTCCTGCTCCCCATGGAGTCTCCAGGCTGACAAACCAAAAGCACCACAAAGCCAAAGCTTCCAGGCATTTTTCCTGCCGATAAGCGCTGTCATTTCCTGTTTTCACCTGCCTCCAAACTGCCAGACCGACTCTGAAAATTCCATATAAACAAAGATTCCTCCCACAACAAAGATGACAGCACAGAAAGATCTTGCTCCGCATGGAGTCTCCAGGCTGACAAACCAAAAGCACCACAAAGCCAAAGCTTCCAGGCATTTTTCCTGCCGATAAGCGCTGTCATTTCCTGTTTTCAGACCTACCTCCCAACTGCCAGACCGACTCCCAAAATTGCATATAAACAAAGATTCCTCCCACAACAAAGATGACAGCACAGAAAGCACTCGCTATTCATGGATGCCCCAGCTTGGCAAACACACTGCACCACAATCCCAAGTTTCCAGGCTTTCTTTCCTGGGGATAATGGTTATTGTTTCCTGTTTTCACACCGGCCTACAACTGCCAGCCCGACTCCCAAAATTGCATATAAACAAAGATTCCTCCCACAACAAAGATGACAGCACAGAAAGCACTCGCTATTCATGGACGCCCCAGCTTGGCAAACACACTGCACCACAAACCCAAGTTTCCAGGCTTTCTTTCCTGGGGATAAGGGCTATTGTTTCCTGTTTTCACTCCTGCCTCCCAACTGCCAGACCGACTCCCAAAATTGCATTTAAACAAAGATTCCTCCCACAACAAAGATGACAGCACAGAAAGATCTTGCTCCGCATGGAGTCTCCAGCCTGTCAAACCAAAAGCACCACAAAGCCAAAGCTTCCAGGCTTTATGTCCTGCCGATAAGAACTGTCATTTCCTGTTTTCACACCTGCCTCCCAACTTCCAGCCCAACTCCCAAAATTGCATACGAAGGAAGATTCCTCCCACAGCAAAGATGTAGGCAGAGAAAGCTCCTGCTCCCCATGGAGTCTCCAGGCTGTCAAACCAAAAGCACCACAAAGCCAAAGCTTCCAGGCATTTTTCCTGCCGATAAGCGCTGTCATTTCCTGTTTTCACCTGCCTCCAAACTGCCAGACTGACTCTGAAAATTGCATATAAACAAAGATTCCTCCCAAAACAAAGATGACAGCACAGAAAGCACTCGCTATTCATGGACGCCCCAGCTTGGCAAACACATAGCACCACAAACCCAAGTTTCCAGGCTTTCTTTCCTGGGGATAAGGGCTATTGTTTCCTGTTTTCAATCCTGTCTCCCAACTGCCAGCCCAACTCCCAAAATTGCATATGAAGGAAGATTCCTCCCACAGCGAAGATGTAGGCAGAGAAAGCTCGTGCTCTCCATGGAGTCTCCAGGCTGACAAACCAAAAGCACCACAAAGCCAAAGTTTCCAGCCTTTCTTTCCTGCCAATAAGCGCTGTCATTTCCTGTTTTCAGCCCTGCCCCCCAACTGCCAGCCCAACTCCCAAAATTGCATATAAACAAAGATTCCTCCCACAACAAAGATGACAGCACAGAAAGCACTCGCTATTCATGGACGCCCCAGCTTGGCAAACACACTGCACCACAAACCCAAGTTTCCAGGCTTTCTTTCCTGGGGATAATGGCTATTGTTTCCTGTTTTCACACCTGCCTCCCAGCTGCCAGCCCGACTCCCAAAATTGCATATAAACAAAGATTCCTCCCACAACAAAGATGACAGCACAGAAAGCACTCGCTATTCATGGACGCCCCAGCTTGGCAAACACACTGCACCACAATCCCAAGTTTCCAGGCTTTCTTTCCTGGGGATAATGGCTATTGTTTCCTGTTTTCACACCTGCCTCCCAACTGCCAGACCGACTCCCAAAATTGGATATAAACAAAGATTCCTTCCACAACAAAGATGACAGCACAGAAAGATCTTGCTCCGCATAGAGTCTCCAGGCTGTCAAACCAAAAGCACCACAAAGCCAAAGCTTCCAGGCTTTCTGTCCTGCCAATAAGCGCTGTCATGTCCTGTTTTCAGCCCTGCCCCCCAACTGCCAGCCCAACTCCCAAAATTGCATATAAACAAAGATTCCTCCCACAACAAAGATGACAGCACAGAAAGCACTCGCTATTCATGGACGCCCCAGCTCGGCAAACACACTGCACCACAAACCCAAGTTTCCAGGCTTTCTTTCCTGGGGATAAGGGCTATTGTTTCCTGTTTTCACTCCTGCCTCCCAACTGCCAGCCCAACTCCCAAAATTGCATACGAAGGAAGATTCCTCCCACAGCGAAGATGTAGGCAGAGAAAGCTCGTGCTCTCCATGGAGTCTCCAGGCTGACAAACCAAAAGCACCACAAAGCCAAAGCTTCCAGGCTTTCTTTCCTGCCGATAAGCGCTGTCATGTCCTGTTTTCAGCCCTGCCCCCCAACTGCCAGCCCGACTCCCAAAATTGCATATAAACAAAGATTCCTCCCACAACAAAGATGACAGCACAGAAACCACTCGCTATTCATGGACGCCCCAGCTTGGCAAACACACTGCACCACAAACCCAAGTTTCCAGGCTTTCTTTCCTGGGGATAAGGGCTATTGTTTCCTGTTTTCACACCTGCATACAACTGCCAGACCGACTCCCAAAATTGCATATAAACAAAGATTCCTCCCACAGCAAAGATGACAGCACAGAAAGCACTCGCTATTCATGGACGCCCCAGCTTGGCAAACACACTGCACCACAATCCCAAGTTTCCAGGCTTTCTTTCCTGGGGATAAGGGCTATTGTTTCCTGTTTTCACTCCTGCCTCCCAACTGCCAGACCGACTCTGAAAATTGCTTCTAAACAAAGATTCCTCCCACAACAAAGATGACAGCACAGAAAGATCTTGCTCTGCATGGAGTCTCCAGCCTGTCAAACCAAAAGCACCACAAAGCCAAAGCTTCCAGGCTTTCTGTCCTGCCGATAAGCACTGTCATTTCCTGTTTTCACACCTGCCTCCCAACCGCCAGCCCAACTCCCAAAATTGCATACGAAGGAAGATTCCTCCCACAGCAAAGATGTAGGCAGAGAAAGCTCCTGCTCCCCATGGAGTCTCCAGGCTGTCAAACCAAAAGCACCACAAAGCCAAAGCTTCCAGGCATTTTTCCTGCCGATAAGCGCTGTCATTTCCTGTTTTCACCTGCCTCCAAACTGCCAGACTGACTCTGAAAATTGCATATAAACAAAGATTCCTCCCACAACAAAGATTACAGCACAGAAAGATCTTGCTCCGCATGGACTCCAGGCTGTCAAACCATAAGCACCACAAAGCCAAAGCTTCCAGGCTTTCTGTCCTGCCGATAAGCGCTGTCGTTTCCTGTTATCACACCTGCCTCCCAACTGCCAGCCCAACTCCCAAAATTGCATACGAAGGAAGATTCCTCCCACACCAAAGATGTAGGCAGAGAAAGCTCCTGCTCCCCATGGAGTCTCCAGGCTGACAAACCAAAAGCACCACAAAGCCAAAGCTTCCAGGCATTTTTCCTGCCGATAAGCGCTGTCATTTCCTGTTTTCAGACCTACCTCCCAAATGCCAGCCCAACTCCCAAAATTGCATATAAACAAAGATTCCTTCCACAACAAAGATGACAGCACAGAAAGCACTCGCTATTCATGGACGCCCCAGCTTGGCAAACACACTGCACCACAATCCCAAGTTTCCAGGCTTTCTTTCCTGGGGATAATGGCTATTGTTTCCTGTTTTCACACCTGCATACAACTGCCAGACCGACTCCCAAAATTGCATATAAACAAAGATTCCTCCCACAACAAAGATGACAGCACAGAAAGCACTCGCTATTCATGGACGCCCCAGCTTGGCAAACACACTGCACCACAATCCCAAGTTTCCAGGCTTTCTTTCCTGGGGATAATGGCTATTGTTTCCTGTTTTCACACCTGCATACAACTGCCAGACCGACTCCCAAAATTGCATATAAACAAAGATTCCTCCCACAACAAAGATGACAGCACAGAAAGCACTCGCTATTCATGGACGCCCCAGCTTGGCAAACACACTGCACCACAATCCCAAGTTTCCAGGCTTTCTTTCCTGGGGATAAGGGCTATTGTTTCCTGTTTTCACACCTGCATACAACTGCCAGACCGACTCCCAAAATTGCATATAAACAAAGATTCCTCCCACAACAAAGATGACAGCACAGAAAGCACTCGCTATTCATGGACGCCCCAGCTTGGCAAACACACTGCACCACAATCCCAAGTTTCCAGGCTTTCTTTCCTGGGGATAAGGGCTATTGTTTCCTGTTTTCACTCCGGCCTCCCAACTGCCAGACCGACTCTGAAAATTCCATATAAACAAGGATTCCTCCCACAACAAAGATGACAGCACAGAAAGATCTTGCTCCGCATGGAGTCTCCAGGCTGTCAAACCAAAAGCACCACAAAGCCAAAGCCTCCAGGCTTTCTGTCCTCCTGATAAGCACTGTCATTTCCTGTTTTCACACCTGCCTCCCAACCGCCAGCCCAACTCCCAAAATTGCATACGAAGGAAGATTCCTCCCACAGCAAAGATGTAGGCAGAGAAAGCTCCTGCTCCCCATGGAGTCTCCAGGCTGTCAAACCAAAAGCACCACAAAGCCAAAGCTTCCAGGCATTTTTCCTGCCGATAAGCGCTGTCATTTCCTGTTTTCACCTGCCTCCAAACTGCCAGACCGACTCTGAAAATTCCATATAAACAAAGATTCCTCCCACAACAAAGATGACAGCACAGAAAGATCTTGCTCCGCATGGAGTCTCCAGGCTGTCAAACCAAAAGCACCACAAAGCCAAGACTTCCAGGCTTTCTGTCCTGCCGATAAGCGCTGTCATTTCCTGTTATCACACCTGCCTCCCAACTGCCAGCCCAACTCCCAAAATTGCATACGAAGGAAGATTCCTCCCACAGCAAAGATGTAGGCAGAGAAAGCTCCTGCTCCCCATGGAGTCTCCAGGCTGACAAACCAAAAGCACCACAAAGCCAAAGCTTCCAGGCATTTTTCCTGCCGATAAGCGCTGTCATTTCCTGTTTTCAGACCTACCTCCCAACTGCCAGACCGACTCCCAAAATTGCATATAAACAAAGATTCCTCCCACAACAAAGATGACAGCACAGAAAGCACTCGCTATTCATGGATGCCCCAGCTTGGCAAACACACTGCACCACAATCCCAAGTTTCCAGGCTTTCTTTCCTGGGGATAATGGTTATTGTTTCCTGTTTTCACACCGGCCTACAACTGCCAGCCCGACTCCCAAAATTGCATATAAACAAAGATTCCTCCCACAACAAAGATGACAGCACAGAAAGCACTCGCTATTCATGGACGCCCCAGCATGGCAAGCACACTGCACCACAAACCCAAGTTTCCAGGCTTTCTTTCCTGGGGATAAGGGCTATTGTTTCCTGTTTTCAATCCTGCCTCCCAACTGCCAGCCCAACTCCCAAAATTGCATACGAAGGAAGATTCCTCCCACAGCGAAGATGTAGGCAGAGAAAGCTCGTGCTCTCCATGGAGTCTCCAGGCTGACAAACCAAAAGCACCACAAAGCCAAAGCTTCCAGGCTTTCTTTCCTGCCGATAAGCGCTGTCATGTCCTGTTTTCAGCCCTGCCCCCCAACTGCCAGCCCGACTCCCAAAATTGCATATAAACAAAGATTCCTCCCACAACAAAGATGACAGCACAGAAACCACTCGCTATTCATGGACGCCCCAGCTTGGCAAACACACTGCACCACAAACCCAAGTTTCCAGGCTTTCTTTCCTGGGGATAAGGGCTATTGTTTCCTGTTTTCACACCTGCATACAACTGCCAGACCGACTCCCAAAATTGCATATAAACAAAGATTCCTCCCACAGCAAAGATGACAGCACAGAAAGCACTCGCTATTCATGGACGCCCCAGCTTGGCAAACACACTGCACCACAATCCCAAGTTTCCAGGCTTTCTTTCCTGGGGATAAGGGCTATTGTTTCCTGTTTTCACTCCTGCCTCCCAACTGCCAGACCGACTCTGAAAATTGCTTCTAAACAAAGATTCCTCCCACAACAAAGATGACAGCACAGAAAGATCTTGCTCTGCATGGAGTCTCCAGCCTGTCAAACCAAAAGCACCACAAAGCCAAAGCTTCCAGGCTTTCTGTCCTGCCGATAAGCACTGTCATTTCCTGTTTTCACACCTGCCTCCCAACCGCCAGCCCAACTCCCAAAATTGCATACGAAGGAAGATTCCTCCCACAGCAAAGATGTAGGCAGAGAAAGCTCCTGCTCCCCATGGAGTCTCCAGGCTGTCAAACCAAAAGCACCACAAAGCCAAAGCTTCCAGGCATTTTTCCTGCCGATAAGCGCTGTCATTTCCTGTTTTCACCTGCCTCCAAACTGCCAGACTGACTCTGAAAATTGCATATAAACAAAGATTCCTCCCACAACAAAGATGACAGCACAGAAAGATCTTGCTCCGCATGGACTCCAGGCTGTCAAACCATAAGCACCACAAAGCCAAAGCTTCCAGGCTTTCTGTCCTGCCGATAAGCGCTGTCGTTTCCTGTTATCACACCTGCCTCCCAACTGCCAGCCCAACTCCCAAAATTGCATACGAAGGAAGATTCCTCCCACAGCAAAGATGTAGGCAGAGAAAGCTCCTGCTCCCCATGGAGTCTCCAGGCTGACAAACCAAAAGCACCACAAAGCCAAAGCTTCCAGGCATTTTTCCTGCCGATAAGCGCTGTCATTTCCTGTTTTCAGACCTACCTCCCAAATGCCAGCCCAACTCCCAAAATTGCATATAAACAAAGATTCCTTCCACAACAAAGATGACAGCACAGAAAGCACTCGCTATTCATGGACGCCCCAGCTTGGCAAACACACTGCACCACAATCCCAAGTTTCCAGGCTTTCTTTCCTGGGGATAATGGCTATTGTTTCCTGTTTTCACACCTGCATACAACTGCCAGACCGACTCCCAAAATTGCATATAAACAAAGATTCCTCCCACAACAAAGATGACAGCACAGAAAGCACTCGCTATTCATGGACGCCCCAGCTTGGCAAACACACTGCACCACAATCCCAAGTTTCCAGGCTTTCTTTCCTGGGGATAATGGCTATTGTTTCCTGTTTTCACACCTGCATACAACTGCCAGACCGACTCCCAAAATTGCATATAAACAAAGATTCCTCCCACAACAAAGATGACAGCACAGAAAGCACTCGCTATTCATGGACGCCCCAGCTTGGCAAACACACTGCACCACAATCCCAAGTTTCCAGGCTTTCTTTCCTGGGGATAAGGGCTATTGTTTCCTGTTTTCACACCTGCATACAACTGCCAGACCGACTCCCAAAATTGCATATAAACAAAGATTCCTCCCACAACAAAGATGACAGCACAGAAAGCACTCGCTATTCATGGACGCCCCAGCTTGGCAAACACACTGCACCACAATCCCAAGTTTCCAGGCTTTCTTTCCTGGGGATAAGGGCTATTGTTTCCTGTTTTCACTCCGGCCTCCCAACTGCCAGACCGACTCTGAAAATTCCATATAAACAAGGATTCCTCCCACAACAAAGATGACAGCACAGAAAGATCTTGCTCCGCATGGAGTCTCCAGGCTGTCAAACCAAAAGCACCACAAAGCCAAAGCTTCCAGGCTTTCTGTCCTGCCGATAAGCACTGTCATTTCCTGTTTTCACACCTGCCTCCCAACCGCCAGCCCAACTCCCAAAATTGCATACGAAGGAAGATTCCTCCCACAGCAAAGATGTAGGCAGAGAAAGCTCCTGCTCCCCATGGAGTCTCCAGGCTGTCAAACCAAAAGCACCACAAAGCCAAAGCTTCCAGGCATTTTTCCTGCCGATAAGCGCTGTCATTTCCTGTTTTCACCTGCCTCCAAACTGCCAGACCGACTCTGAAAATTCCATATAAACAAAGATTCCTCCCACAACAAAGATGACAGCACAGAAAGATCTTGCTCCGCATGGAGTCTCCAGGCTGTCAAACCAAAAGCACCACAAAGCCAAGACTTCCAGGCTTTCTGTCCTGCCGATAAGCGCTGTCATTTCCTGTTATCTCACCTGCCTCCCAACTGCCAGCCCAACTCCCAAAATTGCATACGAAGGAAGATTCCTCCCACAGCAAAGATGTAGGCAGAGAAAGCTCCTGCTCCCCATGGAGTCTCCAGGCTGACAAACCAAAAGCACCACAAAGCCAAAGCTTCCAGGCATTTTTCCTGCCGATAAGCGCTGTCATTTCCTGTTTTCAGACCTACCTCCCAACTGCCAGACCGACTCCCAAAATTGCATATAAACAAAGATTCCTCCCACAACAAAGATGACAGCACAGAAAGCACTCGCTATTCATGGATGCCCCAGCTTGGCAAACACACTGCACCACAATCCCAAGTTTCCAGGCTTTCTTTCCTGGGGATAATGGTTATTGTTTCCTGTTTTCACACCGGCCTACAACTGCCAGCCCGACTCCCAAAATTGCATATAAACAAAGATTCCTCCCACAACAAAGATGACAGCACAGAAAGCACTCGCTATTCATGGACGCCCCAGCATGGCAAGCACACTGCACCACAAACCCAAGTTTCCAGGCTTTCTTTCCTGGGGATAAGGGCTATTGTTTCCTGTTTTCAATCCTGTCTCCCAACTGCCAGCCCAACTCCCAAAATTGCATATGAAGGAAGATTCCTCCCACAGCGAAGATGTAGGCAGAGAAAGCTCGTGCTCTCCATGGAGTCTCCAGGCTGACAAACCAAAAGCACCACAAAGCCAAAGTTTCCAGCCTTTCTTTCCTGCCAATAAGCGCTGTCATTTCCTGTTTTCAGCCCTGCCCCCCAACTGCCAGCCCAACTCCCAAAATTGCATATAAACAAAGATTCCTCCCACAACAAAGATGACAGCACAGAAAGCACTCGCTATTCATGGACGCCCCAGCTTGGCAAACACACTGCACCACAAACCCAAGTTTCCAGGCTTTCTTTCCTGGGGATAAGGGCTATTGTTTCCTGTTTTCACTCCGGCCTCCCAACTGCCAGACCGACTCTGAAAATTCCATATAAACAAGGATTCCTCCCACAACAAAGATGACAGCACAGAAAGATCTTGCTCCGCATGGAGTCTCCAGGCTGTCAAACCAAAAGCACCACAAAGCCAAAGCCTCCAGGCTTTCTGTCCTCCTGATAAGCACTGTCATTTCCTGTTTTCACACCTGCCTCCCAACCGCCAGCCCAACTCCCAAAATTGCATACGAAGGAAGATTCCTCCCACAGCAAAGATGTAGGCAGAGAAAGCTCCTGCTCCCCATGGAGTCTCCAGGCTGTCAAACCAAAAGCACCACAAAGCCAAAGCTTCCAGGCATTTTTCCTGCCGATAAGCGCTGTCATTTCCTGTTTTCACCTGCCTCCAAACTGCCAGACCGACTCTGAAAATTCCATATAAACAAAGATTCCTCCCACAACAAAGATGACAGCACAGAAAGATCTTGCTCCGCATGGAGTCTCCAGGCTGTCAAACCAAAAGCACCACAAAGCCAAGACTTCCAGGCTTTCTGTCCTGCCGATAAGCGCTGTCATTTCCTGTTATCACACCTGCCTCCCAACTGCCAGCCCAACTCCCAAAATTGCATACGAAGGAAGATTCCTCCCACAGCAAAGATGTAGGCAGAGAAAGCTCCTGCTCCCCATGGAGTCTCCAGGCTGACAAACCAAAAGCACCACAAAGCCAAAGCTTCCAGGCATTTTTCCTGCCGATAAGCGCTGTCATTTCCTGTTTTCAGACCTACCTCCCAACTGCCAGACCGACTCCCAAAATTGCATATAAACAAAGATTCCTCCCACAACAAAGATGACAGCACAGAAAGCACTCGCTATTCATGGATGCCCCAGCTTGGCAAACACACTGCACCACAATCCCAAGTTTCCAGGCTTTCTTTCCTGGGGATAATGGTTATTGTTTCCTGTTTTCACACCGGCCTACAACTGCCAGCCCGACTCCCAAAATTGCATATAAACAAAGATTCCTCCCACAACAAAGATGACAGCACAGAAAGCACTCGCTATTCATGGACGCCCCAGCATGGCAAGCACACTGCACCACAAACCCAAGTTTCCAGGCTTTCTTTCCTGGGGATAAGGGCTATTGTTTCCTGTTTTCAATCCTGTCTCCCAACTGCCAGCCCAACTCCCAAAATTGCATATGAAGGAAGATTCCTCCCACAGCGAAGATGTAGGCAGAGAAAGCTCGTGCTCTCCATGGAGTCTCCAGGCTGACAAACCAAAAGCACCACAAAGCCAAAGTTTCCAGCCTTTCTTTCCTGCCAATAAGCGCTGTCATTTCCTGTTTTCAGCCCTGCCCCCCAACTGCCAGCCCAACTCCCAAAATTGCATATAAACAAAGATTCCTCCCACAACAAAGATGACAGCACAGAAAGCACTCGCTATTCATGGACGCCCCAGCTTGGCAAACACACTGCACCACAAACCCAAGTTTCCAGGCTTTCTTTCCTGGGGATAAGGGCTATTGTTTCCTGTTTTCACACCTGCATACAACTGCCAGACCGACTCCCAAAATTGCATATAAACAAAGATTCCTCCCACAACAAAGATGACAGCACAGAAAGATCTTGCTCTGCATGGAGTCTCCTGGCTGTCAAACCAAAAGCACCACAAAGCCAAAGCTTCCAGGCTTTCTGTCCTGCCGATAAGCACTGTCATTTCCTGTTTTCACACCTGCCTCCCAACCGCCAGCCCAACTCCCAAAATTGCATACGAAGGAAGATTCCTCCCACAGCAAAGATGTAGGCAGAGAAAGCTCCTGCTCCCCATGGAGTCTCCAGGCTGTCAAACCAAAAGCACCACAAAGCCAAAGCTTCCAGGCATTTTTCCTGCCGATAAGCGCTGTCATTTCCTGTTTTCACCTGCCTCCAAACTGCCAGACTGACTCTGAAAATTGCATATAAACAAAGATTCCTCCCACAACAAAGATGACAGCACAGAAAGATCTTGCTCCGCATGGACTCCAGGCTGTCAAACCATAAGCACCACAAAGCCAAAGCTTCCAGGCTTTCTGTCCTGCCGATAAGCGCTGTCGTTTCCTGTTATCACACCTGCCTCCCAACTGCCAGCCCAACTCCCAAAATTGCATACGAAGGAAGATTCCTCCCACAGCAAAGATGTAGGCAGAGAAAGCTCCTGCTCTCCATGGAGTCTCCAGGCTGACAAACCAAAAGCACCACAAAGCCAAAGCTTCCAGGCTTTCTTTCCTGCCGATAAGCGCTGTCATGTCCTGTTTTCAGCCCTGCCCCCCAACTGCCAGCCCGACTCCCAAAATTGCATATAAACAAAGATTCCTCCCACAACAAAGATGACAGCACAGAAACCACTCGCTATTCATGGACGCCCCAGCTTGGCAAACACACTGCACCACAATCCCAAGTTTCCAGGCTTTCTTTCCTGGGGATAAGGGCTATTGTTTCCTGTTTTCACTCCTGCCTCCCAACTGCCAGACCGACTCTGAAAATTGCTTCTAAACAAAGATTCCTCCCACAACAAAGATGACAGCACAGAAAGATCTTGCTCTGCATGGAGTCTCCAGCCTGTCAAACCAAAAGCACCACAAAGCCAAAGCTTCCAGGCTTTCTGTCCTGCCGATAAGCACTGTCATTTCCTGTTTTCACACCTGCCTCCCAACCGCCAGCCCAACTCCCAAAATTGCATACGAAGGAAGATTCCTCCCACAGCAAAGATGTAGGCAGAGAAAGCTCCTGCTCCCCATGGAGTCTCCAGGCTGTCAAACCAAAAGCACCACAAAGCCAAAGCTTCCAGGCATTTTTCCTGCCGATAAGCGCTGTCATTTCCTGTTTTCACCTGCCTCCAAACTGCCAGACTGACTCTGAAAATTGCATATAAACAAAGATTCCTCCCACAACAAAGATGACAGCACAGAAAGCACTCGCTATTCATGGATGCCCCAGCTTGGCAAACACACTGCACCACAATCCCAGGTTTCCAGGCTTTCTTTCCTGGGGATAAGGGCTATTGTTTCCGGTTTTCACACCTCCCTCCCAGCTGCCAGCCCAACTCCCAAAATTGCATATAAACAAAGATTCCTCCCACAACAAAGATGACAGCACAGAAAGATCTTGCTCCGCATGGAGTCTCCAGCCTGTCAAACCAAAAGCACCACAAAGCCAAAGCTTCCAGGCTTTCTGCCCTGCCGATAAACGCTGTCGTTTCCTGTTTTCACACCTGCCTCCCAACTGCCAGCCCAACTCCCAAAATTGCATACGAAGGAAGATTCCTCCCACAGCAAAGATGTAGGCAGAGAAAGCTCCTGCTCCCCATGGAGTCTCCAGGCTGACAAACCAAAAGCACCACAAAGCCAAAGCTTCCAGGCATTTTTCCTGTCGATAAGCGCTGTCGTTTCCTATTTCCAGACCTACCTCCCAACTGCCAGACCGACTCCCAAAATTGCATATAAACAAAGATTCCTCCCACAACAAAGATGACAGCACAGAAAGCACTCGCTATTCATGGACACCCCAGCTTGGCAAACACACTGCACCACAAACCCAAGTTCCCAGGCTTTCTTTCCTGGGGATAATGGCTATTGTTTCCTGTTTTCACACCTGCCGCCCAACTGCCAGCCCAACTCCCAAAATTGCATATAAACAAAGATTCCTCCCACAACAAAGATGACAGCACAGAAAGCACTCGCTATTCATGGACGCCCCAGCTTGGCAAACACACTGCACCACAATCCCAAGTTTCCAGGTTTTCTGTCCTGGGGATAATGGTTATTGTTTCCTGTTTTCACACCGGCCTACAACTGCCAGCCCAACTCCCAAAATTGCATATAAACATAGATTCCTCCCACAACAGAGATGGCAGCACAGAAAGCACTCGCTATTCATGGACGCCCCAGCTTGGCAAACACACTGCACCACAAACCCAAGTTTCCAGGCTTTCTTTCCTGGGGATAAGGGCTATTGTTTCCTGTTTTCACACCTGCATACAACTGCCAGACCGACTCCCAAAATTGCATATAAACAAAGATTCCTCCCACAACAAAGATGACAGCACAGAAAGCACTCGCTATTCATGGACGCCCCAGCTTGGCAAACACACTGCACCACAATCCCAAGTTTCCAGGCTTTCTTTCCTGGGGATAAGGGCTATTGTTTCCTGTTTTCACTCCTGCCTCCCAACTGCCAGACCGACTCTGAAAATTGCTTCTAAACAAAGATTCCTCCCACAACAAAGATGACAGCACAGAAAGATCTTGCTCTGCATGGAGTCTCCAGGCTGTCAAACCAAAAGCACCACAAAGCCAAAGCTTCCAGGCTTTCTGTCCTGCCGATAAGAACTGTCATTTCCTGTTTTCACACCTGCCTCCCAACTGCCAGCCCAACTCCCAAAACTGCATACGAAGGAAGATTCCTCCCACAGCAAAGATGTAGGCAGAGAAAGCTCCTGCTCCCCATGGAGTCTCCAGGCTTTCAAACCAAAAGCACCACAAAGTCAAAGCTTCCAGGCATTTTTCCTGCCGATAAGCGCTGTCATTTCCTGTTTTCAGACGTACCTCCCAACTGCCAGACCGACTCCCAAAATTGCATATAAACAAAGATTCCTCCCACAACAAAGATGACAGCACACAAAGCACTCGCTATTCATGGACGCCCCAGCTTGGCAAACACACTGCACCACAATCCCAAGTTTCCAGGCTTTCTTTCCTGGGGATAATGGCTATTGTTTCCTGTTTTCACACCTGCATACAACTGCCAGACCGACTCCCAAAATTGGATATAAACAAAGATTCCTCCCACAACAAAGATGACAGCACAGAAAGATCTTGCTCCGCATGGAGTCTCCAGGCTGACAAACCAAAAGCACCACAAAGCCAAAGCTTCCAGGCATTTTTCCTGCCGATAAGCGCTGTCATTTCCTGTTTTCACACCTACCTCCCAACTGCCAGACTGACTCCCAAAAAAATTGCATATAAACAAAGATTCCTCCCACAACAAAGATGACAGCACAGAAAGCACTCGCTATTCATGGACGCCCCAGCTTGGCAAACACACTGCACCACAATCCCAAGTTTCCAGGCTTTCTTTCCTGGGGATAAGGGCTATTGTTTCCTGTTTTCACTCCTGCCTCCCAACTGCCAGACCGACTCTGAAAATTGCATATAAACAAAGATTCCTCCCACAACAAAGATGACAGCACAGAAAGCACTCGCTATTCATGGACGCCCCAGCTTGGCAAACACACTGCACCACAATCCCAAGTTTCCAGGCTTTCTTTCCTGGGGATAAGGGCTATTGTTTCCTGTTTTCACTCCTGCCTCCCAACTGCCAGACCGACTCTGAAAATTGCATATAAACAAAGATTCCTCCCACAACAAAGATGACAGCACAGAAAGCACTCGCTATTCATGGACGCCCCAGCTTGGCAAACACACTGCACCACAATCCCAAGTTTCCAGGTTTTCTTTCCTGGGGATAATGGTTATTGTTTCCTGTTTTCACACCGGCCTACAACTGCCAGCCCAACTCCCAAAATTGCATATAAACATAGATTCCTCCCACAACAGAGATGGCAGCACAGAAAGCACTAGCTATTCATGGACGCCCCAGCTTGGCAAACACACTGCACCACAAACCCAAGTTTCCAGGCTTTCTTTCCTGGGGATAATGGCTATTGTTTCCTGTTTTCACACCTGCATACAACTGCCAGACCGACTCCCAAAATTGCATATAAACAAAGATTCCTCCCACAACAAAGATGACAGCACAGAAAGCACTCGCTATTCATGGACGCCCCAGCTTCGCAAACACACTGCACCACAATCCCAGGTTTCCAGGCTTTCTTTCCTGGGGATAAGGGCTATTGTTTCCTGTTTTCACTCCTGCCTCCCAACTGCCAGACCGACTCTGAAAATTGCTTCTAAACAAAGATTCCTCCCACAACAAAGATGACAGCACAGAAAGATCTTGCTCTGCATGGAGTCTCCAGCCTGTCAAACCAAAAGCACCACAAAGCCAAAGCTTCCAGGCTTTCTGTCCTGCCGATAAGAACTGTCATTTCCTGTTTTCACACCTGCCTCCCAACTGCCAGCCCAACTCCCAAAACTGCATACGAAGGAAGATTCCTCCCACAGCAAAGATGTAGGCAGAGAAAGCTCCTGCTCCCCATGGAGTCTCCAGGCTTTCAAACCAAAAGCACCACAAAGTCAAAGCTTCCAGGCATTTTTCCTGCCGATAAGCGCTGTCATTTCCTGTTTTCAGACGTACCTCCCAACTGCCAGACCGACTCCCAAAATTGCATATAAACAAAGATTCCTCCCACAACAAAGATGACAGCACACAAAGCACTCGCTATTCATGGACGCCCCAGCTTGGCAAACACACTGCACCACAATCCCAAGTTTCCAGGCTTTCTTTCCTGGGGATAATGGCTATTGTTTCCTGTTTTCACACCTGCCTCCCAACTGCCAGACCGACTCCCAAAATTGGATATAAACAAAGATTCCTCCCACAACAAAGATGACAGCACAGAAAGATCTTGCTCCGCATGGAGTCTCCAGGCTGACAAACCAAAAGCACCACAAAGCCAAAGCTTCCAGGCATTTTTCCTGCCGATAAGCGCTGTCATTTCCTGTTTTCACACCTACCTCCCAACTGCCAGACTGACTCCCAAAAAAATTGCATATAAACAAAGATTCCTCCCACAACAAAGATGACAGCACAGAAAGCACTCGCTATTCATGGACGCCCCAGCTTGGCAAACACACTGCACCACAATCCCAAGTTTCCAGGTTTTCTGTCCTGGGGATAATGGTAATTGTTTCCTGTTTTCAGACCTACCTCCCAACTGCCAGACCGACTCCCAAAATTGCATACAAACAAAGATTCCTCCCACAACAAAGATGACAGCACAGAAAGCACTCGCTATTCATGGACGCCCCAGCTTGGCAAACACACTGCACCACAATCCCAAGTTTCCAGGCTTTCTTTCCTGGGGATAAGGGCTATTGTTTCCTGTTTTCACTCCTGCCTCCCAACTGCCAGACCGACTCTGAAAATTGCATATAAACAAAGATTCCTCCCACAACAAAGATGACAGCACAGAAACCACTCGCTATTCATGGACGCCCCAGCTTGGCAAACACACTGCACCACAATCCCAAGTTTCCAGGTTTTCTTTCCTGGGGATAATGGTTATTGTTTCCTGTTTTCACACCGGCCTACAACTGCCAGCCCAACTCCCAAAATTGCATATAAACATAGATTCCTCCCACAACAGAGATGGCAGCACAGAAAGCACTCGCTATTCATGGACGCCCCAGCTTGGCAAACACACTGCACCACAATCCCAAGTTTCCAGGCTTTCTTTCCTGGGGATAATGGCTATTGTTTCCTGTTTTCACACCTGCATACAACTGCCAGACCGACTCCCAAAATTGCATATAAACAAAGATTCCTCCCACAACAAAGATGACAGCACAGAAAGCACTCGCTATTCATGGACGCCCCAGCTTCGCAAACACACTGCACCACAATCCCAGGTTTCCAGGCTTTCTTTCCTGGGGATAAGGGCTATTGTTTCCTGTTTTCACTCCTGCCTCCCAACTGCCAGACCGACTCTGAAAATTGCTTCTAAACAAAGATTCCTCCCACAACAAAGATGACAGCACAGAAAGATCTTGCTCTGCATGGAGTCTCCAGCCTGTCAAACCAAAAGCACCACAAAGCCAAAGCTTCCAGGCTTTCTGTCCTGCCGATAAGCACTGTCATTTCCTGTTTTCACACCTGCCTCCCAACTGTCAGACCAACTCCCAAAATTACATAAAAACAAAAATCACTCCCACAACAAAGATGCCAGCACAGAAAACTCTTGCTTCTCAGGGACGACCCAGTTTGACAAACCAACTGCACCACAAATCCAAAGCTTCCAAGCTTTCTTTCCTGGAAATAAGAGCTGTGGCTTTGGCTCCAAACTGCCAGGCCAATTCCAAAAATTGCTTGAAAACCAAGACTCCCCCCACAGCAAAGGTGCCAGCAGAGAAAACCCTCCCTCCACATCGAGTCCCCAGGCTAACTAACGGTGCAGGCCTCGTCATGGCACTGACCTCATAAAGCCCAGACACCTCATTATGGTGCAGGCCTTATAATGCACTGACCTCATAAAGCCCAGACATGTCATATTTGTGCAGGTCTCATCATCACACTGACCTCAGAAAGCTTAGACACCTCATATTTGTGCAGGCCTAATCATCACACTGACCTCATAAAGCCCAGACATGTCATAATGGTGCAGGTCTCATGATGGCACCGACCTCAAAAAGCCCAAACACGTCATAATGGTGCAGGGCTCATCATGGCACTGACCTCATAAAGCCCAGAAATGTCATAATGGTGCAGGTCTCATCATCAAAATGACCTCATAAAGCCCAGACATTTCATAATAGTGCAGGTCTCATAATCACACTGACCTCATAAAGCCCAGACATGACATAATGGTGCAGGCCTCCTCACGGCACTGACCTCATAAAGCCCAGACATGTCATAATGGTGCAGGCCTCATCATCACACTGACCTCATAAAGCCCAGACATGTCATAATGGTGCAGGCCTCATCATAGCACTGACCTCATAAAGCCCAGACATGTCATAATGGTGCAGGTCTCATCATGGCACTGACCTCATAAAGCCCAGACAAGTCATAAGGGTGCAGGTCTCATCATCACACTGACCTCATAAAGCCCAGACATGTCATAATGGTTCAGGTCTCATCATGGCACTGACCTCATGAAGCCCAGACACCTCATCATGGTGCAGGCCTCATCATCACACTGACCTTATAAAGCTCAGACATGTCATGATGGCCCAGGCCCCATCATGCCACCGACCTCATAAAGCCCAGACGTGTCATACTGGTGCAGGTCCTATCATGGCACCGACCTCATAAAACCCAGACATGACTTAAGGGTTCAGGCCTCATCATCACAGTGACCTCATAAAGTCCAGACACCTCATAGTTGTGAAGGTCTCATCGTCACACTGACGTCATAAAGCCCAGACACGTCATAATGGTGCAGGCCTCATCATGGCACTAACCTCATAAAGCCCAGACATGTCATAATGGTGCAGGCCTCATCATGGCACTGACCTCATAAAGCCCAGACATGTCATAACGGTGCAGGCCTCCTCATCTCACGGACCTCATAATGCCCAGACATGTCATAATGGTGCAGGCCTCATAATGGCACTGACCTAATAAAGCCCAGATATGTCATAATGCTGCAGGCCTCATAATGGTACTGACCTCATAAAGCCCAGACATGTCATAATGATGCAAGCCTCATCATCACAGTGACATCATAAAGCCCAGACATGTCATAATGCTGCAGGCCTCCTCATCACACTGACCTCATAAAGCCCAGACATGTCATAATGGTGCAGGCCTCCTCATGGCACTGACCTCATATAGCCTAGGCACCTCGTAATGCTGCAGACCTCATCATCACACTGACCTCATAAAGTCCAGACATGTCATAATGGTGCAGGTCTCATCATCACACAGAACTCATAAAGCCCAGACAACCCAAAATTTTGCAAGCCTCTTCAGCACAGTGACCTCATAAAGCCCACACATGTCATAATGGTGTAGGCCTCATCATAGCACTGACCTCATAAAGCCCAGACATGTCATAATGGTGCAGGTCCCATCATCACACTGACCCCATAAAGCCCTGACGCCTCATAATGGTGCAGGCCTCATCATGGCACTGACCTCATAAAGCCCAGACATGTCATAATGGTGCAGATCTCATCATCACAGTGACCTCATAAAACCCAGACATGTCATAATGGTGCAGGCCTCCTCATCACACTGACCTCATAAAGCCCAGACATGTCATAATGGTGCAGGCCTCATCATCACACTGACCTAATAAAGCCCAGACATGTCATAATGGTGCAGGCCTCATCATCACACTGACCTCATAAAGGGCAGACATGTAGTAATGGTTCAGGCCTCATCATCACAGTGACCTCATAAAACCCAGACATGTCATTATGGTGCAGGCCTCATTATGGTACTGACCTAATAAATCCCAGACATGTCATAATGGTGCAGGCCTCCTCATGGTACTGACCTCATAAAGACCAGACATGTCATAATGGCCCAGGCCTCATCATCACACTGACCTCATAAAGCCCAGACATGTCATAATGGTGCACGCCTCCTCATGGCACTGACCTCATAAAGCCCAGACAAATCATAATGGTGCAGGCCTCCTCATCACACTGACCTCATAAAACCCAGACATGTCATAAAGGTGCAGGTCTCACAATTACAGTGACCTCATATAGCCCAGACATGTCATAATGGTGCAGGACTCATCATGGCTCTGACCTCTTAAAGCCCAGACATGTCATAATGGTGCAGGCCTCATCATGGCACTGACCTCATAAAGCCCAGACATGTCATAATGGTGCAGGCCTCATCATGGCACTGACCTCATAAAGCCCAGACATGTCATAATGGTGCAGGCCACCTCTTCATGGCACTGACCTCATAAAGCCCAGACATGTCATAATGGTGCAGGCCTCCTCATGGCATTGACCTCATAAAGCCCAGACATGTCATAATGGTGCAGGCCTCATCATGGCACTGACCTCATAAAGCCCAGAAATGTCATAATGGTGCAGGACACATAATCGCATGACCTCATAAAGCCCAGACAAGTCATAATGGTGCAGGCCTCATCATGGCACTGACCCCATAAATCCCAGACATGTCATAATGGTGCAGGCCTCATCATGGCACTGACCTCATAAAGCCCAGACATGTCATAATGGTGCAGTTCTCATCATCACACTGACCTCATAAAACCCAGACATGTCATAAAGGTGCAGGTCTCATCATCACACAGACCTCATAAAGCCCAGACATGTCATAATGGTGCAGGCCTCATCATCACACTGACCTCATAAAACCCAGACATGTCATAAAGGTGCAGGTCTCATCATCACACAGACCTCATAAAGCCCAGACATGTCATAATGGTGCAGGCCTCATCATGGCACTGACCTCATAAAGCCCAGACATGTTATAATGGTGCAGGCCTCCTCATGGCACTGACCTCATAACGCCCAGACATGTCATAATGGTGCACGCCTCACCATTACAGTGACCTCATATAGCCTAGGTACCTCGTAATGCTGCAGGCCTCATCATGGCACTGACCTCATGAAGCCCAGACATGTCATAATGGTGCAGGTCTCATCATGACACAGACCTCATAAAGCCCAGACACCTCAAAGTTTTGCAAGCCTCAACATAGCACTGACCTCATAAAGCCCAGACATGTCATAATGGTGCAGGCCTCACCATCACAGTGACCTCATAAAGCCCAGACATATTATAATGGTGCAGTTCTCATCATGGAACTGACCTCATAAAGCCCAGACATGTCATAATGGGGCAGGCCTCCTCATAGCACTGACCTCATAAAGCCCAGACATGTCATAATGGTGCAGATCTCATCATCACACTGACCTCATAAAACCCAGACATGTCAAAATGGTGCCGGCCTCATCATCACACTGACCTAATAAAGCCCAGACATGTCATAATGGTGCAGGCCTCATCATCAGGGTACCTCATAAAGACCAGACACGTCATAATGGTGCAGGTCTCGTCATGGCACTGACCTCATAAAGCCCAGACACGTCATAATGGTGCAAATCTCATCATCACAGTGACGTCATAAAGCCCAGACATGTCATAATGGTGCAGGCCTCCTCATGGCACTGACCTCATAAAGCCCAGACATGTCATAATGGTGCAGGCCACCTCATCATGGCACTGACCTCATAAAGCCCAGACATGTCATAATGGTGCAGGCCTCCTCATGGCACTTACCTCATAAAGCCCAGACATGTCATAATGGTGCAGTTCTCATCATCACACTGACCTCATAAAACCCAGACATGTCATAAAGGTGCAGATCTCACCATTACAGTGAACTCATGTAGCCCAGACATGTCATAATGGTGCAGGCCTCATCATAGCACTGACCTCATAAAGCCCAGACATGTCATAATGGTGCAGGTCCCATCATCACACTGAACTCATAAAGCCCAGACGCCTCATAATGGTGCAGGCCTCATCATGGCACTGACCTCATAAAGCCCAGACATGTCATAATGGTGCAGGCCTCATCATGGCACTGACCTCATAAAACCCAGACATGACGTAAGGGTTCAGGCCTCATCATCACAGTGTCCTGATAAAGCCCAGACACCTCATAGTTGTGAAGGTCTCATCGTCACACTGACGTCATAAAGCCCAGACACGTCATAATGGTGCAGGCCTCATCATGGCACTAACCTCATAAAGCCCAGGCCTGTCATAATGGTGCAGGCCTCATCATGGCACTGACCTCATAAAGCCCAGACATGTCATAATGGTGCAGGCCTCATCATGGCACTGACCTCATAAAGCCCAGACATGTCATAGTGGTGCAGGCCTCGTCATCACACTGACCTCATAAAACCCAGACATGTCATAAAGGTGCAGGTCTCATCATCACACAGACCTCATAAAGCCCAGACATGTCATAATGCTGCAGGCCTCATCATCACACTGACCTCATAAAGCCCAGACATGTCATAAAGGTGCAGGTCTCATCATCACACAGACCTCATAAAGCCCAGACATGTCATAATGCTGCAGGCCTCACCATGACACTGACCTCATAAAGCCCAGACATGTTATAATGGTGCAGTTCTTATCATGGCACTGACCTCATAAAGCCCAGACACCTCATAATGGTGCAGGCCACATCATGGCACTGACCTCATAAAACCCAGACATGTCATAATGGTGCAGGCCTCATCATCGCACTGACCTCATAAAGCCCTGATATGTCATAATGGTGCAGGCCTCCTCATCACACTGACCTCATAAAGCCCAGACATGTCATAATGTTTCAGGCATCACAATCACAGTGACCTCATAAAGCCCAGGCATGTTATAATGGTGCAGTTCTCATTATTGCATTGACCTCATAAAGCCCAGACATGTCATAATGGTGCAGGCTTCCTCATGGCACTGACCTCATAAAGCCCAGACATGTCATAATGGTGCAGGCCTCACCATTACAGTGACCTCATATAGCCTAGGCACCTCGTAATGCTGCAGGCCTCATCATGGCACTGACCTCATGAAGCCCAGACATGCCATAATGGTGCAGGTCTCATCATCACACAGACCTCATAAAGCCCAGACACCTCAAAATTTTGCAAGCCTCATCATCACAGTGACCTCATAAAGCCCAGACATGTCATAATGGTGCAGGCCTCAACATAGCACTGACCTCATAAAGCCCAGACATGTCATAATGGTGCAGGCCTCACCATCACAGTGACCTCATAAAGCCCAGACATATTATAATGGTGCAGTTCTCATCATGGCACTGACCTCATAAAGCCCAGACACCTCATAATGGTGCCGGCCTCATCATGGCACTGACCTCATAAAGCCCAGACATGTCATAATGGGGCAGGCCTCCTCATAGCACTAACCTCATAAAGCCCAGACATGTCATAATGGTGCAGGTCCCATCATCACACTGACCTCATAAAGCCCAGACGTCTCATAATGGTGCAGACCTCATCATGGCACTGACCTCATAAAGCCCAGACATGTCATAATGGTGCAGATCTCATCATCACACTGACCTCATAAAACCCAGATATGTCAAAATGGTGCCGGCCTCATCATCACACTGACCTAATAAAGCCCAGACATGTCATAATGGTGCAGGCCTCATCATCAGGGTACCTCATAAAGACCAGACACGTCATAATGGTGCAGGTCTCATCATCACAGTGGCGTCATAAAGCTCAGATATGTCATAATGGTGCAGGCCTCCTCATGGCACTGACCTCATAAAGCCCAGACATGTCATAATGGTGCAGGCCTCATCATGGCACTGACCTCATAAAACCCAGACATGACGTAAGGGTTGAGGCCTCATCATCACAGTGACCTGATAAAGCCCAGACACCTCATAGTTGTGAAGGTCTCATCGTCACACTGACGTCATAAAGCCCAGACACGTCATAATGGTGCAGGCCTCATCATGGGACTAACCTCATAAAGCCCAGGCCTGTCATAATGGTGCAGGCCTCATCATGGCACTGACCTCATAAAGCCCAGACATGTCATAACGGTGCAGGTCTCCTAATCTCACAGACCTCATAATACCCAGACATGTCATAATGGTGCAGGCCTCATCATGGCACTGACCTAATAAAGCCCAGATATGTCATAATGCTGAAGGCCTCATCATCACGGTGACCTCATAAAGCTCAGACACGTCATAATGGTGCAGGTCGCATCATCACAGTGACATCATAAAGCCCAGACATGTCATGATGGTGCAGGCCTCATCATCACACAGACCTCATAAAGCCCAGACATGTCATAATGGTGCAGTTCTCATCATGGAACTGACCTCATAAAGCCCAGACATGTCATAATGGTGCAGTTCTCATCATCACACTGACCTCATAAAACCCCGACATGTCATAATGGTGCCGGCCTCATCATGGCACTGACCTCATAAAGCCCAGACATGTCATAATGGTGCAGTCCTCATCATCACACTGACCTCATAAAGCCCAGACATGTCATAATGGTGCAGGCCTCTCCATCACAGTGACCTCATAAAGCCCAGACATGTCATAATGGTGCAGGCCTCATCATGGCACTGACCTCATAAAGCCCAGACATGTCATAGTGGTGGAGGCCTCACCATTACAGTGACCTCATAAAGCCCAGACACCTCATAATGCTGCAGACCTCATCATCAGGGTACCTCATAAAGACCAGACACGTCATAATGGTGCAGGACTCATCATGGCACTGACCTCATAAAGCCCAGACATGTCATAATGGTGCAGTTCTCATAATCACACTGACCTCATAAAAGCCAGACATGTCATAAAGGTGCAGGTCTCATCATCACACAGACCTCATAAAGCCCAGACATGTCATAATGGTGCAGGCCTCATCATGGCACTGACCTCATAAAGCCCAGACACCTCATAATGGTGCAGGCCTCATCATGGCACGGACCTCATAAAGCCCAGACATGTCATAATGGTGCAGGCCTCATCATCGCACTGACCTCATAAAGCCCAGACATGTCATAATGGTGCAGGCTTCATGATCACATTGACCTCATAAAGCCCAGACATGTCATAATGGTGCAGGCCTCCTCATGGCACTGACCTCATAAAGCCCAGATATGTCATAATGGTGCAGGTCTCATCATCACACTGACCTCATAAAGCCCAGACATGTCATAATGGTGCAGGCCTCATCAATAAACTGACCTCATAAGGCCCAGACATGTCATAATGGTGCAGGCCTCATCATCACACTGACCTCATAAAGCCCAGACATGTCATAATGGTTCAGGCCTCATCATGGCACTGACCTCATAAAGCCCAGACATATCATAATGGCGCAGGCCTCATCATCACAGTGACCTCATAAAGCCCAGACACATCTTAATGGTGCAGGTCTCATCATCACAATGACCTCATAAAGCCCAGACATGTCATAATGGTGCAGTTCTCATCATCATACTGACCTCATAAAACGCAGACATGTCATAAAGGTGCAGGTCTCACCATCACACAGACCTCATAAAGTCCAGACATGTCATAATGGTGCAGGTGTCCTCCTGGCACTGACCTCAAAAAGCCCAGACATGTCATAATGGTGCACTCCTCCCCATGGCACTGACCTCATAAAGCCCAGACATGTCATAATGGTGCAGGCCTCATCATGGCACTGACCTCATAAAGCCCAGACATATCATAATGGTTTAGTTCTCATCATCACACTGACCTCATAAAACCCAGACATGACATAAAGGTGCAGGTCTCATCATGGCACTGACCTCGTAAAGCCCAGACATGTCATAATGGTGCAGGCCTCACCATCACAGTGACCTCATAAAGCCCAGATATGTCATAATGGTGCAGTTCTCATCATGCAACTGACCTCATAAAGCCCAGACATGTCATAATGGAGCAGGTCTCATCATCACACTGACCTTATAAAGCCCAGATATGTCATAATGGTGCAGGCCTCCTCATGGCACTGACCTCATAAAGCCCAGACATGTCATAATGGTGCAGGCCTCATCATAGCACTGACCTCATAAAGCCCAGACATGTCATAACGGTGCAGGTGCCATCATCACACTGACCTCATAAAGCCCAGACATGTCATAATGGTTCAGGTCTCATCATGGCACAGACCTCATAAAGCCCAGACATGTCATAATGGTGCAGATCTCATCATCACACTGACCTCATAAAACCCAGACATGTCATAATGGTGCAGGCCTCCTCATGGCACTGACCTCATAAAACCCAGACATGACTTAAGGGTTCAGGCCTCATCATCACACTGACGTCATAAAGCCCAGACACGTCATAATGGTGCAGGCCGCATCATGGCACTGACCTCATAAAGCCCAGACAAGTCATAACGGTGCAGGCCTCCTCATCTCCCGGACCTCATAATGCCCAGACATGTCATAATGGTGCAGGCCTCATAATGGCACTGACCTAATAAAGCGCAGATATGTCATAATGCTGCAGGCCTCATAATGGTACTGACCTCCTAAAGCCAAGACATGTCATAATGCAGCAGGCCTCATCATCACGGTGACCTCATAAAACTCAGACACGTCATAATGGTGCAGGTCGCATCATCACAGTGACATCATAAAGCCCAGACATGTCATAATGGTGCAGGCCTCCTCATCACACTGACCTCATAAAGCCCAGACATGTCATAATGGCGCAGGCCTCATCATCACAGTGACCTCATAAAGCCCAGACACATCTTAATGGTGCAGGTCTCATCATCACAGTGACCTCATAAAGCCCAGACATGTCATAATGGTGCAGTTCTCATCATCATACTGACCTCATAAAACACAGACATGTCATAATGGTGCAGGTCTCACCATCACACAGACCTCAAAAAGTCCAGACATGTCATAAAGGTGCAGGTCTCACCATTACAGTGACCACATATAGCCCAGACATGTCATAATGGTGCAGGGCTCATCATGGCACTGACCTCATAAAGCCCAGACATGTCATAATGGTGCCGGCCTCATCATGGCACTGACCTCATAAAGCCCAGACATGTCATAATGGTGCAGTACTCATCATCACACTGACCTCATAAAGCCCAGACATGTCATAATGGTGCAGGCCTCACCATCACAGTTACCTCATAAAACCCAGAGATGTTATAATGGTGCAGTTCTCATCATGGCACTGACCTCATAAAGCCCAGACACCTCATAATGGTGCAGGCCTCATCATCACACTAACCTCCTAAATTCCAGACATGTCATAATCGTGCAGGTCTCCTCTTGGCACTGACCTCATAAAGCCCAGACACCTCATAATGCTGCAGACCTCATCATCACACTGACCTCATAAAGCCCAGACATGTCATAATGGTGCAGGCCTCATCATCACACAGACCTCATAAAGCCCAGACACCTCATACTGTTGCAGGCATCATCATCACACTGACTTCATAAAGCCCAGACACCTCATAATGCTGCAGACCTCATCATCACACTGACCTCACAAAGCCCAGACATGTCATAATGGTGCAGTTCTCATCATCACACTGACCTCATAAAGCCATGACATGTTATAATGGTGCAGTTCTCATCAATAAACTGACCTCATAAAGCCCAGACATGTCATAATGGTTCAGACCTCATCATGGCACGGACCTCATAAAGCCCAGACATGTCATAATGGCGCAGGCCTCATCATCACACAGACCTCATAAAGCCCAGACATGTAATAATGGTGCAGTTCTCATCATCACACTGACCTCATAAAACCCAGACATGTCATAAAGGTGCAGGTCTCATCATCACACAAACCTCATAAAGCCCAGACATGTCATAATAGTGCAGGCCTCATCATCACAGTGACCTCATAAAGCCCTGATATGTCATAATGGTGCAGGTCTCCTCAACACACTGACCTCATAAAGCCCAGACATGTCATAATGGTGCAGTTCTCATAATCACACTGACCTCATAAAAGCCAGACATGTCATAAAGGTGCAGGCCTCCTCTTGGCACTGCCCACATAAAGCCCAGACATGTCATAATGTTTCAGGCATCACAATCACAGTGACCTCATAAAGCCCAGACATGTCATAATGGTGCAGGTCTCCTCATGGCACTGCCCTCACAAAGCCCAGACATGTCATAATGGTGCAGGTGCCATCATGGCACTGTCCTCATAAAGCCCAGACATGTCATAATGGTGCAGGCCTCCTCATGGCACTGACCTCATAAAGCCCAGACACCTCATAATGGTGCAGGTCTCATCATCACATTGACCTCATAAAGCCCAGACATGTCATAATAGCCCAGGCCTCATAATCACACTTACCTCATAAAGCCCAGACATGTCATAATGGTGCAGGCCTCATCATGGCACTGACCTCATACAACCCAGACACCTCATAATAGTGCAGGTCTCATCATCACACTGACCTCATAAAGCCCAGACATGTCATAATGCTGCAGTTCTCATCATCACAGTGACCTCATAAAGCCCAGACATGTCATAATGGTGCAGTTCTCATCATCACACTGACCTCATAAAGCCCAGACACGTCATAATGGTGCAGGTGTCATCGTGGCACTGACATCATAAAGACCAGACAGGTCATAACGGTGCAAGCCTCATCATCACAGTGACCTCATAAAACCCAGAAACATCATAATTGTGCAGGCCTTATCATCACACTGACCTCATAAAGCCCAGACATGTCATAATGGTGCATTCCTCCACATGTCATCACAGGGACCTCGAAAAGACCAGATATGTCATAATGGTTCAGGTCTCATCATGGTACTGACCTCATAAATCCCAGACATGTCATAATGGTGCATTTCTCATCATCACACTGAACTCATAAAGCCCAGACATGTCATAATGGTGCAGGCCTCATCGTGGCACTGACCTCATAAAGCCCTGACACCTCATAATGGCGCAGGTCTCAGCATCACACTGACCTCATAAAGCCCAGACATGTCATAATGGTGCAGGCCTCATCATAACAGTGACCTCATAAAGCCCAGACATGTCATAATGGTGCAGGCCTCCTCATAGCACTGACCTCATAAAGTCCAGACACCACATGATGGTTCAGGCCTCATCATCACACTGACCTCATAAAGACCAGACATGTCATAATGGCGCAGCCCTCACCATTACAGTGACCTCATATAGCCCAGACACCTCATAATGCTGCAGGCCTCATCATCACACTGACCTCATAAATTCCAGACACCTCATAATGTTGCAGGTCTCATCATCACATTGACCTCATATAGCCCAGACATGTCATAATGGTGCAGGTCTCATCATCACACTGGCCTCATAAAGCCCAGACATGTCATAATGGTGCAGGTCTCATCATGGCACTGACCTCATAAAGCACAGACATGTCATAAGGGTGCAGGCCTCATCATCACACTGACCTCATAAAGCCCAGACATGTCATAATGGTGCAGGCCTCATCATCACTGTGACCTCAAAAAGCCCGGACATGACATAATGGCCCAGGCCTCCTCATGGCACGGACCTCATAAAGCCCAGACATATCATAATGGTGCAGGTGCCATCATGGCACTGTCCTCATAAAGCCCAGACATGTCATAATGGTGCAGGTCTCCTCATGGCACTGACCTCATAAAGCCCAGACACCTCATAATGGTGCAGGTCTCATCATCACATTGACCTCATAAAGCCCAGACATGTCATAATAGCCCAGGCCTCATAATCACACTTACCTCATAAAGCCCAGACATGTCATAATGGTGCAGGCCTCATCATGGCACTGACCTCATACAACCCAGACACCTCATAATAGTGCAGGTCTCATCATCACACTGACCTCATAAAGCCCAGACATGTCATAATGGTGCAGTTCTCATCATCACACTGACCTCATAAAGCCCAGACATGTCATAATAGTGCAGTTCTCATCGTCACACTGACCTCATAAAGCCCAGACACGTCATAATGGTCCAGGTGTCATCATGGCACTGACATCATAAAGACCAGACAGGTCATAACGGTGCAAGCCTCATCATCACAGTGACCTCATAAAACCCAGAAACATCATAATTGTGCAGGCCTTATCATCACACTGACCTCATAAAGCCCAGACATGTCATAATGGTGCAGGCCTCATTGTGGCACTGACCTCATAAAGCCCTGACACCTCATAATGGCACATGTCTCAGCATCACACTGACCTCATAAAGCCCAGACATGTCATAATGGTGCAGGCCTCATCATAACAGTGACCTCATAAAGCCCAGACATGTCATAATGGTGCAGGCCTCCTCATGGCATTGACCTCATAAAGCCCAGACACCTCATAATGGTGCAGGCCTCATCATCACATTGACCTCATAAAGCCCAGACATGTCATAATAGCCCAGGCCTCATAATCACACTTACCTCATAAAGCCCAGACATGTCATAATGGTGCAGGCCTCATCATGGCACTGACCTCATACAGCCCAGACACCTCATAATAGTGCAGGTCTCATCATCACACTGAACTCATAAAGCCCAGACATGTCATAATGGTGCAGTTCTCATCATCACACTGACCTCATAAAGCCCAGACATGTCATAATGGTGCAGTTCTCATCGTCACACTGACCTCATAAAGTCCAGACACGTCATAATGGTGCAGGTGTCATCATGGCACTGATATCATAAAGACCAGACAGGTCATAACGGTGCAAGCCTCATCATCACAGTGACCTCATAAAACCCAGAAACATCATAATTGTGCAGGCCTTATCATCACACTGACCTCATAAAACCCAGACATGTCATAATGGTGCAGGCCTCCATATGTCATCACAGGGACCTCGAAAAGACCAGATATGTCATAATGGTTCTGGTCTCATCATGGTACTGACCTCATAAATCCCAGACATGTCATAATGGTGCATTTCTCATCATCACACTGAACTCATAAAGCCCAGACATGTCATAATGGTGCAGGCCTCATCGTGGCACTGACCTCATAAAGCCCTGACACCTCATAATGGCGCTGGTGTCATCATCACACTGACCTCATAAAGCCCAGACACCTCATAATGGTGCAGGCCTCATAATCACACTGACCTCATAAAGACCAGACATGTCATAATGGTGCAGGCCTCCTCATGGCATTGACCTCATAAAGCCCAGACATGTCATAATTGTGGAGGCCTCATCATCACACTGACCTCGTAAAGCCCAGACATGTCAATATTGTGCAGGCCTCCTCATGGCACTGACCTCATAAAGCCCAGAAATGTCATAATTGTGCAGGTCTCCTCATGGCACTGACCTCATAAAGCCCAGACATGTCATAATGGTGCAGGCCTCCTCATGGTACTGACCTTATAAAGCCCAGACATGGCATAATGGCCCAGGCCTCATCATCACACTGACCTCATAAAGCCCAGACATGTCATAATGGTGCAGGCCTCATCATCACACTGACCTCATAAGGTCCAGACACCTCATAATGGTTCAGGCCTCATCATCACACTGACCTCATAAAGCCCAGACATGTCATAATGGCGCAGCCCTCACCATTACAGTGACCTCATATATCCCAGACACCTCATAATGCTGCAGGCCTCATCATCACACTGACCTCATAAATTCCAGACACCTCATAATGGTGCATTTCTCATCATCACATTGACCTAATAAAGCACAGACATGTCATACTGGTGCAGGTCTCATCATCACACTGGCCTCATAAAGCCCAGACATGTCATAATGGTGCAGGTCTCATCATGGCACTGACCTCATAAAGCACAGACATGTCATAAAGGTGCAGGGCTCATCATCACACTGACCTCATAAAGACCAGACATGTAATAATGGTGCAGGCCTCATCATCACTGTGACCTCAAAAAGCCTGGACATGACATAATGGCCCAGGCCACCTCATGGCACGGACCTCATAAAGCCCAGACATATCATAATGGTGCAGGCCTCATTGTGGCACTGACCTCATAAAGCCCTGACACCTCATAATGGCGCAGGTCTCAGCATCACACTGACCTCATAAAGCCCAGACATGTCATAATGGTGCAGGCCTCATCATAACAGTGACCTCATAAAGCCCAGACATGTCATAATTGTGCAGGCTTCATCATGGCACTGCCCTCACAAAGCCCAGACATGTCATAATGGTGCAGGTGCCATCATGGCACTGTCCTCATAAAGCCCAGACATGTCATAATGGTGCAGGCCTCTTCATGGCACTGACCTCATAAAGTCCAGACACCTCATAATGGTTCAGGCCTCCTCATGGCACTGACCTCATAAAGCCCAGACATGTCATAATGGCCAAGGCCTCATCATCACAGTGACTTCATAAACCCCAGACATGTCATAACGGTGCAGGCCTACCCATAGCACTGACCTCATAAAGCGCAAACACCTCATAATGGTGAGGGCCTCATCATCACACTGACCACATAAGGCCCAGTCACGTCATAATGGTGCAGTTCTCATCATCAGAGTGACCTCATAAAGCCCAGACATGTCATAATGGTGCAGGCCTCCTCATAGCGCTGACCGCATAAACCCCAGACACCGCACAATGGTTCAGGCCTCATCATCACACTGACCTCATAAAGCCCAGACATGTCATAATGGTGCAGGCCTCCACATGTCATCACAGTGACCTCAAAAAGACCAGACATGTCATAATGGTTCTGGTCTCATCATGGCACTGACCTCATAAAGCCCAGACATATCATAATGGTGCATTTCTCATCATCAGACTGAACTCATAAAGCCCAGACATGGTATAATGGTGCAGGTCTCATCGTGGCACTGACCCAATAAGGCCCTGACACCTCGTAATGGCGCAGGTCTCATCATCACACTGACCTCATAATAACCAGACATGTCATAATGGTGCAGGCCTCCTCATGGCACTTACCTCATAAAGCCCAGACAGGACAAAATGGTGCAGACCACCTCATGTCATCACACTGACCTCTTAAAGCCCAGAAATGTCATAATGGTGCAGGCCTCCTCATGGCACTGACCTCATAAAGCCCAGACATGGCATATTATTGCAGACCACCTCATGTCATCACAATGACCTCTTAAAGCCCAGATATGTCATAATGGTGCAGGCCTCATCATCACACTGACCTCATAAGGTCCAGACACCTCATAATGGTTCAGGCCTCATCATCACACTGACCTCATAAAGCCCAGACATGTCATAATGGCGCAGCCCTCACCATTACAGTGACCTCATATATCCCAGACACCTCATAATGCTGCAGGCCTCATCATCACACTGACCTCATAAATTCCAGACACCTCATAATGTTGCAGGTCTCATCATCACATTGACCTCATATAGCCCAGACATGTCATACTGGTGCAGGTCTCATCATCACACTGGCCTCATAAAGCCCAGACATGTCATAATGGTGCAGGTCTCATCATGGCACTGACCTCATAAAGCACAGACATGTCATAAGGGTGCAGGCCTCATCATCACACTGACCTCATAAAGCCCAGACATGTCATAATGGTGCAGGCCTCATCATAACAGTGACCTCATAAAGCCCAGACATGTCATAATGGTGCAGGCCTCATCATCACACTGACCTCATAAAGCCCTGACACCACATAATGGCGCAGGTCTCATAATCACACTGACCTCATAAAGCCCAGACATGTCATTATGGTGCAGGCCTCATCATAACAGTGACCTCATAAAGCCCAGACATGTCATAATGGTGCAGGCCTCATCATGGCACTGCCCTCACAAAGCCCAGACATGTCATAATGGTGCAGGTGCCATCATGGCACTGTCCTCATAAAGCCCAGACATGTCATAATGGTGCAGGTGTCCTCATGGCACTGACCTCATAAAGCCCAGACATGTCATAATGTTGCAGGGGCACTGACCTCATAAAGCCCAGACATGTCATAATGGTGCAGGTCTCATCATCACAGTGACCTCATAAAGTCCAGACATGTCATAATGGTGCAGGCCTCATCATGGCACTGACCTCATAAAGTCCAGACACCTCATAATGGTTCAGGCATCATCATCACACTGACCTCATAAAGGTCAGACACGTCATAATGGCCCAGGCCTCATCATCACAGTGACTTCATAAAGCCCAGACACCTCATAATGGTGCAGGCCTCCTCATAGCACTGACCTCATAAACTCCAGACACCTCATAATGGTTCAGGCCTCCTCATGGCACTGACCTCATAAAGCCCAGATATGTCATAATGGTGCAGGTCTCATCATGGCACTGACCTCATAAAGCCCAGACATGTCATAATGGTGCAGGCATCCTCATCACACTGACCTCATAAAGCCCAGACATGTCATAATGGTGCAGGTCTCATCATGGCCCTGACCTCATAAAGCCCAGCCATGTCATAATGGTGCAGGCCTCATCATGGCACTGACCTCATAAAGGCCAGACGCGTCATAATGGCCCAGGCCTCATCATCACACCGACCTCATAAAGCCCAGATATGTCATAATGGCCCAGGCCTCATCATCAGAGTGACTTCATAAAGCCCAGACATGTCATAATGGTGCAGGCCTCCTCACAGCACTGACCTCATAAAGTCCAGACACCTCATAATGGTTCAGGCCTCCTCATGGTACTGACCTCATAAAGCCCAGGAGTGTCATAATGGTGTAGGCCTCCACATGTCATCACAGTGACCTCATAAAGCCCAGACTTGTCATAATGGTGCAAGTCTCCTCATAGCACTGACCTCATAAAGTCCAGACATGTCATAATTGTTCAGGCCTCCTCATAATCACACTGACCTCATAAAGCCCAGACACCTCATAATGGTGCAGGCCTCATCATCACAATGACCACATAAAGCCCAGACACGTCAAAATGGTGCAGTTCCCATCATCACACTGACCTCATAAAGCCCAGACATGTCATAATGGTGCAGGCCTCATCGTCACACTGACCTCATAAAGACCAGACATGTCATAATGGTGCAGGCCTCCTCATAGCACTGACCTCATAAACTCCAGACACCTCATAATGGTTCAGGCCTCCTCATGGCACTGACCTCATAAAGCACAGACATGTCATAAAGGCCAAGGCCTCATCATCACATTGACTTCATAAAGCCCAGACATGTCATAATGGTGCAGGTCTCATCATGACACAGACCTCATAAAGCCCAGACACCTCATAATGGTGCAGGCCTCATCATCACACTGACCACATAAAGCCCAGACACGTCATAATGGTGCAGTTCTCATCATCAGAGTGACCTCATAAAGCCCAGACACATCATAATGGTGCAGTTCTCATCATCAGAGTGACCTCATAAAGACCAGACACGTCATAATGGTGCAGTTCTCATCATCACACTGACCTCATAAAGCCCAGACATGTCATAATGGTGCAGGCCTCCACATGTCATCACAGTGACCTCAAAAAGACCAGACATGTCATAATGGTGCAGGCCTCATCATGGCACTGACCTCATAAATCCAAGACATGTCATAATGGTGCATTTCTCATCATCACACGGAACTCATAAAGCCCAGACATGGCATAATGGTGCAGGCCTCATCATAACAGTGACCTCATAAAGCCCAGACATGTCATAATGGCCCAGGCCTCATCATCACACTGACCTCATAAAGCCCAGACATGTCATAATGGTGCAGGCCTCCTCATAGCACTGACCTCATAAAGTCCAGACACCTCATAATGGTTCAGGCCTCATCATCACACTGACCTCATAAAGCCCAGTCATGTCATAATGGCGCAGCCCTCACCATTACAGTGACCTCATATAGCCCAGACACCTCATAATGCTGCAGGCCTCATCATCACACTGACCTCATAAATTCCAGACACCTCATAATGTTGCAGGTCTCATCATCACATTGACCTCATATAGCCCAGACATGTCATACTGGTGCAGGTCTCATCATGACACTGACCTCATAAAGCCCAGACATGTCGTAATGGTGCAGGTCTCATCATCACACTGACCTCATAAAGACCAGACATGTCATAATGGTGCAGGCCTCATCATCACACTGACCTCATAAAGCCCAGACATGTCATATTGGTGCTGGCCTCATCATCACTGTGACCTCAAAAAGCCCTGACATGACATAACGGCCCAGGCCTCCTCATGGCACGGACCTCATAAAGCCCAGACATATCATAATGGTGCAGGTGCCATCATGGCACTGTCCTCATAAAGCCCAGACATGTCATAATGGTGCAGGCCTCCTCATGGCACTGACCTCATACAGCCCAGACACCTCATAATAGTGCAGGTCTCATCATCACACTGACCTCATAAAGCCCAGACATGTCATAATGGTGCAGTTCTCATCATCACACTGACCTCATAAAGCCCAGACATGTCATAATGGTGCAGTTCTCATCGTCACACTGACCTCATAAAGCCCAGACACGTCATAATGGTGCAGGTGTCATCATGGCACTGACATCATAAATTCCAGACAGGTCATAACGGTGCAAGCCTCATCATCACAGTGACCTCATAAAACCCAGAAACATCATAATTGTGCAGGCCTTATCATCACACTGACCTCATAAAGCCCAGACATGTCATAATGGTGCAGGCCTCCACATGTCATCACAGGGACCTCAAAAAGACAAGATATGTCATAATGGTTCAGGTCTCATCATGGTACTGACCTCATAAATCCCAGACATGTCATAATGGTGCATTTCTCATCATCACACTGAACTCATAAAGCCCAGACATGTCATAATGGTGCAGGCCTCATCGTAGGCACTGACCTCATAAAGCCCTGACACCTCATAATAGCGCCGGTCTCATCATCACACTGACCTCATAAAGCCCAGACACCTCATAATGGTGCAGGCCTCATAATCACACTGACCTCATAAAGACCAGACATGTCATAATGGTGCAGGCCTCCTCATGGCACTGACCTCATAAAGCCCAGACATGTCATAATTGTGGAGGCCTCATCATCACACTGACCTCGTAAAGCCCAGACATGTCAATATTGTGCAGGCCTCCTCATGGCACTGACCTCATAAAGTCCAGAAATGTCATAATTGTGCAGGCCTCCTCATGGCACTGACCTCATAAAGCCCAGACATGTCATAATGGTGCAGACCTCCTCATGGTACTGACCTTATAAAGCCCAGACATGTCATAATGGTGCAGGCCTCATCATCACACTGACCTCATAAAGCCCAGACATGTCATAATGGTGCAGGCCTCATCACACACTGACCTCATAAAGTCCAGACACCTCATAATGGTTCAGGCCTCATCATCACACTGACCTCATAAAGCCCAGACATGTCATAATGGCGCAGCCCTCACCATTACAGTGACCTCATATATCCCAGACATGTCATAATGCTGCAGGCCTCATCATCACACTGACCTCATAAATTCCAGACACCTCATAATGTTGCAGGTCTCATCATCACACTTACCTCATAAAGCCCAGACATGTCATAATGGTGCAGGCCTCATCATGGAACTGACCTCATACAGCCCAGACACCTCATAATAGTGCAGGTCTCATCATCACACTGACCTCATAAAGCCTAGACATGTCATAATGGTGCAGTTCTCATCATCACACTGACCTCATAAAGCCCAGACATGTCATAATGGTGCAGTTCTCATTGTCACACTGACCTCATAAAGCCCAGACACGTCATAATGGTGCAGGTGTCATCATGACACTGACATCATAAAGACCAGACAGGTCATAACGGTGCAAGCCTCATCATCACAGTGACCTCATAAAACCCACAAACATCATAATTGTGCAGGCCTTATCATCACACTGACCTCATAAAGCCCAGAGATGTCATAATGGTGCAGGCCTCCACATGTCATCACAGGGACCTCAAAAAGACCAGACATGTCATAATGGTTCAGGTCTCATCATGGTACTGACCTCATAAATCCCAGACATGTCATAATGGTGCATTTCTCATCATCACACTGAACTCATAAAGCCCAGACATGTCATAATGGTGCAGGCCTCATCGTGGCACAGACCTCATAAAGCCTTGACACCTCATAATGGCGCAGGTCTCATCATCACACTGACCTCATAAAGCCCAGACACCTCATAATGGTGCAGGCCTCATAATCACACTGACCTCATAAAGACCAGACATGTCATAATGGTGCAGGCCTCATCATCACACTGACCTCGTAAAGCCCAGACATGTCAATATTGTGCAGGCCTCTACATGGCACTGACCTCATAAAGCCCAGAAATGTCATAATAGTGCAGGTCTCCTCATGGCACTGACCTCATAAAGCCCAGACATGTCATAATGGTGCAGGCCTCCTCATGGTACTGACCTTATAAAGCCCAGACATGTCATAATGGCCCAGGCCTCATCATCACACTGACCTCATAAAGCCCAGACTTGTCATAATGGTGCAGGCCTCCTCATAGCACTGACCTCATAAAGTCCAGACACCTCATAATGGTTCCGGTCTCATCATCACACTGACCTCATAAAGCCCAGACATGTCATAATGGTGCAGGTCTCATCATGGCACTGATCTCATAAATCCCAGACATGTCATAATGGTGCAGGTCTCATCATCACACCGACCTCATAAAGCCCAGATATGTCATAATGGTCCAGGCCTCATCATGGCACTGACCTCATACAGCCCAGACACCTCATAATAGTGCAGGTCTCATCATCACACTGACCTCATAAAGCCCAGACACCTCATAATGGTGCAGGACTCATCGTCACACTGATCTCATAAAGCCCAGACATGTCATAATGCTGCAGGCCTCATCATGGCACTGGCCTCATAAAGGCCAGACGTGTCATAATGGCCCAGGCCTCATCATCACAGTGACTTCATAAAGCCCAGACATGTCATAATGATGCAGGTCTCCTCATAGCACTGACCTCATAAAGTCCAGACACCTCATAATGGTTCAGGCCTCCTCATGGCACTGACCTCATAAAGCCCAGACGTGTCATAATGGCCAAGGCCTCATCATCACAGTGACTTCATAAACCCCAGACATGTCATAACGGTGCAGGCCTACCCATAGCACTGACCTCATAAAGCCCAAACACCTCATAATGGTGAGGGCCTCATCATCACACTGACCACATAAGGCCCAGTCACGTCATAATGGTGCAGTTCTCATCATCAGAGTGACCTCATAAAGCCCAGACATGTCATAATGGTGCAGGCCTCCTCATAGCGCTGACCGCATAAACCCCAGACACCGCACAATGGTTCAGGCCTCATCATCACACTGACCTCATAAAGCCCAGACATGTCATAATGGTGCATTTCTCATCATCAGACTGAACTCATAAAGCCCAGACATGGTATAATGGTGCAGGTCTCATCGTGGCACTGACCCAATAAAGCCCTGACACCTCATAATGGCGCAGGTCTCATCATCACACTGACCTCATAAAGACCAGACATGTCATAATGGTGCAGGCCTCCTCATGGCACTTACCTCATAAAGCCCAGACAGGACAAAAATGGTGCAGACCACCTCATGTCATCACAGTGACCTCTTAAAGCCCAGAAATGTCATAATGGTGCAGGCCTCCTCATGGCACTGACCTCATAAAGCCCAGACATGGCATATTATTGCAGACCACCTCATGTCATCACAATGACCTCTTAAAGCCCAATATGTCATAATGGTGCAGGCCTCATCATCACACTGACCTCATAAGGTCCAGACACCTCATAATGGTTCAGGCCTCATCATCACACTGACCTCATAAAGCCCAGACATGTCATAATGGCGCAGCCCTCACCATTACAGTGACCTCATATATCCCAGACACCTCATAATGCTGCAGGCCTCATCATCACACTGACCTCATAAATTCCAGACACCTCATAATGTTGCAGGTCTCATCATCACATTGACCTCATATAGCCCAGACATGTCATACTGGTGCAGGTCTCATCATCACAGTGACCTCATAAAGTCCAGACATGTCATAATGGTGCAGGCCTCATCATGGCACTGACCTCATAAAGCCCAGACATGTCATAATGACCCAGGCATCATCATCACACTGACCTCATAAAGGTCAGACACGTCATAATGGCCCAGGCCTCATCATCACAGTGACTTCATAAAGCCCAGACACCTCATAATGGTGCAGGCCTCCTCATAGCATTGACCTCATAAACTCCAGACACCTCATAATGGTTCAGGCCTCCTCATGGCACTGACCTCATAAAGCCCAGATATGTCATAATGGTGCAGGTCTCAACATGGCACTGACCTCATAAAGCCCAGACATGTCATAATGGTGCAGGCATCCTCATCACACTGACCTCATAAAGCCCAGACATGTCATAATGGTGCAGGTCTCATCATGGCCCTGACCTCATAAAGCCCAGCCATGTCATAATGGTGCAGGTCTCATCATCACACTGACCTCATAAAGGCCAGACGCGTCATAATGGCCCAGGCCTCATCATCACACCGACCTCATAAAGCCCAGATATGTCATAATGGCCCAGGCCTCATCATCAGAGTGACTTCATAAAGCCCAGACATGTCATAATGGTGCAGGCCTCCTCACAGCACTGACCTCATAAAGTCCAGACACCTCATAATGGTTCAGGCCTCCTCATGGTACTGACCTCATAAAGCCCAGGAGTGTCATAATGGTGTAGGCCTCCACATGTCATCACAGTGACCTCATAAAGCCCAGACTTGTCATAATGGTGCAAGTCTCCTCATAGCACTGACCCTCATAAAGTCCAGACATGTCATAATTGTTCAGGCCTCCTCATAATCACACTGACCTCATAAAGCCCAGACACCTCATAATGGTGCAGGTCTCATCATCACAATGACCACATAAAGCCCAGACACGTCAAAATGGTGCAGTTCCCATCATCACACTGACCTCATAAAGCCCAGACATGTCATAATGGTGCAGGCCTCATCGTCACACTGACCTCATAAAGACCAGACATGTCATAATGGTGCAGGCCTCCTCATAGCACTGACCTCATAAACTCCAGACACCTCATAATGGTTCAGGCCTCCTCATGGCACTGACCTCATAAAGCACAGACATGTCATAAAGGCCAAGGCCTCATCATCACATTGACTTCATAAAGCCCAGACATGTCATAATGGTGCAGGTCTCATCATGGCACTGACCTCATAAAGCCCAGACATGTCATAATGTCCCAGGCCTCATCATCACACCGACCTCATAAAGCCCAGACACCTCATAATGGTGCAGGTCTCATCATCACACTGACCTCATAAAGCCCAGACACCTCATAATGGTGCAGGACACATCGTCACACTGATCTCATAAAGCCCAGACATGTCATAATGCTGCAGGCCTCATCATGGCACTGGCCTCATAAAGGCCAGACGTGTCATAATGGCCCAGGCCTCATCATCACAGTGACTTCATAAAGCCCAGACATGTCATAATGATGCAGGTCTCA